>NC_140728.1:5027500-5762500 GCF_050655825.1 Lonchura striata | reverse complement strand
TGGTTCTATCAGAGCAGCACAAGTTTGAGGTGGGGACAACTTCGGTGTGGGGTCCATCCTTCGATATAAGGATTTTTTGCAGTCAGGGCCAGGGGCCCCCGGGCACATCCTTTCGCCATTGTCCCTGGGAAAGAAAACTCAGCAGTCCAGGTTCCTGATGTCAGTTTGTAGGGCTCCCTTGGGTTTATCAGGGCAACACAAGTTTGAGGTGGGGACAACTTCTGTGTGGGGTCCATCCTTCGATATAAGGATTTTGTGCAGTGAGGCCCCTGCCCAGGCCTAGGGGCCCCTGGGCACATCCTTTTTCCATTTTCCCTGGGAAAGAAAACTCAGCAGTCCAGGCTCCTGATGTCAGTTTGTAGGGCTGCCTTGGGTCTATCAGGGCACCACAAGTTTGAGGTGGGCCAACTTCGGTGTGGGGTCCATCCTTCGATATAAGGATTTTTTGCAGTCAGGGCCAGGGGCCCCTGGGCACATCCTTTTTCCATTTTCCCTGGGAAAGAAAACTCAGCAGTCCAGGTTCCTGATGTCAGTTTGTAGGGCTCCCTTGGGTCTATCAGGGCAGCACAAGTTTGAGGTGGGGACAACTTCGGTGTGGGGTCCATCCTTCGATATAAGGATTCTTTGCAGTCAGGGCCAGGGGCCCCCGGGCTCATCCTTTTTCCATTTTCCCTGGGAAAGAAAACTCAGCAGTCCAGGTTGCTGATGTCAGTTTGTAGGGCTCCCTTGGGTCTATCAGGGCAGCACAAGTTAGAGGTGGGGAGAACTTCGGTGTGGGGTCCATCCTTCGATATAAGGATTTTTTTGCAGTGAGGCCCCAGCCATGGGCCAGGGGCACCTGGGCACATCCTTTTTCCATTTTCCCTGGGAAAGAAAACTCAGCAGTCCAGGTTCCTGATGTCAGTTTGTAGGGCTCCCTTGGGTCTATCAGGGCAGCACAAGTTTGAGGTGTGGACAACTTCGGTGTGGAGTCCATCCTTCGATATAAGGATTTTTTGCAGTCAGGGCCAGGGGCCCCCGGGCACATCCTTTTTCCATTTTCCTGGGAAAGAAAACTCAGCAGTCCAGGTTCCTGATGTCAGTTTGTAGGGCTCCCTTGGGTCTATCAGGGCAGCACAAGTTTGAGGTGGGGACAACTTCGGTGTGGGGTCCATCCTTCGATATAAGGATTCTTTGCAGCCAGGGCCAGGGGTCCCCGGGAACAACCTTTTTCCATTTTCCCTGGGAAAGAAAACTCAGCAGTCCAGGTTCCTGATGTCAGTTTGTAGGGCTCCCTTGGGTCTATCAGGGCAGCACAAGTTTGAGGTGGGGACAACTTCGGTGTGGGGTCCATCCTTCGATATAAGGATTTTTTGCAGTGAGGGCCCTGCCCAGGGCCAGGGGCCCCCGGGCACATCCTTTTTCCATTTTCCCTGGGAAAGAAAACTCAGCAGTCCAGGTTGCTGATGTCAGTTTGTAGGGCTCCCTTGGGTCTATCAGGGCAGCACAAGTTAGAGGTGGGGAGAACTTCGGTGTGGGGTCCATCCTTCGATATAAGGATTTTTTGCAGACAGGGCCAGGGGCCCCCGGGCACATCCTTTGGCCATTTTCCCTGGGAAAGAAAACTGAGCAGTCCAGGTTCCTGATGTCAGTTTGTAGGGCTCCCTTGGGTTTATCAGGGCAGCTCAAGTTTGAGGTGGGGACAACTTCGGTGTGGGGTCCATCCTTCGATATAAGGATATTTTGCAGTCAGGGCCAGGGGCCCCTGGGCACATCCTTTTTCCATTTTCCCTGGGAAAGAAAACTCAGCAGTCCAGGTTCCTGATGTCAGTTTGTAGGGCTCCCTTGGGTCTATCAGGGCAGCACAAGTTTGAGGTGGGGACAACTTCGGTGTGGGGTCCATCCTTCGATATAAGGATTCTTTGCAGTCAGGGCCAGGGGTCCCCGGGCACATCCTTTTTCCATTTTCCCTGGGAAAGAAAACTCAGCAGTCCAGGTTCCTGATGTCAGTTTGTAGGGCTCCCTTGGGTCTATCAGGGCAGCACAAGTTTGAGGTGGGCCAACTTCGGTGTGGGGTCCATCCTTCGATATAAGGATTTTTTGCAGTCAGGGCCAGGGGCCCCTGGGCACATCCTTTTTCCATTTTCCCTGGGAAAGAAAACTCAGCAGTCCAGGTTCCTGATGTCAGTTTGTAGGGCTCCCTTGGGTCTATCAGGGCAGCACAAGTTTGAGGTGGGGACAACATCGGTGTGGGGTCCATCCTTCGATATAAGGATTCTTTGCAGTCAGGGCCAGGGGCCCCCGGGCACATCCTTTTTCCATTTTCCCTGGGAAAGAAAACTCAGCAGTCCAGGTTCCTGATGTCAGTTTGTAGGGCTCCCTTGGGTCTATCAGGGCAGCACAAGTTTGAGGTGGGGACAACTTCGGTGTGGGGTCCATCCTTCGATATAAGGATTTTTTTGCAGTGAGGCCCCAGCCATGGGCCAGGGGCACCTGGGCACATCCTTTTTCCATTTTCCCTGGGAAAGAAAACTCAGCAGTCCAGGTTCCTGATGTCAGTTTGTAGGGCTCCCTTGGGTCTATCAGGGCAGCACAAGTTTGAGGTGTGGACAACTTCGGTGTGGATCCATCCTTCGATATAAGGATTTTTTGCAGTCAGGGCCAGGGGCCCCCGGGCACATCCTTTTTCCATTTTCCTGGGAAAGAAAACTCAGCAGTCCAGGTTCCTGATGTCAGTTTGTAGGGCTCCCTTGGGACTATCAGGGCAGCACAAGTTTGAGGTGGGGACAACTTCGGTGTGGGGTCCATCCTTCGATACAAGGATTTTTTGCAGTCAGGGCCAGGGGCCCCCGGGCACATCCTTTGGCCATTTTCCCTGGGAAAGAAAACTCAGCAGTCCAGGTTCCTGATGTCAGTTTGTAGGGCTCCCTTGGGTGTATCAGGGCAGCACAAGTTTGAGGTGGGGACAACTTCGGTGTGGGGTCCATCCTTCGATATAAGGATTTTTTGCAGTCAGGGCCAGGGGCCCGCGGGCGCAACCTTTTTCCATTTTCCCTGGGAAAGAAAACTCATCAGTCCAGGTTCCTGATGTCAGTTTGTAGGGCTCTCTTGGGTCTATCAGGGCAGCACAAGTTTGAGGTAGGGACAACTTCGGTGTGGGGTCCATCCTTCGATATAAGGATTTTTTGCAGTGAGGGCCCTGCCCAGGGCCAGGGGCCCCCGGGCACATCCTTTTTCCATTTTCCCTGGGAAAGAAAACTCAGCAGTCCAGGTTGCTGATGTCAGTTTGTAGGGCTCCCTTGGGTCTATCAGGGCAGCACAAGTTTGAGGTGGGGAGAACTTCGGTGTGGGGTCCATCCTTCGATATAAGGATTTTTTGCAGACAGGGCCAGGGGCCCCCGGGCACATCCTTTGGCCATTTTCCCTGGGAAAGAAAAGTGAGCAGTCCTGGTTCCTGATGTCAGTTTGTAGGGCTCCCTTGTGTTTATCAGGGCAGCACAAGTTTGAGGTGGGGACAACTTTGGTGTGGGGTCCATCCTTCGATATAAGGATATTTTGCAGTCAGGGCCAGGGGCCCCTGGGCACATCCTTTTTCCATTTTCCCTGGGAAAGAAAACTCAGCAGTCCAGGTTCCTGATGTCAGTTTGTAGGGCTCCCTTGGGTCTATCAGGGCAGCACATGTTTGAGGTGGGGACAACTTCGGTGTGGGGTCCATCCTTCGATATAAGGATTCTTTGCAGTCAGGGCCAGGGTTCCCCGGGCACATCCTTTTTCCATTTTCCCTGGGAAAGAAAACTCAGCAGTCCAGGTTCCTGATGTCAGTTTGTAGGGCTCCCTTGGGTCTATCAGGGCAGCACAACTTTGAGGTGGGGACAACTTCGGTGTGGGGTCCATCCTGCGATATAAGGATTCTTTGCAGCCAGGGCCAGGGGTCCCCGGGAACATCCTTTTTCCATTTTCCCTGGGAAAGAAAACTCAGCAGTCCAGGTTCCTGATGTCAGTTTGTAGGGCTCCCTTGGGTCTATCAGGGCAGCACAAGTTTGAGGTGGGGACAACTTCGGTGTGGGGTCCATCCTTCGATATAAGGATTTTTTGCAGTGAGGGCCCTGCCGAGGGCCAGGGGCCCCCGGGCACATCCTTTTTCCATTTTCCCTGGGAAAGAAAACTCAGCAGTCCAGGTTGCTGATGTCAGTTTGTAGGGCTCCCTTGGGTCTATCAGGGCAGCACAAGTTAGAGGTGGGGAGAACTTCGGTGTGGGGTCCATCCTTCGATATAAGGATTTTTTGCAGACAGGGCCAGGGGCCCCCGGGCACATCCTTTGGCCATTTTCCCTGGGAAAGAAAACTGAGCAGTCCAGGTTCCTGATGTCAGTTTGTAGGGCTCCCTTGGGTTTATCAGGGCAGCACAAGTTTGAGGTGGGGACAACTTCGGTGTGGGGTCCATCCTTCGATATAAGGATATTTTGCAGTCAGGGCCAGGGGCCCCTGGGCACATCCTTTTTCCATTTTCCCTGGGAAAGAAAACTCAGCAGTCCAGGTTCCTGATGTCAGTTTGTAGGGCTCCCTTGGGTCTATCAGTCCAGCACAAGTTTGAGGTGGGGACAACTTCGGTGTGGGGTCCATCCTTCGATATAAGGATTCTTTGCAGTCAGGGCCAGGGGTCCCCGGGCACATCCTTTTTCCATTTTCCCTGGGAAAGAAAACTCAGCAGTCCAGGTTCCTGATGTCAGTTTGTAGGGCTCCCTTGGGTCTATCAGGGCAGCACAACTTTGAGGTGGGGACAACTTCGGTGTGGGGTCCATCCTTCGATATAAGGATTCTTTGCAGTCAGGGCCAGGGGTCCCCGGGAACATCCTTTTTCCATTTTCCCTGGGAAAGAAAACTCAGCAGTCCAGGTTGCTGATGTCAGTTTGTAGGGCTCCCTTGGGTCTATCAGGGCAGCACAAGTTTGAGGTGGGGACAACTTCGGTGTGGGGTCCATCCTTCGATATAAGGATTTTTTGCAGTGAGGGCCCTGCCCAGGGCCAGGGGCCCCCGGGCACATCCTTTTTCCATTTTCCCTGGGAAAGAAAACTCAGCAGTCCAGATTCCTGATGTCAGTTTGTAGGGCTCCCTTGGGTCTATCAGGGCAGCAAAAGTTTGAGGTGGGGACAACTTCGGTGTGGGGTCCATCCTTCGATATAAGGATTTTTTGCAGTGAGGGCCCTGCCCAGGGCCAGGGGCCCCCGGGCACATCCTTTTTCCATTTTCCCTGGGAAAGAAAACTCAGCAGTCCAGGTTGCTGATGTCAGTTTGTAGGGCTCCCTTGGGTCTATCAGGGCAGCACAAGTTAGAGGTGGGGAGAACTTCGGTGTGGGGTCCATCCTTCGATATAAGGATTTTTTGCAGACAGGGCCAGGGGCCCCCGGGCACATCCTTTGGCCATTTTCCCTGGGAAAGAAAACTGAGCAGTCCAGGTTCCTGATGTCAGTTTGTAGGGCTCCCTTGGGTCTATCAGGGCAGCACAAGTTTGAGGTGGGGACAACTTCGGTGTGGGGTCCATCCTTCGATATAAGGATTCTTTGCAGTCAGGGCCAGGGGTCCCCGGGCACATCCTTTTTCCATTTTCCCTGGGAAAGAAAACTCAGCAGTCCAGGTTCCTGATGTCAGTTTGTAGGGCTCCCTTGGGTCTATCAGGGCAGCACAAGTTTGAGGTGGGGACAACTTCGGTGTGGGGTCCATCCTTCGATATAAGGGTTCTTTGCAGTCAGGGCAGGGGTCCCCGGGAACATCCTTTTTCCATTTTCCCTGGGAAAGAAAACTCAGCAGTCCAGGTTCCTGATGTCAGTTTGTAGGGCTCCCTTGGGTCTATCAGGGCAGCACAAGTTTGAGGTGGGGACAACTTCGGTGTGGGGTCCATCCTTCGATATAAGGATATTTTGCAGTCAGGGCCAGGGGCCCCCGAGCACAACCTTTTTCCATTTTCCCTGGGAAAGAAAACTCAGCAGTCCAGGTTCCTGATGTCAGTTTGTAGGGCTCCCTTGGGTCTATCAGGGCAGCACAAGTTTGAGGTGGGGACAACTTCGGTGTGGGGTCCATCCTTCGATATAAGGATTTTTTGCAGTGATGGCCCTGCCCAGGGCCAGGGGCCCCCGGGCACATCCTTTTTCCATTTTCCCTGGGAAAGAAAACTCAGCAGTCCAGGTTGCTGATGTCAGTTTGTAGGGCTCCCTTGGGTCTATCAGGGCAGCACAACTTTGAGGTGGGGACAACTTCGGTGTGGGGTCCATCCTTCGATATAAGGATTCTTTGCAGTCAGGACACAACCGTGGGCCAGGGGCCCCCGGGCACATACTTTTTCCATTTTCCCTGGGAAAGAAAACTTAGCAGTCCAGGTTCCTGATGTCAGTTTGTAGGGCTCCCTTGGGTCTATCAGGGCAGCACAAGTTTGAGGTGGGGACAACTTCGGTGTGGGGTCCATCCTTCGATATAAGGATTTTTTGCAGTCAGGGCCAGGGGCCCCTGGGCGCATCCTTTTTCCATTTTCCCTGGGAAAGAAAACTCAGCAGTCCAGGTTGCTGATGTCAGTTTGTAGGGCTCCCTTGGGTCAATCAGGGTAGCACAAGTTTGAGGAGGGGACAACTTCGGTGTGGGGTCCATCCTTCGATATAAGGATTCTTTGCAGTCAGGGCCAGGGGCCCCCGGGCACATCCTTTGGCCATTTTCCCTGGGAAAGAAAACTCAGCAGTCCAGGTTCCTGATGTCAGTTTGTAGGGCTCCCTTGGGTCTATCAGGGCAGCACAAGTTTGAGGTGGGGACAACTTCGGTGTGGGGTCCATCCTTCGATATAAGGATTTTTTGCAGTCAGGGCCAGGGGCCCCCGGGCACATCCTTTTTCCATTTTCCCTGGGAAAGAAAACTCAGCAGTCCAGGTTCCTGATGTCAGTTTGTAGGGCTCCCTTGGGTCTATCAGGGCAGCACAAGTTTGAGGTGGGGACAACTTCGGTGTGGGGTCCATCCTTCGATATAAGGATTTTTTGCAGTCAGGGCCAGGGGCCCCCGGGCACATCCTTTTTCCATTTTCCCTGGGAAAGAAAACTCAGCAGTCCAGGTTCCTGATGTCAGTTTGTAGGGCTCTCTTGGGTCTATCAGGGCAGCACAAGTTTGAGGTGGGGACAACTTCGGTGTGGGGTCCATCCTTCGATATAAGGATTTTTTGCAGTGAGGGCCCTGCCCAGGGCCAGGGGCCCCCGGGCACATCCTTTTTCCATTTTCCCTGGGAAAGAAAACTCAGCAGTCCAGGTTGCTGATGTCAGTTTGTAGGGCTCCCTTGGGTCTATCAGGGCAGCACAAGTTTGTGGTGGGGAGAACTTCGGTGTGGGGTCCATCCTTCGATATAAGGATTTTTTGCAGACAGGGCCAGGGGCCCCCGGGCACATCCTTTGGCCATTTTCCCTGGGAAAGAAAACTCAGCAGTCCAGGTTCCTGTTGTCAGTTTGTAGGGCTCCCTTGGGTCTATCAGGGCAGCACAAGTTTGAGGTGGGGACAACTTTGGTGTGGGGTCCATCCTTCGATATAAGGATTTTTTGCAGTCAGGGCAAGAGGCCCCCGGGCACATCCTTTTTCCATTTTCCCTGGGAAAGAAAACTCAGCAGTCCAGGTTGCTGATGTCAGTTTGTAGGGCTCCCTTGGGTCTATCAGGGCAGCACAAGTTTGAGGTGGGGACAACTTCGGTGTGGGGTCCATCCTTCGATATAAGGATTTTTTTGCAGTGAGGCCCCAGCCATGGGCCAGGGGCACCTGGGCACATCCTTTTTCCATTTTCCCTGGGAAAGAAAACTCAGCAGTCCAGGTTCCTGATGTCAGTTTGTAGGGCTCCCTTGGGTCTATCAGGGCAGCACAAGTTTGAGGTGGGGACTACTTCGGTGTGGGGTCCATCCTTCGATATAAGGATTTTTTGCAGTGAGGCCCCTGCCCAGGGCCAGGGGCCCCCGGGCACATCCTTTTTCCATTTTCCCTGGGAAAGAAAACTCAGCAGTCCAGGCTGCTGATGTCAGTTTGTAGGGCTCCCTTGGGTCTATCAGGGCAGCACAAGTTTGAGGTGGGGAGAACTTCGGTGTGGGGTCCATCCTTCGATATAAGGATTTTTTGCAGACAGGGCCAGGGGCCCCCGGGCACATCCTTTGGCCATTTTCCCTGGGAAAGAAAACTCAGCAGTCCAGGTTCCTGATGTCAGTTTGTAGGGCTCCCTTGGATCTATCAGGGCAGCACAAGTTTGAGGTGGGGACAACTTCGGTGTGGGGTCCATCCTTCGATACAAGGATTTTTTGCAGTCAGGGCCAGGGGCCCCTGGGCACATCCTTTTTCCATTTTCCCTGGGAAAGAAAACTCAGCAGTCCAGGTTCCTGATGTCAGTTTGTAGGGCTCCCTTGGGTCTATCAGGGCAGCACAAGTTTGAGGTGGGGACAACTTCGGTGTGGGGTCCATCCTTCGATATAAGGATTCTTTGCAGTCAGGGCCAGGGGTCCCCGGGCACATCCTTTTTCCATTTTCCCTGGGAAAGAAAACTCAGCAGTCCAGGTTCCTGATGTCAGTTTGTAGGGCTCCCTTGGGTCTATCAGGGCAGCAAAAGTTTGAGGTGGGGACAACTTCGGTGTGGGGTCCATCCTTCGATATAAGGATTTTTTGCAGTCAGGGCCAGGGGGCCCCCGGGCACATCCTTTTTCCATTTTCCCTGGGAAAGAAAACTCAGCAGTCCAGGTTCCTGATGTCAGTTTGTAGGGCTCCCTTGGGTCTATCAGGGCAGCACAAGTTTGAGGTGGGGACAACTTCGGTGTGGGGTCCATCCTTCGATATAAGGATATTTTGCAGTCAGGGCCAGGGGCCCCCGAGCACATCCTTTTTCCATTTTCCCTGGGAAAGAAAACTCAGCAGTCCAGGTTCCTGATGTCAGTTTGTAGGGCTCTCTTGGGTCTATCAGGGCAGCACAAGTTTGAGGTGGGGACAACTTCGGTGTGGGGTCCATCCTTCGATATAAGGATTTTTTGAAGTGAGGGCCCTGCCCAGGGCCAGGGGCCCCCGGGCACATCCTTTTTCCATTTTCCCTGGGAAAGAAAACTCAGCAGTCCAGGTTGCTGATGTCAGTTTGTAGGGCTCCCTTGGGTCTATCAGGGCAGCACAAGTTTGAGGTGGGGAGAACTTCGGTGTGGGGTCCATCCTTCGATATAAGGATTTTTTGCAGACAGGGCCAGGGGGCCCCGGGCACATCCTTTGGCCATTTTCCCTGGGAAAGAAAACTCAGCAGTCCAGGTTCCTGATGTCAGTTTGTAGGGCTCCCTTGGGTTTATCAGGGCAGCACAAGTTTGAGGTGGGGACAACTTCGGTGTGGGGTCCATCCTTCGATATAAGGATTCTTTTCAGTCAGGGCCAGGGGTCCCCGGGCACATCCTTTTTCCATTTTCCCTGGGAAAGAAAACTCAGCAGTCCAGGTTCCTGATGTCAGTTTGTAGGGCTCCCTTGGGTCTATCAGGGCAGCACAACTTTGAGGTGGGGACAACTTCGGTGTGGGGTCCATCCTTCGATATAAGGATATTTTGTAGTCAGGGCCAGGGGCCCCCGAGTACATTCTTTTTCCATTTTCCCTGGGAAAGAAAACTCAGCAGTCCAGGTTCCTGATGTCAGTTTGTAGGGCTCCCTTGGGTCTATCAGGGCAGCACAACTTTGAGGTGGGGACAACTTCGGTGTGGGGTCCATCCTTCGATATAAGGATTCTTTGCAGTCAGGGCCAGGGGCCCCCGGGCACATCCTTTTTCCATTTTCCCTGGGAAAGAAAACTCAGCAGTCCAGGTTCCTGATGTCAGTTTGTAGGGCTCCCTTGGGTCTATCAGGGCAGCACAAGTTTGAGGTAGGGACAACTTCGGTGTGGGGTCCATCCTTCGATATAAGGATTCTTTGCAGTCAGGACACAACCGTGGGCCAGGGGCCCCCGGGCACATACTTTTTCCATTTTCCCTGGGAAAGAAAACTTAGCAGTCCAGGTTCCTGATGTCAGTTTGTAGGGCTCCCTTGGGTCTATCAGGGCAGCACAAATTTGAGGTGGGGACAACTTCGGTGTGGGGTCCATCCTTCGATATAAGGATTCTTTGCAGTCAGGGCCAGGGGCCCCCGGGCACATCCTTTGGCCATTTTCCCTGGGAAAGAAAACTCAGCAGTCCAGGTTCCTGATGTCAGTTTGTAGGGCTCCCTTGGGTCTATCAGGGCAGCACAAGTTTGAGGTGGGGACAACTTCGGTGTGGGGTCCATCCTTCGATATAAGGATTTTTTTGCAGTGAGGCCCCAGCCATGGGCCAGGGGCACCTGGGCACATCCTTTTTCCATTTTCCCTGGGAAAGAAAACACAGCAGTCCAGGTTCCTGATGTCAGTTTGTAGGGCTCTCTTGGGTTTATCAGGGCAGCACATGTTTGAGGTGGGGACAACTTCGGTGTGGGGTCCATCCTTCGATATAAGGATTTTTTGCAGTCAGGGCCAGGGGCCCCCGGGCACATCCTTTGGCCATTTTCCCTGGGAAAGAAAACTGAGCAGTCCAGGTTCCTGATGTCAGTTTGTAGGGCTCCCTTGGGTTTATCAGGGCAGCACAAGTTTGAGGTGGGGACAACTTCGGTGTGGGGTCCATCCTTCGATATAAGGATATTTTGCAGTCAGGGCCAGGGGCCCCCGGGCACATCCTTTTTCCATTTTCCCTGGGAAAGAAAACTCAGCAGTCCAGGTTCCTGATGTCAGTTTGTAGGGCTCCCTTGGGTCTATCAGTCCAGCACAAGTTTGAGGTGGGGACAACTTCGGTGTGGGGTCCATCCTTCGATATAAGGATTCTTTGCAGTCAGGGCCAGGGGTCCCCGGGCACATCCTTTTTCCATTTTCCCTGGGAAAGAAAACTCAGCAGTCCAGGTTCCTGATGTCAGTTTGTAGGGCTCCCTTGGGTCTATCAGGGCAGCACAACTTTGAGGTGGGGACAACTTCGGTGTGGGGTCCATCCTTCGATATAAGGATTTTTTGCAGTCAGGGCCAGGGGTCCCCGGGAACATCCTTTTTCCATTTTCCCTGGGAAAGAAAACTCAGCAGTCCAGGTTCCTGATGTCAGTTTGTAGGGCTCCCTTGGGTCTATCAGGGCAGCACAACTTTGAGGTGGGGACAACTTCGGTGTGGGGTCCATCCTTCGATATAAGGATTTTTTGCAGTGATGGCCCTGCCCAGGGCCAGGGGCCCCCGGGCACATCCTTTTTCCATTTTCCCTGGGAAAGAAAACTCAGCAGTCCAGATTCCTGATGTCAGTTTGTAGGGCTCCCTTGGGTCTATCAGGGCAGCAAAAGTTTGAGGTGGGGACAACTTCGGTGTGGGGTCCATCCTTCGATATAAGGATTTTTTGCAGTGAGGGCCCTGCCCAGGGCCAGGGGCCCCCGGGCACATCCTTTTTCCATTTTCCCTGGGAAAGAAAACTCAGCAGTCCAGGTTGCTGATGTCAGTTTGTAGGGCTCCCTTGGGTCTATCAGGGCAGCACAAGTTAGAGGTGGGGAGAACTTCGGTGTGGGGTCCATCCTTCGATATAAGGATTTTTTGCAGACAGGGCCAGGGGCCCCCGGGCACATCCTTTGGCCATTTTCCCTGGGAAAGAAAACTGAGCAGTCCAGGTTCCTGATGTCAGTTTGTAGGGCTCCCTTGGGTCTATCAGGGCAGCACAAGTTTGAGGTGGGGACAACTTCGGTGTGGGGTCCATCCTTCGATATAAGGATTCTTTGCAGTCAGGGCCAGGGGTCCCCGGGCACATCCTTTTTCCATTTTCCCTGGGAAAGAAAACTCAGCAGTCCAGGTTCCTGATGTCAGTTTGTAGGGCTCCCTTGGGTCTATCAGGGCAGCACAAGTTTGAGGTGGGGACAACTTCGGTGTGGGGTCCATCCTTCGATATAAGGGTTCTTTGCAGTCAGGGCAGGGGTCCCCGGGAACATCCTTTTTCCATTTTCCCTGGGAAAGAAAACTCAGCAGTCCAGGTTCCTGATGTCAGTTTGTAGGGCTCCCTTGGGTCTATCAGGGCAGCACAAGTTTGAGGTGGGGACAACTTCGGTGTGGGGTCCATCCTTCGATATAAGGATATTTTGCAGTCAGGGCCAGGGGCCCCCGAGCACAACCTTTTTCCATTTTCCCTGGGAAAGAAAACTCAGCAGTCCAGGTTCCTGATGTCAGTTTGTAGGGCTCCCTTGGGTCTATCAGGGCAGCACAAGTTTGAGGTGGGGACAACTTCGGTGTGGGGTCCATCCTTCGATATAAGGATTTTTTGCAGTGATGGCCCTGCCCAGGGCCAGGGGCCCCCGGGCACATCCTTTTTCCATTTTCCCTGGGAAAGAAAACTCAGCAGTCCAGGTTGCTGATGTCAGTTTGTAGGGCTCCCTTGGGTCTATCAGGGCAGCACAACTTTGAGGTGGGGACAACTTCGGTGTGGGGTCCATCCTTCGATATAAGGATTCTTTGCAGTCAGGACACAACCGTGGGCCAGGGGCCCCCGGGCACATACTTTTTCCATTTTCCCTGGGAAAGAAAACTTAGCAGTCCAGGTTCCTGATGTCAGTTTGTAGGGCTCCCTTGGGTCTATCAGGGCAGCACAAGTTTGAGGTGGGGACAACTTCGGTGTGGGGTCCATCCTTCGATATAAGGATTTTTTGCAGTCAGGGCCAGGGGCCCCTGGGCGCATCCTTTTTCCATTTTCCCTGGGAAAGAAAACTCAGCAGTCCAGGTTGCTGATGTCAGTTTGTAGGGCTCCCTTGGGTCAATCAGGGTAGCACAAGTTTGAGGAGGGGACAACTTCGGTGTGGGGTCCATCCTTCGATATAAGGATTCTTTGCAGTCAGGGCCAGGGGCCCCCGGGCACATCCTTTGGCCATTTTCCCTGGGAAAGAAAACTCAGCAGTCCAGGTTCCTGATGTCAGTTTGTAGGGCTCCCTTGGGTCTATCAGGGCAGCACAAGTTTGAGGTGGGGACAACTTCGGTGTGGGGTCCATCCTTCGATATAAGGATTTTTTGCAGTCAGGACCAGGGGCCCCCGGGCACATCCTTTTTCCATTTTCCCTGGGAAAGAAAACTCAGCAGTCCAGGTTCCTGATGTCAGTTTGTAGGGCTCCCTTGGGTCTATCAGGGCAGCACAAGTTTGAGGTGGGGAGAACTTCGGTGTGGGGTCCATCCTTCGATATAAGGATTTTTTGCAGTCAGGGCCAGGGGCCCCCGGGCACATCCTTTGGCCATTTTCCCTGGGAAAGAAAACTCAGCAGTCCAGGTTCCTGATGTCAGTTTGTAGGGCTCTCTTGGGTCTATCAGGGCAGCACAAGTTTGAGGTGGGGACAACTTCGGTGTGGGGTCCATCCTTCGATATAAGGATTTTTTGCAGTGAGGGCCCTGCCCAGGGCCAGGGGCCCCCGGGCACATCCTTTTTCCATTTTCCCTGGGAAAGAAAACTCAGCAGTCCAGGTTGCTGATGTCAGTTTGTAGGGCTCCCTTGGGTCTATCAGGGCAGCACAAGTTTGAGGTGGGGAGAACTTCGGTGTGGGGTCCATCCTTCGATATAAGGATTTTTTGCAGACAGGGCCAGGGGCCCCCGGGCACATCCTTTGGCCATTTTCCCTGGGAAAGAAAACTCAGCAGTCCAGGTTCCTGTTGTCAGTTTGTAGGGCTCCCTTGGGTGTATCAGGGCAGCACAAGTTTGAGGTGGGGACAACTTTGGTGTGGGGTCCATCCTTCGATATAAGGATTTTTTGCAGTCAGGGCAAGAGGCCCCCGGGCACATCCTTTTTCCATTTTCCCTGGGAAAGAAAACTCAGCAGTCCAGGTTGCTGATGTCAGTTTGTAGGGCTCCCTTGGGTCTATCAGGGCAGCACAAGTTTGAGGTGGGGACAACTTCGGTGTGGGGTCCATCCTTCGATAAAAGGATTTTTTTGCAGTGAGGCCCCAGCCATGGGCCAGGGGCACCTGGGCACATCCTTTTTCCATTTTCCCTGGGAAAGAAAACTCAGCAGTCCAGGTTCCTGATGTCAGTTTGTAGGGCTCCCTTGGGTCTATCAGGGCAGCACAAGTTTGAGGTGGGGACTACTTCGGTGTGGGGTCCATCCTTCGATATAAGGATTTTTTGCAGTGAGGCCCCTGCCCAGGGCCAGGGGCCCCCGGGCACATCCTTTTTCCATTTTCCCTGGGAAAGAAAACTCAGCAGTCCAGGCTGCTGATGTCAGTTTGTAGGGCTCCCTTGGGTCTATCAGGGCAGCACAAGTTTGAGGTGGGGAGAACTTCGGTGTGGGGTCCATCCTTCGATATAAGGATTTTTTGCAGACAGGGCCAGGGGCCCCCGGGCACATCCTTTGGCCATTTTCCCTGGGAAAGAAAACTCAGCAGTCCAGGTTCCTGATGTCAGTTTGTAGGGCTCCCTTGGGTGTATCAGGGCAGCACAAGTTTGAGGTGGGGACAACTTCGGTGTGGGGTCCATCCTTCGATACAAGGATTTTTTGCAGTCAGGGCCAGGGGCCCCTGGGCACATCCTTTTTCCATTTTCCCTGGGAAAGAAAACTCAGCAGTCCAGGTTCCTGATGTCAGTTTGTAGGGCTCCCTTGGGTCTATCAGGGCAGCACAAGTTTGAGGTGGGGACAACTTCGGTGTGGGGTCCATCCTTCGATATAAGGATTCTTTGCAGTCAGGGCCAGGGGCCCCCGGGCACATCCTTTTTCCATTTTCCCTGGGAAAGAAAACTCAGCAGTCCAGGTTCCTGATGTCAGTTTGTAGGGCTCCCTTGGGTCTATCAGGGCAGCACAAGTTTGAGGTGGGGACAACTTCGGTGTGGGGTCCATCCTTCGATATAAGGATTTTTTGCAGTGAGGGCCCTGCCCAGGGCCAGGGGCCCCCGGGCACATCCTTTTTCCATTTTCCCTGGGAAAGAAAACTCAGCAGTCCAGGTTGCTGATGTCAGTTTGTAGGGCTCCCTTGGGTCTATCAGGGCAGCACAAGTTAGAGGTGGGGAGAACTTCGGTGTGGGGTCCATCCTTCGATATAAGGATTTTTTGCAGACAGGGCCAGGGGCCCCCGGGCACATCCTTTGGCCATTTTCCCTGGGAAAGAAAACTGAGCAGTCCAGGTTCCTGATGTCAGTTTGTAGGGCTCCCTTGGGTTTATCAGGGCAGCTCAAGTTTGAGGTGGGGACAACTTCGGTGTGGGGTCCATCCTTCGATATAAGGATATTTTGCAGTCAGGGCCAGGGGCCCCTGGGCACATCCTTTTTCCATTTTCCCTGGGAAAGAAAACTCAGCAGTCCAGGTTCCTGATGTCAGTTTGTAGGGCTCCCTTGGGTCTATCAGGGCAGCACAAGTTTGAGGTGGGGACAACTTCGGTGTGGGGTCCATCCTTCGATATAAGGATTCTTTGCAGTCAGGGCCAGGGGTCCCCGGGCACATCCTTTTTCCATTTTCCCTGGGAAAGAAAACTCAGCAGTCCAGGTTCCTGATGTCAGTTTGTAGGGCTCCCTTGGGTCTATCAGGGCAGCACAAGTTTGAGGTGGGCCAACTTCGGTGTGGGGTCCATCCTTCGATATAAGGATTTTTTGCAGTCAGGGCCAGGGGCCCCTGGGCACAACCTTTTTCCATTTTCCCTGGGAAAGAAAACTCAGCAGTCCAGGTTCCTGATGTCAGTTTGTAGGGCTCCCTTGGGTCTATCAGGGCAGCACAAGTTTGAGGTGGGGACAACATCGGTGTGGGGTCCATCCTTCGATATAAGGATTCTTTGCAGTCAGGGCCAGGGGCCCCCGGGCACATCCTTTTTCCATTTTCCCTGGGAAAGAAAACTCAGCAGTCCAGGTTCCTGATGTCAGTTTGTAGGGCTCCCTTGGGTCTATCAGGGCAGCACAAGTTTGAGGTGGGGACAACTTCGGTGTGGGGTCCATCCTTCGATATAAGGATTTTTTTGCAGTGAGGCCCCAGCCATGGGCCAGGGGCACCTGGGCACATCCTTTTTCCATTTTCCCTGGGAAAGAAAACTCAGCAGTCCAGGTTCCTGATGTCAGTTTGTAGGGCTCCCTTGGGTCTATCAGGGCAGCACAAGTTTGAGGTGTGGACAACTTCGGTGTGGATCCATCCTTCGATATAAGGATTTTTTGCAGTCAGGGCCAGGGGCCCCCGGGCACATCCTTTTTCCATTTTCCTGGGAAAGAAAACTCAGCAGTCCAGGTTCCTGATGTCAGTTTGTAGGGCTCCCTTGGGACTATCAGGGCAGCACAAGTTTGAGGTGGGGACAACTTCGGTGTGGGGTCCATCCTTCGATACAAGGATTTTTTGCAGTCAGGGCCAGGGGCCCCCGGGCACATCCTTTGGCCATTTTCCCTGGGAAAGAAAACTCAGCAGTCCAGGTTCCTGATGTCAGTTTGTAGGGCTCCCTTGGGTGTATCAGGGCAGCACAAGTTTGAGGTGGGGACAACTTCGGTGTGGGGTCCATCCTTCGATAAAAGGATTCTTTGCAGTCAGGGCCAGGGGCCCCCGGGCACATCCTTTTTCCATTTTCCCTGGGAAAGAAAACTCAGCAGTCCAGGTTCCTGATGTCAGTTTGTAGGGCTCCCTTGGGTCTATCAGGGCAGCACAAGTTTGAGGTGGGGACAACTTCGGTGTGGGGTCCATCCTTCGATATAAGGATTTTTTGCAGTCAGGGCCAGGGGCCCGCGGGCGCAACCTTTTTCCATTTTCCCTGGGAAAGAAAACTCATCAGTCCAGGTTCCTGATGTCAGTTTGTAGGGCTCTCTTGGGTCTATCAGGGCAGCACAAGTTTGAGGTAGGGACAACTTCGGTGTGGGGTCCATCCTTCGATATAAGGATTTTTTGCAGTGAGGGCCCTGCCCAGGGCCAGGGGCCCCCGGGCACATCCTTTTTCCATTTTCCCTGGGAAAGAAAACTCAGCAGTCCAGGTTGCTGATGTCAGTTTGTAGGGCTCCCTTGGGTCTATCAGGGCAGCACAAGTTTGAGGTGGGGAGAACTTCGGTGTGGGGTCCATCCTTCGATATAAGGATTTTTTGCAGACAGGGCCAGGGGCCCCCGGGCACATCCTTTGGCCATTTTCCCTGGGAAAGAAAACTGAGCAGTCCTGGTTCCTGATGTCAGTTTGTAGGGCTCCCTTGTGTTTATCAGGGCAGCACAAGTTTGAGGTGGGGACAACTTTGGTGTGGGGTCCATCCTTCGATATAAGGATATTTTGCAGTCAGGGCCAGGGGCCCCTGGGCACATCCTTTTTCCATTTTCCCTGGGAAAGAAAACTCAGCAGTCCAGGTTCCTGATGTCAGTTTGTAGGGCTCCCTTGGGTCTATCAGGGCAGCACATGTTTGAGGTGGGGACAACTTCGGTGTGGGGTCCATCCTTCGATATAAGGATTCTTTGCAGTCAGGGCCAGGGTTCCCCGGGCACATCCTTTTTCCATTTTCCCTGGGAAAGAAAACTCAGCAGTCCAGGTTCCTGATGTCAGTTTGTAGGGCTCCCTTGGGTCTATCAGGGCAGCACAACTTTGAGGTGGGGACAACTTCGGTGTGGGGTCCATCCTGCGATATAAGGATTCTTTGCAGCCAGGGCCAGGGGTCCCCGGGAACATCCTTTTTCCATTTTCCCTGGGAAAGAAAACTCAGCAGTCCAGGTTCCTGATGTCAGTTTGTAGGGCTCCCTTGGGTCTATCAGGGCAGCACAAGTTTGAGGTGGGGACAACTTCGGTGTGGGGTCCATCCTTCGATATAAGGATTTTTTGCAGTGAGGGCCCTGCCGAGGGCCAGGGGCCCCCGGGCACATCCTTTTTCCATTTTCCCTGGGAAAGAAAACTCAGCAGTCCAGGTTGCTGATGTCAGTTTGTAGGGCTCCCTTGGGTCTATCAGGGCAGCACAAGTTAGAGGTGGGGAGAACTTCGGTGTGGGGTCCATCCTTCGATATAAGGATTTTTTGCAGACAGGGCCAGGGGCCCCCGGGCACATCCTTTGGCCATTTTCCCTGGGAAAGAAAACTGAGCAGTCCAGGTTCCTGATGTCAGTTTGTAGGGCTCCCTTGGGTTTATCAGGGCAGCACAAGTTTGAGGTGGGGACAACTTCGGTGTGGGGTCCATCCTTCGATATAAGGATATTTTGCAGTCAGGGCCAGGGGCCCCTGGGCACATCCTTTTTCCATTTTCCCTGGGAAAGAAAACTCAGCAGTCCAGGTTCCTGATGTCAGTTTGTAGGGCTCCCTTGGGTCTATCAGTCCAGCACAAGTTTGAGGTGGGGACAACTTCGGTGTGGGGTCCATCCTTCGATATAAGGATTCTTTGCAGTCAGGGCCAGGGGTCCCCGGGCACATCCTTTTTCCATTTTCCCTGGGAAAGAAAACTCAGCAGTCCAGGTTCCTGATGTCAGTTTGTAGGGCTCCCTTGGGTCTATCAGGGCAGCACAAGTTAGAGGTGGGGAGAACTTCGGTGTGGGGTCCATCCTTCGATATAAGGATTCTTTGCAGTCAGGGCCAGGGGTCCCCGGGAACATCCTTTTTCCATTTTCCCTGGGAAAGAAAACTCAGCAGTCCAGGTTCCTGATGTCAGTTTGTAGGGCTCCCTTGGGTCTATCAGGGCAGCACAAGTTTGAGGTGGGGACAACTTCGGTGTGGGGTCCATCCTTCGATATAAGGATTTTTTGCAGTGAGGGCCCTGCCCAGGGCCAGGGGCCCCCGGGCACATCCTTTTTCCATTTTCCCTGGGAAAGAAAACTCAGCAGTCCAGATTCCTGATGTCAGTTTGTAGGGCTCCCTTGGGTCTATCAGGGCAGCAAAAGTTTGAGGTGGGGACAACTTCGGTGTGGGGTCCATCCTTCGATATAAGGATTTTTTGCAGTGAGGGCCCTGCCCAGGGCCAGGGGCCCCCGGGCACATCCTTTTTCCATTTTCCCTGGGAAAGAAAACTCAGCAGTCCAGGTTGCTGATGTCAGTTTGTAGGGCTCCCTTGGGTCTATCAGGGCAGCACAAGTTAGAGGTGGGGAGAACTTCGGTGTGGGGTCCATCCTTCGATATAAGGATTTTTTGCAGACAGGGCCAGGGGCCCCCGGGCACATCCTTTGGCCATTTTCCCTGGGAAAGAAAACTGAGCAGTCCAGGTTCCTGATGTCAGTTTGTAGGGCTCCCTTGGGTCTATCAGGGCAGCACAAGTTTGAGGTGGGGACAACTTCGGTGTGGGGTCCATCCTTCGATATAAGGATTCTTTGCAGTCAGGGCCAGGGGTCCCCGGGCACATCCTTTTTCCATTTTCCCTGGGAAAGAAAACTCAGCAGTCCAGGTTCCTGATGTCAGTTTGTAGGGCTCCCTTGGGTCTATCAGGGCAGCACAAGTTTGAGGTGGGGACAACTTCGGTGTGGGGTCCATCCTTCGATATAAGGGTTCTTTGCAGTCAGGGCAGGGGTCCCCGGGAACATCCTTTTTCCATTTTCCCTGGGAAAGAAAACTCAGCAGTCCAGGTTCCTGATGTCAGTTTGTAGGGCTCCCTTGGGTCTATGAGGGCAGCACAAGTTTGAGGTGGGGACAACTTCGGTGTGGGGTCCATCCTTCGATATAAGGATTTTTTGCAGTGATGGCCCTGCCCAGGGCCAGGGGCCCCCGGGCACATCCTTTTTCCATTTTCCCTGGGAAAGAAAACTCAGCAGTCCAGGTTGCTGATGTCAGTTTGTAGGGCTCCCTTGGGTCTATCAGGGCAGCACAACTTTGAGGTGGGGACAACTTCGGTGTGGGGTCCATCCTTCGATATAAGGATTCTTTGCAGTCAGGACACAACCGTGGGCCAGGGGCCCCCGGGCACATACTTTTTCCATTTTCCCTGGGAAAGAAAACTTAGCAGTCCAGGTTCCTGATGTCAGTTTGTAGGGCTCCCTTGGGTCTATCAGGGCAGCACAAGTTTGAGGTGGGGACAACTTCGGTGTGGGGTCCATCCTTCGATATAAGGATTTTTTGCAGTCAGGGCCAGGGGCCCCTGGGCGCATCCTTTTTCCATTTTCCCTGGGAAAGAAAACTCAGCAGTCCAGGTTGCTGATGTCAGTTTGTAGGGCTCCCTTGGGTCAATCAGGGTAGCACAAGTTTGAGGAGGGGACAACTTCGGTGTGGGGTCCATCCTTCGATATAAGGATTCTTTGCAGTCAGGGCCAGGGGCCCCCGGGCACATCCTTTGGCCATTTTCCCTGGGAAAGAAAACTCAGCAGTCCAGGTTCCTGATGTCAGTTTGTAGGGCTCCCTTGGGTCTATCAGGGCAGCACAAGTTTGAGGTGGGGACAACTTCGGTGTGGGGTCCATCCTTCGATATAAGGATTTTTTGCAGTCAGGGCCAGGGGCCCCCGGGCACATCCTTTTTCCATTTTCCCTGGGAAAGAAAACTCAGCAGTCCAGGTTCCTGATGTCAGTTTGTAGGGCTCCCTTGGGTCTATCAGGGCAGCACAAGTTTGAGGTGGGGACAACTTCGGTGTGGGGTCCATCCTTCGATATAAGGATTTTTTGCAGTCAGGGCCAGGGGCCCCCGGGCACATCCTTTTTCCATTTTCCCTGGGAAAGAAAACTCAGCAGTCCAGGTTCCTGATGTCAGTTTGTAGGGCTCTCTTGGGTCTATCAGGGCAGCACAAGTTTGAGGTGGGGACAACTTCGGTGTGGGGTCCATCCTTCGATATAAGGATTTTTTGCAGTGAGGGCCCTGCCCAGGGCCAGGGGCCCCCGGGCACATCCTTTTTCCATTTTCCCTGGGAAAGAAAACTCAGCAGTCCAGGTTGCTGATGTCAGTTTGTAGGGCTCCCTTGGGTCTATCAGGGCAGCACAAGTTTGAGGTGGGGAGAACTTCGGTGTGGGGTCCATCCTTCGATATAAGGATTTTTTGCAGACAGGGCCAGGGGCCCCCGGGCACATCCTTTGGCCATTTTCCCTGGGAAAGAAAACTCAGCAGTCCAGGTTCCTGTTGTCAGTTTGTAGGGCTCCCTTGGGTCTATCAGGGCAGCACAAGTTTGAGGTGGGGACAACTTTGGTGTGGGGTCCATCCTTCGATATAAGGATTTTTTGCAGTCAGGGCAAGAGGCCCCCGGGCACATCCTTTTTCCATTTTCCCTGGGAAAGAAAACTCAGCAGTCCAGGTTGCTGATGTCAGTTTGTAGGGCTCCCTTGGGTCTATCAGGGCAGCACAAGTTTGAGGTGGGGACAACTTCGGTGTGGGGTCCATCCTTCGATATAAGGATTTTTTTGCAGTGAGGCCCCAGCCATAGGCCAGGGGCACCTGGGCACATCCTTTTTCCATTTTCCCTGGGAAAGAAAACTCAGCAGTCCAGGTTCCTGATGTCAGTTTGTAGGGCTCCCTTGGGTCTATCAGGGCAGCACAAGTTTGAGGTGGGGACTACTTCGGTGTGGGGTCCATCCTTCGATATAAGGATTTTTTGCAGTGAGGCCCCTGCCCAGGGCCAGGGGCCCCCGGGCACATCCTTTTTCCATTTTCCCTGGGAAAGAAAACTCAGCAGTCCAGGCTGCTGATGTCAGTTTGTAGGGCTCCCTTGGGTCTATCAGGGCAGCACAAGTTTGAGGTGGGGAGAACTTCGGTGTGGGGTCCATCCTTCGATATAAGGATTTTTTGCAGACAGGGCCAGGGGCCCCCGGGCACATCCTTTGGCCATTTTCCCTGGGAAAGAAAACTCAGCAGTCCAGGTTCCTGATGTCAGTTTGTAGGGCTCCCTTGGATCTATCAGGGCAGCACAAGTTTGAGGTGGGGACAACTTCGGTGTGGGGTCCATCCTTCGATACAAGGATTTTTTGCAGTCAGGGCCAGGGGCCCCTGGGCACATCCTTTTTCCATTTTCCCTGGGAAAGAAAACTCAGCAGTCCAGGTTCCTGATGTCAGTTTGTAGGGCTCCCTTGGGTCTATCAGGGCAGCACAAGTTTGAGGTGGGGACAACTTCGGTGTGGGGTCCATCCTTCGATATAAGGATTCTTTGCAGTCAGGGCCAGGGGTCCCCGGGCACATCCTTTTTCCATTTTCCCTGGGAAAGAAAACTCAGCAGTCCAGGTTCCTGATGTCAGTTTGTAGGGCTCCCTTGGGTCTATCAGGGCAGCAAAAGTTTGAGGTGGGGACAACTTCGGTGTGGGGTCCATCCTTCGATATAAGGATTTTTTGCAGTCAGGGCCAGGGGGCCCCCGGGCACATCCTTTTTCCATTTTCCCTGGGAAAGAAAACTCAGCAGTCCAGGTTCCTGATGTCAGTTTGTAGGGCTCCCTTGGGTCTATCAGGGCAGCACAAGTTTGAGGTGGGGACAACTTCGGTGTGGGGTCCATCCTTCGATATAAGGATATTTTGCAGTCAGGGCCAGGGGCCCCCGAGCACATCCTTTTTCCATTTTCCCTGGGAAAGAAAACTCAGCAGTCCAGGTTCCTGATGTCAGTTTGTAGGGCTCTCTTGGGTCTATCAGGGCAGCACAAGTTTGAGGTGGGGACAACTTCGGTGTGGGGTCCATCCTTCGATATAAGGATTTTTTGAAGTGAGGGCCCTGCCCAGGGCCAGGGGCCCCCGGGCACATCCTTTTTCCATTTTCCCTGGGAAAGAAAACTCAGCAGTCCAGGTTGCTGATGTCAGTTTGTAGGGCTCCCTTGGGTCTATCAGGGCAGCACAAGTTTGAGGTGGGGAGAACTTCGGTGTGGGGTCCATCCTTCGATATAAGGATTTTTTGCAGACAGGGCCAGGGGGCCCCGGGCACATCCTTTGGCCATTTTCCCTGGGAAAGAAAACTCAGCAGTCCAGGTTCCTGATGTCAGTTTGTAGGGCTCCCTTGGGTTTATCAGGGCAGCACAAGTTTGAGGTGGGGACAACTTCGGTGTGGGGTCCATCCTTCGATATAAGGATTCTTTTCAGTCAGGGCCAGGGGTCCCCGGGCACATCCTTTTTCCATTTTCCCTGGGAAAGAAAACTCAGCAGTCCAGGTTCCTGATGTCAGTTTGTAGGGCTCCCTTGGGTCTATCAGGGCAGCACAACTTTGAGGTGGGGACAACTTCGGTGTGGGGTCCATCCTTCGATATAAGGATATTTTGTAGTCAGGGCCAGGGGCCCCCGAGTACATTCTTTTTCCATTTTCCCTGGGAAAGAAAACTCAGCAGTCCAGGTTCCTGATGTCAGTTTGTAGGGCTCCCTTGGGTCTATCAGGGCAGCACAACTTTGAGGTGGGGACAACTTCGGTGTGGGGTCCATCCTTCGATATAAGGATTCTTTGCAGTCAGGGCCAGGGGCCCCCGGGCACATCCTTTTTCCATTTTCCCTGGGAAAGAAAACTCAGCAGTCCAGGTTCCTGATGTCAGTTTGTAGGGCTCCCTTGGGTCTATCAGGGCAGCACAAGTTTGAGGTAGGGACAACTTCGGTGTGGGGTCCATCCTTCGATATAAGGATTCTTTGCAGTCAGGACACAACCGTGGGCCAGGGGCCCCCGGGAACATACTTTTTCCATTTTCCCTGGGAAAGAAAACTTAGCAGTCCAGGTTCCTGATGTCAGTTTGTAGGGCTCCCTTGGGTCTATCAGGGCAGCACAAATTTGAGGTGGGGACAACTTCGGTGTGGGGTCCATCCTTCGATATAAGGATTCTTTGCAGTCAGGGCCAGGGGCCCCCGGGCACATCCTTTGGCCATTTTCCCTGGGAAAGAAAACTCAGCAGTCCAGGTTCCTGATGTCAGTTTGTAGGGCTCCCTTGGGTCTATCAGGGCAGCACAAGTTTGAGGTGGGGACAACTTCGGTGTGGGGTCCATCCTTCGATATAAGGATTTTTTTGCAGTGAGGCCCCAGCCATGGGCCAGGGGCACCTGGGCACATCCTTTTTCCATTTTCCCTGGGAAAGAAAACACAGCAGTCCAGGTTCCTGATGTCAGTTTGTAGGGCTCTCTTGGGTTTATCAGGGCAGCACATGTTTGAGGTGGGGACAACTTCGGTGTGGGGTCCATCCTTCGATATAAGGATTTTTTGCAGTCAGGGCCAGGGGCCCCCGGGCACATCCTTTGGCCATTTTCCCTGGGAAAGAAAACTGAGCAGTCCAGGTTCCTGATGTCAGTTTGTAGGGCTCCCTTGGGTTTATCAGGGCAGCACAAGTTTGAGGTGGGGACAACTTCGGTGTGGGGTCCATCCTTCGATATAAGGATATTTTGCAGTCAGGGCCAGGGGCCCCTGGGCACATCCTTTTTCCATTTTCCCTGGGAAAGAAAACTCAGCAGTCCAGGTTCCTGATGTCAGTTTGTAGGGCTCCCTTGGGTCTATCAGTCCAGCACAAGTTTGAGGTGGGGACAACTTCGGTGTGGGGTCCATCCTTCGATATAAGGATTCTTTGCAGTCAGGGCCAGGGGTCCCCGGGCACATCCTTTTTCCATTTTCCCTGGGAAAGAAAACTCAGCAGTCCAGGTTCCTGATGTCAGTTTGTAGGGCTCCCTTGGGTCTATCAGGGCAGCACAACTTTGAGGTGGGGACAACTTCGGTGTGGGGTCCATCCTTCGATATAAGGATTTTTTGCAGTCAGGGCCAGGGGTCCCCGGGAACATCCTTTTTCCATTTTCCCTGGGAAAGAAAACTCAGCAGTCCAGGTTCCTGATGTCAGTTTGTAGGGCACCCTTGGGTCTATCAGGGCAGCACAAGTTTGAGGTGGGGACAACTTCGGTGTGGGGTCCATCCTTCGATATAAGGATTTTTTGCAGTGATGGCCCTGCCCAGGGCCAGGGGCCCCCGGGCACATCCTTTTTCCATTTTCCCTGGGAAAGAAAACTCAGCAGTCCAGATTCCTGATGTCAGTTTGTAGGGCTCCCTTGGGTCTATCAGGGCAGCAAAAGTTTGAGGTGGGGACAACTTCGGTGTGGGGTCCATCCTTCGATATAAGGATTTTTTGCAGTGAGGGCCCTGCCCAGGGCCAGGGGCCCCCGGGCACATCCTTTTTCCATTTTCCCTGGGAAAGAAAACTCAGCAGTCCAGGTTGCTGATGTCAGTTTGTAGGGCTCCCTTGGGTCTATCAGGGCAGCACAAGTTAGAGGTGGGGAGAACTTCGGTGTGGGGTCCATCCTTCGATATAAGGATTTTTTGCAGACAGGGCCAGGGGCCCCCGGGCACATCCTTTGGCCATTTTCCCTGGGAAAGAAAACTGAGCAGTCCAGGTTCCTGATGTCAGTTTGTAGGGCTCCCTTGGGTCTATCAGGGCAGCACAAGTTTGAGGTGGGGACAACTTCGGTGTGGGGTCCATCCTTCGATATAAGGATTCTTTGCAGTCAGGGCCAGGGGTCCCCGGGCACATCCTTTTTCCATTTTCCCTGGGAAAGAAAACTCAGCAGTCCAGGTTCCTGATGTCAGTTTGTAGGGCTCCCTTGGGTCTATCAGGGCAGCACAAGTTTGAGGTGGGGACAACTTCGGTGTGGGGTCCATCCTTCGATATAAGGGTTCTTTGCAGTCAGGGCAGGGGTCCCCGGGAACATCCTTTTTCCATTTTCCCTGGGAAAGAAAACTCAGCAGTCCAGGTTCCTGATGTCAGTTTGTAGGGCTCCCTTGGGTCTATCAGGGCAGCACAAGTTTGAGGTGGGGACAACTTCGGTGTGGGGTCCATCCTTCGATATAAGGATATTTTGCAGTCAGGGCCAGGGGCCCCCGAGCACAACCTTTTTCCATTTTCCCTGGGAAAGAAAACTCAGCAGTCCAGGTTCCTGATGTCAGTTTGTAGGGCTCCCTTGGGTCTATCAGGGCAGCACAAGTTTGAGGTGGGGACAACTTCGGTGTGGGGTCCATCCTTCGATATAAGGATTTTTTGCAGTGATGGCCCTGCCCAGGGCCAGGGGCCCCCGGGCACATCCTTTTTCCATTTTCCCTGGGAAAGAAAACTCAGCAGTCCAGGTTGCTGATGTCAGTTTGTAGGGCTCCCTTGGGTCTATCAGGGCAGCACAACTTTGAGGTGGGGACAACTTCGGTGTGGGGTCCATCCTTCGATATAAGGATTCTTTGCAGTCAGGACACAACCGTGGGCCAGGGGCCCCCGGGCACATACTTTTTCCATTTTCCCTGGGAAAGAAAACTTAGCAGTCCAGGTTCCTGATGTCAGTTTGTAGGGCTCCCTTGGGTCTATCAGGGCAGCACAAGTTTGAGGTGGGGACAACTTCGGTGTGGGGTCCATCCTTCGATATAAGGATTTTTTGCAGTCAGGGCCAGGGGCCCCTGGGCGCATCCTTTTTCCATTTTCCCTGGGAAAGAAAACTCAGCAGTCCAGGTTGCTGATGTCAGTTTGTAGGGCTCCCTTGGGTCAATCAGGGTAGCACAAGTTTGAGGAGGGGACAACTTCGGTGTGGGGTCCATCCTTCGATATAAGGATTCTTTGCAGTCAGGGCCAGGGGCCCCCGGGCACATCCTTTGGCCATTTTCCCTGGGAAAGAAAACTCAGCAGTCCAGGTTCCTGATGTCAGTTTGTAGGGCTCCCTTGGGTCTATCAGGGCAGCACAAGTTTGAGGTGGGGACAACTTCGGTGTGGGGTCCATCCTTCGATATAAGGATTTTTTGCAGTCAGGACCAGGGGCCCCCGGGCACATCCTTTTTCCATTTTCCCTGGGAAAGAAAACTCAGCAGTCCAGGTTCCTGATGTCAGTTTGTAGGGCTCCCTTGGGTCTATCAGGGCAGCACAAGTTTGAGGTGGGGAGAACTTCGGTGTGGGGTCCATCCTTCGATATAAGGATTTTTTGCAGTCAGGGCCAGGGGCCCCCGGGCACATCCTTTTTCCATTTTCCCTGGGAAAGAAAACTCAGCAGTCCAGGTTCCTGATGTCAGTTTGTAGGGCTCTCTTGGGTCTATCAGGGCAGCACAAGTTTGAGGTGGGGACAACTTCGGTGTGGGGTCCATCCTTCGATATAAGGATTTTTTGCAGTGAGGGCCCTGCCCAGGGCCAGGGGCCCCCGGGCACATCCTTTTTCCATTTTCCCTGGGAAAGAAAACTCAGCAGTCCAGGTTGCTGATGTCAGTTTGTAGGGCTCCCTTGGGTCTATCAGGGCAGCACAAGTTTGAGGTGGGGAGAACTTCGGTGTGGGGTCCATCCTTCGATATAAGGATTTTTTGCAGACAGGGCCAGGGGGCCCCGGGCACATCCTTTGGCCATTTTCCCTGGGAAAGAAAACTCAGCAGTCCAGGTTCCTGTTGTCAGTTTGTAGGGCTCCCTTGGGTGTATCAGGGCAGCACAAGTTTGAGGTGGGGACAACTTTGGTGTGGGGTCCATCCTTCGATATAAGGATTTTTTGCAGTCAGGGCAAGAGGCCCCCGGGCACATCCTTTTTCCATTTTCCCTGGGAAAGAAAACTCAGCAGTCCAGGTTGCTGATGTCAGTTTGTAGGGCTCCCTTGGGTCTATCAGGGCAGCACAAGTTTGAGGTGGGGACAACTTCGGTGTGGGGTCCATCCTTCGATATAAGGATTTTTTTGCAGTGAGGCCCCAGCCATGGGCCAGGGGCACCTAGGCACATCCTTTTTCCATTTTCCCTGGGAAAGAAAACTCAGCAGTCCAGGTTCCTGATGTCAGTTTGTAGGGCTCCCTTGGGTCTATCAGGGCAGCACAAGTTTGAGGTGGGGACTACTTCGGTGTGGGGTCCATCCTTCGATATAAGGATTTTTTGCAGTGAGGCCCCTGCCCAGGGCCAGGGGCCCCCGGGCACATCCTTTTTCCATTTTCCCTGGGAAAGAAAACTCAGCAGTCCAGGCTGCTGATGTCAGTTTGTAGGGCTCCCTTGGGTCTATCAGGGCAGCACAAGTTTGAGGTGGGGAGAACTTCGGTGTGGGGTCCATCCTTCGATATAAGGATTTTTTGCAGACAGGGCCAGGGGCCCCCGGGCACATCCTTTGGCCATTTTCCCTGGGAAAGAAAACTCAGCAGTCCAGGTTCCTGATGTCAGTTTGTAGGGCTCCCTTGGATCTATCAGGGCAGCACAAGTTTGAGGTGGGGACAACTTCGGTGTGGGGTCCATCCTTCGATACAAGGATTTTTTGCAGTCAGGGCCAGGGGCCCCTGGGCACATCCTTTTTCCATTTTCCCTGGGAAAGAAAACTCAGCAGTCCAGGTTCCTGATGTCAGTTTGTAGGGCTCCCTTGGGTCTATCAGGGCAGCACAAGTTTGAGGTGGGGACAACTTCGGTGTGGGGTCCATCCTTCGATATAAGGATTCTTTGCAGTCAGGGCCAGGGGCCCCCGGGCACATCCTTTGGCCATTTTCCCTGGGAAAGAAAACTCAGCAGTCCAGGTTCCTGATGTCAGTTTGTAGGGCTCCCTTGGGTCTATCAGGGCAGCACAAGTTTGAGGTGGGGACAACTTCGGTGTGGGGTCCATCCTTCGATATAAGGATTTTTTGCAGTCAGGGCCAGGGGCCCCCGGGCACATCCTTTTTCCATTTTCCCTGGGAAAGAAAACTCAGCAGTCCAGGTTCCTGATGTCAGTTTGTAGGGCTCCCTTGGGTCTATCAGGGCAGCACAAGTTTGAGGTGGGGACAACTTCGGTGTGGGGTCCATCCTTCGATATAAGGATATTTTGCAGTCAGGGCCAGGGGCCCCCGAGCACATCCTTTTTCCATTTTCCCTGGGAAAGAAAACTCAGCAGTCCAGGTTCCTGATGTCAGTTTGTAGGGCTCTCTTGGGTCTATCAGGGCAGCACAAGTTTGAGGTGGGGACAACTTCGGTGTGGGGTCCATCCTTCGATATAAGGATTTTTTGAAGTGAGGGCCCTGCCCAGGGCCAGGGGCCCCCGGGCACATCCTTTTTCCATTTTCCCTGGGAAAGAAAACTCAGCAGTCCAGGTTGCTGATGTCAGTTTGTAGGGCTCCCTTGGGTCTATCAGGGCAGCACAAGTTTGAGGTGGGGAGAACTTCGGTGTGGGGTCCATCCTTCGATATAAGGATTTTTTGCAGACAGGGCCAGGGGGCCCCGGGCACATCCTTTGGCCATTTTCCCTGGGAAAGAAAACTCAGCAGTCCAGGTTCCTGATGTCAGTTTGTAGGGCTCCCTTGGGTTTATCAGGGCAGCACAAGTTTGAGGTGGGGACAACTTCGGTGTGGGGTCCATCCTTCGATATAAGGATTCTTTTCAGTCAGGGCCAGGGGTCCCCGGGCACATCCTTTTTCCATTTTCCCTGGGAAAGAAAACTCAGCAGTCCAGGTTCCTGATGTCAGTTTGTAGGGCTCCCTTGGGTCTATCAGGGCAGCACAACTTTGAGGTGGGGACAACTTCGGTGTGGGGTCCATCCTTCGATATAAGGATATTTTGTAGTCAGGGCCAGGGGCCCCCGAGTACATTCTTTTTCCATTTTCCCTGGGAAAGAAAACTCAGCAGTCCAGGTTCCTGATGTCAGTTTGTAGGGCTCCCTTGGGTCTATCAGGGCAGCACAACTTTGAGGTGGGGACAACTTCGGTGTGGGGTCCATCCTTCGATATAAGGATTCTTTGCAGTCAGGGCCAGGGGCCCCCGGGCACATCCTTTTTCCATTTTCCCTGGGAAAGAAAACTCAGCAGTCCAGGTTCCTGATGTCAGTTTGTAGGGCTCCCTTGGGTCTATCAGGGCAGCACAAGTTTGAGGTAGGGACAACTTCGGTGTGGGGTCCATCCTTCGATATAAGGATTCTTTGCAGTCAGGACACAACCGTGGGCCAGGGGCCCCCGGGCACATACTTTTTCCATTTTACCTGGGAAAGAAAACTTAGCTGTCCAGGTTCCTGATGTCAGTTTGTAGGGCTCCCTTGGGTCTATCAGGGCAGCACAAATTTCAGGTGGGGACAACTTCGGTGTGGGGTCCATCCTTCGATATAAGGATTCTTTGCAGTCAGGGCCAGGGGCCCCCGGGCACATCCTTTGGCCATTTTCCCTGGGAAAGAAAACTCAGCAGTCCAGGTTCCTGATGTCAGTTTGTAGGGCTCCCTTGGGTCTATCAGGGCAGCACAAGTTTGAGGTGGGGACAACTTCGGTGTGGGGTCCATCCTTCGATATAAGGATTTTTTTGCAGTGAGTCCCCAGCCATGGGCCAGGGGCACCTGGGCACATCCTTTTTCCATTTTCCCTGGGAAAGAAAACTCAGCAGTCCAGGTTCCTGATGTCAGTTTGTAGGGCTCTCTTGGGTTTATCAGGGCAGCACATGTTTGAGGTGGGGACAACTTCGGTGTGGGGTCCATCCTTCGATATAAGGATTTTTTGCAGTCAGGGCCAGGGGCCCCCGGGCACATCCTTTTTCCATTTTCCCTGGGAAAGAAAACTCAGCAGTCCAGGTTCCTGATGTCAGTTTGTAGGGCTCCCTTGGGTCTATCAGGGCAGCACAAGTTTGAGGTGGGGAGAACTTCGGTGTGGGGTCCATCCTTCGAAATAAGGATTCTTTGCAGTCAGGGCCAGGGGCCCCCGGGCACATCCTTTGGCCATTTTCCCTGGGAAAGAAAACTCAGCAGTCCAGGTTCCTGATGTCAGTTTGTAGGGCTCCCTTGGATCTATCAGGGCAGCACAAGTTTGAGGTGGGGACAACTTCGGTGTGGGGTCCATCCTTCGATACAAGGATTTTTTGCAGTCAGGGCCAGGGGCCCCTGGGCACATCCTTTTTCCATTTTCCCTGGGAAAGAAAACTCAGCAGTCCAGGTTCCTGATGTCAGTTTGTAGGGCTCCCTTGGGTCTATCAGGGCAGCACAAGTTTGAGGTGGGGACAACTTCGGTGTGGGGTCCATCCTTCGATATAAGGATTCTTTGCAGTCAGGGCCAGGGGCCCCTGGGCACATCCTTTTTCCATTTTCCCTGGGAAAGAAAACTCAGCAGTCCAGGTTCCTGATGTCAGTTTGTAGGGCTCCCTTGGGTCTATCAGGGCAGCACAAGTTTGAGGTGGGGACAACTTCGGTGTGGGGTCCATCCTTCGATATAAGGATTTTTTGCAGTCAGGGCCAGGGGCCCCCGGGCACATCCTTTTTCCATTTTCCCTGGGAAAGAAAACTCAGCAGTCCAGGTTCCTGATGTCAGTTTGTAGGGCTCCCTTGGGTCTATCAGGGCAGCACAAGTTTGAGGTGGGGACAACTTCGGTGTGGGGTCCATCCTTCGATATAAGGATTTTTTGAAGTGAGGGCCCTGCCCAGGGCCAGGGGCCCCCGGGCACATCCTTTTTCCATTTTCCCTGGGAAAGAAAACTCAGCAGTCCAGGTTGCTGATGTCAGTTTGTAGGGCTCCCTTGGGTCTATCAGGGCAGCACAAGTTTGAGGTGGGGAGAACTTCGGTGTGGGGTCCATCCTTCGATATAAGGATTTTTTGCAGACAGGGCCAGGGGGCCCCGGGCACATCCTTTGGCCATTTTCCCTGGGAAAGAAAACTCAGCAGTCCAGGTTCCTGATGTCAGTTTGTAGGGCTCCCTTGGGTTTATCAGGGCAGCACAAGTTTGAGGTGGGGACAACTTCGGTGTGGGGTCCATCCTTCGATATAAGGATATTTTGCAGTCAGGGCCAGGGGCCCCCGGGCGCAACTTTTTCCATTTTCCCTGGGAAAGAAAACTCAGCAGTCCAGGTTCCTGATGTCAGTTTGTAGGGCTCCCTTGGGTCTATCAGGGCAGCACAAGTTTGAGGTGGGGACAACTTCGGTGTGGGGTCCATCCTTCGATATAAGGATTCTTTTCAGTCAGGGCCAGGGGTCCCCGGGCACATCCTTTTTCCATTTTCCCTGGGAAAGAAAACTCAGCAGTCCAGGTTCCTGATGTCAGTTTGTAGGGCTCCCTTGGGTCTATCAGGGCAGCACAACTTTGAGGTGGGGACAACTTCGGTGTGGGGTCCATCCTTCGATATAAGGATATTTTGCAGTCAGGGCCAGGGGCCCCCGAGTACATTCTTTTTCCATTTTCCCTGGGAAAGAAAACTCAGCAGTCCAGGTTCCTGATGTCAGTTTGTAGGGCTCCCTTGGGTCTATCAGGGCAGCACAACTTTGAGGTGGGGAGAACTTCGGTGTGGGGTCCATCCTTCGATATAAGGATTCTTTGCAGTCAGGGCCAGGGGCCCCCGGGCACATCCTTTTTCCATTTTCCCTGGGAAAGAAAACTCAGCAGTCCAGGTTCCTGATGTCAGTTTGTAGGGCTCCCTTGGGTCTATCAGGGCAGCACAAGTTTGAGGTAGGGACAACTTCGGTGTGGGGTCCATCCTTCGATATAAGGATTCTTTGCAGTCAGGACACAACCGTGGGCCAGGGGCCCCCGGGCACATACTTTTTCCATTTTCCCTGGGAAAGAAAACTTAGCAGTCCAGGTTCCTGATGTCAGTTTGTAGGGCTCCCTTGGGTCTATCAGGGCAGCACAAATTTGAGGTGGGGACAACTTCGGTGTGGGGTCCATCCTTCGATATAAGGATTCTTTGCAGTCAGGGCCAGGGGCCCCCGGGCACATCCTTTTTCCATTTTCCCTGGGAAAGAAAACTCAGCAGTCCAGGTTCCTGATGTCAGTTTGTAGGGCTCCCTTGGGTCTATCAGGGCAGCACAAGTTTGAGGTGGGGAGAACTTCGGTGTGGGGTCCATCCTTCGATATAAGGATTTTTTGCAGACAGGGCCAGGGGCCCCCGGGCACATCCTTTGGCCATTTTCCCTGGGAAAGAAAACTCAGCAGTCCAGGTCCCTGTTGTCAGTTTGTAGGGCTCCCTTGGGTGTATCAGGGCAGCACAAGTTTGAGGTGGGGACAACTTCGGTGTGGGGTCCATCCTTCGATATAAGGATTCTTTGCAGTCAGGGCCAGGGGCCCCTGGGCACATCCTTTTTCCATTTTCCCTGGGAAAGAAAACTCAGCAGTCCAGGTTCCTGATGTCAGTTTGTAGGGCTCCCTTGGGTCTATCAGGGCAGCACAAGTTTGAGGTGGGGACAACTTTGGTGTGGGGTCCATCCTTCGATATAAGGATTTTTTGCAGTCAGGGCAAGAGGCCCCCGGGCACATCCTTTTTCCATTTTCCCTGGGAAAGAAAACTCAGCAGTCCAGGTTCCTGATGTCAGTTTGTAGGGCTCCCTTGGGTCTATCAGGGCAGCACAAGTTTGAGGTGGGGACAACTTCGGTGTGGGGTCCATCCTTCGATATAAGGATTTTTTTGCAGTGAGGCCCCAGCCATGGGCCAGGGGCACCTGGGCACATCCTTTTTCCATTTTCCCTGGGAAAGAAAACTCAGCAGTCCAGGTTCCTGATGTCAGTTTGTAGGGCTCCCTTGGGTCTATCAGGGCAGCACAAGTTTGAGGTGGGGACTACTTCGGTGTGGGGTCCATCCTTCGATATAAGGATTTTTTGCAGTCAGGGCCAGGGGCGCCCGGGCACATCCTTTTTCCATTTTTATGGGAAAGAAAACTCAGCAGTCCAGGTTCCTGATGTCAGTTTGTAGGGCTCCCTTGGGTCTATCAGGGCAGCACAACTTTGAGGTGGGGACAACTTCGGTGTGGGGTCCATCCTTCGATATAAGGATTTTTTGCAGTCAGGGCCAGGGGCCCCCGGGCACATCCTTTGGCCATTTTCCCTGGGAAAGAAAACTCAGCAGTCCAGGTTCCTGATGTCAGTTTGTAGGGCTCCCTTGGGTGTATCAGGGCAGCACAACTTTGAGGTGGGGACAACTTCGGTGTGGGGTCCATCCTTCGATATAAGGATATTTTGCAGTCAGGGCCAGGGGCCCCCGGGCACATCCTTTTTCCATTTTCCCTGGGAAAGAAAACTCAGCAGTCCAGGTTCCTGATGTCAGTTTGTAGGGCTCCCTTGGGTCTATCAGGGCAGCACAAGTTTGAGGTGGGGACAACTTCGGTGTGGGGTCCATCCTTCGATATAAGGATTTTTTGCAGTCAGGGCCAGGGGCCCCCGGGCACATCCTTTGGCCATTTTCCCTGGGAAAGAAAACTCAGCAGTCCAGGTTCCTGATGTCAGTTTGTAGGGCTCTCTTGGGTCTATCAGGGCAGCACAAGTTTGAGGTGGGGACAACTTCGGTGTGGGGTCCATCCTTCGATATAAGGATTTTTTGCAGTGAGGCCCCTGCCCAGGGCCAGGGGCCCCCGGGCACATCCTTTTTCCATTTTCCCTGGGAAAGAAAACTCAGCAGTCCAGGCTGCTGATGTCAGTTTGTAGGGCTCCCTTGGGTCTATCAGGGCAGCACAAGTTTGAGGTGGGGAGAACTTCGGTGTGGGGTCCATCCTTCGATATAAGGATTTTTTGCAGACAGGGCCAGGGGCCCCCGGGCACATCCTTTGGCCATTTTCCCTGGGAAAGAAAACTGAGCAGTCCAGGTTCCTGATGTCAGTTTGTAGGGCTCCCTTGGATCTATCAGGGCAGCACAAGTTTGAGGTGGGGACAACTTCGGTGTGGGGTCCATCCTTCGATACAAGGATTTTTTGCAGTCAGGGCCAGGGGCCCCTGGGCACATCCTTTTTCCATTTTCCCTGGGAAAGAAAACTCAGCAGTCCAGGTTGCTGATGTCAGTTTGTAGGGCTCCCTTGGGTCTATCAGGGCAGCACAAGTTTGAGGTGGGGACAACTTCGGTGTGGGGTCCATCCTTCGATATAAGGATTCTTTGCAGTCAGGGCCAGGGGTCCCCGGGCACATCCTTTTTCCATTTTCCCTGGGAAAGAAAACTCAGCAGTCCAGGTTCCTGATGTCAGTTTGTAGGGCTCCCTTGGGTCTATCAGGGCAGCACAAGTTTGAGGTGGGGACAACTTCGGTGTGGGGTCCATCCTTCGATATAAGGATTTTTTGCAGTCAGGGCCAGGGGCCCCCGGGCACATCCTTTTTCCATTTTCCCTGGGAAAGAAAACTCAGCAGTCCAGGTTCCTGATGTCAGTTTGTAGGGCTCCCTTGGGTCTATCAGGGCAGCACAAGTTTGAGGTGGGGACAACTTCGGTGTGGGGTCCATCCTTCGATATAAGGATATTTTGCAGTCAGGGCCAGGGGCCCCCGAGCACATCCTTTTTCCATTTTCCCTGGGAAAGAAAACTCAGCAGTCCAGGTTCCTGATGTCAGTTTGTAGGGCTCTCTTGGGTCTATCAGGGCAGCACAAGTTTGAGGTGGGGACAACTTCGGTGTGGGGTCCATCCTTCGATATAAGGATTTTTTGAAGTGAGGGCCCTGCCCAGGGCCAGGGGCCCCCGGGCACATCCTTTTTCCATTTTCCCTGGGAAAGAAAACTCAGCAGTCCAGGTTGCTGATGTCAGTTTGTAGGGCTCCCTTGGGTCTATCAGGGCAGCACAAGTTTGAGGTGGGGAGAACTTCGGTGTGGGGTCCATCCTTCGATATAAGGATTTTTTGCAGACAGGGCCAGGGGGCCCCGGGCACATCCTTTGGCCATTTTCCCTGGGAAAGAAAACTCAGCAGTCCAGGTTCCTGATGTCAGTTTGTAGGGCTCCCTTGGGTTTATCAGGGCAGCACAAGTTTGAGGTGGGGACAACTTCGGTGTGGGGTCCATCCTTCGATATAAGGATATTTTGCAGTCAGGGCCAGGGGCCCCCGGGCGCAACCTTTTCCATTTTCCCTGGGAAAGAAAACTCAGCAGTCCAGGTTCCTGATGTCAGTTTGTAGGGCTCCCTTGGGTCTATCAGGGCAGCACAAGTTTGAGGTGGGGACAACTTCGGTGTGGGGTCCATCCTTCGATATAAGGATTCTTTGCAGTCAGGGCCAGGGGTCCCCGGGCACATCCTTTTTCCATTTTCCCTGGGAAAGAAAACTCAGCAGTCCAGGTTCCTGATGTCAGTTTGTAGGGCTCCCTTGGGTCTATCAGGGCAGCACAACTTTGAGGTGGGGACAACTTCGGTGTGGGGTCCATCCTTCGATATAAGGATATTTTGCAGTCAGGGCCAGGGGCCCCCGAGTACATTCTTTTTCCATTTTCCCTGGGAAAGAAAACTCAGCAGTCCAGGTTCCTGATGTCAGTTTGTAGGGCTCCCTTGGGTCTATCAGGGCAGCACAACTTTGAGGTGGGGACAACTTCGGTGTGGGGTCCATCCTTCGATATAAGGATTCTTTGCAGTCAGGGCCAGGGGCCCCCGGGCACATCCTTTTTCCATTTTCCCTGGGAAAGAAAACTCAGCAGTCCAGGTTCCTGATGTCAGTTTGTAGGGCTCCCTTGGGTCTATCAGGGCAGCACAAGTTTGAGGTAGGGACAACTTCGGTGTGGGGTCCATCCTTCGATATAAGGATTCTTTGCAGTCAGGACACAACCGTGGGCAAGGGGCCCCCGGGCACATACTTTTTCCATTTTCCCTGGGAAAGAAAACTTAGCAGTCCAGGTTCCTGATGTCAGTTTGTAGGGCTCCCTTGGGTCTATCAGGGCAGCACAAGTTTGAGGTGGGGACAACTTCGGTGTGGGGTCCATCCTTCGATATAAGGATTTTTTTGCAGTGAGGCCCCAGCCATGGGCCAGGGGCACCTGGGCACATCCTTTTTCCATTTTCCCTGGGAAAGAAAACTCAGCAGTCCAGGTTCCTGATGTCAGTTTGTAGGGCTCTCTTGGGTTTATCAGGGCAGCACATGTTTGAGGTGGGGACAACTTCGGTGTGGGGTCCATCCTTCGATATAAGGATTTTTTGCAGTCAGGGCCAGGGGCCCCCGGGCACATCCTTTGGCCATTTTCCCTGGGAAAGAAAACTCAGCAGTCCAGGTTCCTGATGTCAGTTTGTAGGGCTCCCTTGGGTGTATCAGGGCAGCACAAGTTTGAGGTGGGGACAACTTCGGTGTGGGGTCCATCCTTCGATATAAGGATTTTTTGCAGTCAGGGCCAGGGGCCCCTGGGCACATCCTTTTTCCATTTTCCCTGGGAAAGAAAACTCAGCAGTCCAGGTTCCTGATGTCAGTTTGTAGGGCTCCCTTGGGTCTATCAGGGCAGCACAAGTTTGAGGTGGGGAGAACTTCGGTGTGGGGTCCATCCTTCGATATAAGGATTTTTTGCAGACAGGGCCAGGGGCCCCCGGGCACATCCTTTGGCCATTTTCCCTGGGAAAGAAAACTCAGCAGTCCAGGTTCCTGATGTCAGTTTGTAGGGCTCCCTTGGGTTTATCAGGGCAGCACAAATTTGAGGTGGGGACAACTTCGGTGTGGGGTCCATCCTTCGATATAAGGATATTTTGCAGTCAGGGCCAGGGGCCCCTGGGCACATCCTTTTTCCATTTTCCCTGGGAAAGAAAACTCAGCAGTCCAGGCTCCTGATGTCAGTTTGTAGGGCTGCCTTGGGTCTATCAGGGTAGCACAAGTTTGAGGTCGGGACAACTTCGGTGTGGGGTCCATCCTTCGATATAAGGATTTTTTGCAGTCAGGGCCAGGGGCCCCGGGCATATCCTTTGGCCATTTTCCCTGGGAAAGAAAACTCAGCAGTCCAGGTTCCTGATGTCAGTTTGTAGGGCTCCCTTGGGTGTATCAGGGCAGCACAAGTTTGAGGTGGGGACAACTTCGGTGTGGGGTCCATCCTTCGATATAAGGATTCTTTGCAGTCAGGGCCAGGGGCCCCCGGGCACATCCTTTTTCCATTTTCCCTGGGAAAGAAAACTCAGCAGTCCAGGTTCCTGATGTCAGTTTGTAGGTCTCCCTTGGGTCTATCAGGGCAGCACAAGTTTGAGGTGGGGACAACTTCGGTGTGGGGTCCATCCTTCGATATAAGGATTTTTTGCAGTCAGGGCCAGGGGCCCCCGGGCGCAACGTTTTTCCATTTTCCCTGGGAAAGAAAACTCAGCAGTCCAGGTTCCTGATGTCAGTTTGTAGGGCTCTCTTGGGTCTATCAGGGCAGCTCAAGTTTGAGGTGGGGACAACTTCGGTGTGGGGTCCATTCTTCGATATAAGGATTTTTTGCAGTGAGGGCCCTGCCCAGGGCCAGGTGCCCCCGGGCACATCCTTTTTCCATTTTCCCTGGGAAAGAAAACTCAGCAGTCCAGGTTGCTGATGTCAGTTTGTAGGGCTCCCTTGGGTCTATCAGGGCAGCACAAGTTTGAGGTGGGGAGAACTTCGATGTGGGGTCCATCCTTCGATATAAGGATTTTTTGCAGACAGGGCCAGGGGCCCCCGGGCACATCCTTTTTCCATTTTCCCTGGGAAAGAAAACTCAGCAGTCCAGGTTCCTGATGTCAGTTTGTAGGTCTCCCTTGGGTTTATCAGGGCAGCACAAGTTTGAGGTGGGGACAACTTCGGTGTGGGGTCCATCCTTCGATATAAGGATATTTTGCAGTCAGGGCCAGGGGCCCCTGGGCACATCCTTTTTCCATTTTCCCTGGGAAAGAAAACTCAGCAGTCCAGGCTCCTGATGTCAGTTTGTAGGGCTGCCTTGGGTCTATCAGGGTAGCACAAGTTTGAGGTGGGGACAACTTCGGTGTGGGGTCCATCCTTCGATATAATGATTTTTTGCAGTCAGGGCCAGGGGCCCCCGAGCACACCCTTTTTCCATTATCCCTGGGAAAGAAAACTCAGCAGTCCAGGTTCCTGATGTCAGTTTGTAGGGCTCCCTTGGGTCTATCAGGGCAGCACAAGTTTGAGGTGGGGACAACTTCGGTGTGGGGTCCATCCTTCGATATAAGGATTCTTTGCAGTCAGGGCCAGGGGCCCCTGGGCACACCCTTTTTCCATTTTCCCTGGGAAAGAAAACTCAGCAGTCCAGGTTGCTGATGTCAGTTTGTAGGGCTCTCTTGGGTCTATCAGGGCAGCACAAGTTTGAGGTGGGGACAACTTCGGTGTGGGGTCCATCCTTCGATATAAGGATTCTTTGCAGTCAGGGCCAGGGGCCCCCGGGCACATCCTTTTTCCATTTTCCCTGGGAAAGAAAACTCAGCAGTCCAGGTTCCTGATGTCAGTTTGTAGGGCTCCCTTGGGTCTATCAGGGCAGCAAAAGTTTGAGGTGGGGACAACTTCGGTGTGGGGTCCATCCTTCGATATAAGGATATTTTGCAGTCAGGGCCAGGGGCCCCCGAGCACATCCTTTTTCCATTTTCCCTGGGAAAGAAAACTCAGCAGTCCAGGTTGCTGATGTCAGTTTGTAGGGCTCCCTTGGGTCTATCAGGGCAGCACAAGTTTGAGGTGGGGAGAACTTCGGTGTGGGGTCCATCCTTCGATATAAGGATTTTTTGCAGTGAGGGCCCTGCCCAGGGCCAGGTGCCCCCGGGCACATCCTTTTTCCATTTTCCCTGGGAAAGAAAACTCAGCAGTCCAGGTTGCTGATGTCAGTTTGTAGGGCTCCCTTGGGTCTATCAGGGCAGCACAAGTTTGAGGTGGGGAGAACTTCGGTGTGGGGTCCATCCTTCGATATAAGGATTTTTTGCAGACAGGGCCAGGGGCCCCCGGGCACATCCTTTTTCCATTTTCCCTGGGAAAGAAAACTCAGCAGTCCAGGCTCCTGATGTCAGTTTGTAGGGCTGCCTTGGGTCTATCAGGGTAGCACAAGTTTGAGGTGGGGACAACTTCGGTGTGGGGTCCATCCTTCGATATAATGATTTTTTGCAGTCAGGGCCAGGGGCCCCCGAGCACACACTTTTTCCATTATCCCTGGGAAAGAAAACTCAGCAGTCCAGGTTCCTGATGTCAGTTTGTAGGGCTCCCTTGGGTCTATCAGGGCAGCACAAGTTTGAGGTGGGGACAACTTCGGTGTGGGGTCCATCCTTCGATATAAGGATTCTTTGCAGTCAGGGCCAGGGGCCCCTGGGCACACCCTTTTTCCATTTTCCCTGGGAAAGAAAACTCAGCAGTCCAGGTTGCTGATGTCAGTTTGTAGGGCTCTCTTGGGTCTATCAGGGCAGCACAAGTTTGAGGTGGGGACAACTTCGGTGTGGGGTCCATCCTTCGATATAAGGATTCTTTGCAGTCAGGGCCAGGGGCCCCCGGGCACATCCTTTGGCCATTTTCCCTGGGAAAGAAAACTCAGCAGTCCAGGTTCCTGATGTCAGTTTGTAGGGCTCCCTTGGGTCTATCAGGGCAGCACAAGTTTGAGGTGGGGACAACTTCGGTGTGGGGTCCATCCTTCGATATAAGGATATTTTGCAGTCAGGGCCAGGGGCCCCCGAGCACATCCTTTTTCCATTTTCCCTGGGAAAGAAAACTCAGCAGTCCAGGTTCCTGATGTCAGTTTGTAGGGCTCCCTTGGGTCTATCAGGGCAGCAGAAGTTTGAGGTGAGGACAACTTCGGTGTGGGGTCCATCCTTCGATATAAGGATTCTTTGCAGTGAGGACACAACCGTGGGCCAGGGGCCCCCGGGCACATCCTTTTTCCATTTTCCCTGGGAAAGAAAACTCAGCAGTCCAGGTTGCTGATGTCAGTTTGTAGGGCTCCCTTAGGTCTATCAGGGCAGCACAAGTTTGAGGTGGGGACAACTTCGGTGTGGGGTCCATCCTTCGATATAAGGATTCTTTGCAGTCAGGGCCAGGGGCCCCTAGGCACATCCTTTTTCCATTTTCCCTGGGAAAGAAAACTCAGCAGTCCAGGTTCCTGATGTCAGTTTGTAGGGCTCCCTTGGGTCTATCAGGGCAGCACAAGTTTGAGGTGGGGACAACTTCGGTGTGGGGTCCATCCTTCGATATAAGGATTTTTTGCAGTGAGGGCCCTGCCCAGGGCCAGGTGCCCCCGGGCACATCCTTTTTCCATTTTCCCTGGGAAAGAAAACTCAGCAGTCCAGGTTGCTGATGTCAGTTTGTAGGGCTCCCTTGGGTCTATCAGGGCAGCACAAGTTTGAGGTGGGGAGAACTTCGGTGTGGGGTCCATCCTTCGATATAAGGATTTTTTGCAGACAGGGCCAGGGGCCCCCGGGCACATCCTTTTTCCATTTTCCCTGGGAAAGAAAACTCAGCAGTCCAGGTTCCTGATGTCAGTTTGTAGGGCTCCCTTGGGTTTATCAGGGCAGCACAAGTTTGAGGTGGGGACAACTTCGGTGTGGGGTCCATCCTTCGATATAAGGATATTTTCCAGTCAGGGCCAGGGGCCCCTGGGCACATCCTTTTTCCATTTTCCCTGGGAAAGAAAACTCAGCAGTCCAGGCTCCTGATGTCAGTTTGTAGGGCTGCCTTGGGTCTATCAGGGTAGCACAAGTTTGAGGTGGGGACAACTTCGGTGTGGGGTCCATCCTTCGATATAATGATTTTTTGCAGTCAGGGCCAGGGGCCCCCGAGCACACCCTTTTTCCATTATCCCTGGGAAAGAAAACTCAGCAGTCCAGGTTCCTGATGTCAGTTTGTAGGGCTCCCTTGGGTCTATCAGGGCAGCACAAGTTTGAGGTGGGGACAACTTCGGTGTGGGGTCCATCCTTCGATATAAGGATTCTTTGCAGTCAGGGCCAGGGGCCCCTGGGCACACCCTTTTTCCATTTTCCCTGGGAAAGAAAACTCAGCAGTCCAGGTTGCTGATGTCAGTTTGTAGGGCTCCCTTGGGTCTATCAGGGCAGCACAAGTTTGAGGTGGGGACAACTTCGGTGTGGGGTCCATCCTTCGATATAAGGATTCTTTGCAGTCAGGGCCAGGGCCCCCCGGGCACATCCTTTGGCCATTTTCCCTGGGAAAGAAAACTCAGCAGTCCAGGTTCCTGATGTCAGTTTGTAGGGCTCCCTTGGGTCTATCAGGGCAGCACAAGTTTGAGGTGGGGACAACTTCGGTGTGGGGTCCATCCTTCGATATAAGGATATTTTGCAGTCAGGGCCAGGGGCCCCCGAGCACATCCTTTTTCCATTTTCCCTGGGAAAGAAAACTCAGCAGTCCAGGTTCCTGATGTCAGTTTGTAGGGCTCCCTTGGGTCTATCAGGGCAGCAGAAGTTTGAGGTGAGGACAACTTCGGTGTGGGGTCCATCCTTCGATATAAGGATTCTTTGCAGTGAGGACACAACAGTGGGCCAGGGGCCCCCGGGCACATCCTTTTTCCATTTTCCCTGGGAAAGAAAACTCAGCAGTCCAGGTTGCTGATGTCAGTTTGTAGGGCTCCCTTGGGTCTATCAGGGCAGCACAAGTTTGAGGTGGGGACAACTTCGGTGTGGGGTCCATCCTTCGATATAAGGATTCTTTGCAGTCAGGGCCAGGGGCCCCTGGGCACATCCTTTTTCCATTTTCCCTGGGAAAGAAAACTCAGCAGTCCAGGTTCCTGATGTCAGTTTGTAGGGCTCCCTTGGGTCTATCAGGGCAGCAGAAGTTTGAGGTGGGGACAACTTCGGTGTGGGGTCCATCCTTCGATATAAGGATTTTTTTGCAGTGAGGCCCCAGCCATGGGCCAGGGGCACCTGGGCACATCCTTTTTCCATTTTCCCTGGGAAAGAAAACTCAGCAGTCCACGTTCCTGATGTCAGTTTGTAGGGCTCCCTTGGGTCTATCAGGGCAGCACAAGTTTGAGGTGGGGACAACTTCGGTGTGGGGTCCATCCTTCGATATAAGGATTTTTTGCAGACAGGGCCAGGGGCCCCCGGGCACATCCTTTGGCCATTTTCCCTGGGAAAGAAAACTCAGCAGTCCAGGTTCCTGATGTCAGTTTGTAGGGCTCCCTTGGGTTTATCAGGGCAGCACAAGTTTGAGGTGGGGACAACTTCGGTGTGGGGTCCATCCTTCGATATAAGGATATTTTGCAGTCAGGGCCAGGGGCCCCTGGGCACACCCTTTTTCCATTTTCCCTGGGAAAGAAAACTCAGCAGTCCAGGTTCCTGATGTCAGTTTGTAGGGCTCTCTTGGGTCTATCAGGGCAGCACAAGTTTGAGGTGGGGACAACTTCGGTGTGGGGTCCATCCTTCGATATAAGGATTCTTTGCAGTCAGGGCCAGGGGTCCCCGGGCACATCCTTTTTCCATTTTCCCTGGGAAAGAAAACTCAGCAGTCCAGGTTCCTGATGTCAGTTTGTAGGGCTCCCTTGGGTCTATCAGGGCAGCACAACTTTGAGGTGGGGACAACTTCGGTGTGGGGTCCATCCTTCGATATAAGGATATTTTGCAGTCAGGGCCAGGGGCCCCTGGGCACATCCTTTTTCCATTTTCCCAGGGAAAGAAAACTCAGCAGTCCAGGTTCCTGATGTCAGTTTGTAGGGCTCCCTTGGGTCTATCAGGGCAGCACAAGTTTGAGGTGGGGACAACTTCGGTGTGGGGTCCATCCTTCGATATAAGGATTCTTTGCAGTCAGGGCCAGGGGCCCCCGGGCACATCCTTTTTCCATTTTCCCTGGGAAAGAAAACTCAGCAGTCCAGGTTCCTGATGTCAGTTTGTAGGGCTCCCTTGGGTCTATCAGGGCAGCACAAGTTTGAGGTGGGGACAACTTCGGTGTGGATCCATCCTCCGATATAAGGATTCTTTGCAGTGAGGACACAACCGTGGGCCAGGGGCCCCCGGGCACATCCTTTTTCCATTTTCCCTGGGAAAGAAAACTTAGCAGTCCAGGTTCCTGATGTCAGTTTGTAGGGCTCCCTTGGGTCTATCAGGGCAGCACAAGTTTGAGGTGGGGACAACTTCGGTGTGGGGTCCATCCTTCGATATAAGGATTCTTTGCAGTCAGGGCCAGGGGCCCCCGGGCACACCCTTTTTCCATTTTCCCTGGGAAAGAAAACTCAGCAGTCCAGGTTGCTGATGTCAGTTTGTAGGGCTCTCTTGGGTCTATCAGGGCAGCACAAGTTTGAGGTGGGGACAACTTCGGTGTGGGGTCCATCCTTCGATATAAGGATTCTTTGCAGTCAGGGCCAGGGGCCCCCGGGCACATCCTTTGGCCATTTTCCCTGGGAAAGAAAACTCAGCAGTCCAGGTTCCTGATGTCAGTTTGTAGGGCTCCCTTGGGTCTATCAGAGCAGCACAAGTTTGAAGTGGGGACAACTTCGGTGTGGGGTCCATCCTTCGATATAAGGATTTTTTGCAGTCAGGGCCAGGGGTCCCCGGGCACATCCTTTTTCCATTTTCCCTGGGAAAGAAAACTCAGCAGTCCAGGTTCCTGATGTCAGTTTGTAGGGCTCCCTTGGGTTTATCAGGGCAGCACAAGTTTGTGGTGGGGACAACTTCGGTGTGGGGTCCATCCTTCGATATAAGGATTTTTTGCAGTGAGGGCCCTGCCCAAGGCCAGTGGCCCCCGGGCACATCCTTTTTCCATTTTCCCAGGGAAAGAAAACTCAGCAGTCCAGGTTCCTGATGTCAGTTTGTAGGGCTTCCTTGGGTGTATCAGGGCAGCACAAGTTTGAGGTCGGGACAACTTCGGTGTGGGGTGCATCCTTCGATATAAGGATTTTTTGCAGTCAGGGCCCTGCCCAGGGCCAGGGGCCCCTAGGCACATCCTTTTTCCATTTTCCCTGGGAAAGAAAACTCAGCAGTCCAGGTTCCAGATGTCAGTTTGTAGGGCTCCCTTGGGTCTATCAGGGCAGCACAAGTTTGAGGTGGGGACAACTTCGGTGTGGGGTCCATCCTTCGATATAAGGATTTTTTGCAGTCAGGGCCAGTGGCCCCCGGGCGCAACCTTTTTCCATTTTCCCTGGGAAAGAAAACTCAGCAGTCCAGGTGTCTGATGTCAGTTTGTAGGGCTCCCTTGGGTCTATCAGGGCAGCACAAGTTTGAGGTGGGGACAACTTTGGTGTGGGGTCCATCCTTCGATATAAGGATTTTTTGCAGTCAGAGCAAGTGGCCCCTGGGCACATCCTTTTTCCATTTTCCCTGGGAAAGAAAACTCAGCAGTCCAGGTTGCTGATGTCAGTTTGTAGGGCTCTCTTGGGTCTATCAGGGCAGCACAAGTTTGAGGTGGGGACAACTTCGGTGTGGGGTCCATCCTTCGATATAAGGATTCTTTGCAGTCAGGGCCAGGGGCCCCCGGGCACATCCTTTGGCCATTTTCCCTGGGAAAGAAAACTCAGCAGTCCAGGTTCCTGATGTCAGTTTGTAGGGCTCCCTTGGGTCTATCAGGGCAGCACAAGTTTGAGGTGGGGACAACTTCGGTGTGGGGTCCATCCTTCGATATAAGGATTCTTTGCAGTCAGGGCCAGGGGTCCCCGGGCACATCCTTTTTCCATTTTCCCTGGGAAAGAAAACTCAGCAGTCCAGGTTCCTGATGTCAGTTTGTAGGGCTCCCTTGGGTCTATCAGGGCAGCACAAGTTTGAGGTGGGGACAACTTCGATGTGGGGTCCATCCTTCGATATAAGGATTCTTTGCAGTCAGGGCCAGGGGCCCCTGGGCACACCCTTTTTCCATTTTCCCTGGGAAAGAAAACTCAGCAGTCCAGGTTGCTGATGTCAGTTTGTAGGGCTCTCTTGGGTCTATCAGGGCAGCACAAGTTTGAGGTGGGGACAACTTCGGTGTGGGGTCCATCCTTCGAAATAAGGATTCTTTGCAGTCAGGGCCAGGGGTCCCCGGGCACATCCTTTTTCCATTTTCCCTGGGAAAGAAAACTCAGCAGTCCAGGTTCCTGATGTCAGTTTGTAGGGCTCCCTTGGGTCTATCAGGGCAGCTCAAGTTTGAGGTGGGGACAACTTCGGTGTGGGGTCCATCCTTCGATATAAGGATTTTTTGCAGTCAGGGCCAGGGGCCCCTGGGCACATCCTTTTTCCATTTTCCCTGGGAAAGAAAACTCAGCAGTCCAGGTTCCTGATGTCAGTTTGTAGGGCTCCCTTGGGTCTATCAGGGCAGCACAACTTTGAGGTGGGGACAACTTCGGTGTGGGGTCCATCCTTCGATATAAGGATTCTTTGCAGTCAGGGCCAGGGGCCCCCGGGCACATCCTTTTTCCATTTTCCCTGGGAAAGAAAACTCAGCAGTCCAGGTTCCTGATGTCAGTTTGTAGGGCTCCCTTGGGTGTATCAGGGCAGCACAACTTTGAGGTGGGGACAACTTCGGTGTGGATCCATCCTTCGATATAAGGATTCTTTGCGGTGAGGACACAACCGTGGGCCAGGGGCCCCCGGGCACATCCTTTTTCCATTTTCCCTGGGAAAGAAAACTTAGCAGTCCAGGTTCCTGATGTCAGTTTGTAGGGCTCCCTTGGGTCTATCAGGGCAGCACAAGTTTGAGGTGGGGACAACTTCGGTGTGGGGTCCATCCTTCGATATAAGGATTCTTTGCAGTCAGGGCCAGGGGCCCCCGGGCACATCCTTTTTCCATTTTCCCTGGGAAAGAAAACTCAGCAGTCCAGGTTCCTGATGTCAGTTTGTAGGGCTCCCTTGGGTCTATCAGAGCAGCACAAGTTTGAGGTGGGGACAACTTCGGTGTGGGGTCCATCCTTCGATATAAGGATTTTTTGCAGTCAGGGCCAGGGGTCCCCGGGCACAACCTTTTTCCATTTTCCCTGGGAAAGAAAACTCAGCAGTCCAGGTTCCTGATGTCAGTTTGTAGGGCTCCCTTGGGTCTATCAGGGCAGCACAAGTTTGTGGTGGGGACAACTTCGGTGTGGGGTCCATCCTTCGATATAAGGATTTTTTGCAGTCAGGGCCAGGGGCCCCCGGGCACACCCTTTTTCCATTATCCCTGGGAAAGAAAACTCAGCAGTCCAGGTTCCTGATGTCAGTTTGTAGGGCTCCCTTGGGTCTATCAGGGCAGCACAAGTTTGAGGTGGGGACAACTTCGGTGTGGGGTCCATCCTTCGATATAAGGATTTTTTGCAGTGAGGGCCCTGCCCAGGGCCAGTGGCCCCCGGGCACATCCTTTTTCCATTTTCCCTGGGAAAGAAAACTCAGCAGTCCAGGTTGCTGATGTCAGTTTGTAGGGCTCTCTTGGGTCTATCAGGGCAGCACAAGTTTGAGGTGGGGACAACTTCGGTGTGGGGTCCATCCTTCGATATAAGGATTCTTTGCAGTCAGGGCCAGGGGCCCCCGGGCACATCCTTTGGCCATTTTCCCTGGGAAAGAAAACTCAGCAGTTCAGGTTCCTGATGTCAGTTTGTAGGGCTCCCTTGGGTCTATCAGGGCAGCACAAGTTTGAGGTGGGGACAACTTCGGTGTGGGGTCCATCCTTCGATATAAGGATTCTTTGCAGTCAGGGCCAGGGGTCCCCGGGCACATCCTTTTTCCATTTTCCCTGGGAAAGAAAACTCAGCAGTCCAGGTTGCTGATGTCAGTTTGTAGGGCTCCCTTGGGTCTATCAGGGCAGCACAAGTTTGAGGTGGGGACAACTTCGGTGTGGGGTCCATCCTTCGATATAAGGATTCTTTGCAGTCAGGGCCAGGGGCCCCTGGGCACAACCTTTTTCCATTTTCCCTGGGAAAGAAAACTCAGCAGTCCAGGTTGCTGATGTCAGTTTGTAGGGCTCTCTTGGGTCTATCAGGGCAGCACAAGTTTGAGGTGGGGACAACTTCGGTGTGGGGTCCATCCTTCGATATAAGGATTCTTTGCAGTCAGGGCCAGGGGTCCCCGGGCACATCCTTTTTCCATTTTCCCTGGGAAAGAAAACTCAGCAGTCCAGGTTCCTGATGTCAGTTTGTAGGGCTCCCTTGGGTCTATCAGGGCAGCACAACTTTGAGGTGGGGACAACTTCGGTGTGGGGTCCATCCTTCGATATAAGGATATTTTGCAGTCAGGGCCAGGGGCCCCTGGGCACATCCTTTTTCCATTTTCCCTGGGAAAGAAAACTCAGCAGTCCAGGTTCCTGATGTCAGTTTGTAGGGCTCCCTTGGGTCTATCAGGGCAGCACAACTTTGAGGTGGGGACAACTTCGGTGTGGGGTCCATCCTTCGATATAAGGATTCTTTGCAGTCAGGGCCAGGGGCCCCCGGGCACATCCTTTGGCCATTTTCCCTGGGAAAGAAAACTCAGCAGTCCAGGTTCCTGATGTCAGTTTGTAGGGCTCCCTTGGGTCTATCAGGGCAGCACAAGTTTGAGGTGGGGACAACTTCGGTGTGGGGTCCATCCTTCGATATAAGGATATTTTGCAGTCAGGGCCAGGGGCCCCCGAGCACATCCTTTTTCCATTTTCCCTGGGAAAGAAAACTCAGCAGTCCAGGTTCCTGATGTCAGTTTGTAGGGCTCCCTTGGGTCTATCAGGGCAGCAGAAGTTTGAGGTGAGGACAACTTCGGTGTGGGGTCCATCCTTCGATATAAGGATTCTTTGCAGTGAGGACACAACCGTGGGCCAGGGGCCCCCGGGCACATCCTTTTTCCATTTTCCCTGGGAAAGAAAACTCAGCAGTCCAGGTTGCTGATGTCAGTTTGTAGGGCTCCCTTGGGTCTATCAGGGCAGCACAAGTTTGAGGTGGGGACAACTTCGGTGTGGGGTCCATCCTTCGATATAAGGATTCTTTGCAGTCAGGGCCAGGGGCCCCTGGGCACACCCTTTTTCCATTTTCCCTGGGAAAGAAAACTCAGCAGTCTAGGTTCCTGATGTCAGTTTGTAGGGCTCCCTTGGGTCTATCAGGGCAGCACAAGTTTGAGGTGGGGACAACTTCGGTGTGGGGTCCATCCTTCGATATAAGGATTTTTTGCAGTGAGGGCCCTGCCCAGGGCCAGGTGCCCCCGGGCACATCCTTTTTCCATTTTCCCTGGGAAAGAAAACTCAGCAGTCCAGGTTGCTGATGTCAGTTTGTAGGGCTCCCTTGGGTCTATCAGGGCAGCACAAGTTTGAGGTGGGGACAACTTCGGTGTGGGGTCCATCCTTCGATATAAGGATTTTTTGCAGACAGGGCCAGGGGCCCCCGGGCACATCCTTTTTCCATTTTCCCTGGGAAAGAAAACTCAGCAGTCCAGGTTCCTGATGTCAGTTTGTAGGGCTCCCTTGGGTTTATCAGGGCAGCACAAGTTTGAGGTGGGGACAACTTCGGTGTGGGGTCCATCCTTCGATATAAGGATATTTTGCAGTCAGGGCCAGGGGCCCCTGGGCACATCCTTTTTCCATTTTCCCTGGGAAAGAAAACTCAGCAGTCCAGGCTCCTGATGTCAGTTTGTAGGGCTGCCTTGGGTCTATCAGGGTAGCACAAGTTTGAGGTGGGGACAACTTCGGTGTGGGGTCCATCCTTCGATATAATGATTTTTTGCAGTCAGGGCCAGGTGCCCCCGAGCACACCCTTTTTCCATTATCCCTGGGAAAGAAAACTCAGCAGTCCAGGTTCCTGATGTCAGTTTGTAGGGCTCCCTTGGGTCTATCAGGGCAGCACAAGTTTGAGGTGGGGACAACTTCGGTGTGGGGTCCATCCTTCGATATAAGGATTCTTTGCAGTCAGGGCCAGGGGCCCCTGGGCACACCCTTTTTCCATTTTCCCTGGGAAAGAAAACTCAGCAGTCCAGGTTGCTGATGTCAGTTTGTAGGGCTCTCTTGGGTCTATCAGGGCAGCACAAGTTTGAGGTGGGGACAACTTCGGTGTGGGGTCCATCCTTCGATATAAGGATTCTTTGCAGTCAGGGCCAGGGGGCCCCGGGCACATCCTTTGGCCATTTTCCCTGGGAAAGAAAACTCAGCAGTCCAGGTTCCTGATGTCAGTTTGTAGGGCTCCCTTGGGTCTATCAGGGCAGCACAAGTTTGAGGTGGGGACAACTTCGGTGTGGGGTCCATCCTTCGATATAAGGATATTTTGCAGTCAGGGCCAGGGGCCCCCGAGCACATCCTTTTTCCATTTTCCCTGGGAAAGAAAACTCAGCAGTCCAGGTTCCTGATGTCAGTTTGTAGGGCTCCCTTGGGTCTATCAGGGCAGCAGAAGTTTGAGGTGAGGACAACTTCGGTGTGGGGTCCATCCTTCGATATAAGGATTCTTTGCAGTGAGGACACAACAGTGGGCCAGGGGCCCCCGGGCACATCCTTTTTCCATTTTCCCTGGGAAAGAAAACTCAGCAGTCCAGGTTGCTGATGTCAGTTTGTAGGGCTCCCTTGGGTCTATCAGGGCAGCACAAGTTTGAGGTGGGGACAACTTCGGTGTGGGGTCCATCCTTCGATATAAGGATTCTTTGCAGTCAGGGCCAGGGGCCCCTGGGCACATCCTTTTTCCATTTTCCCTGGGAAAGAAAACTCAGCAGTCCAGGTTCCTGATGTCAGTTTGTAGGGCTCCCTTGGGTCTATCAGGGCAGCACAAGTTTGAGGTGGGGACAACTTCGGTGTGGGGTCCATCCTTCGATATAAGGATTTTTTGCAGACAGGGCCAGGGGCCCCCGGGCACATCCTTTGGCCATTTTCCCTGGGAAAGAAAACTCAGCAGTCCAGGTTCCTGATGTCAGTTTGTAGGGCTCCCTTGGGTTTATCAGGGCAGCACAAGTTTGAGGTGGGGACAACTTCGGTGTGGGGTCCATCCTTCGATATAAGGATATTTTGCAGTCAGGGCCAGGGGCCCCTGGGCACACCCTTTTTCCATTTTCCCTGGGAAAGAAAACTCAGCAGTCCAGGTTCCTGATGTCAGTTTGTAGGGCTCCCTTTGGTCTATCAGGGCAGCACAAGTTTGAGGTGGGGACAACTTCGGTGTGGGGTCCATCCTTCGATATAAGGATTCTTTGCAGTCAGGGCCAGGGGCCCCTGGGCACACCTTTTTCCATTTTCCCTGGGAAAGAAAACTCAGCAGTCCAGGTTGCTGATGTCAGTTTGTAGGGCTCTCTTGGGTCTATCACGGCAGCACAAGTTTGAGGTGGGGACAACTTCGGTGTGGGGTCCATCCTTCGATATAAGGATTCTTTGCAGTCAGGGCCAGGGGTCCCCGGGCACATCCTTTTTCCATTTTCCCTGGGAAAGAAAACTCAGCAGTCCAGGTTCCTGATGTCAGTTTGTAGGGCTCCCTTGGGTCTATCAGGGCAGCACAAGTTTGAGGTGGGGACAACTTCGGTGTGGGGTCCATCCTTCGATATAAGGATATTTTGCAGTCAGGGCCAGGGGCCCCTGGGCACATCCTTTTTCCATTTTCCCAGGGAAAGAAAACTCAGCAGTCCAGGTTCCTGATGTCAGTTTGTAGGGCTCCCTTGGGTCTATCAGGGCAGCACAAGTTTGAGGTGGGGACAACTTCGGTGTGGGGTCCATCCTTCGATATAAGGATTCTTTGCAGTCAGGGCCAGGGGCCCCCGGGCACATCCTTTTTCCATTTTCCCTGGGAAAGAAAACTCAGCAGTCCAGGTTCCTGATGTCAGTTTGTAGGGCTCCCTTGGGTCTATCAGGGCAGCACAAGTTTGAGGTGGGGACAACTTCGGTGTGGATCCATCCTCCGATATAAGGATTCTTTGCAGTGAGGACACAACCGTGGGCCAGGGGCCCCCGGGCACATCCTTTTTCCATTTTCCCTGGGAAAGAAAACTTAGCAGTCCAGGTTCCTGATGTCAGTTTGTAGGGCTCCCTTGGGTCTATCAGGGCAGCACAAGTTTGAGGTGGGGACAACTTCGGTGTGGGGTCCATCCTTCGATATAAGGATTCTTTGCAGTCAGGGCCAGGGGCCCCCGGGCACATCCTTTTTCCATTTTCCCTAGGAAAGAAAACTCAGCAGTCCAGGTTGCTGATGTCAGTTTGTAGGGCTCTCTTGGGTCTATCAGGGCAGCACAAGTTTGAGGTGGGGACAACTTCGGTGTGGGGTCCATCCTTCGATATAAGGATTCTTTGCAGTCAGGGCCAGGGGCCCCCGGGCACACCCTTTTTCCATTATCCCTGGGAAAGAAAACTCAGCAGTCCAGGTTCCTGATGTCAGTTTGTAGGGCTCCCTTGGGTCTATCAGAGCAGCACAAGTTTGAGGTGGGGACAACTTCGGTGTGGGGTCCATCCTTCGATATAAGGATTTTTTGCAGTCAGGGCCAGGGGTCCCCGGGCACATCCTTTTTCCATTTTCCCTGGGAAAGAAAACTCAGCAGTCCAGGTTCCTGATGTCAGTTTGTAGGGCTCCCTTGGGTTTATCAGGGCAGCACAAGTTTGTGGTGGGGACAACTTCGGTGTGGGGTCCATCCTTCGATATAAGGATTTTTTGCAGTCAGGGCCAGGGGCCCCCGGGCACACCCTTTTTCCATTATCCCTGGGAAAGAAAACTCAGCAGTCCAGGTTCCTGATGTCAGTTTGTAGGGCTCCCTTGGGTGTATCAGGGCAGCACAAGTTTGAGGTGGGGACAACTTCGGTGTGGGGTCCATCCTTCGATATAAGGATTTTTTGCAGTGAGGGCCCTGCCCAAGGCCAGTGGCCCCCGGGCACATCCTTTTTCCATTTTCCCAGGGAAAGAAAACTCAGCAGTCCAGGTTCCTGATGTCAGTTTGTAGGGCTTCCTTGGGTGTATCAGGGCAGCACAAGTTTGAGGTCGGGACAACTTCGGTGTGGGGTGCATCCTTCGATATAAGGATTTTTTGCAGTGAGGGCCCTGCCCAGGGCCAGGGGCCCCTAGGCACATCCTTTTTCCATTTTCCCTGGGAAAGAAAACTCAGCAGTCCAGGTTCCTGATGTCAGTTTGTAGGGCTCCCTTGGGTCTATCAGGGCAGCACAAGTTTGAGGTGGGGACAACTTCGGTGTGGGGTCCATCCTTCGATATAAGGATTTTTTGCAGTCAGGGCCAGTGGCCCCCGGGCGCAACCTTTTTCCATTTTCCCTGGGAAAGAAAACTCAGCAGTCCAGGTGTCTGATGTCAGTTTGTAGGGCTCCCTTGGGTCTATCAGGGCAGCACAAGTTTGAGGTGGGGACAACTTTGGTGTGGGGTCCATCCTTCGATATAAGGATTTTTTGCAGTCAGAGCAAGTGGCCCCTGGGCACATCCTTTTTCCATTTTCCCTGGGAAAGAAAACTCAGCAGTCCAGGTTCCTGATGTCAGTTTGTAGGGCTCTCTTGGGTCTATCAGGGCAGCACAAGTTTGAGGTGGGGACAACTTCGGTGTGGGGTCCATCCTTCGATATAAGGATTCTTTGCAGTCAGGGCCAGGGGCCCCCGGGCACATCCTTTGGCCATTTTCCCTGGGAAAGAAAACTCAGCAGTCCAGGTTCCTGATGTCAGTTTGTAGGGCTCCCTTGGGTCTATCAGGGCAGCACAAGTTTGAGGTGGGGACAACTTCGGTGTGGGGTCCATCCTTCGATATAAGGATTCTTTGCAGTCAGGGCCAGGGGTCCCCGGGCACATCCTTTTTCCATTTTCCCTGGGAAAGAAAACTCAGCAGTCCAGGTTCCTGATGTCAGTTTGTAGGGCTCCCTTGGGTCTATCAGGGCAGCACAAGTTTGAGGTGGGGACAACTTCGATGTGGGGTCCATCCTTCGATATAAGGATTCTTTGCAGTCAGGGCCAGGGGCCCCTGGGCACACCCTTTTTCCATTTTCCCTGGGAAAGAAAACTCAGCAGTCCAGGTTCCTGATGTCAGTTTGTAGGGCTCCCTTTGGTCTATCAGGGCAGCACAAGTTTGAGGTGGGGACAACTTCGGTGTGGGGTCCATCCTTCGATATAAGGATTCTTTGCAGTCAGGGCCAGGGGCCCCTGGGCACACCCTTTTTCCATTTTCCCTGGGAAAGAAAACTCAGCAGTCCAGGTTGCTGATGTCAGTTTGTAGGGCTCTCTTGGGTCTATCAGGGCAGCACAAGTTTGAGGTGGGGACAACTTCGGTGTGGGGTCCATCCTTCGATATAAGGATTCTTTGCAGTCAGGGCCAGGGGTCCCCGGGCACATCCTTTTTCCATTTTCCCTGGGAAAGAAAACTCAGCAGTCCAGGTTCCTGATGTCAGTTTGTAGGGCTCCCTTGGGTCTATCAGGGCAGCACAACTTTGAGGTGGGGACAACTTCGGTGTGGGGTCCATCCTTCGATATAAGGATATTTTGCAGTCAGGGCCAGGGGCCCCTGGGCACATCCTTTTTCCATTTTCCCAGGGAAAGAAAACTCAGCAGTCCAGGTTCCTGATGTCAGTTTGTAGGGCTCCCTTGGGTTTATCAGGGCAGCACAAGTTTGAGGTGGGGACAACTTCGGTGTGGGGTCCATCCTTCGATATAAGGATTCTTTGCAGTCAGGGCCAGGGGCCCCCGGGCACATCCTTTTTCCATTTTCCCTGGGAAAGAAAACTCAGCAGTCCAGGTTCCTGATGTCAGTTTGTAGGGCTCCCTTGGGTCTATCAGGGCAGCACAAGTTTGAGGTGGGGACAACTTCGGTGTGGATCCATCCTCCGATATAAGGATTCTTTGCAGTGAGGACACAACCGTGGGCCAGGGGCCCCCGGGCACATCCTTTTTCCATTTTCCCTGGGAAAGAAAACTTAGCAGTCCAGGTTCCTGATGTCAGTTTGTAGGGCTCCCTTGGGTCTATCAGGGCAGCACAAGTTTGAGGTGGGGACAACTTCGGTGTGGGGTCCATCCTTCGATATAAGGATTCTTTGCAGTCAGGGCCAGGGGCCCCCGGGCACATCCTTTTTCCATTTTCCCTGGGAAAGAAAACTCAGCAGTCCAGGTTGCTGATGTCAGTTTGTAGGGCTCTCTTGGGTCTATCAGGGCAGCACAAGTTTGAGGTGGGGACAACTTCGGTGTGGGGTCCATCCTTCGATATAAGGATTCTTTGCAGTCAGGGCCAGGGGTCCCCGGGCACATCCTTTTTCCATTTTCCCTGGGAAAGAAAACTCAGCAGTCCAGGTTCCTGATGTCAGTTTGTAGGGCTCCCTTGGGTCTATCAGAGCAGCACAAGTTTGAGGTGGGGACAACTTTGGTGTGGGGTCCATCCTTCGATATAAGGATTTTTTGCAGTCAGGGCCAGGAGTCCCCGGGCACATCCTTTTTCCATTTTCCCTGGGAAAGAAAACTCAGCAGTCCAGGTTCCTGATGTCAGTTTGTAGGGCTCCCTTGGGTGTATCAGGGCAGCACAAGTTTGTGGTGGGGACAACTTCGGTGTGGGGTCCATCCTTCGATATAAGGATTTTTTGCAGTCAGGGCCAGGGGCCCCCGGGCACACCCTTTTTCCATTATCCCTGGGAAAGAAAACTCAGCAGTCCAGGTTCCTGATGTCAGTTTGTAGGGCTCCCTTGGGTGTATCAGGGCAGCACAAGTTTGAGGTGGGGACAACTTCGGTGTGGGGTCCATCCTTCGATATAAGGATTTTTTGCAGTGAGGGCCCTGCCCAAGGCCAGTGGCCCCCGGGCACATCCTTTTTCCATTTTCCCAGGGAAAGAAAACTCAGCAGTCCAGGTTCCTGATGTCAGTTTGTAGGGCTTCCTTGGGTGTATCAGGGCAGCACAAGTTTGAGGTCGGGACAACTTCGGTGTGGGGTGCATCCTTCGATATAAGGATTTTTTGCAGTCAGTGCCCTGCCCAGGGCCAGGGGCCCCTAGGCACATCCTTTTTCCATTTTCCCTGGGAAAGAAAACTCAGCAGTCCAGGTTCCTGATGTCAGTTTGTAGGGCTCCCTTGGGTCTATCAGGGCAGCACAAGTTTGAGGTGGGGACAACTTCGGTGTGGGGTCCATCCTTCGATATAAGGATTTTTTGCAGTCAGGGCCAGTGGCCCCCGGGCGCAACCTTTTTCCATTTTCCCTGGGAAAGAAAACTCAGCAGTCCAGGTGTCTGATGTCAGTTTGTAGGGCTCCCTTGGGTCTATCAGGGCAGCACAAGTTTGAGGTGGGGACAACTTTGGTGTGGGGTCCATCCTTCGATATAAGGATTTTTTGCAGTCAGAGCAAGTGGCCCCTGGGCACATCCTTTTTCCATTTTCCCTGGGAAAGAAAACTCAGCAGTCCAGGTTGCTGATGTCAGTTTGTAGGGCTCTCTTGGGTCTATCAGGGCAGCACAAGTTTGAGGTGGGGACAACTTCGGTGTGGGGTCCATCCTTCGATATAAGGATTCTTTGCAGTCAGGGCCAGGGGCCCCCGGGCACATCCTTTGGCCATTTTCCCTGGGAAAGAAAACTCAGCAGTCCAGGTTCCTGATGTCAGTTTGTAGGGCTCCCTTGGGTCTATCAGGGCAGCACAAGTTTGAGGTGGGGACAACTTCGGTGTGGGGTCCATCCTTCGATATAAGGATTCTTTGCAGTCAGGGCCAGGGGTCCCCGGGCACATCCTTTTTCCATTTTCCCTGGGAAAGAAAACTCAGCAGTCCAGGTTCCTGATGTCAGTTTGTAGGGCTCCCTTGGGTCTATCAGGGCAGCACAAGTTTGAGGTGGGGACAACTTCGATGTGGGGTCCATCCTTCGATATAAGGATTCTTTGCAGTCAGGGCCAGGGGCCCCTGGGCACATCCTTTTTCCATTTTCCCTGGGAAAGAAAACTCAGCAGTCCAGGTTGCTGATGTCAGTTTGTAGGGCTCTCTTGGGTCTATCAGGGCAGCACAAGTTTGAGGTGGGGACAACTTCGGTGTGGGGTCCATCCTTCGAAATAAGGATTCTTTGCAGTCAGGGCCAGGGGTCCCCGGGCACATCCTTTTTCCATTTTCCCTGGGAAAGAAAACTCAGCAGTCCAGGTTCCTGATGTCAGTTTGTAGGGCTCCCTTGGGTCTATCAGGGCAGCTCAAGTTTGAGGTGGGGACAACTTCGGTGTGGGGTCCATCCTTCGATATAAGGATATTTTGCAGTCAGGGCCAGGGGCCCCTGGGCACATCCTTTTTCCATTTTCCCTGGGAAAGAAAACTCAGCAGTCCAGGTTCCTGATGTCAGTTTGTAGGGCTCCCTTGGGTCTATCAGGGCAGCACAACTTTGAGGTGGGGACAACTTCGGTGTGGGGTCCATCCTTCGATATAAGGATTCTTTGCAGTCAGGGCCAGGGGCCCCCGGGCACATCCTTTTTCCATTTTCCCTGGGAAAGAAAACTCAGCAGTCCAGGTTCCTGATGTCAGTTTGTAGGGCTCCCTTAGGTCTATCAGGGCAGCACAACTTTGAGGTGGGGACAACTTCGGTGTGGATCCATCCTTCGATATAAGGATTCTTTGCGGTGAGGACACAACCGTGGGCCAGGGGCCCCCGGGCACATCCTTTTTCCATTTTCCCTGGGAAAGAAAACTTAGCAGTCCAGGTTCCTGATGTCAGTTTGTAGGGCTCCCTTGGGTCTATCAGGGCAGCACAAGTTTGAGGTGGGGACAACTTCGGTGTGGGGTCCATCCTTCGATATAAGGATTCTTTGCAGTCAGGGCCAGGGGCCCCCGGGCACATCCTTTTTCCATTTTCCCTGGGAAAGAAAACTCAGCAGTCCAGGTTCCTGATGTCAGTTTGTAGGGCTCCCTTGGGTCTATCAGAGCAGCACAAGTTTGAGGTGGGGACAACTTCGGTGTGGGGTCCATCCTTCGATATAAGGATTTTTTGCAGTCAGGGCCAGGGGTCCCCGGGCACAACCTTTTTCCATTTTCCCTGGGAAAGAAAACTCAGCAGTCCAGGTTCCTGATGTCAGTTTGTAGGGCTCCCTTGGGTCTATCAGGGCAGCACAAGTTTGAGGTCGGGACAACTTCGGTGTGGGGTCCATCCTTCGATATAAGGATTTTTTGCAGTCAGGGCCAGGGGCCCCCAGGCACACCCTTTTTCCATTATCCCTGGGAAAGAAAACTCAGCAGTCCAGGTTCCTGATGTCAGTTTGTAGGGCTCCCTTGGGTCTATCAGGGCAGCACAAGTTTGAGGTGGGGACAACTTCGGTGTGGGGTCCATCCTTCGATATAAGGATTTTTTGCAGTGAGGGCCCTGCCCAGGGCCAGTGGCCCCCGGGCACATCCTTTTTCCATTTTCCCTGGGAAAGAAAACTCAGCAGTCCAGGTTGCTGATGTCAGTTTGTAGGGCTCTCTTGGGTCTATCAGGGCAGCACAAGTTTGAGGTGGGGACAACTTCGGTGTGGGGTCCATCCTTCGATATAAGGATTCTTTGCAGTCAGGGCCAGGGGCCCCCGGGCACATCCTTTGGCCATTTTCCCTGGGAAAGAAAACTCAGCAGTTCAGGTTCCTGATGTCAGTTTGTAGGGCTCCCTTGGGTCTATCAGGGCAGCACAAGTTTGAGGTGGGGACAACTTCGGTGTGGGGTCCATCCTTCGATATAAGGATTCTTTGCAGTCAGGGCCAGGGGTCCCCGGGCACATCCTTTTTCCATTTTCCCTGGGAAAGAAAACTCAGCAGTCCAGGTTCCTGATGTCAGTTTGTAGGGCTCCCTTGGGTCTATCAGGGCAGCACAAGTTTGAGGTGGGGACAACTTCGGTGTGGGGTCCATCCTTCGATATAAGGATTCTTTGCAGTCAGGGCCAGGGGCCCCTGGGCACACCCTTTTTCCATTTTCCCTGGGAAAGAAAACTCAGCAGTCCAGGTTGCTGATGTCAGTTTGTAGGGCTCTCTTGGGTCTATCAGGGCAGCACAAGTTTGAGGTGGGGACAACTTCGGTGTGGGGTCCATCCTTCGATATAAGGATTCTTTGCAGTCAGGGCCAGGGGCCCCTGGGCACACCCTTTTTCCATTTTCCCTGGGAAAGAAAACTCAGCAGTCCAGGTTGCTGATGTCAGTTTGTAGGGCTCTCTTGGGTCTATCAGGGCAGCACAAGTTTGAGGTGGGGACAACTTCGGTGTGGGGTCCATCCTTCGATATAAGGATATTTTGCAGTCAGGGCCAGGGGCCCCTGGGCACATCCTTTTTCCATTTTCCCTGGGAAAGAAAACTCAGCAGTCCAGGCTCCTGATGTCAGTTTGTAGGGCTGCCTTGGGTCTATCAGGGTAGCACAAGTTTGAGGTGGGGACAACTTCGGTGTGGGGTCCATCCTTCGATATAATGATTTTTTGCAGTCAGGGCCAGGTGCCCCCGAGCACACCCTTTTTCCATTATCCCTGGGAAAGAAAACTCAGCAGTCCAGGTTGCTGATGTCAGTTTGTAGGGCTCCCTTGGGTCTATCAGGGCAGCACAAGTTTGAGGTGGGGACAACTTCGGTGTGGGGTCCATCCTTCGATATAAGGATTCTTTGCAGTCAGGGCCAGGGGCCCCTGGGCACACCCTTTTTCCATTTTCCCTGGGAAAGAAAACTCAGCAGTCCAGGTTGCTGATGTCAGTTTGTAGGGCTCTCTTGGGTCTATCAGGGCAGCACAAGTTTGAGGTGGGGACAACTTCGGTGTGGGGTCCATCCTTCGATATAAGGATTCTTTGCAGTCAGGGCCAGGGGGCCCCGGGCACATCCTTTGGCCATTTTCCCTGGGAAAGAAAACTCAGCAGTCCAGGTTCCTGATGTCAGTTTGTAGGGCTCCCTTGGGTCTATCAGGGCAGCACAAGTTTGAGGTGGGGACAACTTCGGTGTGGGGTCCATCCTTCGATATAAGGATATTTTGCAGTCAGGGCCAGGGGCCCCCGAGCACATCCTTTTTCCATTTTCCCTGGGAAAGAAAACTCAGCAGTCCAGGTTCCTGATGTCAGTTTGTAGGGCTCCCTTGGGTCTATCAGGGCAGCAGAAGTTTGAGGTGAGGACAACTTCGGTGTGGGGTCCATCCTTCGATATAAGGATTCTTTGCAGTGAGGACTCAACAGTGGGCCAGGGGCCCCCGGGCACATCCTTTTTCCATTTTCCCTGGGAAAGAAAACTCAGCAGTCCAGGTTGCTGATGTCAGTTTGTAGGGCTCCCTTGGGTCTATCAGGGCAGCACAAGTTTGAGGTGGGGACAACTTCGGTGTGGGGTCCATCCTTCGATATAAGGATTCTTTGCAGTCAGGGCCAGGGGCCCCTGGGCACATCCTTTTTCCATTTTCCCTGGGAAAGAAAACTCAGCAGTCCAGGTTCCTGATGTCAGTTTGTAGGGCTCCCTTGGGTCTATCAGGGCAGCACAAGTTTGAGGTGGGGACAACTTCGGTGTGGGGTCCATCCTTCGATATAAGGATTTTTTGCAGACAGGGCCAGGGGCCCCCGGGCACATCCTTTGGCCATTTTCCCTGGGAAAGAAAACTCAGCAGTCCAGGTTCCTGATGTCAGTTTGTAGGGCTCCCTTGGGTTTATCAGGGCAGCACAAGTTTGAGGTGGGGACAACTTCGGTGTGGGGTCCATCCTTCGATATAAGGATATTTTGCAGTCAGGGCCAGGGGCCCCTGGGCACACCCTTTTTCCATTTTCCCTGGGAAAGAAAACTCAGCAGTCCAGGTTCCTGATGTCAGTTTGTAGGGCTCCCTTTGGTCTATCAGGGCAGCACAAGTTTGAGGTGGGGACAACTTCGGTGTGGGGTCCATCCTTCGATATAAGGATTCTTTGCAGTCAGGGCCAGGGGCCCCTGGGCACACCTTTTTCCATTTTCCCTGGGAAAGAAAACTCAGCAGTCCAGGTTGCTGATGTCAGTTTGTAGGGCTCCCTTGGGTCTATCAGGGCAGCACAAGTTTGAGGTGGGGACAACTTCGGTGTGGGGTCCATCCTTCGATATAAGGATTCTTTGCAGTCAGGGCCAGGGGCCCCCGGGCACATCCTTTTTCCATTTTCCCTGGGAAAGAAAACTCAGCAGTCCAGGTTCCTGATGTCAGTTTGTAGGGCTCCCTTGGGTCTATCAGGGCAGCACAAGTTTGAGGTGGGGACAACTTCGGTGTGGATCCATCCTCCGATATAAGGATTCTTTGCAGTGAGGACACAACCGTGGGCCAGGGGCCCCCGGGCACATCCTTTTTCCATTTTCCCTGGGAAAGAAAACTTAGCAGTCCAGGTTCCTGATGTCAGTTTGTAGGGCTCCCTTGGGTCTATCAGGGCAGCACAAGTTTGAGGTGGGGACAACTTCGGTGTGGGGTCCATCCTTCGATATAAGGATTCTTTGCAGTCAGGGCCAGGGGCCCCCGGGCACATCCTTTTTCCATTTTCCCTAGGAAAGAAAACTCAGCAGTCCAGGTTGCTGATGTCAGTTTGTAGGGCTCTCTTGGGTCTATCAGGGCAGCACAAGTTTGAGGTGGGGACAACTTCGGTGTGGGGTCCATCCTTCGATATAAGGATTCTTTGCAGTCAGGGCCAGGGGCCCCCGGGCACACCCTTTTTCCATTATCCCTGGGAAAGAAAACTCAGCAGTCCAGGTTCCTGATGTCAGTTTGTAGGGCTCCCTTGGGTCTATCAGAGCAGCACAAGTTTGAGGTGGGGACAACTTCGGTGTGGGGTCCATCCTTCGATATAAGGATTTTTTGCAGTCAGGGCCAGGGGTCCCCGGGCACATCCTTTTTCCATTTTCCCTGGGAAAGAAAACTCAGCAGTCCAGGTTCCTGATGTCAGTTTGTAGGGCTCCCTTGGGTTTATCAGGGCAGCACAAGTTTGTGGTGGGGACAACTTCGGTGTGGGGTCCATCCTTCGATATAAGGATTTTTTGCAGTCAGGGCCAGGGGCCCCCGGGCACACCCTTTTTCCATTATCCCTGGGAAAGAAAACTCAGCAGTCCAGGTTCCTGATGTCAGTTTGTAGGGCTCCCTTGGGTGTATCAGGGCAGCACAAGTTTGAGGTGGGGACAACTTCGGTGTGGGGTCCATCCTTCGATATAAGGATTTTTTGCAGTGAGGGCCCTGCCCAAGGCCAGTGGCCCCCGGGCACATCCTTTTTCCATTTTCCCAGGGAAAGAAAACTCAGCAGTCCAGGTTCCTGATGTCAGTTTGTAGGGCTTCCTTGGGTGTATCAGGGCAGCACAAGTTTGAGGTCGGGACAACTTCGGTGTGGGGTGCATCCTTCGATATAAGGATTTTTTGCAGTGAGGGCCCTGCCCAGGGCCAGGGGCCCCTAGGCACATCCTTTTTCCATTTTCCCTGGGAAAGAAAACTCAGCAGTCCAGGTTCCTGATGTCAGTTTGTAGGGCTCCCTTGGGTCTATCAGGGCAGCACAAGTTTGAGGTGGGGACAACTTCGGTGTGGGGTCCATCCTTCGATATAAGGATTTTTTGCAGTCAGGGCCAGTGGCCCCCGGGCGCAACCTTTTTCCATTTTCCCTGGGAAAGAAAACTCAGCAGTCCAGGTGTCTGATGTCAGTTTGTAGGGCTCCCTTGGGTCTATCAGGGCAGCACAAGTTTGAGGTGGGGACAACTTTGGTGTGGGGTCCATCCTTCGATATAAGGATTTTTTGCAGTCAGAGCAAGTGGCCCCTGGGCACATCCTTTTTCCATTTTCCCTGGGAAAGAAAACTCAGCAGTCCAGGTTCCTGATGTCAGTTTGTAGGGCTCTCTTGGGTCTATCAGGGCAGCACAAGTTTGAGGTGGGGACAACTTCGGTGTGGGGTCCATCCTTCGATATAAGGATTCTTTGCAGTCAGGGCCAGGGGCCCCCGGGCACATCCTTTGGCCATTTTCCCTGGGAAAGAAAACTCAGCAGTCCAGGTTCCTGATGTCAGTTTGTAGGGCTCCCTTGGGTCTATCAGGGCAGCACAAGTTTGAGGTGGGGACAACTTCGGTGTGGGGTCCATCCTTCGATATAAGGATTCTTTGCAGTCAGGGCCAGGGGTCCCCGGGCACATCCTTTTTCCATTTTCCCTGGGAAAGAAAACTCAGCAGTCCAGGTTCCTGATGTCAGTTTGTAGGGCTCCCTTGGGTCTATCAGGGCAGCACAAGTTTGAGGTGGGGACAACTTCGATGTGGGGTCCATCCTTCGATATAAGGATTCTTTGCAGTCAGGGCCAGGGGCCCCTGGGCACACCCTTTTTCCATTTTCCCTGGGAAAGAAAACTCAGCAGTCCAGGTTCCTGATGTCAGTTTGTAGGGCTCCCTTTGGTCTATCAGGGCAGCACAAGTTTGAGGTGGGGACAACTTCGGTGTGGGGTCCATCCTTCGATATAAGGATTCTTTGCAGTCAGGGCCAGGGGCCCCTGGGCACACCCTTTTTCCATTTTCCCTGGGAAAGAAAACTCAGCAGTCCAGGTTGCTGATGTCAGTTTGTAGGGCTCTCTTGGGTCTATCAGGGCAGCACAAGTTTGAGGTGGGGACAACTTCGGTGTGGGGTCCATCCTTCGATATAAGGATTCTTTGCAGTCAGGGCCAGGGGTCCCCGGGCACATCCTTTTTCCATTTTCCCTGGGAAAGAAAACTCAGCAGTCCAGGTTCCTGATGTCAGTTTGTAGGGCTCCCTTGGGTCTATCAGGGCAGCACAACTTTGAGGTGGGGACAACTTCGGTGTGGGGTCCATCCTTCGATATAAGGATATTTTGCAGTCAGGGCCAGGGGCCCCTGGGCACATCCTTTTTCCATTTTCCCAGGGAAAGAAAACTCAGCAGTCCAGGTTCCTGATGTCAGTTTGTAGGGCTCCCTTGGGTTTATCAGGGCAGCACAAGTTTGAGGTGGGGACAACTTCGGTGTGGGGTCCATCCTTCGATATAAGGATTCTTTGCAGTCAGGGCCAGGGGCCCCCGGGCACATCCTTTTTCCATTTTCCCTGGGAAAGAAAACTCAGCAGTCCAGGTTCCTGATGTCAGTTTGTAGGGCTCCCTTGGGTCTATCAGGGCAGCACAAGTTTGAGGTGGGGACAACTTCGGTGTGGATCCATCCTCCGATATAAGGATTCTTTGCAGTGAGGACACAACCGTGGGCCAGGGGCCCCCGGGCACATCCTTTTTCCATTTTCCCTGGGAAAGAAAACTTAGCAGTCCAGGTTCCTGATGTCAGTTTGTAGGGCTCCCTTGGGTCTATCAGGGCAGCACAAGTTTGAGGTGGGGACAACTTCGGTGTGGGGTCCATCCTTCGATATAAGGATTCTTTGCAGTCAGGGCCAGGGGCCCCCGGGCACATCCTTTTTCCATTTTCCCTGGGAAAGAAAACTCAGCAGTCCAGGTTGCTGATGTCAGTTTGTAGGGCTCTCTTGGGTCTATCAGGGCAGCACAAGTTTGAGGTGGGGACAACTTCGGTGTGGGGTCCATCCTTCGATATAAGGATTCTTTGCAGTCAGGGCCAGGGGTCCCCGGGCACATCCTTTTTCCATTTTCCCTGGGAAAGAAAACTCAGCAGTCCAGGTTCCTGATGTCAGTTTGTAGGGCTCCCTTGGGTCTATCAGAGCAGCACAAGTTTGAGGTGGGGACAACTTCGGTGTGGGGTCCATCCTTCGATATAAGGATTTTTTGCAGTCAGGGCCAGGAGTCCCCGGGCACATCCTTTTTCCATTTTCCCTGGGAAAGAAAACTCAGCAGTCCAGGTTCCTGATGTCAGTTTGTAGGGCTCCCTTGGGTGTATCAGGGCAGCACAAGTTTGTGGTGGGGACAACTTCGGTGTGGGGTCCATCCTTCGATATAAGGATTTTTTGCAGTCAGGGCCAGGGGCCCCCGGGCACACCCTTTTTCCATTATCCCTGGGAAAGAAAACTCAGCAGTCCAGGTTCCTGATGTCAGTTTGTAGGGCTCCCTTGGGTGTATCAGGGCAGCACAAGTTTGAGGTGGGGACAACTTCGGTGTGGGGTCCATCCTTCGATATAAGGATTTTTTGCAGTGAGGGCCCTGCCCAAGGCCAGTGGCCCCCGGGCACATCCTTTTTCCATTTTCCCAGGGAAAGAAAACTCAGCAGTCCAGGTTCCTGATGTCAGTTTGTAGGGCTTCCTTGGGTGTATCAGGGCAGCACAAGTTTGAGGTCGGGACAACTTCGGTGTGGGGTGCATCCTTCGATATAAGGATTTTTTGCAGTCAGTGCCCTGCCCAGGGCCAGGGGCCCCTAGGCACATCCTTTTTCCATTTTCCCTGGGAAAGAAAACTCAGCAGTCCAGGTTCCTGATGTCAGTTTGTAGGGCTCCCTTGGGTCTATCAGGGCAGCACAAGTTTGAGGTGGGGACAACTTCGGTGTGGGGTCCATCCTTCGATATAAGGATTTTTTGCAGTCAGGGCCAGTGGCCCCCGGGCGCAACCTTTTTCCATTTTCCCTGGGAAAGAAAACTCAGCAGTCCAGGTGTCTGATGTCAGTTTGTAGGGCTCCCTTGGGTCTATCAGGGCAGCACAAGTTTGAGGTGGGGACAACTTTGGTGTGGGGTCCATCCTTCGATATAAGGATTTTTTGCAGTCAGAGCAAGTGGCCCCTGGGCACATCCTTTTTCCATTTTCCCTGGGAAAGAAAACTCAGCAGTCCAGGTTGCTGATGTCAGTTTGTAGGGCTCTCTTGGGTCTATCAGGGCAGCACAAGTTTGAGGTGGGGACAACTTCGGTGTGGGGTCCATCCTTCGATATAAGGATTCTTTGCAGTCAGGGCCAGGGGCCCCCGGGCACATCCTTTGGCCATTTTCCCTGGGAAAGAAAACTCAGCAGTCCAGGTTCCTGATGTCAGTTTGTAGGGCTCCCTTGGGTCTATCAGGGCAGCACAAGTTTGAGGTGGGGACAACTTCGGTGTGGGGTCCATCCTTCGATATAAGGATTCTTTGCAGTCAGGGCCAGGGGTCCCCGGGCACATCCTTTTTCCATTTTCCCTGGGAAAGAAAACTCAGCAGTCCAGGTTCCTGATGTCAGTTTGTAGGGCTCCCTTGGGTCTATCAGGGCAGCACAAGTTTGAGGTGGGGACAACTTCGATGTGGGGTCCATCCTTCGATATAAGGATTCTTTGCAGTCAGGGCCAGGGGCCCCTGGGCACATCCTTTTTCCATTTTCCCTGGGAAAGAAAACTCAGCAGTCCAGGTTGCTGATGTCAGTTTGTAGGGCTCTCTTGGGTCTATCAGGGCAGCACAAGTTTGAGGTGGGGACAACTTCGGTGTGGGGTCCATCCTTCGAAATAAGGATTCTTTGCAGTCAGGGCCAGGGGTCCCCGGGCACATCCTTTTTCCATTTTCCCTGGGAAAGAAAACTCAGCAGTCCAGGTTCCTGATGTCAGTTTGTAGGGCTCCCTTGGGTCTATCAGGGCAGCTCAAGTTTGAGGTGGGGACAACTTCGGTGTGGGGTCCATCCTTCGATATAAGGATATTTTGCAGTCAGGGCCAGGGGCCCCTGGGCACATCCTTTTTCCATTTTCCCTGGGAAAGAAAACTCAGCAGTCCAGGTTCCTGATGTCAGTTTGTAGGGCTCCCTTGGGTCTATCAGGGCAGCACAACTTTGAGGTGGGGACAACTTCGGTGTGGGGTCCATCCTTCGATATAAGGATTCTTTGCAGTCAGGGCCAGGGGCCCCCGGGCACATCCTTTTTCCATTTTCCCTGGGAAAGAAAACTCAGCAGTCCAGGTTCCTGATGTCAGTTTGTAGGGCTCCCTTGGGTCTATCAGGGCAGCACAACTTTGAGGTGGGGACAACTTCGGTGTGGATCCATCCTTCGATATAAGGATTCTTTGCGGTGAGGACACAACCGTGGGCCAGGGGCCCCCCGGCACATCCTTTTTCCATTTTCCCTGGGAAAGAAAACTTAGCAGTCCAGGTTCCTGATGTCAGTTTGTAGGGCTCCCTTGGGTCTATCAGGGCAGCACAAGTTTGAGGTGGGGACAACTTCGGTGTGGGGTCCATCCTTCGATATAAGGATTCTTTGCAGTCAGGGCCAGGGGCCCCCGGGCACATCCTTTTTCCATTTTCCCTGGGAAAGAAAACTCAGCAGTCCAGGTTCCTGATGTCAGTTTGTAGGGCTCCCTTGGGTCTATCAGAGCAGCACAAGTTTGAGGTGGGGACAACTTCGGTGTGGGGTCCATCCTTCGATATAAGGATTTTTTGCAGTCAGGGCCAGGGGTCCCCGGGCACAACCTTTTTCCATTTTCCCTGGGAAAGAAAACTCAGCAGTCCAGGTTCCTGATGTCAGTTTGTAGGGCTCCCTTGGGTCTATCAGGGCAGCACAAGTTTGAGGTCGGGACAACTTCGGTGTGGGGTCCATCCTTCGATATAAGGATTTTTTGCAGTCAGGGCCAGGGGCCCCCAGGCACACCCTTTTTCCATTATCCCTGGGAAAGAAAACTCAGCAGTCCAGGTTCCTGATGTCAGTTTGTAGGGCTCCCTTGGGTCTATCAGGGCAGCACAAGTTTGAGGTGGGGACAACTTCGGTGTGGGGTCCATCCTTCGATATAAGGATTTTTTGCAGTGAGGGCCCTGCCCAGGGCCAGTGGCCCCCGGGCACATCCTTTTTCCATTTTCCCTGGGAAAGAAAACTCAGCAGTCCAGGTTGCTGATGTCAGTTTGTAGGGCTCTCTTGGGTCTATCAGGGCAGCACAAGTTTGAGGTGGGGACAACTTCGGTGTGGGGTCCATCCTTCGATATAAGGATTCTTTGCAGTCAGGGCCAGGGGCCCCCGGGCACATCCTTTGGCCATTTTCCCTGGGAAAGAAAACTCAGCAGTTCAGGTTCCTGATGTCAGTTTGTAGGGCTCCCTTGGGTCTATCAGGGCAGCACAAGTTTGAGGTGGGGACAACTTCGGTGTGGGGTCCATCCTTCGATATAAGGATTCTTTGCAGTCAGGGCCAGGGGTCCCCGGGCACATCCTTTTTCCATTTTCCCTGGGAAAGAAAACTCAGCAGTCCAGGTTCCTGATGTCAGTTTGTAGGGCTCCCTTGGGTCTATCAGGGCAGCACAAGTTTGAGGTGGGGACAACTTCGGTGTGGGGTCCATCCTTCGATATAAGGATTCTTTGCAGTCAGGGCCAGGGGCCCCTGGGCACACCCTTTTTCCATTTTCCCTGGGAAAGAAAACTCAGCAGTCCAGGTTGCTGATGTCAGTTTGTAGGGCTCTCTTGGGTCTATCAGGGCAGCACAAGTTTGAGGTGGGGACAACTTCGGTGTGGGGTCCATCCTTCGATATAAGGATTCTTTTCAGTCAGGGCCAGGGGTCCCCGGGCACATCCTTTTTCCATTTTCCCTGGGAAAGAAAACTCAGCAGTCCAGGTTCCTGATGTCAGTTTGTAGGGCTCCCTTGGGTCTATCAGGGCAGCACAACTTTGAGGTGGGGACAACTTCGGTGTGGGGTCCATCCTTCGATATAAGGATTCTTTGCAGTCAGGGCCAGGGGCCCCCGGGCACATCCTTTTTCCATTTTTCCTGGGAAAGAAAACTCAGCAGTCCAGGTTCCTGATGTCAGTTTGTAGGGCTCCCTTGGGTCTATCAGGGCAGCACAACTTTGAGGTGGGGACAACTTCGGTGTGGATCCATCCTTCGATATAAGGATTCTTTGCGGTGAGGACACAACTGTGGGCCAGGGGCCCCCGGGCACATCCTTTTTCCATTTTCCCTGGGAAAGAAAACTTAGCAGTCCAGGTTCCTGATGTCAGTTTGTAGGGCTCCCTTGGGTCTATCAGGGCAGCACAAGTTTGAGGTGGGGACAACTTCGGTGTGGGGTCCATCCTTCGATATAAGGATTCTTTGCAGTCAGGGCCAGGGGCCCCCGGGCACATCCTTTTTCCATTTTCCCTGGGAAAGAAAACTCAGCAGTCCAGGTTCCTGATGTCAGTTTGTAGGGCTCCCTTGGGTCTATCAGAGCAGCACAAGTTTGAGGTGGGGACAACTTCGGTGTGGGGTCCATCCTTCGATATAAGGATTTTTTGCAGTCAGGGCCAGGGGTCCCCGGGCACAACCTTTTTCCATTTTCCCTGGGAAAGAAAACTCAGCAGTCCAGGTTCCTGATGTCAGTTTGTAGGGCTCCCTTGGGTCTATCAGGGCAGCACAAGTTTGAGGTCGGGACAACTTCGGTGTGGGGTCCATCCTTCGATATAAGGATTTTTTGCAGTCAGGGCCAGGGGCCCCCAGGCACACCCTTTTTCCATTATCCCTGGGAAAGAAAACTCAGCAGTCCAGGTTCCTGATGTCAGTTTGTAGGGCTCCCTTGGGTCTATCAGGGCAGCACAAGTTTGAGGTGGGGACAACTTCGGTGTGGGGTCCATCCTTCGATATAAGGATTTTTTGCAGTGAGGGCCCTGCCCAGGGCCAGTGGCCCCCGGGCACATCCTTTTTCCATTTTCCCTGGGAAAGAAAACTCAGCAGTCCAGGTTGCTGATGTCAGTTTGTAGGGCTCTCTTGGGTCTATCAGGGCAGCACAAGTTTGAGGTGGGGACAACTTCGGTGTGGGGTCCATCCTTCGATATAAGGATTCTTTGCAGTCAGGGCCAGGGGCCCCCGGGCACATCCTTTGGCCATTTTCCCTGGGAAAGAAAACTCAGCAGTTCAGGTTCCTGATGTCAGTTTGTAGGGCTCCCTTGGGTCTATCAGGGCAGCACAAGTTTGAGGTGGGGACAACTTCGGTGTGGGGTCCATCCTTCGATATAAGGATTCTTTGCAGTCAGGGCCAGGGGTCCCCGGGCACATCCTTTTTCCATTTTCCCTGGGAAAGAAAACTCAGCAGTCCAGGTTCCTGATGTCAGTTTGTAGGGCTCCCTTGGGTCTATCAGGGCAGCACAAGTTTGAGGTGGGGACAACTTCGGTGTGGGGTCCATCCTTCGATATAAGGATTCTTTGCAGTCAGGGCCAGGGGCCCCTGGGCACACCCTTTTTCCATTTTCCCTGGGAAAGAAAACTCAGCAGTCCAGGTTGCTGATGTCAGTTTGTAGGGCTCTCTTGGGTCTATCAGGGCAGCACAAGTTTGAGGTGGGGACAACTTCGGTGTGGGGTGCATCCTTCGATATAAGGATTCTTTGCAGTCAGGGCCAGGGGTCCCCGGGCACATCCTTTTTCCATTTTCCCTGGGAAAGAAAACTCAGCAGTCCAGGTTCCTGATGTCAGTTTGTAGGGCTCCCTTGGGTCTATCAGGGCAGCACAACTTTGAGGTGGGGACAACTTCGGTGTGGGGTCCATCCTTCGATATAAGGATATTTTGCAGTCAGGGCCAGGGGCCCCTGGGCACATCCTTTTTCCATTTTCCCTGGGAAAGAAAACTCAGCAGTCCAGGTTCCTGATGTCAGTTTGTAGGGCTCCCTTGGGTCTATCAGGGCAGCACAAGTTTGAGGTGGGGACAACTTCGGTGTGGGGTCCATCCTTCGATATAAGGATTCTTTGCAGTCAGGGCCAGGGGCCCCCGGGCACATCCTTTTTCCATTTTCCCTGGGAAAGAAAACTCAGCAGTCCAGGTTCCTGATGTCAGTTTGTAGGGCTCCCTTGGGTCTATCAGGGCAGCACAAGTTTGAGGTGGGGACAACTTCGGTGTGGATCCATCCTTCGATATAAGGATTCTTTGCAGTGAGGACACAACCGTGGGCCAGGGGCCCCCGGGCACATCCTTTTTCCATTTTCCCTGGGAAAGAAAACTTAGCAGTCCAGGTTCCTGATGTCAGTTTGTAGGGCTCCCTTTGGTCTATCAGGGCAGCACAAGTTTGAGGTGGGGACAACTTCGGTGTGGGGTCCATCCTTCGATATAAGGATTCTTTGCAGTCAGGGCCAGGGGCCCCCGGGCACATCCTTTTTCCATTTTCCCTGGGAAAGAAAACTCAGCAGTCCAGGTTGCTGATGTCAGTTTGTAGGGCTCCCTTGGGTCTATCAGGGCAGCACAAGTTTGAGGTGGGGACAACTTCGGTGTGGGGTCCATCCTTCGATATAAGGATTCTTTGCAGTCAGGGCCAGGGGCCCCCGGGCACACCCTTTTTCCATTATCCCTGGGAAAGAAAACTCAGCAGTCCAGGTTCCTGATGTCAGTTTGTAGGGCTCCCTTGGGTCTATCAGGGCAGCACAAGTTTGAGGTGGGGACAACTTCGGTGTGGGGTCCATCCTTCGATATAAGGATTTTTTGCAGTGAGGGCCCTGCCCATGGCCAGTGGCCCCCGGGCACATCCTTTTTCCATTTTCCCAGGGAAAGAAAACTCGGCAGTCCAGGTTCCTGATGTCAGTTTGTAGTGCTTCCTTGGGTGTATCAGGGCAGCACAAGTTTGAGGTGGGGACAACTTTGGTGTGGGGTCCATCCTTCGATATAAGGATTTTTTGCAGTCAGGGCCAGTGGCCCCCGGGCACATCCTTTTTCCATTTTCCCTGGGAAAGAAAACTCAGCAGTCCAGGTTCCTGATGTCAGTTTGTAGGGCTTCCTTGGGTGTATCAGGGCAGCACAAGTTTGAGGTCGGGACAACTTCGGTGTGGGGTGCATCGTTCGATATAAGGATTTTTTGCAGTCAGTGTCCTGCCCAGGGCCAGGGGCCCGTGGGCACATCCTTTTTCCATTTTCCCTGGGAAAGAAAACTCAGCAGTCCAGGTTCCTGATGTCAGTTTGTAGGGCTCCCTTGGGTTTATCAGGGCAGCACAAGTTTGAGGTGGGGACAACTTCGGTGTGGGGTCCATCCTTCGATATAAGGATTCTTTGCAGTCAGGGCCAGGGGCCCCCGGGCACATCCTTTGGCCATTTTCCCTGGGAAAGAAAACTCAGCAGTCCAGGTTCCTGATGTCAGTTTGTAGGGCTCCCTTGGGTCTATCAGGGCAGCACAAGTTTGAGGTGGGGACAACTTCGGTGTGGGGTCCATCCTTCGATATAAGGATTCTTTGCAGTCAGGGCCAGGGGTCCCCGGGCACATCCTTTTTCCATTTTCCCTGGGAAAGAAAACTCAGCAGTCCAGGTTCCTGATGTCAGTTTGTAGGGCTCCCTTGGGTCTATCAGGGCAGCACAAGTTTGAGGTGGGGACAACTTCGGTGTGGGGTCCATCCTTCGATATAAGGATTTTTTGCAGACAGGGCCAGGGGTCCCCGGGCACATCCTTTTTCCATTTTCCCTGGGAAAGAAAACTCAGCAGTCCAGGTTCCTGATGTCAGTTTGTAGGGCTCCCTTGGGTCTATCAGGGCAGCACAAGTTTGAGGTGGGGACAACTTCGGTGTGGGGTCCATCCTTCGATATAAGGATTTTTTGCAGTCAGGGCCAGGGGACCCCGAGCACACCCTTTTTCCATTATCCCTGGGAAAGAAAACTCAGCAGTCCAGGTTCCTGATGTCAGTTTGTAGGGCTCCCTTGGGTCTATCAGGGCAGCACAAGTTTGAGGTGGGGACAACTTCGGTGTGGGGTCCATCCTTCGATATAAGGATTTTTTGCAGTGAGGGCCCTGCCCAGGGCCAGTGGCCCCCGGGCACATCCTTTTTCCATTTTCCCAGGGAAAGAAAACTCAGCAGTCCAGGTTCCTGATGTCAGTTTGTAGGGCTTCCTTGGGTCTATCAGGGCAGCACAAGTTTGAGGTGGGGACAACTTCGGTGTGGGGTCCATCCTTCGATATAAGGATTCTTTGCAGTCAGGGCCAGGGGCCCCTGGGCACACCCTTTTTCCATTTTCCCTGGGAAAGAAAACTCAGCAGTCCAGGTTGCTGATGTCAGTTTGTAGGGCTCTCTTGGGTCTATCAGGGCAGCACAAGTTTGAGGTGGGGACAACTTCGGTGTGGGGTCCATCCTTCGATATAAGGATTCTTTTCAGTCAGGGCCAGGGGTCCCCGGGCACATCCTTTTTCCATTTTCCCTGGGAAAGAAAACTCAGCAGTCCAGGTTCCTGATGTCAGTTTGTAGGGCTCCCTTGGGTCTATCAGGGCAGCACAACTTTGAGGTGGGGACAACTTCGGTGTGGGGTCCATCCTTCGATATAAGGATTCTTTGCAGTCAGGGCCAGGGGCCCCCGGGCACATCCTTTTTCCATTTTTCCTGGGAAAGAAAACTCAGCAGTCCAGGTTCCTGATGTCAGTTTGTAGGGCTCCCTTGGGTCTATCAGGGCAGCACAACTTTGAGGTGGGGACAACTTCGGTGTGGATCCATCCTTCGATATAAGGATTCTTTGCGGTGAGGACACAACTGTGGGCCAGGGGCCCCCGGGCACATCCTTTTTCCATTTTCCCTGGGAAAGAAAACTTAGCAGTCCAGGTTCCTGATGTCAGTTTGTAGGGCTCCCTTGGGTCTATCAGGGCAGCACAAGTTTGAGGTGGGGACAACTTCGGTGTGGGGTCCATCCTTCGATATAAGGATTCTTTGCAGTCAGGGCCAGGGGCCCCCGGGCACATCCTTTTTCCATTTTCCCTGGGAAAGAAAACTCAGCAGTCCAGGTTCCTGATGTCAGTTTGTAGGGCTCCCTTGGGTCTATCAGAGCAGCACAAGTTTGAGGTGGGGACAACTTCGGTGTGGGGTCCATCCTTCGATATAAGGATTTTTTGCAGTCAGGGCCAGGGGTCCCCGGGCACAACCTTTTTCCATTTTCCCTGGGAAAGAAAACTCAGCAGTCCAGGTTCCTGATGTCAGTTTGTAGGGCTCCCTTGGGTCTATCAGGGCAGCACAAGTTTGAGGTCGGGACAACTTCGGTGTGGGGTCCATCCTTCGATATAAGGATTTTTTGCAGTCAGGGCCAGGGGCCCCCAGGCACACCCTTTTTCCATTATCCCTGGGAAAGAAAACTCAGCAGTCCAGGTTCCTGATGTCAGTTTGTAGGGCTCCCTTGGGTCTATCAGGGCAGCACAAGTTTGAGGTGGGGACAACTTCGGTGTGGGGTCCATCCTTCGATATAAGGATTTTTTGCAGTGAGGGCCCTGCCCAGGGCCAGTGGCCCCCGGGCACATCCTTTTTCCATTTTCCCTGGGAAAGAAAACTCAGCAGTCCAGGTTGCTGATGTCAGTTTGTAGGGCTCTCTTGGGTCTATCAGGGCAGCACAAGTTTGAGGTGGGGACAACTTCGGTGTGGGGTCCATCCTTCGATATAAGGATTCTTTGCAGTCAGGGCCAGGGGCCCCCGGGCACATCCTTTGGCCATTTTCCCTGGGAAAGAAAACTCAGCAGTTCAGGTTCCTGATGTCAGTTTGTAGGGCTCCCTTGGGTCTATCAGGGCAGCACAAGTTTGAGGTGGGGACAACTTCGGTGTGGGGTCCATCCTTCGATATAAGGATTCTTTGCAGTCAGGGCCAGGGGTCCCCGGGCACATCCTTTTTCCATTTTCCCTGGGAAAGAAAACTCAGCAGTCCAGGTTCCTGATGTCAGTTTGTAGGGCTCCCTTGGGTCTATCAGGGCAGCACAAGTTTGAGGTGGGGACAACTTCGGTGTGGGGTCCATCCTTCGATATAAGGATTCTTTGCAGTCAGGGCCAGGGGCCCCTGGGCACACCCTTTTTCCATTTTCCCTGGGAAAGAAAACTCAGCAGTCCAGGTTGCTGATGTCAGTTTGTAGGGCTCTCTTGGGTCTATCAGGGCAGCACAAGTTTGAGGTGGGGACAACTTCGGTGTGGGGTGCATCCTTCGATATAAGGATTCTTTGCAGTCAGGGCCAGGGGTCCCCGGGCACATCCTTTTTCCATTTTCCCTGGGAAAGAAAACTCAGCAGTCCAGGTTCCTGATGTCAGTTTGTAGGGCTCCCTTGGGTCTATCAGGGCAGCACAACTTTGAGGTGGGGACAACTTCGGTGTGGGGTCCATCCTTCGATATAAGGATATTTTGCAGTCAGGGCCAGGGGCCCCTGGGCACATCCTTTTTCCATTTTCCCTGGGAAAGAAAACTCAGCAGTCCAGGTTCCTGATGTCAGTTTGTAGGGCTCCCTTGGGTCTATCAGGGCAGCACAAGTTTGAGGTGGGGACAACTTCGGTGTGGGGTCCATCCTTCGATATAAGGATTCTTTGCAGTCAGGGCCAGGGGCCCCCGGGCACATCCTTTTTCCATTTTCCCTGGGAAAGAAAACTCAGCAGTCCAGGTTCCTGATGTCAGTTTGTAGGGCTCCCTTGGGTCTATCAGGGCAGCACAAGTTTGAGGTGGGGACAACTTCGGTGTGGATCCATCCTTCGATATAAGGATTCTTTGCAGTGAGGACACAACCGTGGGCCAGGGGCCCCCGGGCACATCCTTTTTCCATTTTCCCTGGGAAAGAAAACTTAGCAGTCCAGGTTCCTGATGTCAGTTTGTAGGGCTCCCTTTGGTCTATCAGGGCAGCACAAGTTTGAGGTGGGGACAACTTCGGTGTGGGGTCCATCCTTCGATATAAGGATTCTTTGCAGTCAGGGCCAGGGGCCCCCGGGCACATCCTTTTTCCATTTTCCCTGGGAAAGAAAACTCAGCAGTCCAGGTTGCTGATGTCAGTTTGTAGGGCTCCCTTGGGTCTATCAGGGCAGCACAAGTTTGAGGTGGGGACAACTTCGGTGTGGGGTCCATCCTTCGATATAAGGATTCTTTGCAGTCAGGGCCAGGGGCCCCCGGGCACACCCTTTTTCCATTATCCCTGGGAAAGAAAACTCAGCAGTCCAGGTTCCTGATGTCAGTTTGTAGGGCTCCCTTGGGTCTATCAGGGCAGCACAAGTTTGAGGTGGGGACAACTTCGGTGTGGGGTCCATCCTTCGATATAAGGATTTTTTGCAGTGAGGGCCCTGCCCATGGCCAGTGGCCCCCGGGCACATCCTTTTTCCATTTTCCCAGGGAAAGAAAACTCGGCAGTCCAGGTTCCTGATGTCAGTTTGTAGTGCTTCCTTGGGTGTATCAGGGCAGCACAAGTTTGAGGTGGGGACAACTTTGGTGTGGGGTCCATCCTTCGATATAAGGATTTTTTGCAGTCAGGGCCAGTGGCCCCCGGGCACATCCTTTTTCCATTTTCCCTGGGAAAGAAAACTCAGCAGTCCAGGTTCCTGATGTCAGTTTGTAGGGCTTCCTTGGGTGTATCAGGGCAGCACAAGTTTGAGGTCGGGACAACTTCGGTGTGGGGTGCATCGTTCGATATAAGGATTTTTTGCAGTCAGTGTCCTGCCCAGGGCCAGGGGCCCGTGGGCACATCCTTTTTCCATTTTCCCTGGGAAAGAAAACTCAGCAGTCCAGGTTCCTGATGTCAGTTTGTAGGGCTCCCTTGGGTTTATCAGGGCAGCACAAGTTTGAGGTGGGGACAACTTCGGTGTGGGGTCCATCCTTCGATATAAGGATTCTTTGCAGTCAGGGCCAGGGGCCCCCGGGCACATCCTTTGGCCATTTTCCCTGGGAAAGAAAACTCAGCAGTCCAGGTTCCTGATGTCAGTTTGTAGGGCTCCCTTGGGTCTATCAGGGCAGCACAAGTTTGAGGTGGGGACAACTTCGGTGTGGGGTCCATCCTTCGATATAAGGATTCTTTGCAGTCAGGGCCAGGGGTCCCCGGGCACATCCTTTTTCCATTTTCCCTGGGAAAGAAAACTCAGCAGTCCAGGTTCCTGATGTCAGTTTGTAGGGCTCCCTTGGGTCTATCAGGGCAGCACAAGTTTGAGGTGGGGACAACTTCGGTGTGGGGTCCATCCTTCGATATAAGGATTTTTTGCAGACAGGGCCAGGGGTCCCCGGGCACATCCTTTTTCCATTTTCCCTGGGAAAGAAAACTCAGCAGTCCAGGTTCCTGATGTCAGTTTGTAGGGCTCCCTTGGGTCTATCAGGGCAGCACAAGTTTGAGGTGGGGACAACTTCGGTGTGGGGTCCATCCTTCGATATAAGGATTTTTTGCAGTCAGGGCCAGGGGACCCCGAGCACACCCTTTTTCCATTATCCCTGGGAAAGAAAACTCAGCAGTCCAGGTTCCTGATGTCAGTTTGTAGGGCTCCCTTGGGTCTATCAGGGCAGCACAAGTTTGAGGTGGGGACAACTTCGGTGTGGGGTCCATCCTTCGATATAAGGATTTTTTGCAGTGAGGGCCCTGCCCAGGGCCAGTGGCCCCCGGGCACATCCTTTTTCCATTTTCCCAGGGAAAGAAAACTCAGCAGTCCAGGTTCCTGATGTCAGTTTGTAGGGCTTCCTTGGGTCTATCAGGGCAGCACAAGTTTGAGGTGGGGACAACTTCGGTGTGGGGTCCATCCTTCGATATAAGGATTTTTTGCAGTCAGGGCCAGGGTCCCCTGGGCACATCCTTTTTCCATTTTCCCTGGGAAAGAAAACTCAGCAGTCCAGGTTGCTGATGTCAGTTTGTAGGGCTCCCTTGGGTCTATCAGGGCAGCACAAGTTTGAGGTGGGGACAACTTCGGTGTGGGGTGCATCCTTCGATATAAGGATTTTTTGCAGTGAGGGCCCTGCCCATGGCCAGGGGCCCCTGGGCACATCCTTTTTCCATTTTCCCTGGGAAAGAAAACTCAGCAGTCCAGGTTCCTGATGTCAGTTTGTAGGGCTCCCTTGGGTCTATCAGGGCAGCACAAGTTTGAGGTGGGGACAACTTCGGTGTGGGGTCCATCCTTTGATATAAGGATTTTTTTTGCAGTGAGGCCCCAGCCCTGGGCCAGGGGCCCCTGGGCACACCCTTTTTCCATTTTCCCTGGGAAAGAAAACTCAGCAGTCCAGGTTGCTGATGTCAGTTTGTAGGGCTCCCTTGGGTGTATCAGGGCAGCACAAGTTTGAGGTGGGGACAACTTCGGTGTGGGGTCCATCCTTCGATATAAGGATTTTTTGCAGTCAGGGCCAGGGGCCCCCGGGCATATCCTTTTTCCATTTTCCCTGGGAAAGAAAACTCAGCAGTCCAGGTTGCTGATGTCAGTTTGTAGGGCTCCCTTGGGTCTATCAGGGCACCACAACTTTGAGGTGGAGACAACTTCGGTGTGGGATCCATCCTTCGATATAAGGATTTTTTGCAGTCAGGGCCAGGGGCCCCTGGGCACATCCTTTTTCCATTTTCCCTGGGAAAGAAAACTCAGCAGTCCAGGTTCCTGATGTCAGTTTGTAGGGCTCCCTTGGGTCTATCAGGGCAGCACAAGTTTGAGGTGGGGACAACTTCGGTGTGGGGTCCATCCTTCGATATAAGGAGTTTTTGCAGTCAGGGCCAGGGGCCCCCGGGCACATCCTTTTTCCATTTTCCCTGGGAAAGAAAACTCAGCAGTCCAGATTCCTGATGTCAGTTTGTAGGGCTTCCTTGGGTGTATCAGGGCAGCACAAGTTTGAGGTGGGGACAACTTCGGTGTGGGGTGCATCCTTCGATATAAGGATTTTTGGCAGTCAGTGCCCTGCCCAGGGCCAGGGGCCCCTGGGCACATCCTTTTTCCATTTTCCCTGGGAAAGAAAACTCAGCAGTCCAGGTTCCTGATGTCAGTTTGTAGGGCTCCCTTGGGTCTATCAGGGCAGCACAAGTTTGAGGTGGGGACAACTTCGGTGTGGGGTCCATCCTTCGATATAAGGATTTTTTGCAGTCAGGGCCAGGGGCCCCCGGGCACATCCTTTTTCCATTTTCCCTGGGAAAGAAAACTCAGCAGTCCAGGTTCCTGATGTCAGTTTGTAGGGCTCCCTTGGGTGTATCAGGGCAGCACAAGTTTGAGGTGGGGACAACTTCGGTGTGGGGTCCATCCTTCGATATAAGGATTTTTTTGAAGTGAGGCCCCAGCCCTGGGCCAGGGGCCCCTAGGCACATCCTTTTTCCATTTTCCCTGGGAAAGAAAACTCAGCAGTCCAGCTTCCTGATGTCAGTTTGTAGGGCTCCCTTGGGTGTATCAGGGCAGCACAAGTTTGAGGTGGGGACAACTTCAGTGTGGGGTCCATCCTTCGATATAAGGATTTTTTGCAGTCAGGGCCAGGGGCCCCCGGGCACATCCTTTTTCCATTTTCCCTGGGAAAGAAAACTCAGCAGTCCAGGTTGCGGATGTCAGTTTGTAGGGCTCCCTTGGGTGTATCAGGGCAGCACAAGTTTGAGGTGGGGAGAACTTCGGTGTGGGATCCATCCTTCGATATAAGGATTTTTTGCAGTCAGGGCCAGGGGCCCCCGTACACACCCTTTTTCCATTATCCCTGGGAAAGAAAACTCAGCAGTCCAGGTTCCTGATGTCAGTTTGTAGGGCTCCCTTGGGTCTATCAAGGCAGCACAAGTTTGAGGTGGGGACAACTTCGGTGTGGGGTCCATCCTTCGATATAAGGATTTTTTGCAGTGAGGGCCCTGCCCAGGGCCAGTGGCCCCCGGGCACATCCTTTTTCCATTTTCCCTGGGAAAGAAAACTCAGCAGTCCAGGTTGCTGATGTCAGTTTGTAGGGCTCTCTTGGGTCTATCAGGGCAGCACAAGTTTGAGGTGGGGACAACTTCGGTGTGGGGTCCATCCTTCGATATAAGGATTCTTTGCAGTCAGGGCCAGGGGCCCCCGGGCACATCCTTTGGCCATTTTCCCTGGGAAAGAAAACTCAGCAGTTCAGATTCCTGATGTCAGTTTGTAGGGCTCCCTTGGGTCTATCAGGGCAGCACAAGTTTGAGGTGGGGACAACTTCGGTGTGGGGTCCATCCTTCGATATAAGGATTCTTTGCAGTCAGGGCCAGGGGTCCCCGGGCACATCCTTTTTCCATTTTCCCTGGGAAAGAAAACTCAGCAGTCCAGGTTGCTGATGTCAGTTTGTAGGGCTCCCTTGGGTCTATCAGGGCAGCACAAGTTTGAGGTGGGGACAACTTCGGTGTGGGGTCCATCCTTCGATATAAGGATTCTTTGCAGTCAGGGCCAGGGGCCCCTGGGCACAACCTTTTTCCATTTTCCCTGGGAAAGAAAACTCAGCAGTCCAGGTTGCTGACGTCAGTTTGTAGGGCTCTCTTGGGTCTATCAGGGCAGCACAAGTTTGAGGTGGGGACAACTTCGGTGTGGGGTCCATCCTTCGATATAAGGATTCTTTGCAGTCAGGGCCAGGGGTCCCCGGGCACATCCTTTTTCCATTTTCCCTGGGAAAGAAAACTCAGCAGTCCAGGTTCCTGATGTCAGTTTGTAGGGCTCCCTTGGGTCTATCAGGGCAGCACAACTTTGAGGTGGGGACAACTTCGGTGTGGGGTCCATCCTTCGATATAAGGATATTTTGCAGTCAGGGCCAGGGGCCCCTGGGCACATCCTTTTTCCATTTTCCCTGGGAAAGAAAACTCAGCAGTCCAGGTTCCTGATGTCAGTTTGTAGGGCTCCCTTGGGTCTATCAGGGCAGCACAACTTTGAGGTGGGGACAACTTCGGTGTGGGGTCCATCCTTCGATATAAGGATTCTTTGCAGTCAGGGCCAGGGGCCCCCGGGCACATCCTTTTTCCATTTTCCCTGGGAAAGAAAACTCAGCAGTCCAGGTTCCTGATGTCAGTTTGTAGGGCTCCCTTGGGTCTATCAGGGCAGCACAAGTTTGAGGTGGGGACAACTTCAGTGTGGATCCATCCTTCGATATAAGGATTCTTTGCAGTGAGGACACAACCGTGGGCCAGGGGCCCCCGGGCACATCCTTTTTCCATTTTCCCTGGGAAAGAAAACTTAGCAGTCCAGGTTCCTGATGTCAGTTTGTAGGGCTCCCTTTGGTCTATCAGGGCAGCACAAGTTTGAGGTGGGGACAACTTCGGTGTGGGGTCCATCCTTCGATATAAGGATTCTTTGCAGTCAGGGCCAGGGGCCCCCGGGCACATCCTTTTTCCATTTTCCCTGGGAAAGAAAACTCAGCAGTCCAGGTTGCTGATGTCAGTTTGTAGGGCTCCCTTGGGTCTATCAGGGCAGCACAAGTTTGAGGTGGGGACAACTTCGGTGTGGGGTCCATCCTTCGATATAAGGATTCTTTGCAGTCAGGGCCAGGGGCCCCCGGGCACACCCTTTTTCCATTATCCCTGGGAAAGAAAACTCAGCAGTCCAGGTTCCTGATGTCAGTATGTAGGGCTCCCTTGGGTCTATCAGGGCAGCACAAGTTTGAGGTGGGGACAACTTCGGTGTGGGGTCCATCCTTCGATATAAGGATTTTTTGCAGTGAGGGCCCTGCCCAGGGCCAGTGGCCCCCGGGCACATCCTTTTTCCATTTTCCCAGGGAAAGAAAACTCGGCAGTCCAGGTTCCTGATGTCAGTTTGTAGGGCTTCCTTGGGTGTATCAGGGCAGCACAAGTTTGAGGTGGGGACAAATTTGGTGTGGGGTCCATCCTTCGATATAAGGATTTTTTGCAGTCAGGGCCAGTGGCCCCCGGGCACATCCTTTTTCCATTTTCCCTGGGAAAGAAAACTCAGCAGTCCAGGTTCCTGATGTCAGTTTGTAGGGCTTCCTTGGGTGTATTAGGGCAGCACAAGTTTGAGGTCGGGACAACTTCGGTGTGGGGTGCATCGTTCGATATAAGGATTTTTTGCAGTCAGTGCCCTGCCCAGGGCCAGGGGCCCCTGGGCACATCCTTTTTCCATTTTCCCTGGGAAAGAAAACTCAGCAGTCCAGGTTCCTGATGTCAGTTTGTAGGGCTCCCTTGGGTTTATCAGGGCAGCACAAGTTTGAGGTGGGGACAACTTCGGTGTGGGGTCCATCCTTCGATATAAGGATTCTTTGCAGTCAGGGCCAGGGGCCCCCGGGCACATCCTTTTTCCATTTTCCCTGGGAAAGAAAACTCAGCAGTCCAGGTTCCTGATGTCAGTTTGTAGGGCTCCCTTGGGTCTATCAGGGCAGCACAAGTTTGAGGTGGGGACAACTTCGGTGTGGGGTCCATCCTTCGATATAAGGATTTTTTGCAGACAGGGCCAGGGGTCCCCGGGCACATCCTTTTTCCATTTTCCCTGGGAAAGAAAACTCAGCAGTCCAGGTTCCTGATGTCAGTTTGTAGGGCTCCCTTGGGTCTATCAGGGCAGCACAAGTTTGAGGTGGGGACAACTTCGGTGTGGGGTCCATCCTTCGATATAAGGATTTTTTGCAGTGAGGGCCCTGCCCAGGGCCAGTGGCCCCCGGGCACATCCTTTTTCCATTTTCCCAGGGAAAGAAAACTCAGCAGTCCAGGTTCCTGATGTCAGTTTGTAGGGCTTCCTTGGGTCTATCAGGGCAGCACAAGTTTGAGGTGGGGACAACTTCGGTGTGGGGTCCATCCTTCGATATAAGGATTTTTTGCAGTCAGGGCCAGGGTCCCCTGGGCACATCCTTTTTCCATTTTCCCTGGGAAAGAAAACTCAGCAGTCCAGGTTGCTGATGTCAGTTTGTAGGGCTCCCTTGGGTCTATCAGGGCAGCACAAGTTTGAGGTGGGGACAACTTCGGTGTGGGGTCCATCGTTCGATATGAGGATTTTTTTGCAGTGAGGCCCCAGCCCTGGGCCAGGGGCCCCTGGGCACATCCTTTTTCCATTTTCCCTGGGAAAGAAAACTCAGCAGTCCAGGTTCCTGATGTCAGTTTGTAGGGCTCCCTTGGGTCTATCAGGGCACCACAACTTTGAAGTGGAGACAACTTCGGTGTGGGATCCATCCTTCGATATAAGGATTTTTTGCAGTCAGGGCCAGGGGCCCCTGGGCACATCCTTTTTCCATTTTCCCTGGGAAAGAAAACTCAGCAGTCCAGGTTCCTGATGTCAGTTTGTAGGGCTCCCTTGGGTCTATCAGGGCAGCACAAGTTTGAGGTGGGGACAACTTCGGTGTGGGGTCCATCCTTCGATATAAGGATTCTTTGCAGTGAGGGCCCTGCCCAGGGCCAGGGGCCCCCGGGCACATCCTTTTTCCATTTTCCCTGGGAAAGAAAACTCAGCAGTCCAGGTTCCTGATGTCAGTTTGTAGGGCTTCCTCGGGTCTATCAGGGCAGCACAAGTTTGAGGTGGGGACAACTTCGGTGTGGGGTCCATCCTTCGATATAAGGAGTTTTTGCAGTCAGGGCCAGGGGCCCCCGGGCACATCCTTTTTCCATTTTCCCTGGGAAAGAAAACTCAGCAGTCCAGGTTCCTGATGTCAGTTTGTAGGGCTCCCTTGGGTTTATCAGGGCAGCATAAGTTTGAGGTGGGGACAACTTCGGTGTGGGGTGCATCCTTCGATATAAGGATTTTTTGCAGTGAGGGCCCTGCCCATGGCCAGGGGCCCCTGGGCACATCCTTTTTCCATTTTCCCTGGGAAAGAAAACTCAGCAGTCCAGGTTCCTGATGTCAGTTTGTAGGGCTCCCTTGGGTCTATCAGGGCAGCACAAGTTTGAGGTGGGGACAACTTCGGTGTGGGGTCCATCCTTTGATATAAGGATTTTTTTTGCAGTGAGGCCCCAGCCCTGGGCCAGGGGCCCCTGGGCACATCCTTTTTCCATTTTCCCTGGGAAAGAAAACTCAGCAGTCCAGGTTGCTGATGTCAGTTTGTAGGGCTCCCTTGGGTGTATCAGGGCAGCACAAGTTTGAGGTGGGGACAACTTCGGTGTGGGGTCCATCCTTCGATATAAGGATTCTTTGCAGTCAGGGCCAGGGGTCCCCGGGCACATCCTTTTTCCATTTTCCCTGGGAAAGAAAACTCAGCAGTCCAGGTTCCTGATGTCAGTTTGTAGGGCTCCCTTGGGTCTATCAGGGCAGCACAAGTTTGAGGTGGGGACAACTTCGGTGTGGGGTCCATCCTTCGATATAAGGATTTTTTGCAGACAGGGCCAGGGGTCCCCGGGCACATCCTTTTTCCATTTTCCCTGGGAAAGAAAACTCAGCAGTCCAGGTTCCTGATGTCAGTTTGTAGGGCTCCCTTGGGTCTATCAGGGCAGCACAAGTTTGAGGTGGGGACAACTTCGGTGTGGGGTCCATCCTTCGATATAAGGATTTTTTGCAGTCAGGGCCAGGGGACCCCGAGCACACCCTTTTTCCATTATCGCTGGGAAAGAAAACTCAGCAGTCCAGGTTCCTGATGTCAGTTTGTAGGGCTCCCTTGGGTCTATCAGGGCAGCACAAGTTTGAGGTGGGGACAACTTCGGTGTGGGGTCCATCCTTCGATATAAGGATTTTTTGCAGTGAGGGCCCTGCCCAGGGCCAGTGGCCCCCGGGCACATCCTTTTTCCATTTTCCCAGGGAAAGAAAACTCAGCAGTCCAGGTTCCTGATGTCAGTTTGTAGGGCTTCCTTGGGTCTATCAGGGCAGCACAAGTTTGAGGTGGGGACAACTTCGGTGTGGGGTCCATCCTTCGATATAAGGATTTTTTGCAGTCAGGGCCAGGGTCCCCTGGGCACATCCTTTTTCCATTTTCCCTGGGAAAGAAAACTCAGCAGTCCAGGTTGCTGATGTCAGTTTGTAGGGCTCCCTTGGGTCTATCAGGGCAGCACAAGTTTGAGGTGGGGACAACTTCGGTGTGGGGTCCATCGTTCGATATGAGGATTTTTTTGCAGTGAGGCCCCAGCCCTGGGCCAGGGGCCCCTGGGCACATCCTTTTTCCATTTTCCCTGGGAAAGAAAACTCAGCAGTCCAGGTTCCTGATGTCAGTTTGTAGGGCTCCCTTGGGTCTATCAGGGCACCACAACTTTGAAGTGGAGACAACTTCGGTGTGGGATCCATCCTTCGATATAAGGATTTTTTGCAGTCAGGGCCAGGGGCCCCTGGGCACATCCTTTTTCCATTTTCCCTGGGAAAGAAAACTCAGCAGTCCAGGTTCCTGATGTCAGTTTGTAGGGCTCCCTTGGGTCTATCAGGGCAGCACAAGTTTGAGGTGGGGACAACTTCGGTGTGGGGTGCATCCTTCGATATAAGGATTCTTTGCAGTGAGGGCCCTGCCCAGGGCCAGGGGCCCCCGGGCACATCCTTTTTCCATTTTCCCTGGGAAAGAAAACTCAGCAGTCCAGGTTCCTGATGTCAGTTTGTAGGGCTTCCTCGGGTCTATCAGGGCAGCACAAGTTTGAGGTGGGGACAACTTCGGTGTGGGGTCCATCCTTCGATATAAGGATTTTTTGCAGTCAGGGCCAGGGGCCCCCGGGCACATCCTTTTTCCATTTTCCCTGGGAAAGAAAACTCAGCAGTCCAGGTTCCTGATGTCAGTTTGTAGGGCTCCCTTGGGTTTATCAGGGCAGCACAAGTTTGAGGTGGGGACAACTTCGGTGTGGGGTGCATCCTTCGATATAAGGATTTTTTGCAGTGAGGGCCCTGCCCATGGCCAGGGGCCCCTGGGCACATCCTTTTTCCATTTTCCCTGGGAAAGAAAACTCAGCAGTCCAGGTTCCTGATGTCAGTTTGTAGGGCTCCCTTGGGTCTATCAGGGCAGCACAAGTTTGAGGTGGGGACAACTTCGGTGTGGGGTCCATCCTTCGATATAAGGATTTTTTTTGCAGTGAGGCCCCAGCCCTGGGCCAGGGGCCCCTGGGCACACCCTTTTTCCATTTTCCCTGGGAAAGAAAACTCAGCAGTCCAGGTTCCTGATGTCAGTTTGTAGGGCTCCCTTGGGTGTATCAGGGCAGCACAAGTTTGAGGTGGGGACAACTTCGGTGTGGGGTCCATCCTTCGATATAAGGATTTTTTGCAGTCAGGGCCAGGGGCCCCCGGGCATATCCTTTTTCCATTTTCCCTGGGAAAGAAAACTCAGCAGTCCAGGTTGCTGATGTCAGTTTGTAGGGCTCCCTTGGGTCTATCAGGGCACCACAACTTTGAGGTGGAGACAACTTCGGTGTGGGATCCATCCTTCGATATAAGGATTTTTTGCAGTCAGGGCCAGGGGCCCCTGGGCACATCCTTTTTCCATTTTCCCTGGGAAAGAAAACTCAGCAGTCCAGGTTCCTGATGTCAGTTTGTAGGGCTCCCTTGGGTCTATCAGGGCAGCACAAGTTTGAGGTGGGGACAACTTCGGTGTGGGGTCCATCCTTCGATATAAGGAGTTTTTGCAGTCAGGGCCAGGGGCCCCCGGGCACATCCTTTTTCCATTTTCCCTGGGAAAGAAAACTCAGCAGTCCAGGTTCCTGATGTCAGTTTGTAGGGCTCCCTTGGGTCTATCAGGGCAGCACAAGTTTGAGGTGGGGACAACTTTGGTGTGGGGTCCATCCTTCGATATAAGGATTTTTTGCAGTCAGGGCCAGGGGCCCCTGGGCACATCCTTTTTCCATTTTCCCTGGGAAAGAAAACTCAGCAGTCCAGGTTCCTGATGTCAGTTTGTAGGGCTCCCTTGGGTTTATCAGGGCAGCACAAGTTTGAGGTGGGGACAACTTCGGTGTGGGGTCCATCCTTCAATATAAGGATTTTTTGCAGTGAGGGTCCTGCCCAGGGCCAGGGGCCCCCGGGCACATCCTTTTTCCATTTTCCCTGGGAAAGAAAACTCAGCAGTCCAGGTTCCTGATGTCAGTTTGTAGGGCTCCCTTGGGTCTATCAGGGCAGCACAAGTTTGAGGTGGGGACAACTTCGGTGTGGGGTCCATCCTTCGATATAAGGATTTTTTGCAGTCAGGGCCAGGGTCCCCTGGGCACATCCTTTTTCCATTTTCCCTGGGAAAGAAAACTCAGCAGTCCAGGTTGCTGATGTCAGTTTGTAGGGCTCCCTTGGGTCTATCAGGGCAGCACAAGTTTGAGGTGGGGACAACTTCGGTGTGGGGTCCATCGTTCGATATGAGGATTTTTTTGCAGTGAGGCCCCAGCCCTGGGCCAGGGGCCCCTGGGCACATCCTTTTTCCATTTTCCCTGGGAAAGAAAACTCAGCAGTCCAGGTTCCTGATGTCAGTTTGTAGGGCTCCCTTGGGTCTATCAGGGCACCACAACTTTGAGGTGGAGACAACTTCGGTGTGGGATCCATCCTTCGATATAAGGATTTTTTGCAGTCAGGGCCAGGGGCCCCTGGGCACATCCTTTTTCCATTTTCCCTGGGAAAGAAAACTCAGCAGTCCAGGTTCCTGATGTCAGTTTGTAGGGCTCCCTTGGGTCTATCAGGGCAGCACAAGTTTGAGGTGGGGACAACTTCGGTGTGGGGTCCATCCTTCGATATAAGGAGTTTTTGCAGTCAGGGCCAGGGGCCCCCGGGCACATCCTTTTTCCATTTTCCCTGGGAAAGAAAACTCAGCAGTCCAGATTCCTGATGTCAGTTTGTAGGGCTTCCTTGGGTGTATCAGGGCAGCACAAGTTTGAGGTGGGGACAACTTCGGTGTGGGGTGCATCCTTCGATATAAGGATTTTTGGCAGTCAGTGCCCTGCCCAGGGCCAGGGGCCCCTGGGCACATCCTTTTTCCATTTTCCCTGGGAAAGAAAACTCAGCAGTCCAGGTTCCTGATGTCAGTTTGTAGGGCTCCCTTGGGTGTATCAGGGCAGCACAAGTTTGAGGTGGGGACAACTTCGGTGTGGGGTCCATCCTTCGATATAAGGATTTTTTGCAGTCAGGGCCAGGGGCCCCCGGGCACATCCTTTTTCCATTTTCCCTGGGAAAGAAAACTCAGCAGTCCAGGTTCCTGATGTCAGTTTGTAGGGCTCCCTTGGGTGTATCAGGGCAGCACAAGTTTGAGGTGGGGACAACTTCGGTGTGGGGTCCATCCTTCGATATAAGGATTTTTTTGAAGTGAGGCCCCAGCCCTGGGCCAGGGGCCCCTAGGCACATCCTTTTTCCATTTTCCCTGGGAAAGAAAACTCAGCAGTCCAGCTTCCTGATGTCAGTTTGTAGGGCTCCCTTGGGTGTATCAGGGCAGCACAAGTTTGAGGTGGGGACAACTTCAGTGTGGGGTCCATCCTTCGATATAAGGATTTTTTGCAGTCAGGGCCAGGGGCCCCCGGGCACATCCTTTTTCCATTTTCCCTGGGAAAGAAAACTCAGCAGTCCAGGTTGCGGATGTCAGTTTGTAGGGCTCCCTTGGGTGTATCAGGGCAGCACAAGTTTGAGGTGGGGAGAACTTCGGTGTGGGATCCATCCTTCGATATAAGGATTTTTTGCAGTCAGGGCCAGGGGCCCCCGGGCACATCCTTTTTCCATTTTCCCTGGGAAAGAAAACTCAGCAGTCCAGGTTCCTGATGTCAGTTTGTAGGGCTCCCTTGGGTCTATCAGGGCAGCACAAGTTTGAGGTGGGGACAACTTTGGTGTGGGGTCCATCCTTCGATATAAGGATTTTTTGCAGTCAGGGCCAGGGGCCCCTGGGCACATCCTTTTTCCATTTTCCCTGGGAAAGAAAACTCAGCAGTCCAGGTTCCTGATGTCAGTTTGTAGGGCTCCCTTGGGTTTATCAGGGCAGCACAAGTTTGAGGTGGGGACAACTTCGGTGTGGGGTCCATCCTTCAATATAAGGATTTTTTGCAGTGAGGGTCCTGCCCAGGGCCAGGGGCCCCCGGGCACATCCTTTTTCCATTTTCCCTGGGAAAGAAAACTCAGCAGTCCAGGTTCCTGATGTCAGTTTGTAGGACTCCCTTGGGTCTATCAGGGCAGCACAAGTTTGAGGTGGGGACAACTTCGGTGTGGGGTCCATCCTTCGATATAAGGAGTTTTTGCAGTCAGGGCCAGGGGCCCCCGGGCACACCCTTTTTCCATTTTCCCTGGGAAAGAAAACTCAGCAGTCCAGGTTCCTGATGTCAGTTTGTAGGGCTCCCTTGGGTGTATCAGGGCAGCACAAGTTTGAGGTGGGGACAACTTCGGTGTGGGGTCCATCCTTCGATATAAGGAGTTTTTGCAGTCAGGGCCAGGGGCCCCCGGGCACACCCTTTTTCCATTTTCCCTGGGAAAGAAAACTCAGCAGTCCAGGTTCCTGATGTCAGTTTGTAGGGCTCCCTTGGGTTTATCAGGGCAGCACAAGTTTGAGGTCGGGACAACTTCGGTGTGGGGTCCATACTTCGATATAAGGATTTTTTGCAGTCAGGGCCAGGGGCCCCCGGGCATATCCTTTTTCCATTTTCCCTGGGAAAGAAAACTCAGCAGTCCAGGTTCCTGATGTCAGTTTGTAGGGCTCTCTTGGGTGTATCAGGGCAGCACAAGTTTGAGGTGGGGAGAACTTCGGTGTGGGGTCCATCCTTCGATATAAGGATTTTTTTGCAGTGAGGCCCCAGCCCTGGGCCAGGGGCCCCCGGGCACATCCTTTTTCCATTTTCCCTGGGAAAGAAAACTCAGCAGTCCAGGTTCCTGATGTCAGTTTGTAGGGTCTCCTGGGTCTATCAGGGCAGCACAAGTTTGAGGTGGGGAGAACTTCGGTGTGGGGTCCATCCTTCGATATAAGGAGTTTTTGCAGTCAGGGCCAGGGGCCCCCGGGCACATCCTTTTTCCATTTTCCCTGGGAAAGAAAACTTAGCAGTCCAGGTTCCTGATGTCAGTTTGTAGGGCTCCCTTGGGTCTATCAGGGCAGCACAAGTTTGAGGTGGGGACAACTTCGGTGTGGGGTCCATCCTTCGATATAAGGATTCTTTGCAGTCAGGGCCAGGGGCCCCCGGGCACATCCTTTTTCCATTTTCCCTGGGAAAGAAAACTCAGCAGTCCAGGTTGCTGATTTCAGTTTGTAGGGCTCTCTTGGGTCTATCAGGGCAGCACAAGTTTGAGGTCGGGACAGCTTCGGTGTGGGGTCCATCCTTCAATATAAGGATTCTTTGCAGTCAGGGCCAGGGGCCCCCGGCACATCCTTTTTCCATTTTCCCTGGGGAAGAAAACTCAGCAGTCCAGGTTCCTGATGTCAGTTTGTAGGGCTCCCTTGGGTCTATCAGGGCAGCACAAGTTTGAGGTGGGGACAACTTCGGTGTGGGGTCCATCCTTCGATATAAGGATTTTTTTGCAGTGAGGCCCCAGCCCTGGGCCAGTGGCCCCTGGGCACATCCTTTTTCCATTTTCCCAGGGAAAGAAAACTCAGCAGTCCAGGTTCCTGATGTCAGTTTGTAGGGCTTCCTAGGGTTTATCAGGGCAGCACAAGTTTGAGGTGGGGACAACTTCGGTGTGGGGTCCATCCTTCTATATAAGGAGTTTTTGCAGTCAGGGCCAGGGGCCCCCGGGCACATCCTTTTTCCATTTTCCCTGGGAAAGAAAACTCAGCAGTCCGGATTCCTGATGTCAGTTTGTAGGGCTTCCTTGGGTCTATCAGGGCAGCACAAGTTTGAGGTCGGGACAACTTCGGTGTGGGGTGCATCCTTCGATATAAGGATTTTTTGCAGTGAGGACCCTGCCCAGGGCCAGGGGCCCCTGGGCACATCCTTTATCCATTTTCCCTGGGAAAGAAAACTCAGCAGTCCAGCTTCCTGATGTCAGTTTGTAGGGCTCCCTTGGGTCTATCAGGGCAGCACAAGTTTGAGGTGGGGACAACTTCAGTGTGGGGTCCATCCTTCGATATAAGGATTTTTTGCAGTCAGGGCCAGGGGCCCCCGGGCACATCCTTTGGCCATTTTCCCTGGGAAAGAAAACTCAGCAGTCCAGGTTCCTGATGTCAGTTTGTAGGGCTCCCTTGGGTCTATCAGGGCAGCACAAGTTTGAGGTGGGGACAACTTCGGTGTGGGGTCCATCCTTCGATATAAGGATTTTTTGCAGTCAGGGCCAGGGGACCCCGAGCACACCCTTTTTCCATTATCCCTGGGAAAGAAAACTCAGCAGTCCAGGTTCCTGATGTCAGTTTGTTGGGCTCCCTTGGGTCTATCAGGGCAGCACAAGTTTGAGGTGGGGACAACTTCGGTGTGGGGTCCATCCTTCGATATAAGGATTTTTTGCAGTGAGGGCCCTGCCCAGGGCCAGTGGCCCCCGGGCACATCCTTTTTCCATTTTCCCAGGGAAAGAAAACTCAGCAGTCCAGGTTCCTGATGTCAGTTTGTAGGGCTTCCTTGGGTCTATCAGGGCAGCACAAGTTTGAGGTGGGGACAACTTCGGTGTGGGGTCCATCCTTCGATATAAGGATTTTTTGCAGTCAGGGCCAGGGTCCCCTGGGCACATCCTTTTTCCATTTTCCCTGGGAAAGAAAACTCAGCAGTCCAGGTTGCTGATGTCAGTTTGTAGGGCTCCCTTGGGTCTATCAGGGCAGCACAAGTTTGAGGTGGGGACAACTTCGGTGTGGGGTCCATCGTTCGATATGAGGATTTTTTTGCAGTGAGGCCCCAGCCCTGGGCCAGGGGCCCCTGGGCACATCCTTTTTCCATTTTCCCTGGGAAAGAAAACTCAGCAGTCCAGGTTCCTGATGTCAGTTTGTAGGGCTCCCTTGGGTCTATCAGGGCACCACAACTTTGAAGTGGAGACAACTTCGGTGTGGGATCCATCCTTCGATATAAGGATTTTTTGCAGTCAGGGCCAGGGGCCCCTGGGCACATCCTTTTTCCATTTTCCCTGGGAAAGAAAACTCAGCAGTCCAGGTTCCTGATGTCAGTTTGTAGGGCTCCCTTGGGTCTATCAGGGCAGCACAAGTTTGAGGTGGGGACAACTTCGGTGTGGGGTCCATCGTTCGATATGAGGATTTTTTTGCAGTGAGGCCCCAGCCCTGGGCCAGGGGCCCCCGGGCACATCCTTTTTCCATTTTCCCTGGGAAAGAAAACTCAGCAGTCCAGGTTCCTGATGTCAGTTTGTAGGGCTTCCTCGGGTCTATCAGGGCAGCACAAGTTTGAGGTGGGGACAACTTCGGTGTGGGGTCCATCCTTCGATATAAGGAGTTTTTGCAGTCAGGGCCAGGGGCCCCCGGGCACATCCTTTTTCCATTTTCCCTGGGAAAGAAAACTCAGCAGTCCAGGTTCCTGATGTCAGTTTGTAGGGCTCCCTTGGGTTTATCAGGGCAGCACAAGTTTGAGGTGGGGACAACTTCGGTGTGGGGTGCATCCTTCGATATAAGGATTTTTTGCAGTGAGGGCCCTGCCCATGGCCAGGGGCCCCTGGGCACATCCTTTTTCCATTTTCCCTGGGAAAGAAAACTCAGCAGTCCAGGTTCCTGATGTCAGTTTGTAGGGCTCCCTTGGGTCTATCAGGGCAGCACAAGTTTGAGGTGGGGACAACTTCGGTGTGGGGTCCATCCTTCGATATAAGGATTTTTTTTGTAGTGAGGCCCCAGCCCTGGGCCAGGGGCCCCTGGGCACACCCTTTTTCCATTTTCCCTGGGAAAGAAAACTCAGCAGTCCAGGTTGCTGATGTCAGTTTGTAGGGCTCCCTTGGGTGTATCAGGGCAGCACAAGTTTGAGGTGGGGACAACTTCGGTGTGGGGTCCATCCTTCGATATAAGGATTTTTTGCAGTCAGGGCCAGGGGCCCCCGGGCATATCCTTTTTCCATTTTCCCTGGGAAAGAAAACTCAGCAGTCCAGGTTGCTGATGTCAGTTTGTAGGGCTCCCTTGGGTCTATCAGGGCACCACAACTTTGAGGTGGAGACAACTTCGGTGTGGGATCCATCCTTCGATATAAGGATTTTTTGCAGTCAGGGCCAGGGGCCCCTGGGCACATCCTTTTTCCATTTTCCCTGGGAAAGAAAACTCAGCAGTCCAGGTTGCTGATGTCAGTTTGTAGGGCTCCCTTGGGTCTATCAGGGCAGCACAAGTTTGAGGTGGGGACAACTTCGGTGTGGGGTCCATCCTTCGATATAAGGAGTTTTTGCAGTCAGGGCCAGGGGCCCCCGGGCACATCCTTTTTCCATTTTCCCTGGGAAAGAAAACTCAGCAGTCCAGATTCCTGATGTCAGTTTGTAGGGCTTCCTTGGGTGTATCAGGGCAGCACAAGTTTGAGGTGGGGACAACTTCGGTGTGGGGTGCATCCTTCGATATAAGGATTTTTGGCAGTCAGTGCCCTGCCCAGGGCCAGGGGCCCCTGGGCACATCCTTTTTCCATTTTCCCTGGGAAAGAAAACTCAGCAGTCCAGGTTCCTGATGTCAGTTTGTAGGGCTCCCTTGGGTGTATCAGGGCAGCACAAGTTTGAGGTGGGGACAACTTCGGTGTGGGGTCCATCCTTCGATATAAGGATTTTTTGCAGTCAGGGCCAGGGGCCCCCGGGCACATCCTTTTTCCATTTTCCCTGGGAAAGAAAACTCAGCAGTCCAGGTTCCTGATGTCAGTTTGTAGGGCTCCCTTGGGTGTATCAGGGCAGCACAAGTTTGAGGTGGGGACAACTTCGGTGTGGGGTCCATCCTTCGATATAAGGATTTTTTTGAAGTGAGGCCCCAGCCCTGGGCCAGGGGCCCCTAGGCACATCCTTTTTCCATTTTCCCTGGGAAAGAAAACTCAGCAGTCCAGCTTCCTGATGTCAGTTTGTAGGGCTCCCTTGGGTGTATCAGGGCAGCACAAGTTTGAGGTGGGGACAACTTCAGTGTGGGGTCCATCCTTCGATATAAGGATTTTTTGCAGTCAGGGCCAGGGGCCCCCGGGCACATCCTTTTTCCATTTTCCCTGGGAAAGAAAACTCAGCAGTCCAGGTTGCGGATGTCAGTTTGTAGGGCTCCCTTGGGTGTATCAGGGCAGCACAAGTTTGAGGTGGGGAGAACTTCGGTGTGGGATCCATCCTTCGATATAAGGATTTTTTGCAGTCAGGGCCAGGGGCCCCCGGGCACATCCTTTTTCCATTTTCCCTGGGAAAGAAAACTCAGCAGTCCAGGTTCCTGATGTCAGTTTGTAGGGCTCCCTTGGGTCTATCAGGGCAGCACAAGTTTGAGGTGGGGACAACTTTGGTGTGGGGTCCATCCTTCGATATAAGGATTTTTTGCAGTCAGGGCCAGGGGCCCCTGGGCACATCCTTTTTCCATTTTCCCTGGGAAAGAAAACTCAGCAGTCCAGGTTCCTGATGTCAGTTTGTAGGGCTCCCTTGGGTTTATCAGGGCAGCACAAGTTTGAGGTGGGGACAACTTCGGTGTGGGGTCCATCCTTCAATATAAGGATTTTTTGCAGTGAGGGTCCTGCCCAGGGCCAGGGGCCCCTGGGCACATCCTTTTTCCATTTTCCCTGGGAAAGAAAACTCAGCAGTCCAGGTTCCTGATGTCAGTTTGTAGGGCTCCCTTGGGTCTATCAGGGCAGCACAAGTTTGAGGTGGGGACAACTTCGGTGTGGGGTCCATCCTTCGATATAAGGATTTTTTGCAGTCAGGGCCAGGGTCCCCTGGGCACATCCTTTTTCCATTTTCCCTGGGAAAGAAAACTCAGCAGTCCAGGTTGCTGATGTCAGTTTGTAGGGCTCCCTTGGGTCTATCAGGGCAGCACAAGTTTGAGGTGGGGACAACTTCGGTGTGGGGTCCATCGTTCGATATGAGGATTTTTTTGCAGTGAGGCCCCAGCCCTGGGCCAGGGGCCCCTGGGCACATCCTTTTTCCATTTTCCCTGGGAAAGAAAACTCAGCAGTCCAGGTTCCTGATGTCAGTTTGTAGGGCTCCCTTGGGTCTATCAGGGCACCACAACTTTGAAGTGGAGACAACTTCGGTGTGGGATCCATCCTTCGATATAAGGATTTTTTGCAGTCAGGGCCAGGGGCCCCTGGGCACATCCTTTTTCCATTTTCCCTGGGAAAGAAATCTCAGCAGTCCAGGTTCCTGATGTCAGTTTGTAGGGCTCCCTTGGGTCTATCAGGGCAGCACAAGTTTGAGGTGGGGACAACTTCGGTGTGGGGTGCATCCTTCGATATAAGGATTCTTTGCAGTGAGGGCCCTGCCCAGGGCCAGGGGCCCCCGGGCACATCCTTTTTCCATTTTCCCTGGGAAAGAAAACTCAGCAGTCCAGGTTCCTGATGTCAGTTTGTAGGGCTTCCTCGGGTCTATCAGGGCAGCACAAGTTTGAGGTGGGGACAACTTCGGTGTGGGGTCCATCCTTCGATATAAGGAGTTTTTGCAGTCAGGGCCAGGGGCCCCCGGGCACATCCTTTTTCCATTTTCCCTGGGAAAGAAAACTCAGCAGTCCAGGTTCCTGATGTCAGTTTGTAGGGCTCCCTTGGGTTTATCAGGGCAGCACAAGTTTGAGGTGGGGACAACTTCGGTGTGGGGTGCATCCTTCGATATAAGGATTTTTTGCAGTGAGGGCCCTGCCCATGGCCGGGGGCCCCTGGGCACATCCTTTTTCCATTTTCCCTGGGAAAGAAAACTCAGCAGTCCAGGTTCCTGATGTCAGTTTGTAGGGCTCCCTTGGGTCTATCAGGGCAGCACAAGTTTGAGGTGGGGACAACTTCGATGTGGGGTCCATCCTTCGATATAAGGATTTTTTTTGCAGTGAGGCCCCAGCCCTGGGCCAGGGGCCCCTGGGCACACCCTTTTTCCATTTTCCCTGGGAAAGAAAACTCAGCAGTCCAGGTTGCTGATGTCAGTTTGTAGGGCTCCCTTGGGTGTATCAGGGCAGCACAAGTTTGAGGTGGGGACAACTTCGGTGTGGGGTCCATCCTTCGATATAAGGATTTTTTGCAGTCAGGGCCAGGGGCCCCCGGGCATATCCTTTTTCCATTTTCCCTGGGAAAGAAAACTCAGCAGTCCAGGTTGCTGATGTCAGTTTGTAGGGCTCCCTTGGGTCTATCAGGGCACCACAACTTTGAGGTGGGGACAACTTCGGTGTGGGATCCATCCTTCGATATAAGGATTTTTTGCAGTCAGGGCCAGGGGCCCCTGGGCACATCCTTTTTCCATTTTCCCTGGGAAAGAAAACTCAGCAGTCCAGGTTCCTGATGTCAGTTTGTAGGGCTCCCTTGGGTCTATCAGGGCAGCACAAGTTTGAGGTGGGGACAACTTCGGTGTGGGGTCCATCCTTCGATATAAGGAGTTTTTGCAGTCAGGGCCAGGGGCCCCTGGGCACATCCTTTTTCCATTTTCCCTGGGAAAGAAAACTCAGCAGTCCAGATTCCTGATGTCAGTTTGTAGGGCTTCCTTGGGTGTATCAGGGCAGCACAAGTTTGAGGTGGGGACAACTTTGGTGTGGGGTGCATCCTTCGATATAAGGATTTTTGGCAGTCAGTGTCCTGCCCAGGGCCAGGGGCCCCTGGGCACATCCTTTTTCCATTTTCCCTGGGAAAGAAAACTCAGCAGTCCAGGTTCCTGATGTCAGTTTGTAGGGCTCCCTTGGGTGTATCAGGGCAGCACAAGTTTGAGGTGGGGACAACTTCGGTGTGGGGTCCATCCTTCGATATAAGGATTTTTTGCAGTCAGGGCCAGGGGCCCCCGGGCACATCCTTTTTCCATTTTCCCTGGGAAAGAAAACTCAGCAGTCCAGGTTCCTGATGTCAGTTTGTAGGGCTCCCTTGGGTGTATCAGGGCAGCACAAGTTTGAGGTGGGGACAACTTCGGTGTGGGGTCCATCCTTCGATATAAGGATTTTTTTGAAGTGAGGCCCCAGCCCTGGGCCAGGGGCCCCTAGGCACATCCTTTTTCCATTTTCCCTGGGAAAGAAAACTCAGCAGTCCAGCTTCCTGATGTCAGTTTGTAGGGCTCCCTTGGGTCTATCAGGGCAGCACAAGTTTGAGGTGGGGACAACTTCAGTGTGGGGTCCATCCTTCGATATAAGGATTTTTTGCAGTCAGGGCCAGGGGCCCCCGGGCACATCCTTTTTCCATTTTCCCTGGGAAAGAAAACTCAGCAGTCCAGGTTGCGGATGTCAGTTTGTAGGGCTCCCTTGGGTGTATCAGGGCAGCACAAGTTTGAGGTGGGGAGAACTTCGGTGTGGGATCCATCCTTCGATATAAGGATTTTTTGCAGTCAGGGCCAGGGGCCCCCGGGCACATCCTTTTTCCATTTTCCCTGGGAAAGAAAACTCAGCAGTCCAGGTTCCTGATGTCAGTTTGTAGGGCTCCCTTGGGTCTATCAGGGCAGCACAAGTTTGAGGTGGGGACAACTTTGGTGTGGGGTCCATCCTTCGATATAAGGATTTTTTGCAGTCAGGGCCAGGGGCCCCTGGGCACATCCTTTTTCCATTTTCCCTGGGAAAGAAAACTCAGCAGTCCAGGTTCCTGATGTCAGTTTGTAGGGCTCCCTTGGGTTTATCAGGGCAGCACAAGTTTGAGGTGGGGACAACTTCGGTGTGGGGTCCATCCTTCAATATAAGGATTTTTTGCAGTGGGGGTCCTGCCCAGGGCCAGGGGCCCCCGGGCACATCCTTTTTCCATTTTCCCTGGGAAAGAAAACTCAGCAGTCCAGGTTCCTGATGTCAGTTTGTAGTGCTCCCTTGGGTCTATCAGGGCAGCACAAGTTTGAGGTGGGGACAACTTCGGTGTGGGGTCCATCCTTCGATATAAGGATTTTTTTGAAATGAGGCCCCAGGCCTGGGCCAGGGGCCCCTAGGCACATCCTTTTTCCATTTTCCCTGGGAAAGAAAACTCAGCAGTCCAGCTTCCTGATGTCAGTTTGTAGGGCTCCCTTGGGTCTATCAGGGCAGCACAAGTTTGAGGTGGGGACAACTTCGGTGTGGGGTCCATCCTTCGATATAAGGAGTTTTTGCAGTCAGGGCCAGGGGCCCCCGGGCACACCCTTTTTCCATTTTCCCTGGGAAAGAAAACTCAGCAGTCCAGGTTCCTGATGTCAGTTTGTAGGGCTCCCTTGGGTGTATCAGGGCAGCACAAGTTTGAGGTGGGGACAACTTCGGTGTGGGGTCCATCCTTCGATATAAGGAGTTTTTGCAGTCAGGGCCAGGGGCCCCCGGGCACACCCTTTTTCCATTTTCCCTGGGAAAGAAAACTCAGCAGTCCAGGTTCCTGATGTCAGTTTGTAGGGCTCCCTTGGGTTTATCAGGGCAGCACAAGTTTGAGGTCGGGACAACTTCGGTGTGGGGTCCATCCTTCGATATAAGGATTTTTTGCAGTCAGGGCCAGGGGCCCCCGGGCATATCCTTTTTCCATTTTCCCTGGGAAAGAAAACTCAGCAGTCCAGGTTCCTGATGTCAGTTTGTAGGGCTCTCTTGGGTGTATCAGGGCAGCACAAGTTTGAGGTGGGGAGAACTTCGGTGTGGGGTCCATCCTTCGATATAAGGATTTTTTTGCAGTGAGGCCCCAGCCCTGGGCCAGGGGCCCCCGGGCACATCCTTTTTCCATTTTCCCTGGGAAAGAAAACTCAGCAGTCCAGGTTCCTGATGTCAGTTTGTAGGGTCTCCTGGGTCTATCAGGGCAGCACAAGTTTGAGGTGGGGAGAACTTCGGTGTGGGGTCCATCCTTCGATATAAGGAGTTTTTGCAGTCAGGGCCAGGGGCCCCCGGGCACATCCTTTTTCCATTTTCCCTGGGAAAGAAAACTTAGCAGTCCAGGTTCCTGATGTCAGTTTGTAGGGCTCCCTTGGGTCTATCAGGGCAGCACAAGTTTGAGGTGGGGACAACTTCGGTGTGGGGTGCATCCTTCGATATAAGGATTCTTTGCAGTCAGGGCCAGGGGCCCCCGGGCACATCCTTTTTCCATTTTCCCTGGGAAAGAAAACTCAGCAGTCCAGGTTGCTGATTTCAGTTTGTAGGGCTCTCTTGGGTCTATCAGGGCAGCACAAGTTTGAGGTCGGGACAGCTTCGGTGTGGGGTCCATCCTTCAATATAAGGATTCTTTGCAGTCAGGGCCAGGGGACCCCGGCACATCCTTTTTCCATTTTCCCTGGGGAAGAAAACTCAGCAGTCCAGGTTCCTGATGTCAGTTTGTAGGGCTCCCTTGGGTCTATCAGGGCAGCACAAGTTTGAGGTGGGGACAACTTCGGTGTGGGGTCCATCCTTCGATATAAGGATTTTTTTGCAGTGAGGCCCCAGCCCTGGGCCAGTGGCCCCTGGGCACATCCTTTTTCCATTTTCCCAGGGAAAGAAAACTCAGCAGTCCAGGTTGCTGATGTCAGTTTGTAGGGCTTCCTAGGGTTTATCAGGGCAGCACAAGTTTGAGGTGGGGACAACTTCGGTGTGGGGTCCATCCTTCTATATAAGGAGTTTTTGCAGTCAGGGCCAGGGGCCCCCGGGCACATCCTTTTTCCATTTTCCCTGGGAAAGAAAACTCAGCAGTCCAGATTCCTGATGTCAGTTTGTAGGGCTTCCTTGGGTCTATCAGGGCAGCACAAGTTTGAGGTCGGGACAACTTCGGTGTGGGGTGCATCCTTCGATATAAGGATTTTTTGCAGTGAGGACCCTGCCCAGGGCCAGGGGCCCCTGGGCACATCCTTTATCCATTTTCCCTGGGAAAGAAAACTCAGCAGTCCAGCTTCCAGATGTCAGTTTGTAGGGCTCCCTTGGGTCTATCAGGGCAGCACAAGTTTGAGGTGGGGACAACTTCAGTGTGGGGTCCATCCTTCGATATAAGGATTTTTTGCAGTCAGGGCCAGGGGCCCCCGGGCACATCCTTTGGCCATTTTCCCTGGGAAAGAAAACTCAGCAGTCCAGGTTCCTGATGTCAGTTTGTAGGGCTCCTTTGGGTCTATCAGGGCAGCACAAGTTTGAGGTGGGGACAACTTCGGTGTGGGGTCCATCCTTCGATATAAGGATTTTTTTGCAGTGAGGCCCCAGCCCTGGGCCAGGGGCCCCTGGGCACATCCTTTTTCCATTTTCCCTGGGAAAGAAAACTCAGCAGTCCAGGTTGCTGATGTCAGTTTGTAGGGCTCCCTTGGGTCTATCAGGGCACCAGAACTTTGAGGTGGAGACAACTTCGGTGTGGGATCCATCCTTCGATATAAGGATTTTTTGCAGTCAGGGCCAGGGGCCCCCGGGCACATCCTTTTTCCATTTTCCCTGGGAAAGAAAACTCAGCAGTCCAGGTTGCTGACGTCAGTTTGTAGGGCTCTCTTGGGTCTATCAGGGCAGCACAAGTTTGAGGTGGGGACAACTTCGGTGTGGGGTCCATCCTTCGATATAAGGATTTTTTTGAAATGAGGCCCCAGGCCTGGGCCAGGGGCCCCTAGGCACATCCTTTTTCCATTTTCCCTGGGAAAGAAAACTCAGCAGTCCAGCTTCCTGATGTCAGTTTGTAGGGCTCCCTTGGGTCTATCAGGGCAGCACAAGTTTGAGGTGGGGACAACTTCGGTGTGGGGTCCATCCTTCGATATAAGGAGTTTTTGCAGTCAGGGCCAGGGGCCCCCGGGCACACCCTTTTTCCATTTTCCCTGGGAAAGAAAACTCAGCAGTCCAGGTTCCTGATGTCAGTTTGTAGGGCTCCCTTGGGTGTATCAGGGCAGCACAAGTTTGAGGTGGGGACAACTTCGGTGTGGGGTCCATCCTTCGATATAAGGAGTTTTTGCAGTCAGGGCCAGGGGCCCCCGGGCACACCCTTTTTCCATTTTCCCTGGGAAAGAAAACTCAGCAGTCCAGGTTCCTGATGTCAGTTTGTAGGGCTCCCTTGGGTTTATCAGGGCAGCACAAGTTTGAGGTCGGGACAACTTCGGTGTGGGGTCCATACTTCGATATAAGGATTTTTTGCAGTCAGGGCCAGGGGTCCCCGGGCATATCCTTTTTCCATTTTCCCTGGGAAAGAAAACTCAGCAGTCCAGGTTCCTGATGTCAGTTTGTAGGGCTCTCTTGGGTGTATCAGGGCAGCACAAGTTTGAGGTGGGGAGAACTTCGGTGTGGGGTCCATCCTTCGATATAAGGATTTTTTTGCAGTGAGGCCCCAGCCCTGGGCCAGGGGCCCCCGGGCACATCCTTTTTCCATTTTCCCTGGGAAAGAAAACTCAGCAGTCCAGGTTCCTGATGTCAGTTTGTAGGGTCTCCTGGGTCTATCAGGGCAGCACAAGTTTGAGGTGGGGAGAACTTCGGTGTGGGGTCCATCCTTCGATATAAGGAGTTTTTGCAGTCAGGGCCAGGGGCCCCCGGGCACATCCTTTTTCCATTTTCCCTGGGAAAGAAAACTTAGCAGTCCAGGTTCCTGATGTCAGTTTGTAGGGCTCCCTTGGGTCTATCAGGGCAGCACAAGTTTGAGGTGGGGACAACTTCGGTGTGGGGTCCATCCTTCGATATAAGGATTCTTTGCAGTCAGGGCCAGGGGCCCCCGGGCACATCCTTTTTCCATTTTCCCTGGGAAAGAAAACTCAGCAGTCCAGGTTGCTGATTTCAGTTTGTAGGGCTCTCTTGGGTCTATCAGGGCAGCACAAGTTTGAGGTCGGGACAGCTTCGGTGTGGGGTCCATCCTTCAATATAAGGATTCTTTGCAGTCAGGGCCAGGGGACCCCGGCACATCCTTTTTCCATTTTCCCTGGGGAAGAAAACTCAGCAGTCCAGGTTCCTGATGTCAGTTTGTAGGGCTCCCTTGGGTCTATCAGGGCAGCACAAGTTTGAGGTGGGGACAACTTCGGTGTGGGGTCCATCCTTCGATATAAGGATTTTTTTGCAGTGAGGCCCCAGCCCTGGGCCAGTGGCCCCTGGGCACATCCTTTTTCCATTTTCCCAGGGAAAGAAAACTCAGCAGTCCAGGTTCCTGATGTCAGTTTGTAGGGCTTCCTAGGGTTTATCAGGGCAGCACAAGTTTGAGGTGGGGACAACTTCGGTGTGGGGTCCATCCTTCTATATAAGGAGTTTTTGCAGTCAGGCCCAGGGGCCCCCGGGCACATCCTTTTTCCATTTTCCCTGGGAAAGAAAACTCAGCAGTCCAGATTCCTGATGTCAGTTTGTAGGGCTTCCTTGGGTCTATCAGGGCAGCACAAGTTTGAGGTCGGGACAACTTCGGTGTGGGGTGCATCCTTCGATATAAGGATTTTTTGCAGTGAGGACCCTGCCCAGGGCCAGGGGCCCCTGGGCACATCCTTTATCCATTTTCCCTGGGAAAGAAAACTCAGCAGTCCAGCTTCCAGATGTCAGTTTGTAGGGCTCCCTTGGGTCTATCAGGGCAGCACAAGTTTGAGGTGGGGACAACTTCAGTGTGGGGTCCATCCTTCGATATAAGGATTTTTTGCAGTCAGGGCCAGGGGCCCCCGGGCACATCCTTTGGCCATTTTCCCTGGGAAAGAAAACTCAGCAGTCCAGGTTCCTGATGTCAGTTTGTAGGGCTCCTTTGGGTCTATCAGGGCAGCACAAGTTTGAGGTGGGGACAACTTCGGTGTGGGGTCCATCCTTCGATATAAGGATTTTTTTGCAGTGAGGCCCCAGCCCTGGGCCAGGGGCCCCTGGGCACATCCTTTTTCCATTTTCCCTGGGAAAGAAAACTCAGCAGTCCAGGTTGCTGATGTCAGTTTGTAGGGCTCCCTTGGGTCTATCAGGGCACCAGAACTTTGAGGTGGAGACAACTTCGGTGTGGGATCCATCCTTCGATATAAGGATTTTTTGCAGTCAGGGCCAGGGGCCCCCGGGCACATCCTTTTTCCATTTTCCCTGGGAAAGAAAACTCAGCAGTCCAGGTTGCTGACGTCAGTTTGTAGGGCTCTCTTGGGTCTATCAGGGCAGCACAAGTTTGAGGTGGGGACAACTTCGGTGTGGGGTCCATCCTTCGATATAAGGATTTTTTGCAGTGAGGGCCCTGTCCAGGGCCAGTGGCCCCCGGGCACATCCTTTTTCCATTTTCCCTGGGAAAGAAAACTCAGCAGTCCAGGTTCCTGATGTCAGTTTGTAGGGCTTCCTCGGGTCTATCAGGGCAGCACAAGTTTGAGGTGGGGACAACTTCGGTGTGGGGTCCATCCTTCGATATAAGGAGTTTTTGCAGTCAGGGCCAGGGGCCCCCGGGCACATCCTTTTTCCATTTTCCCTGGGAAAGAAAACTCAGCAGTCCAGGTTCCTGATGTCAGTTTGTAGGGCTCCCTTGGGTTTATCAGGGCAGCACAAGTTTGAGGTGGGGACAACTTCGGTGTGGGGTGCATCCTTCGATATAAGGATTTTTTGCAGTGAGGGCCCTGCCCATGGCCAGGGGCCCCTGGGCACATCCTTTTTCCATTTTCCCTGGGAAAGAAAACTCAGCAGTCCAGGTTCCTGATGTCAGTTTGTAGGGCTCCCTTGGGTCTATCAGGGCAGCACAAGTTTGAGGTGGGGACAACTTCGGTGTGGGGTCCATCCTTCGATATAAGGATTTTTTTTGCAGTGAGGCCCCAGCCCTGGGCCAGGGGCCCCTGGGCACACCCTTTTTCCATTTTCCCTGGGAAAGAAAACTCAGCAGTCCAGGTTGCTGATGTCAGTTTGTAGGGCTCCCTTGGGTGTATCAGGGCAGCACAAGTTTGAGGTGGGGACAACTTCGGTGTGGGGTCCATCCTTCGATATAAGGATTTTTTGCAGTCAGGGCCAGGGGCCCCCGGGCATATCCTTTTTCCATTTTCCCTGGGAAAGAAAACTCAGCAGTCCAGGTTGCTGATGTCAGTTTGTAGGGCTCCCTTGGGTCTATCAGGGCACCACAACTTTGAGGTGGAGACAACTTCGGTGTGGGATCCATCCTTCGATATAAGGATTTTTTGCAGTCAGGGCCAGGGGCCCCTGGGCACATCCTTTTTCCATTTTCCCTGGGAAAGAAAACTCAGCAGTCCAGGTTCCTGATGTCAGTTTGTAGGGCTCCCTTGGGTCTATCAGGGCAGCACAAGTTTGAGGTGGGGACAACTTCGGTGTGGGGTCCATCCTTCGATATAAGGAGTTTTTGCAGTCAGGGCCAGGGGCCCCCGGGCACATCCTTTTTCCATTTTCCCTGGGAAAGAAAACTCAGCAGTCCAGATTCCTGATGTCAGTTTGTAGGGCTTCCTTGGGTGTATCAGGGCAGCACAAGTTTGAGGTGGGGACAACTTCGGTGTGGGGTGCATCCTTCGATATAAGGATTTTTGGCAGTCAGTGCCCTGCCCAGGGCCAGGGGCCCCTGGGCACATCCTTTTTCCATTTTCCCTGGGAAAGAAAACTCAGCAGTCCAGGTTCCTGATGTCAGTTTGTAGGGCTCCCTTGGGTGTATCAGGGCAGCACAAGTTTGAGGTGGGGACAACTTCGGTGTGGGGTCCATCCTTCGATATAAGGATTTTTTGCAGTCAGGGCCAGGGGCCCCCGGGCACATCCTTTTTCCATTTTCCCTGGGAAAGAAAACTCAGCAGTCCAGGTTCCTGATGTCAGTTTGTAGGGCTCCCTTGGGTGTATCAGGGCAGCACAAGTTTGAGGTGGGGACAACTTCGGTGTGGGGTCCATCCTTCGATATAAGGATTTTTTTGAAGTGAGGCCCCAGCCCTGGGCCAGGGGCCCCTAGGCACATCCTTTTTCCATTTTCCCTGGGAAAGAAAACTCAGCAGTCCAGCTTCCTGATGTCAGTTTGTAGGGCTCCCTTGGGTGTATCAGGGCAGCACAAGTTTGAGGTGGGGACAACTTCAGTGTGGGGTCCATCCTTCGATATAAGGATTTTTTGCAGTCAGGGCCAGGGGCCCCCGGGCACATCCTTTTTCCATTTTCCCTGGGAAAGAAAACTCAGCAGTCCAGGTTGCGGATGTCAGTTTGTAGGGCTCCCTTGGGTGTATCAGGGCAGCACAAGTTTGAGGTGGGGAGAACTTCGGTGTGGGATCCATCCTTCGATATAAGGATTTTTTGCAGTCAGGGCCAGGGGCCCCCGGGCACATCCTTTTTCCATTTTCCCTGGGAAAGAAAACTCAGCAGTCCAGGTTCCTGATGTCAGTTTGTAGGGCTCCCTTGGGTCTATCAGGGCAGCACAAGTTTGAGGTGGGGACAACTTTGGTGTGGGGTCCATCCTTCGATATAAGGATTTTTTGCAGTCAGGGCCAGGGGCCCCTGGGCACATCCTTTTTCCATTTTCCCTGGGAAAGAAAACTCAGCAGTCCAGGTTCCTGATGTCAGTTTGTAGGGCTCCCTTGGGTTTATCAGGGCAGCACAAGTTTGAGGTGGGGACAACTTCGGTGTGGGGTCCATCCTTCAATATAAGGATTTTTTGCAGTGAGGGTCCTGCCCAGGGCCAGGGGCCCCCGGGCACATCCTTTTTCCATTTTCCCTGGGAAAGAAAACTCAGCAGTCCAGGTTCCTGATGTCAGTTTGTAGGGCTCCCTTGGGTCTATCAGGGCAGCACAAGTTTGAGGTGGGGACAACTTCGGTGTGGGGTCCATCCTTCGATATAAGGATTTTTTTGAAATGAGGCCCCAGGCCTGGGCCAGGGGCCCCTAGGCACATCCTTTTTCCATTTTCCCTGGGAAAGAAAACTCAGCAGTCCAGCTTCCTGATGTCAGTTTGTAGGGCTCCCTTGGGTCTATCAGGGCAGCACAAGTTTGAGGTGGGGACAACTTCGGTGTGGGGTCCATCCTTCGATATAAGGAGTTTTTTCAGTCAGGGCCAGGGGCCCCCGGGCACACCCTTTTTCCATTTTCCCTGGGAAAGAAAACTCAGCAGTCCAGGTTCCTGATGTCAGTTTGTAGGGCTCCCTTGGGTGTATCAGGGCAGCACAAGTTTGAGGTGGGAACAACTTCGGTGTGGGGTCCATCCTTCGATATAAGGAGTTTTTGCAGTCAGGGCCAGGGGCCCCCGGGCACACCCTTTTTCCATTTTCCCTGGGAAAGAAAACTCAGCAGTCCAGGTTCCTGATGTCAGTTTGTAGGGCTCCCTTGGGTTTATCAGGGCAGCACAAGTTTGAGGTCGGGACAACTTCGGTGTGGGGTCCATACTTCGATATAAGGATTTTTTGCAGTCAGGGCCAGGGGCCCCCGGGCATATCCTTTTTCCATTTTCCCTGGGAAAGAAAACTCAGCAGTCCAGGTTCCTGATGTCAGTTTGTAGGGCTCTCTTGGGTGTATCAGGGCAGCACAAGTTTGAGGTGGGGAGAACTTCGGTGTGGGGTCCATCCTTCGATATAAGGATTTTTTTGCAGTGAGGCCCCAGCCCTGGGCCAGGGGCCCCCGGGCACATCCTTTTTCCATTTTCCCTGGGAAAGAAAACTCAGCAGTCCAGGTTCCTGATGTCAGTTTGTAGGGCTCTCTTGGGTGTATCAGGGCAGCACAAGTTTGAGGTGGGGACAACTTCGGTGTGGGGTCCATCCTTCGATATAAGGATTCTTTGCAGTCAGGGCCAGGGGCCCCCGGGCACATCCTTTTTCCATTTTCCCTGGGAAAGAAAACTCAGCAGTCCAGGTTGCTGATTTCAGTTTGTAGGGCTCTCTTGGGTCTATCAGGGCAGCACAAGTTTGAGGTCGGGACAGCTTCGGTGTGGGGTCCATCCTTCAATATAAGGATTCTTTGCAGTCAGGGCCAGGGGCCCCCGGCACATCCTTTTTCCATTTTCCCTGGGGAAGAAAACTCAGCAGTCCAGGTTCCTGATGTCAGTTTGTAGGGCTCCCTTGGGTCTATCAGGGCAGCACAAGTTTGAGGTGGGGACAACTTCGGTGTGGGGTCCATCCTTCGATATAAGGATTTTTTTGCAGTGAGGCCCCAGCCCTGGGCCAGTGGCCCCTGGGCACATCCTTTTTCCATTTTCCCAGGGAAAGAAAACTCAGCAGTCCAGGTTCCTGATGTCAGTTTGTAGGGCTTCCTAGGGTTTATCAGGGCAGCACAAGTTTGAGGTGGGGACAACTTCGGTGTGGGGTCCATCCTTCTATATAAGGAGTTTTTGCAGTCAGGGCCAGGGGCCCCCGGGCACATCCTTTTTCCATTTTCCCTGGGAAAGAAAACTCAGCAGTCCAGATTCCTGATGTCAGTTTGTAGGGCTTCCTTGGGTCTATCAGGGCAGCACAAGTTTGAGGTCGGGACAACTTCGGTGTGGGGTGCATCCTTCGATATAAGGATTTTTTGCAGTGAGGACCCTGCCCAGGGCCAGGGGCCCCTGGGCACATCCTTTATCCATTTTCCCTGGGAAAGAAAACTCAGCAGTCCAGCTTCCTGATGTCAGTTTGTAGGGCTCCCTTGGGTCTATCAGGGCAGCACAAGTTTGAGGTGGGGACAACTTCAGTGTGGGGTCCATCCTTCGATATAAGGATTTTTTGCAGTCAGGGCCAGGGGCCCCCGGGCACATCCTTTGGCCATTTTCCCTGGGAAAGAAAACTCAGCAGTCCAGGTTCCTGATGTCAGTTTGTAGGGCTCCCTTGGGTCTATCAGGGCACCAGAACTTTGAGGTGGAGACAACTTCGGTGTGGGATCCATCCTTCGATATAAGGATTTTTTGCAGTCAGGGCCAGGGGCCCCCGGGCACATCCTTTTTCCATTTTCCCTGGGAAAGAAAACTCAGCAGTCCAGGTTGCTGACGTCAGTTTGTAGGGCTCTCTTGGGTCTATCAGGGCAGCACAAGTTTGAGGTGGGGACAACTTCGGTGTGGGGTCCATCCTTCGATATAAGGATTTTTTGCAGTGAGGGCCCTGTCCAGGGCCAGTGGCCCCCGGGCACATCCTTTTTCCATTTTCCCTGGGAAAGAAAACTCAGCAGTCCAGGTTCCTGATGTCAGTTTGTCGGGCTTCCTTGGGTCTATCAGGGCAGCACAAGTTTGAGGTGGGGACAACTTCGGTGTGGGGTCCATCCTTCGATATAAGGATTTTTTGCAGACAGGGCCAGGGGTCCCCGGGCACATCCTTTTTCCATTTTCCCTGGGAAAGAAAACTCAGCAGTCCAGGTTCCTGATGTCAGTTTGTAGGGCTCCCTTGGGTCTATCAGGGCAGCACAAGTTTGAGGTGGGGACAACTTCGGTGTGGGGTCCATCCTTCGATATAAGGATTTTTTGCAGTCAGGGCCAGGGTCCCCTGGGCACATCCTTTTTCCATTTTCCCTGGGAAAGAAAACTCAGCAGTCCAGGTTGCTGATGTCAGTTTGTAGGGCTCCCTTGGGTCTATCAGGGCAGCACAAGTTTGAGGTGGGGACAACTTCGGTGTGGGGTCCATCGTTCGATATGAGGATTTTTTTGCAGTGAGGCCCCAGCCCTGGGCCAGGGGCCCCTGGGCACATCCTTTTTCCATTTTCCCTGGGAAAGAAAACTCAGCAGTCCAGGTTCCTGATGTCAGTTTGTAGGGCTCCCTTGGGTCTATCAGGGCAGCACAAGTTTGAGGTGGGGACAACTTCGGTGTGGGGTCCATCCTTCGATATAAGGAGTTTTTGCAGTCAGGGCCAGGGGCCCCCGGGCATATCCTTTTTCCATTTTCCCTGGGAAAGAAAACTCAGCAGTCCAGGTTGCTGATGTCAGTTTGTAGGGCTCCCTTGGGTCTATCAGGGCACCACAACTTTGAAGTGGAGACAACTTCGGTGTGGGATCCATCCTTCGATATAAGGATATTTTGCAGTCAGGGCCAGGGGCCCCTGGGCACATCCTTTTTCCATTTTCCCTGGGAAAGAAAACTCAGCAGTCCAGGTTCCTGATGTCAGTTTGTAGGGCTCCCTTGGGTCTATCAGGGCAGCACAAGTTTGAGGTGGGGACAACTTCGGTGTGGGGTGCATCCTTCGATATAAGGATTCTTTGCAGTGAGGGCCCTGCCCAGGGCCAGGGGCCCCCGGGCACATCCTTTTTCCATTTTCCCTGGGAAAGAAAACTCAGCAGTCCAGGTTCCTGATGTCAGTTTGTAGGGCTTCCTCGGGTCTATCAGGGCAGCACAAGTTTGAGGTGGGGACAACTTCGGTGTGGGGTCCATCCTTCGATATAAGGAGTTTTTGCAGTCAGGGCCAGGGGCCCCCGGGCACATCCTTTTTCCATTTTCCCTGGGAAAGAAAACTCAGCAGTCCAGGTTCCTGATGTCAGTTTGTAGGGCTCCCTTGGGTTTATCAGGGCAGCACAAGTTTGAGGTGGGGACAACTTCGGTGTGGGGTGCATCCTTCGATATAAGGATTTTTTGCAGTGAGGGCCCTGCCCATGGCCAGGGGCCCCTGGGCACATCCTTTTTCCATTTTCCCTGGGAAAGAAAACTCAGCAGTCCAGGTTCCTGATGTCAGTTTGTAGGGCTCCCTTGGGTCTATCAGGGCAGCACAAGTTTGAGGTGGGGACAACTTCGGTGTGGGGTCCATCCTTCGATATAAGGATTTTTTGCAGTCAGGGCCAGGGGCCCCCGGGCACATCCTTTTTCCATTTTCCCTGGGAAAGAAAACTCAGCAGTCCAGGTTCCTGATGTCAGTTTGTAGGGCTCCCTTGGGTGTATCAGGGCAGCACAAGTTTGAGGTGGGGACAACTTCGGTGTGGGGTCCATCCTTCGATATAAGGATTTTTTTGAAGTGAGGCCACAGCCCTGGGCCGGGGGCCCCTAGGCACATCCTTTTTCCATTTTCCCTGGGAAAGAAAACTCAGCAGTCCAGGTTGCTGATGTCAGTTTGTAGGGCTCCCTTGGGTGTATCAGGGCAGCACAAGTTTGAGGTGGGGACAACTTCAGTGTGGGGTCCATCCTTCGATATAAGGATTTTTTGCAGTCAGGGCCAGAGGCCCCCGGGCACATCTTTTTTCCATTTTCCCTGGGAAAGAAAACTCAGCAGTCCAGGTTGCTGATGTCAGTTTGTAGGGCTCCCTTGGGTCTATCAGGGCAGCACAAGTTTGAGGTGGGGACAACTTTGGTGTGGGGTCCATCCTTCGATATAAGGATTTTTTGCAGTCAGGGCCAGGGGCCCCTGGGCACATCCTTTTTCCATTTTCCCTGGGAAAGAAAACTCAGCAGTCCAGGTTCCTGATGTCAGTTTGTAGGGCTCCCTTGGGTTTATCAGGGCAGCACAAGTTTGAGGTGGGGACAACTTCGGTGTGGGGTCCATCCTTCAATATAAGGATTTTTTGCAGTGAGGGTCCTGCCCAGGGCCAGGGGCCCCCGGGCACATCCTTTTTCCATTTTCCCTGGGAAAGAAAACTCAGCAGTCCAGGTTCCTGATGTCAGTTTTTAGGGCTCCCTTGGGTCTATCAGGGCAGCACAAGTTTGAGGTGGGGACAACTTCGGTGTGGGGTCCATCCTTCGATATAAGGAGTTTTTGCAGTCAGGGCCAGGGGCCCCCGGGCACACCCTTTTTCCATTTTCCCTGGGAAAGAAAACTCAGCAGTCCAGGTTCCTGATGTCAGTTTGTAGGGCTCCCTTGGGTGTATCAGGGCAGCACAAGTTTGAGGTGGGGACAACTTCGGTGTGGGGTCCATCCTTCGATATAAGGATTTTTTTGAAATGAGGCCCCAGGCCTGGGCCAGGGGCCCCTAGGCACATCCTTTTTCCATTTTCCCTGGGAAAGAAAACTCAGCAGTCCAGGTTCCTGATGTCAGTTTGTAGGGCTCCCTTGGGTCTATCAGGGCAGCACAAGTTTGAGGTGGGGACAACTTCGGTGTGGGGTCCATCCTTCGATATAAGGATTTTTTGCAGTCAGGGCCAGGGGCCCCTGGGCACATCCTTTTTCCATTTTCCCTGGGAAAGAAAACTCAGCAGTCCAGGTTCCTGATGTCAGTTTGTAGGGCTCCCTTGGGTCTATCAGGGCAGCACAAGTTTGAGGTGGGGACAACTTCGGTGTGGGGTCCATCCTTCGATATAAGGAGTTTTTGCAGTCAGGGCCAGGGGCCCCCGGGCACATCCTTTTTCCATTTTCCCTGGGAAAGAAAACTCAGCAGTCCAGGTTCCTGATGTCAGTTTGTAGGGCTCCCTTGGGTTTATCAGGGCAGCACAAGTTTGAGGTCGGGACAACTTCGGTGTGGGGTCCATACTTCGATATAAGGATTTTTTGCAGTCAGGGCCAGGGGCCCCCGGGCATATCCTTTTTCCATTTTCCCTGGGAAAGAAAACTCAGCAGTCCAGGTTCCTGATGTCAGTTTGTAGGGCTCTCTTGGGTGTATCAGGGCAGCACAAGTTTGAGGTGGGGAGAACTTCGGTGTGGGGTCCATCCTTCGATATAAGGATTTTTTTGCAGTGAGGCCCCAGCCCTGGGCCAGGGGCCCCCGGGCACATCCTTTTTCCATTTTCCCTGGGAAAGAAAACTCAGCAGTCCAGGTTCCTGATGTCAGTTTGTAGGGCTCTCTTGGGTCTATCAGGGCAGCACAAGTTTGAGGTGGGGAGAACTTCGGTGTGGGGTCCATCCTTCGATATAAGGAGTTTTTGCAGTCAGGGCCAGGGGCCCCCGGGCACATCCTTTTTCCATTTTCACTGGGAAAGAAAACTTAGCAGTCCAGGTTCCTGATGTCAGTTTGTAGGGCTCCCTTGGGTCTATCAGGGCAGCACAAGTTTGAGGTGGGGACAACTTCGGTGTGGGGTCCATCCTTCGATATAAGGATTCTTTGCAGTCAGGGCCAGGGGCCCCCGGGCACATCCTTTTTCCATTTTCCCTGGGAAAGAAAACTCAGCAGTCCAGGTTGCTGATTTCAGTTTGTAGGGCTCTCTTGGGTCTATCAGGGCAGCACAAGTTTGAGGTGGGGACAGCTTCGGTGTGGGGTCCATCCTTCAATATAAGGATTCTTTGCAGTCAGGGCCAGGGGCCCCCGGCACATCCTTTTTCCATTTTCCCTGGGGAAGAAAACTCAGCAGTCCAGGTTCCTGATGTCAGTTTGTAGGGCTCCCTTGGGTCTATCAGAGCAGCACAAGTTTGAGGTGGGGACAACTTCGGTGTGGGGTCCATCCTTCGATATAAGGATTTTTTTGCAGTGAGGCCCCAGCCCTGGGCCAGTGGCCCCTGGGCACATCCTTTTTCCATTTTCCCAGGGAAAGAAAACTCAGCAGTCCAGGTTCCTGATGTCAGTTTGTAGGGCTTCCTAGGGTTTATCAGGGCAGCACAAGTTTGAGGTGGGGACAACTTCGGTGTGGGGTCCATCCTTCTATATAAGGAGTTTTTGCAGTCAGGGCCAGGGGCCCCCGGGCACATCCTTTTTCCATTTTCCCTGGGAAAGAAAACTCAGCAGTCCAGATTCCTGATGTCAGTTTGTAGGGCTTCCTTGGGTCTATCAGGGCAGCACAAGTTTGAGGTCGGGACAACTTCGGTGTGGGGTGCATCCTTCGATATAAGGATTTTTTGCAGTGAGGGCCCTGCCCAGGGCCAGGGGCCCCTGGGCACATCCTTTTTCCATTTTCCCTGGGAAAGAAAACTCAGCAGTCCAGCTTCCTGATGTCAGTTTGTAGGGCTCCCTTGGGTCTATCAGGGCAGCACAAGTTTGAGGTGGGGACAACTTCAGTGTGGGGTCCATCCTTCGATATAAGGATTTTTTGCAGTCAGGGCCAGGGGCCCCCGGGCACATCCTTTGGCCATTTTCCCTGGGAAAGAAAACTCAGCAGTCCAGGTTCCTGATGTCAGTTTGTAGGGCTCCTTTGGGTCTATTAGGGCAGCACAAGTTTGAGGTGGGGACAACTTCGGTGTGGGGTCCATCCTTCGATATAAGGATTTTTTTGCAGTGAGGCCCCAGCCCTGGGCCAGGGGCCCCTGGGCACATCCTTTTTCCATTTTCCCTGGGAAAGAAAACTCAGCAGTCCAGGTTGCTGATGTCAGTTTGTAGGGCTCCCTTGGGTCTATCAGGGCACCAGAACTTTGAGGTGGAGACAACTTCGGTGTGGGATCCATCCTTCGATATAAGGATTTTTTGCAGTCAGGGCCAGGGGCCCCCGGGCACATCCTTTTTCCATTTTCCCTGGGAAAGAAAACTCAGCAGTCCAGGTTGCTGACGTCAGTTTGTAGGGCTCTCTTGGGTCTATCAGGGCAGCACAAGTTTGAGGTGGGGACAACTTCGGTGTGGGGTCCATCCTTCGATATAAGGATTTTTTGCAGTCAGTGGCCTACCCAGGGCCAGGGGCCCCTGGGCACATCCTTTTTCCATTTTCCCTGGGAAAGAAAACTTAGCAGTCCAGGTTCCTGATGTCAGTTTGTAGGGCTCCCTTGGGTCTATCAGGGCAGCACAAGTTTGAGGTGGGGACAACTTCGGTGTGGGGTCCATCCTTCGATATAAGGATTCTTTGCAGTCAGGGCCAGGGGCCCCCAGGCACTTCCTTTTTCCATTTTCCCTGGGAAAGAATACTCAGCAGTCCAGGTTGCTGATGTCAATTTGTAGGGCTCTCTTGGGTCTATCAGGGCAGCACAAGTTTGAGGTGGGGACAACTTCCGTGTGGGGTCCATCCTTCGATATAAGGATTCTTTGCAGTCAGGGCCAGGGGCCCCCGGGCACATCCTTTGGCCATTTTCCCTGGGAAAGAAAACTCAGCAGTCCAGGTTCCTGATGTCAGTTTGTAGGGCTCCCTTGGGTCTATCAGGGCAGCACAAGTTTGAGGTGGGGACAACTTCGGTGTGGGGTCCATCCTTCGATATAAGGATTTTTTTGCAGTGAGGCCCCAGCCCTGGGCCAGGGGCCCCTGGGCACATCCTTTTGACATTTTCCCTGGGAAAGAAAACTCAGCAGTCCAGGTTCCTGATGTCAGTTTGTAGGGCTCTCTTGGGTCTATCAGGGCAGCACAAATTTGAGGTGGGGACAACTTCGGTGTGGGGTCCATCCTTCGATATAAGGATTCTTTGCAGTCAGGGCCAGGGGCCCTCGGGCACATCCTTTTTCCATTTTCCCTGGGAAAGAAAACTCAGCAGTCCAGGTTCCTGATGTCAGTTTGTAGGGCTCCCTTGGGTCTATCAGGGCAGCACAACTTTGAGGTGGGGACAGCTTCGGTGTGGGGTCCATCCTTCGATATAAGGATTCTTTGCAGTCAGGGCCAGGGGCCCCCGGCACATCCTTTTTCCATTTTCCCTGGGAAAGAAAACTCAGCAGTCCAGGTTCCTGATGTCAGTTTGTAGGGCTCCCTTGGGTCTATCAGGGCAGCACAAGTTTGAGGTGGGGACAACTTCGGTGTGGGGTCCATCCTTCGATATAAGGATTTTTTTGCAGTGAGGCCCCAGCCCTGGGCCAGGGGCCCCTAGGCACATCCTTCTTCCATTTTCCCTGGGAAAGAAAACTCAGCAGTCCAGCTTCCTGATGTCAGTTTGTAGGGCTCCCTTGGGTGTATCAGGGCAGCACAAGTTTGAGGTGGGGACAACTTCAGTGCGGGGTCCATCCTTCGATATAAGGATTTTTTGCAGTCAGGGCCAGGGGCCCCCGGGCACATCCTTTTTCCATTTTCCCTGGGAAAGAAAACTCAGCAGTCCAGGTTCCTGATGTCAGTTTGTAGGGCTCCCTTGGGTGTATCAGGGCAGCACAAGTTTGAGGTCGGGACAATTTCGGTGTGGGGTGCATCCTTCGATATAAGGATTTTTTGCAGTCAGTGCCTACCCAGGGCCAGGGGCCCCTGGGCACATCCTTTTTCCATTTTCCCTGGGAAAGAAAACTTAGCAGTCCAGGTTCCTGATGTCAGTTTGTAGGGCTCCCTTGGGTCTATCAGGGCAGCACAAGTTTGAGGTGGGGACAACTTCGGTGTGGGGTCCATCCTTCGATATAAGGATTCTTTGCAGTCAGGGCCAGGGGCCCCCGGGCACATCCTTTTTCCATTTTCCCTGGGGAAGAAAACTCAGCAGTCCAGGTTCCTGATGTCAGTTTGTAGGGCTCCCTTGGGTCTATCAGGGCAGCACAAGTTTGAGGTGGGGACAACTTCGGTGTGGGGTCCATCCATCGATATAAGGATTTTTTGCAGTCAGGGCCAGGTGCCCCTGGGCACATCCTTTTTCCATTTTCCCTGGGAAAGAAAACTCAGCAGTCCAGGTTGCTGATGTCAGTTTCTAGGGCTCCCTTGGGTCTATCAGGGCAGCACAAGTTTGAGGTGGGGACAACTTCGGTGTGGGGTCCATCCTTCGATATAAGGATTTTTTTGCAGTGAGGCCCCAGCCCTGGGCCAGGGGCCCCCGGGCACATCCTTTTTCCATTTTCCCTGGGAAAGAAAACTCAGCAGTCCAGGTTCCTGATGTCAGTTTGTAGGGCTCCCTTGGGTCTATCAGGGCAGCACAAGTTTGAGGTGGGGAGAACTTCGGTGTGGGGTCCATCCTTCGATATAAGGAGTTTTTGCAGTCAGGGCCAGGGGCCCCCGGGCACATCCTTTTTCCATTTTCCCTGGGAAAGAAAACTCAGCAGCACAGGTTCCTGATGTCAGTTTGTAGGGCTCCCTTGGGTGTATCAGGGCAGCACAAGTTTGAGGTCGGGACAATTTCGGTGTGGGGTGCATCCTTCGATATAAGGATTTTTTGCAGTCAGTGGCCTACCCAGGGCCAGGGGCCCCTGGGCACATCCTTTTTCCATTTTCCCTGGGAAAGAAAACTTAGCAGTCCAGGTTCCTGATGTCAGTTTGTAGGGCTCCCTTGGGTGTATCAGGGCAGCACAAGTTTGAGGTGGGGACAACTTCGGTGTGGGGTCCATCCTTCGATATAAGGATTCTTTGCAGTCAGGGCCAGGGGCCCCCGGGCACTTCCTTTTTCCATTTTCCCTGGGAAAGAAAACTCAGCAGTCCAGGTTGCTGATGTCAGTTTGTAGGGCTCTCTTGGGTCTATCAGGGCAGCACAAGTTTGAGGTGGGGACAACTTCGGTGTGGGGTCCATCCTTCGATATAAGGATTTTTTTGCAGTGAGGCCCCAGCCCTGGGCCAGGGGCCCCTGGGCACACCCTTTTTCCATTTTCCCAGGGAAAGAAAACTCAGCAGTCCAGGTTCCTGATGTCAGTTTGTAGGGCTCTCTTGGGTCTATCAGGGCAGCACAAATTTGAGGTGGGGACAACTTCGGTGTGGGGTCCATCCTTCGATATAAGGATTCTTTGCAGTCAGGGCCAGGGGCCCTCGGGCACATCCTTTTTCCATTTTCCCTGGGAAAGAAAACTCAGCAGTCCAGGTTCCTGATGTCAGTTTGTAGGGCTCCCTTGGGTCTATCAGGGCAGCACAACTTTGAGGTGGGGACAGCTTCGGTGTGGGGTCCATCCTTCGATATAAGGATTCTTTGCAGTCAGGGCCAGGGGCCCCTGGCACATCCTTTTTCCATTTTCCCTGGGAAAGAAAACTCAGCAGTCCAGGTTGCTGATGTCAGTTTGTAGGGCTCCCTTGGGTCTATCAGGGCAGCACAAGTTTGAGGTGGGGACAACTTCGGTGTGGGGTCCATCCTTCGATATAAGGATTTTTTGCAGTGAGGCCCCAGCCCTGGGCCAGGGGCCCCTAGGCACATCCTTTTTCCATTTTCCCTGGGAAAGAAAACTCAGCAGTCCAGCTTCCTGGTGTCAGTTTGTAGGGCTCCCTTGGGTCTATCAGGGCAGCACAAGTTTGAGGTGGGGACAACTTCAGTGCGGGGTCCATCCTTCGATATAAGGATTTTTTGCAGTCAGGGCCAGGGGCCCCCGGGCACATCCTTTTTCCATTTTCCCTGGGAAAGAAAACTCAGCAGTCCAGGTTCCTGATGTCAGTTTGTAGGGCTCCCTTGGGTCTATCAGGGCAGCACAAGTTTGAGGTGGGGACAGCTTCGGTGTGGGGTCCATCCTTCAATATAAGGATTCTTTGCAGTCAGGGCCAGGGGCCCCCGGCACATCCTTTTTCCATTTTCCCTGGGGAAGAAAACTCAGCAGTCCAGGTTCCTGATGTCAGTTTGTAGGGCTCCCTTGGGTGTATCAGGGCAGCACAAGTTTGAGGTGGGGAGAACTTCGGTGTGGGGTCCATCCTTCGATATAAGGATTTTTTTGCAGTGAGGCCCCAGCCCTGGGCCAGTGGCCCCTGGGCACATCCTTTTTCCATTTTCCCAGGGAAAGAAAACTCAGCAGTCCAGGTTCCTGATGTCAGTTTGTAGGGCTCCCTTGGGTCTATCAGGGCAGCACAAGTTTGAGGTCAGGACAACTTCGGTGTGGGGTGCATCCTTCGATATAAGGATTTTTTGCAGTGAGGGCCCTGCCCAGGGCCAGGGGCCCCTGGGCACATCCTTTTTCCATTTTCACTGGGAAAGAAAACTCAGCAGTCCAGGTTCCTGATGTCAGTTTGTAGGGCTCTCTTGGGTGTATCAGGGCAGCACAAGTTTGAGGTGGGGACAACTTCGGTGTGGGGTCCATCCTTCGATATAAGGATTTTTTGCAGTCAGGGCCAGGGGCCCCCGGGCACATCCTTTGGCCATTTTCCCTGGGAAAGAAAACTCAGCAGTCCAGGTTCCTGATGTCAGTTTGTAGGGCTCCCTTGGGTGTATCAGGGCAGCACAAGTTTGAGGTGGGGACAACTTCGGTGTGGGGTCCATCCTTCGATATAAGGATTTTTTTGAAGTGAGGCCCCAGCCCTGGGCCAGGGGCCCCTGGGCACATCCTTTTTCCATTTTCCCTGGGAAAGAAAACTCACCAGTCCAGCTTCCTGATGTCAGTTTGTAGGGCTCCCTTGGGTGTATCAGGGCAGCACAAGTTTGAGGTGGGGACAACTTCGGTGTGGGGTCCATCCTTCGATATAAGGAGTTTTTGCAGTCAGGGCCAGGGGCCCCCGGGCACATCCTTTGGCCATTTTCCCTGGGAAAGAAAACTAAGCAGTCCAGGTTCCTGATGTCAGTTTGTAGGGCTCCCTTGGGTGTATCAGGGCAGCACAAGTTTGAGGTGGGGACAACTTCGGTGTGGTGCCCATCCTTCGATATAAGGAGTTTTTGCAGTCAGGGCCAGTGGCCCCCGGGCACATCCTTTGGCCATTTTCCCTGGGAAAGAAAACTCAGCAGTCCAGGTTGCTGATGTCAGTTTGTAGGGCTTCCTTGGGTCTATCAGGGCAGCACAAGTTTGAGGTGGGGACAACTTCGGTGTGGGGTCCATCCTTCTATATAAGGAGTTTTTGCAGTCAGGGCCAGGGGCCCCCGGGCACATCCTTTTTCCATTTTCCCTGGGAAAGAAAACTCAACAGTCCAGCTTCCTGATGTCAGTTTGTAGGGCTTCCTTGGGTGTATCAGGGCAGCACAAGTTTGAGGTCGGGACAACTTCGGTGTGGGGTGCATCCTTCGATATAAGGATTTTTTTGAAGTGAGGCCCCAGCCCTGGGCCAGGGGCCCCTAGGCACATCCTTTTTCCATTTTCCCTGGGAAAGAAAACTCAGCAGTCCAGCTTCCTGATGTCAGTTTGTAGGGCTCCCTTGGGTGTATCAGGGCAGCACAAGTTTGAGGTGGGGACAACTTCAGTGTGGGGTCCATCCTTCGATATAAGGATTTTTTGCAGTCAGGGCCAGGGGCCCCTGGGCACATCCTTTTTCCATTTTCCCTGGGAAAGAAAACTCAGCAGTCCAGGTTGCTGATGTCAGTTTGTAGGGCTCCCTTGGGTCTATCAGGGCAGCACAAGTTTGAGGTGGGGACAACTTCGGTGTGGGGTCCATCCTTCGATATAAGGATTTTTTGCAGTCAGTGCCAGGGGCCCCTGGGCACATCCTTTTTCCATTTTCCCTGGGAAAGAAAACTCAGCAGTCCAGGTTCCTGATGTCAGTTTGTAGGGCTCCCTTGGGTTTATCAGGGCAGCACAAGTTTGAGGTGGGGACAACTTCGGTGTGGGGTCCATCCTTCGATATAAGGATTTTTTGCAGTCAGGGCCAGGGGCCCCCAGGCATATCCTTTGGCCATTTTCCCTGGGAAAGAAAACTCAGCAGTCCAGGTTCCTGATGTCAGTTTGTAGGGCTCCCTTGGGTGTATCAGGGCAGCACAAGTTTGTGGTGGGGACAACTTCGGTGTGGGGTCCATCCTTCGATATAGGGATTTTTTGCAGTCAGGGCCAGGGGCCCCTGGGCACATCCTTTTTCCATTTTCCCTGGGGAAGAAAACTCAGCAGTCCAGGTTCCTGATGTCAGTTTGTAGGGCTCCCTTGGGTGTATCAGGGCAGCACAAGTTTGAGGTGGGGAGAACTTCGGTGTGGGGTCCATCCTTCGATATAAGGATTTTTTTGCAGTGAGGCCCCAGCCCTGGGCCAGTGGCCCCTGGGCACATCCTTTTTCCATTTTCCCAGGGAAAGAAAACTCAGCAGTCCAGGTTCCTGATGTCAGTTTGTAGGGCTCCCTTGGGTCTATCAGGGCAGCACAAGTTTGAGGTCAGGACAACTTCGGTGTGGGGTGCATCCTTCGATATAAGGATTTTTTGCAGTGAGGGCCCTGCCCAGGGCCAGGGGCCCCTGGGCACATCCTTTTTCCATTTTCACTGGGAAAGAAAACTCAGCAGTCCAGGTTCCTGATGTCAGTTTGTAGGGCTCTCTTGGGTGTATCAGGGCAGCACAAGTTTGAGGTGGGGACAACTTCGGTGTGGGGTCCATCCTTCGATATAAGGATTTTTTGCAGTCAGGGCCAGGGGCCCCCGGGCACATCCTTTGGCCATTTTCCCTGGGAAAGAAAACTCAGCAGTCCAGGTTCCTGATGTCAGTTTGTAGGGCTCCCTTGGGTGTATCAGGGCAGCACAAGTTTGAGGTGGGGACAACTTCGGTGTGGGGTCCATCCTTCGATATAAGGATTTTTTTGAAGTGAGGCCCCAGCCCTGGGCCAGGGGCCCCTGGGCACATCCTTTTTCCATTTTCCCTGGGAAAGAAAACTCACCAGTCCAGCTTCCTGATGTCAGTTTGTAGGGCTCCCTTGGGTGTATCAGGGCAGCACAAGTTTGAGGTGGGGACAACTTCGGTGTGGGGTCCATCCTTCGATATAAGGAGTTTTTGCAGTCAGGGCCAGGGCCCCCGGGCACATCCTTTGGCCATTTTCCCTGGGAAAGAAAACTAAGCAGTCCAGGTTCCTGATGTCAGTTTGTAGGGCTCCCTTGGGTGTATCAGGGCAGCACAAGTTTGAGGTGGGGACAACTTCGGTGTGGTGCCCATCCTTCGATATAAGGAGTTTTTGCAGTCAGGGCCAGTGGCCCCCGGGCACATCCTTTGGCCATTTTCCCTGGGAAAGAAAACTCAGCAGTCCAGGTTGCTGATGTCAGTTTGTAGGGCTTCCTTGGGTCTATCAGGGCAGCACAAGTTTGAGGTGGGGACAACTTCGGTGTGGGGTCCATCCTTCTATATAAGGAGTTTTTGCAGTCAGGGCCAGGGGCCCCCGGGCACATCCTTTTTCCATTTTCCCTGGGAAAGAAAACTCAACAGTCCAGCTTCCTGATGTCAGTTTGTAGGGCTCTCTTGGGTGTATCAGGGCAGCACAAGTTTGAGGTCGGGACAACTTCGGTGTGGGGTGCATCCTTCGATATAAGGATTTTTTTGAAGTGAGGCCCCAGCCCTGGGCCAGGGGCCCCTAGGCACATCCTTTTTCCATTTTCCCTGGGAAAGAAAACTCAGCAGTCCAGCTTCCTGATGTCAGTTTGTAGGGCTCCCTTGGGTGTATCAGGGCAGCACAAGTTTGAGGTGGGGACAACTTCAGTGTGGGGTCCATCCTTCGATATAAGGATTTTTTGCAGTCAGGGCCAGGGGCCCCTGGGCACATCCTTTTTCCATTTTCCCTGGGAAAGAAAACTCAGCAGTCCAGGTTGCTGATGTCAGTTTGTAGGGCTCCCTTGGGTCTATCAGGGCAGCACAAGTTTGAGGTGGGGACAACTTCGGTGTGGGGTCCATCCTTCGATATAAGGATTTTTTGCAGTCAGTGCCAGGGGCCCCTGGGCACATCCTTTTTCCATTTTCCCTGGGAAAGAAAACTCAGCAGTCCAGGTTCCTGATGTCAGTTTGTAGGGCTCCCTTGGGTGTATCAGGGCAGCACAAGTTTGAGGTGGGGACAACTTCGGTGTGGGGTCCATCCTTCGATATAAGGATTTTTTGCAGTCAGGGCCAGGGGCCCCCAGGCATATCCTTTGGCCATTTTCCCTGGGAAAGAAAACTCAGCAGTCCAGGTTCCTGATGTCAGTTTGTAGGGCTCCCTTGGGTGTATCAGGGCAGCACAAGTTTGAGGTGGGGACAACTTCGGTGTGGGGTCCATCCTTCGATATAGGGATTTTTTGCAGTCAGGGCCAGGGGCCCCTGGGCACATCCTTTTTCCATTTTCCCTGGGAAAGAAAACTCAGCAGTCCAGGTTGCTGACGTCAGTTTGTAGGGCTCCCTTGGGTCTATCAGGGCAGCACAAGTTTGAGGTGGGGACAACTTCGGTGTGGGGTCCATCCTTCGATATAAGGATTTTTTGCAGTGACGGCCCTGCCCAGGGCCAGTGGCCCCCGGGCACATCCTTTTTCCATTTTCCCTGGGAAAGAAAACTCAGCAGTCCAGGTTCCTGATGTCAGTTTGTCGGGCTTCCTTGGGTCTATCAGGGCAGCACAAGTTTGAGGTGGGGACAACTTCGGTGTGGGGTCCATCCTTCGATATAAGGATTTTTTGCAGTCAGGGCCAGGGGCCCCCGGGCACATCCTTTTTCCATTTTCCCTGGGAAAGAAAACTCAGCAGTCCAGGTTCCTGATGTCAGTTTGTAGGGCTCCCTTGGGTGTATCAGGGCAGCACAAGTTTGAGGTGGGGACAACTTCGGTGTGGGGTCCATCCTTCGATATAAGGATTTTTTTGCAGTGAGGCCCCAGCCCTGGGCCAGGGGCCCCTGGGCACATCCTTTTTCCATTTTCCCTGGGAAAGAAAACTCAGCAGTCCAGGTTGCTGATGTCAGTTTGTAGGGCTCCCTTGGGTCTATCAGGGCACCACAACTTTGAGGTGGAGACAACTTCGGTGTGGGATCCATCCTTCGATATAAGGATTTTTGCAGTCAGGGCCAGGGGCCCCTGGGCACAACCGTTTTCCATTTTCCCTGGGAAAGAAAACTCAGCAGTCCAGGTTCCTGATGTCAGTTTGTAGGGCTCCCTTGGGTCTATCAGGGCAGCACAAGTTTGAGGTGGGGACAACTTCGGTGTGGGGTCCATCCTTCGATATAGGGATTTTTTGCAGTCAGGGCCAGGGGCCCCCGGGCACATCCTTTTTCCATTTTCCCTGGGAAAGAAAACTCAGCAGTCCAGGTTCCTGATGTCAGTTTGTAGGGCTCCCTTGGGTGTATCAGGGCAGCACAAGTTTGAGGTGGGGACAACTTCGGTGTGGGGTCCATCCTTCGATATAAGGATTTTTTTGCAGTCAGGCCCCAGCCCTGGGCCAGGGGCCCCTGGGCACATCCTTTTTCCATTTTCCCTGGGAAAGAAAACTCAGCAGTCCAGGTTCCTGATGTCAGTTTGTAGGGCTCCCTTGGGTCTATCAGGGCAGCACAACTTTGAGGTGGGGACAACTTCGGTGTGGGGTCCATCCTTCGATATAAGGATTTTTTGCAGTCAGGGCCAGGGGCCCCCGGGCATATCCTTTTTCCATTTTCCCTGGGAAAGAAAACTCAGCAGTCCAGGTTCCTGATGTCAGTTTGTAGGGCTCCCTTGGGTCTATCAGGGCACCACAACTTTGAGGTGGAGACAACTTCGGTGTGGGATCCATCCTTCGATATAAGGATTTTTGCAGTCAGGGCCAGGGGCCCCTGGGCACAACCGTTTTCCATTTTCCCTGGGAAAGAAAACTCAGCAGTCCAGGTTCCTGATGTCAGTTTGTAGGGCTCCCTTGGGTCTATCAGGGCAGCACAAGTTTGAGGTGGGGACAACTTCGGTGTGGGGTCCATCCTTCGATATAAGGATTTTTTGCAGTGAGGGCCCTGCCCAGGGCCAGGGGCCCCCGGGCACATTCTTTTCCATTTTCCCTGGGAAAGAAAACTCAGCAGTCCAGGTTCCTGATGTCAGTTTGTAGGGCTTCCTCGGGTCTATCAGGGCAGCACAAGTTTGAGGTGGGGACAACTTCGGTGTGGGGTCCATCCTTCGATATAGGGATTTTTTGCAGTCAGGGCCAGGGCCCCCTGGGCACATCCTTTTTCCATTTTCCCTGGGAAAGAAAACTCAGCAGTCCAGGTTGCTGATGTCAGTTTGTAGGGCTCCCTTGGGTCTATCAGGGCAGCACAAGTTTGAGGTGGGGACAACTTCGGTGTGGGGTCCATCCTTCGATATAAGGATTTTTTTGCAGTGAGGCCCCAGCCCTGGGCCAGGGGCCCCTGGGCACATCCTTTTTCCATTTTCCCTGGGAAAGAAAACTCAGCAGTCCAGGTTCCTGATGTCAGTTTGTAGGGCTCCCTTGGGTCTATCAGGGCAGCACAAGTTTGAGGTGGGGACAACTTCGGTGTGGGGTCCATCCTTCGATATAAGGATTTTTTGCAGTGAGGGCCCTGCCCAGGGCCAGGGGCCCCTGGGCACATCCTTTTTCCATTTTCCCTGGGAAAGAAAACTCAGCAGTCCAGGTTCCTGAAGTCAGTTTGTAGGGCTCCCTTGGGTCTATCAGGGCAGCACAAGTTTGAGGTGGGGACAACTTCGGTGTGGGGTCCATCCTTCGATATAAGGATTTTTTGCAGTCAGGGCCAGGGGCCCCCGGGCATATCCTTTTTCCATTTTCCCTGGGAAAGAAAACTCAGCAGTCCAGGTTCCTGATGTCAGTTTGTAGGGCTCCCTTGGGTCTATCAGGGCACCACAACTTTGAGGTGGAGACAACTTCGGTGTGGGATCCATTATTCGATATAAGGATTTTTGCAGTCAGGGCCAGGGGCCCCCGGGCACATCCTTTGGCCATTTTCCCTGGGAAAGAAAACTCAGCAGTCCAGGTTCCTGATGTCAGTTTGTAGGGCTCCCTTGGGTCTATCAGGGCAGCACAAGTTTGAGGTGGGGACAACTTCGGTGTGGGGTCCATCCTTCGATATAAGGATTTTTTGCAGTGAGGGCCCTGCCCAGGGCCAGGGGCCCCTGGGCACATCCTTTTTCCATTTTCCCAGGGAAAGAAAACTCAGCAGTCCAGGTTCCTGATGTCAGTTTGTAGGGCTTCCTCGGGTCTATCAGGGCAGCACAAGTTTGAGGTGGGGACAACTTCGGTGTGGGGTCCATCCTTCGATATAAGGAGTTTTTGCAGTCAGGGCCAGGGGCCCCCGGGCACATCCTTTTTCCATTTTCCCTGGGAAAGAAAACTCAGCAGTCCAGGTTCCTGATGTCAGTTTGTAGGGCTTCCTTGGGTTTATCAGGGCAGCACAAGTTTGAGGTGGGGACAACTTCGGTGTGGGGTGCATCCTTCGATATAAGGATTTTTTGCAGTCAGTGCCCTGCCCAGGGCCAGGGGCCCCTGGGCACATCCTTTTTCCATTTTCCCTGGGAAAGAAAACTCAGCAGTCCAGGTTCCTGATGTCAGTTTGTAGGGCTCCCTTGGGTCTATCAGGGCAGCACAAGTTTGAGGTGGGGAGAACTTCGGTGTGGGATCCATCCTTCAATATAAGGATTTTTTGCAGTCAGGGCCAGGGGCCCCCGGGCACATCCTTTTTCCATTTTCCCTGGGAAAGAAAACTCAGCAGTCCAGGTTCCTGATGTCAGTTTGTAGGGCTCCCTTGGGTTTATCAGGGCAGCACAAGTTTGAGGTGGGGACAACTTCGGTGTGGGGTCCATCCTTCGATATAAGGATTTTTTGCAGTCAGGGCCAGGGGCCCCCAGGCATATCCTTTGGCCATTTTCCCTGGGAAAGAAAACTCAGCAGTCCAGGTTCCTGATGTCAGTTTGTAGGGCTCCCTTGGGTCTATCAGGGCAGCACAAGTTTGAGGTGGGGACAACTTCGGTGTGGGGTCCATCCTTCGATATAGGGATTTTTTGCAGTCAGGGCCAGGGGCCCCTGGGCACATCCTTTTTCCATTTTCCCTGGGAAAGAAAACTCAGCAGTCCAGGTTGCTGACGTCAGTTTGTAGGGCTCTCTTGGGTCTATCAGGGCAGCACAAGTTTGAGGTGGGGACAACTTCGGTGTGGGGTCCATCCTTCGATATAAGGATTTTTTGCAGTGAGGGCCCTGTCCAGGGCCAGGGGCCCCTGGGCACACCCTTTTTCCATTTTCCCTGGGAAAGAAAACTCAGCAGTCCAGGTTCCTGATGTCAGTTTGTAGGGCTCCCTTGGGTTTATCAGGGCAGCACAAGTTTGAGGTGGGGACAACTTCGGTGTGGGGTCCATCCTTCGATATAAGGATTTTTTGCAGTCAGGGCCAGGGGCCCCCAGGCATATCCTTTGGCCATTTTCCCTGGGAAAGAAAACTCAGCAGTCCAGGTTCCTGATGTCAGTTTGTAGGGCTCCCTTGGGTGTATCAGGGCAGCACAAGTTTGAGGTGGGGACAACTTCGGTGTGGGGTCCATCCTTCGATATAGGGATTTTTTGCAGTCAGGGCCAGGGGCCCCTGGGCACATCCTTTTTCCATTTTCCCTGGGAAAGAAAACTCAGCAGTCCAGGTTGCTGACGTCAGTTTGTAGGGCTCCCTTGGGTCTATCAGGGCAGCACAAGTTTGAGGTGGGGACAACTTCGGTGTGGGGTCCATCCTTCGATATAAGGATTTTTTGCAGTGACGGCCCTGCCCAGGGCCAGTGGCCCCCGGGCACATCCTTTTTCCATTTTCCCTGGGAAAGAAAACTCAGCAGTCCAGGTTCCTGATGTCAGTTTGTCGGGCTTCCTTGGGTCTATCAGGGCAGCACAAGTTTGAGGTGGGGACAACTTCGGTGTGGGGTCCATCCTTCGATATAAGGATTTTTTGCAGTCAGGGCCAGGGGCCCCCGGGCACATCCTTTTTCCATTTTCCCTGGGAAAGAAAACTTAGCAGTCCAGGTTCCTGATGTCAGTTTGTAGGGCTCCCTTGGGTGTATCAGGGCAGCACAAGTTTGAGGTGGGGACAACTTCGGTGTGGGGTCCATCCTTCGATATAAGGATTTTTTTGCAGTGAGGCCCCAGCCCTGGGCCAGGGGCCCCTGGGCACATCCTTTTTCCATTTTCCCTGGGAAAGAAAACTCAGCAGTCCAGGTTGCTGATGTCAGTTTGTAGGGCTCCCTTGGGTCTATCAGGGCACCACAACTTTGAGGTGGAGACAACTTCGGTGTGGGATCCATCCTTCGATATAAGGATTTTTGCAGTCAGGGCCAGGGGCCCCTGGGCACAAGCGTTTTCCATTTTCCCTGGGAAAGAAAACTCAGCAGTCCAGGTTCCTGATGTCAGTTTGTAGGGCTCCCTTGGGTCTATCAGGGCAGCACAAGTTTGAGGTGGGGACAACTTCGGTGTGGGGTCCATCCTTCGATATAGGGATTTTTTGCAGTCAGGGCCAGGGGCCCCCGGGCACATCCTTTGGCCATTTTCCCTGGGAAAGAAAACTCAGCAGTCCAGGTTGCTGATGTCAGTTTGTAGGGCTTCCTTGGGTCTATCAGGGCAGCACAAGTTTGAGGTGGGGACAACTTCGGTGTGGGGTCCATCCTTCTATATAAGGAGTTTTTGCAGTCAGGGCCAGGGGCCCCCGGGCACATCCTTTTTCCATTTTCCCTGGGAAAGAAAACTCAACAGTCCAGCTTCCTGATGTCAGTTTGTAGGGCTTCCTTGGGTGTATCAGGGCAGCACAAGTTTGAGGTCGGGACAACTTCGGTGTGGGGTGCATCCTTCGATATAAGGATTTTTTTGAAGTGAGGCCCCAGCCCTGGGCCAGGGGCCCCTAGGCACATCCTTTTTCCATTTTCCCTGGGAAAGAAAACTCAGCAGTCCAGCTTCCTGATGTCAGTTTGTAGGGCTCCCTTGGGTGTATCAGGGCAGCACAAGTTTGAGGTGGGGACAACTTCAGTGTGGGGTCCATCCTTCGATATAAGGATTTTTTGCAGTCAGGGCCAGGGGCCCCTGGGCACATCCTTTTTCCATTTTCCCTGGGAAAGAAAACTCAGCAGTCCAGGTTGCTGATGTCAGTTTGTAGGGCTCCCTTGGGTCTATCAGGGCAGCACAAGTTTGAGGTGGGGACAACTTCGGTGTGGGGTCCATCCTTCGATATAAGGATTTTTTGCAGTCAGTGCCAGGGGCCCCTGGGCACATCCTTTTTCCATTTTCCCTGGGAAAGAAAACTCAGCAGTCCAGGTTCCTGATGTCAGTTTGTAGGGCTCCCTTGGGTCTATCAGGGCAGCACAAGTTTGAGGTGGGGACAACTTCGGTGTGGGGTCCATCCTTCGATATAAGGATTTTTTGCAGTCAGGGCCAGGGGCCCCCAGGCATATCCTTTGGCCATTTTCCCTGGGAAAGAAAACTCAGCAGTCCAGGTTCCTGATGTCAGTTTGTAGGGCTCCCTTGGGTGTATCAGGGCAGCACAAGTTTGAGGTGGGGACAACTTCGGTGTGGGGTCCATCCTTCGATATAGGGATTTTTTGCAGTCAGGGCCAGGGGCCCCTGGGCACATCCTTTTTCCATTTTCCCTGGGAAAGAAAACTCAGCAGTCCAGGTTGCTGACGTCAGTTTGTAGGGCTCCCTTGGGTCTATCAGGGCAGCACAAGTTTGAGGTGGGGACAACTTCGGTGTGGGGTCCATCCTTCGATATAAGGATTTTTTGCAGTGACGGCCCTGCCCAGGGCCAGTGGCCCCCGGGCACATCCTTTTTCCATTTTCCCTGGGAAAGAAAACTCAGCAGTCCAGGTTCCTGATGTCAGTTTGTCGGGCTTCCTTGGGTCTATCAGGGCAGCACAAGTTTGAGGTGGGGACAACTTCGGTGTGGGGTCCATCCTTCGATATAAGGATTTTTTGCAGTCAGGGCCAGGGGCCCCCGGGCACATCCTTTTTCCATTTTCCCTGGGAAAGAAAACTCAGCAGTCCAGGTTCCTGATGTCAGTTTGTAGGGCTCCCTTGGGTGTATCAGGGCAGCACAAGTTTGAGGTGGGGACAACTTCGGTGTGGGGTCCATCCTTCGATATAAGGATTTTTTTGCAGTGAGGCCCCAGCCCTGGGCCAGGGGCCCCTGGGCACATCCTTTTTCCATTTTCCCTGGGAAAGAAAACTCAGCAGTCCAGGTTGCTGATGTCAGTTTGTAGGGCTCCCTTGGGTCTATCAGGGCACCACAACTTTGAGGTGGAGACAACTTCGGTGTGGGATCCATCCTTCGATATAAGGATTTTTGCAGTCAGGGCCAGGGGCCCCTGGGCACAACCGTTTTCCATTTTCCCTGGGAAAGAAAACTCAGCAGTCCAGGTTCCTGATGTCAGTTTGTAGGGCTCCCTTGGGTCTATCAGGGCAGCACAAGTTTGAGGTGGGGACAACTTCGGTGTGGGGTCCATCCTTCGATATAGGGATTTTTTGCAGTCAGGGCCAGGGGCCCCCGGGCACATCCTTTTTCCATTTTCCCTGGGAAAGAAAACTCAGCAGTCCAGGTTCCTGATGTCAGTTTGTAGGGCTCCCTTGGGTGTATCAGGGCAGCACAAGTTTGAGGTGGGGACAACTTCGGTGTGGGGTCCATCCTTCGATATAAGGATTTTTTTGCAGTCAGGCCCCAGCCCTGGGCCAGGGGCCCCTGGGCACATCCTTTTTCCATTTTCCCTGGGAAAGAAAACTCAGCAGTCCAGGTTCCTGATGTCAGTTTGTAGGGCTCCCTTGGGTCTATCAGGGCAGCACAACTTTGAGGTGGGGACAACTTCGGTGTGGGGTCCATCCTTCGATATAAGGATTTTTTGCAGTCAGGGCCAGGGGCCCCCGGGCATATCCTTTTTCCATTTTCCCTGGGAAAGAAAACTCAGCAGTCCAGGTTGCTGATGTCAGTTTGTAGGGCTCCCTTGGGTCTATCAGGGCACCACAACTTTGAGGTGGAGACAACTTCGGTGTGGGATCCATCCTTCGATATAAGGATTTTTGCAGTCAGGGCCAGGGGCCCCTGGGCACAACCGTTTTCCATTTTCCCTGGGAAAGAAAACTCAGCAGTCCAGGTTCCTGATGTCAGTTTGTAGGGCTCCCTTGGGTCTATCAGGGCAGCACAAGTTTGAGGTGGGGACAACTTCGGTGTGGGGTCCATCCTTCGATATAAGGATTTTTTGCAGTGAGGGCCCTGCCCAGGGCCAGGGGCCCCCGGGCACATTCTTTTCCATTTTCCCTGGGAAAGAAAACTCAGCAGTCCAGGTTCCTGATGTCAGTTTGTAGGGCTTCCTCGGGTCTATCAGGGCAGCACAAGTTTGAGGTGGGGACAACTTCGGTGTGGGGTCCATCCTTCGATATAGGGATTTTTGCAGTCAGGGCCAGGGCCCCCTGAGCACATCCTTTTTCCATTTTCCCTGGGAAAGAAAACTCAGCAGTCCAGGTTGCTGATGTCAGTTTGTAGGGCTCCCTTGGGTCTATCAGGGCAGCACAAGTTTGAGGTGGGGACAACTTCGGTGTGGGGTCCATCCTTCGATATAAGGATTTTTTTGCAGTGAGGCCCCAGCCCTGGGCCAGGGGCCCCTGGGCACATCCTTTTTCCATTTTCCCTGGGAAAGAAAACTCAGCAGTCCAGGTTCCTGATGTCAGTTTGTAGGGCTCCCTTGGGTTTATCAGGGCAGCACAAGTTTGAGGTGGGGACAACTTCGGTGTGGGGTCCATCCTTCGATATAAGGATTTTTTGCAGTGAGGGCCCTGCCCAGGGCCAGGGGCCCCTGGGCACATCCTTTTTCCATTTTCCCTGGGAAAGAAAACTCAGCAGTCCAGGTTCCTGAAGTCAGTTTGTAGGGCTCCCTTGGGTCTATCAGGGCAGCACAAGTTTGAGGTGGGGACAACTTCGGTGTGGGGTCCATCCTTCGATATAAGGATTTTTTGCAGTCAGGGCCAGGGGCCCCCGGGCATATCCTTTTTCCATTTTCCCTGGGAAAGAAAACTCAGCAGTCCAGGTTGCTGATGTCAGTTTGTAAGGCTCCCTTGGGTCTATCAGGGCACCACAACTTTGAGGTGGAGACAACTTCGGTGTGGGATCCATTATTCGATATAAGGATTTTTGCAGTCAGGGCCAGGGGCCCCCGGGCACATCCTTTGGCCATTTTCCCTGGGAAAGAAAACTCAGCAGTCCAGGTTCCTGATGTCAGTTTGTAGGGCTCCCTTGGGTCTATCAGGGCAGCACAAGTTTGAGGTGGGGACAACTTCGGTGTGGGGTCCATCCTTCGATATAAGGATTTTTTGCAGTGAGGGCCCTGCCCAGGGCCAGGGGCCCCTGGGCACATCCTTTTTCCATTTTCCCAGGGAAAGAAAACTCAGCAGTCCAGGTTCCTGATGTCAGTTTGTAGGGCTTCCTCGGGTCTATCAGGGCAGCACAAGTTTGAGGTGGGGACAACTTCGGTGTGGGGTCCATCCTTCGATATAAGGAGTTTTTGCAGTCAGGGCCAGGGGCCCCCGGGCACATCCTTTTTCCATTTTCCCTGGGAAAGAAAACTCAGCAGTCCAGGTTCCTGATGTCAGTTTGTAGGGCTTCCTTGGGTTTATCAGGGCAGCACAAGTTTGAGGTGGGGACAACTTCGGTGTGGGGTGCATCCTTCGATATAAGGATTTTTTGCAGTCAGTGCCCTGCCCAGGGCCAGGGGCCCCTGGGCACATCCTTTTTCCATTTTCCCTGGGAAAGAAAACTCAGCAGTCCAGGTTCCTGATGTCAGTTTGTAGGGCTCCCTTGGGTCTATCAGGGCAGCACAAGTTTGAGGTGGGGAGAACTTCGGTGTGGGATCCATCCTTCAATATAAGGATTTTTTGCAGTCAGGGCCAGGGGCCCCCGGGCACATCCTTTTTCCATTTTCCCTGGGAAAGAAAACTCAGCAGTCCAGGTTCCTGATGTCAGTTTGTAGGGCTCCCTTGGGTTTATCAGGGCAGCACAAGTTTGAGGTGGGGACAACTTCGGTGTGGGGTCCATCCTTCGATATAAGGATTTTTTGCAGTCAGGGCCAGGGGCCCCCAGGCATATCCTTTGGCCATTTTCCCTGGGAAAGAAAACTCAGCAGTCCAGGTTCCTGATGTCAGTTTGTAGGGCTCCCTTGGGTCTATCAGGGCAGCACAAGTTTGAGGTGGGGACAACTTCGGTGTGGGGTCCATCCTTCGATATAGGGATTTTTTGCAGTCAGGGCCAGGGGCCCCTGGGCACATCCTTTTTCCATTTTCCCTGGGAAAGAAAACTCAGCAGTCCAGGTTGCTGACGTCAGTTTGTAGGGCTCTCTTGGGTCTATCAGGGCAGCACAAGTTTGAGGTGGGGACAACTTCGGTGTGGGGTCCATCCTTCGATATAAGGATTTTTTGCAGTGAGGGCCCTGTCCAGGGCCAGGGGCCCCTGGGAACATCCTTTTTCCATTTTCCCTGGGAAAGAAAACTCAGCAGTCCAGGTTCCTGATGTCAGTTTGTAGGGCTCCCTTGGGTTTATCAGGGCAGCACAAGTTTGAGGTGGGGACAACTTCGGTGTGGGGTCCATCCTTGGATATAAGGATTTTTTGCAGTCAGGGCCAGGGGCCCCCATGCATATCCTTTGGCCATTTTCCCTGGGAAAGAAAACTCAGCAGTCCAGGTTCCTGATGTCAGTTTGTAGGGCTCCCTTGGGTGTATCAGGGCAGCACAAGTTTGAGGTGGGGACAACTTCGGTGTGGGGTCCATCCTTCGATATAGGGATTTTTTGCAGTCAGGGCCAGGGGCCCCTGGGCACATCCTTTTTCCATTTTCCCTGGGAAAGAAAACTCAGCAGTCCAGGTTGCTGACGTCAGTTTGTAGGGCTCCCTTGGGTCTATCAGGGCAGCACAAGTTTGAGGTGGGGAGAACTTCGGTGTGGGGTCCATCCTTCGATATAAGGATTTTTTGCAGTGACGGCCCTGCCCAGGGCCAGTGGCCCCCGGGCACATCCTTTTTCCATTTTCCCTGGGAAAGAAAACTCAGCAGTCCAGGTTCCTGATGTCAGTTTGTCGGGCTTCCTTGGGTCTATCAGGGCAGCACAAGTTTGAGGTGGGGACAACTTCGGTGTGGGGTCCATCCTTCGATATAAGGATTTTTTGCAGTCAGGGCCAGGGGCCCCCGGGCACATCCTTTTTCCATTTTCCCTGGGAAAGAAAACTTAGCAGTCCAGGTTCCTGATGTCAGTTTGTAGGGCTCCCTTGGGTGTATCAGGGCAGCACAAGTTTGAGGTGGGGACAACTTCGGTGTGGGGTCCATCCTTCGATATAAGGATTTTTTTGCAGTGAGGCCCCAGCCCTGGGCCAGGGGCCCCTGGGCACATCCTTTTTCCATTTTCCCTGGGAAAGAAAACTCAGCAGTCCAGGTTGCTGATGTCAGTTTGTAGGGCTCCCTTGGGTCTATCAGGGCACCACAACTTTGAGGTGGAGACAACTTCGGTGTGGGATCCATCCTTCGATATAAGGATTTTTGCAGTCAGGGCCAGGGGCCCCTGGGCACAACCGTTTTCCATTTTCCCTGGGAAAGAAAACTCAGCAGTCCAGGTTCCTGATGTCAGTTTGTAGGGCTCCCTTGGGTCTATCAGGGCAGCACAAGTTTGAGGTGGGGACAACTTCGGTGTGGGGTCCATCCTTCGATATAGGGATTTTTTGCAGTCAGGGCCAGGGGCCCCCGGGCACATCCTTTTTCCATTTTCCCTGGGAAAGAAAACTCAGCAGTCCAGGTTCCTGATGTCAGTTTGTAGGGCTCCCTTGGGTGTATCAGGGCAGCACAAGTTTGAGGTGGGGACAACTTCGGTGTGGGGTCCATCCTTCGATATAAGGATTTTTTTGCAGTGAGGCCCCAGCCCTGGGCCAGGGGCCCCTGGGCACATCCTTTTTCCATTTTCCCTGGGAAAGAAAACTCAGCAGTCCAGGTTCCTGATGTCAGTTTGTAGGGCTCCCTTGGGTCTATCAGGGCAGCACAACTTTGAGGTGGGGACAACTTCGGTGTGGGGTCCATCCTTCGATATAAGGATTTTTTGCAGTCAGGGCCAGGGGCCCCCGGGCATATCCTTTTTCCATTTTCCCTGGGAAAGAAAACTCAGCAGTCCAGGTTGCTGATGTCAGTTTGTAGGGCTCCCTTGGGTCTATCAGGGCACCACAACTTTGAGGTGGAGACAACTTCGGTGTGGGATCCATCCTTCGATATAAGGATTTTTGCAGTCAGGGCCAGGGGCCCCTGGGCACAACCGTTTTCCATTTTCCCTGGGAAAGAAAACTCAGCAGTCCAGGTTCCTGATGTCAGTTTGTAGGGCTCCCTTGGGTCTATCAGGGCAGCACAAGTTTGAGGTGGGGACAACTTCGGTGTGGGGTCCATCCTTCGATATAAGGATTTTTTGCAGTGAGGGCCCTGCCCAGGGCCAGGGGCCCCCGGGCACATTCTTTTTCCATTTTCCCTGGGAAAGAAAACTCAGCAGTCCAGGTTCCTGATGTCAGTTTGTAGGGCTTCCTTGGGTCTATCAGGGCAGCACAAGTTTGAGGTGGGGACAACTTCGGTGTGGGGTCCATCCTTCGATATAGGGATTTTTTGCAGTCAGGGCCAGGGGCCCCTGGGCACATCCTTTTTCCATTTTCCCTGGGAAAGAAAACTCAGCAGTCCAGGTTGCTGATGTCAGTTTGTAGGGCTCCCTTGGGTCTATCAGGGCAGCACAAGTTTGAGGTGGGGACGACTTCGGTGTGGGGTCCATCCTTCGATATAAGGATTTTTTTGCAGTGAGGCCCCAGCCCTGGGCCAGGGGCCCCTGGGCACATCCTTTTTCCATTTTCCCTGGGAAAGAAAACTCAGCAGTCCAGGTTCCTGATGTCAGTTTGTAGGGCTCCCTTGGGTCTATCAGGGCAGCACAAGTTTGAGGTGGGGACAACTTCGGTGTGGGGTCCATCCTTCGATATAAGGATTTTTTGCAGTGAGGGCCCTGCCCAGGGCCAGGGGCCCCTGGGCACATCCTTTTTCCATTTTCCCTGGGAAAGAAAACTCAGCAGTCCAGGTTCCTGAAGTCAGTTTGTAGGGCTCCCTTGGGTCTATCAGGGCAGCACAAGTTTGAGGTGGGGACAACTTCGGTGTGGGGTCCATCCTTCGATATAAGGATTTTTTGCAGTCAGGGCCAGGGGCCCCCGGGCATATCCTTTTTCCATTTTCCCTGGGAAAGAAAACTCAGCAGTCCAGGTTGCTGATGTCAGTTTGTAGGGCTCCCTTGGGTCTATCAGGGCACCACAACTTTGAGGTGGAGACAACTTCGGTGTGGGATCCATTATTCGATATAAGGATTTTTGCAGTCAGGGCCAGGGGCCCCCGGGCACATCCTTTGGCCATTTTCCCTGGGAAAGAAAACTCAGCAGTCCAGGTTCCTGATGTCAGTTTGTAGGGCTCCCTTGGGTCTATCAGGGCAGCACAAGTTTGAGGTGGGGACAACTTCGGTGTGGGGTCCATCCTTCGATATAAGGATTTTTTGCAGTGAGGGCCCTGCCCAGGGCCAGGGGCCCCTGGGCACATCCTTTTTCCATTTTCCCAGGGAAAGAAAACTCAGCAGTCCAGGTTCCTGATGTCAGTTTGTAGGGCTTCCTCGGGTCTATCAGGGCAGCACAAGTTTGAGGTGGGGACAACTTCGGTGTGGGGTCCATCCTTCGATATAAGGAGTTTTTGCAGTCAGGGCCAGGGGCCCCCGGGCACATCCTTTTTCCATTTTCCCTGGGAAAGAAAACTCAGCAGTCCAGGTTCCTGATGTCAGTTTGTAGGGCTTCCTTGGGTTTATCAGGGCAGCACAAGTTTGAGGTGGGGACAACTTCGGTGTGGGGTGCATCCTTCGATATAAGGATTTTTTGCAGTCAGTGCCCTGCCCAGGGCCAGGGGCCCCTGGGCACATCCTTTTTCCATTTTCCCTGGGAAAGAAAACTCAGCAGTCCAGGTTCCTGATGTCAGTTTGTAGGGCTCCCTTGGGTCTATCAGGGCAGCACAAGTTTGAGGTGGGGAGAACTTCGGTGTGGGATCCATTCTTCAATATAAGGATTTTTTGCAGTCAGGGCCAGGGGCCCCCGGGCACATCCTTTTTCCATTTTCCCTGGGAAAGAAAACTCAGCAGTCCAGGTTCCTGATGTCAGTTTGTAGGGCTCCCTTGGGTTTATCAGGGCAGCACAAGTTTGAGGTGGGGACAACTTCGGTGTGGGGTCCATCCTTCGATATAAGGATTTTTTGCAGTCAGGGCCAGGGGCCCCCAGGCATATCCTTTGGCCATTTTCCCTGGGAAAGAAAACTCAGCAGTCCAGGTTGCTGATGTCAGTTTGTAGGGCTCCCTTGGGTCTATCAGGGCACCACAACTTTGAGGTGGAGACAACTTCGGTGTGGGATCCATTATTCGATATAAGGATTTTTGCAGTCAGGGCCAGGGGCCCCCGGGCACATCCTTTGGCCATTTTCCCTGGGAAAGAAAACTCAGCAGTCCAGGTTCCTGATGTCAGTTTGTAGGGCTCCCTTGGGTCTATCAGGGCAGCACAAGTTTGAGGTGGGGACAACTTCGGTGTGGGGTCCATCCTTCGATATAAGGATTTTTTGCAGTGAGGGCCCTGCCCAGGGCCAGGGGCCCCTGGGCACATCCTTTTTCCATTTTCCCAGGGAAAGAAAACTCAGCAGTCCAGGTTCCTGATGTCAGTTTGTAGGGCTTCCTCGGGTCTATCAGGGCAGCACAAGTTTGAGGTGGGGACAACTTCGGTGTGGGGTCCATCCTTCGATATAAGGAGTTTTTGCAGTCAGGGCCAGGGGCCCCCGGGCACATCCTTTTTCCATTTTCCCTGGGAAAGAAAACTCAGCAGTCCAGGTTCCTGATGTCAGTTTGTAGGGCTTCCTTGGGTTTATCAGGGCAGCACAAGTTTGAGGTGGGGACAACTTCGGTGTGGGGTGCATCCTTCGATATAAGGATTTTTTGCAGTCAGTGCCCTGCCCAGGGCCAGGGGCCCCTGGGCACATCCTTTTTCCATTTTCCCTGGGAAAGAAAACTCAGCAGTCCAGGTTCCTGATGTCAGTTTGTAGGGCTCCCTTGGGTCTATCAGGGCAGCACAAGTTTGAGGTGGGGAGAACTTCGGTGTGGGATCCATCCTTCAATATAAGGATTTTTTGCAGTCAGGGCCAGGGGCCCCCGGGCACATCCTTTTTCCATTTTCCCTGGGAAAGAAAACTCAGCAGTCCAGGTTCCTGATGTCAGTTTGTAGGGCTCCCTTGGGTTTATCAGGGCAGCACAAGTTTGAGGTGGGGACAACTTCGGTGTGGGGTCCATCCTTCGATATAAGGATTTTTTGCAGTCAGGGCCAGGGGCCCCCAGGCATATCCTTTGGCCATTTTCCCTGGGAAAGAAAACTCAGCAGTCCAGGTTCCTGATGTCAGTTTGTAGGGCTCCCTTGGGTCTATCAGGGCAGCACAAGTTTGAGGTGGGGACAACTTCGGTGTGGGGTCCATCCTTCGATATAGGGATTTTTTGCAGTCAGGGCCAGGGGCCCCTGGGCACATCCTTTTTCCATTTTCCCTGGGAAAGAAAACTCAGCAGTCCAGGTTGCTGACGTCAGTTTGTAGGGCTCTCTTGGGTCTATCAGGGCAGCACAAGTTTGAGGTGGGGACAACTTCGGTGTGGGGTCCATCCTTCGATATAAGGATTTTTTGCAGTGAGGGCCCTGTCCAGGGCCAGTAGCCCCCGGGCACATCCTTTTTCCATTTTCCCTGGGAAAGAAAACTCAGCAGTCCAGGTTCCTGATGTCAGTTTGTCGGGCTTCCTTGGGTCTATCAGGGCAGCACAAGTTTGAGGTGGGGACAACTTCGGTGTGGGGTCCATCCTTCGATATAAGGATTTTTTGCAGTGAGGGCCCTGCCCAGGGCCAGGGGCCCCCGGGCACATTCTTTTTCCATTTTCCCTGGGAAAGAAAACTCAGCAGTCCAGGTTCCTGATGTCAGTTTGTAGGGCTTCCTCGCGTCTATCAGGGCAGCACAAGTTTGAGGTGGGGACAACTTCGGTGTGGGGTCCATCCTTCGATATAGGGATTTTTTGCAGTCAGGGCCAGGGGCCCCTGGGCACATCCTTTTTCCATTTTCCCTGGGAAAGAAAACTCAGCAGTCCAGGTTGCTGATGTCAGTTTGTAGGGCTCCCTTGGGTCTATCAGGGCAGCACAAGTTTGAGGTGGGGACGACTTCGGTGTGGGGTCCATCCTTCGATATAAGGATTTTTTTGCAGTGAGGCCCCAGCCCTGGGCCAGGGGCCCCTGGGCACATCCTTTTTCCATTTTCCCTGGGAAAGAAAACTCAGCAGTCCAGGTTCCTGATGTCAGTTTGTAGGGCTCCCTTGGGTCTATCAGGGCAGCACAAGTTTGAGGTGGGGACAACTTCGGTGTGGGGTCCATCCTTCGATATAAGGATTTTTTGCAGTGAGGGCCCTGCCCAGGGCCAGGGGCCCCTGGGCACATCCTTTTTCCATTTTCCCTGGGAAAGAAAACTCAGCAGTCCAGGTTCCTGAAGTCAGTTTGTAGGGCTCCCTTGGGTCTATCAGGGCAGCACAAGTTTGAGGTGGGGACAACTTCGGTGTGGGGTCCATCCTTCGATATAAGGATTTTTTGCAGTCAGGGCCAGGGGCCCCCGGGCATATCCTTTTTCCATTTTCCCTGGGAAAGAAAACTCAGCAGTCCAGGTTGCTGATGTCAGTTTGTAGGGCTCCCTTGGGTCTATCAGGGCACCACAACTTTGAGGTGGAGACAACTTCGGTGTGGGATCCATTATTCGATATAAGGATTTTTGCAGTCAGGGCCAGGGGCCCCCGGGCACATCCTTTGGCCATTTTCCCTGGGAAAGAAAACTCAGCAGTCCAGGTTCCTGATGTCAGTTTGTAGGGCTCCCTTGGGTCTATCAGGGCAGCACAAGTTTGAGGTGGGGACAACTTCGGTGTGGGGTCCATCCTTCGATATAAGGATTTTTTGCTGTGAGGGCCCTGCCCAGGGCCAGGGGCCCCTGGGCACATCCTTTTTCCATTTTCCCAGGGAAAGAAAACTCAGCAGTCCAGGTTCCTGATGTCAGTTTGTAGGGCTTCCTCGGGTCTATCAGGGCAGCACAAGTTTGAGGTGGGGACAACTTCGGTGTGGGGTCCATCCTTCGATATAAGGAGTTTTTGCAGTCAGGGCCAGGGGCCCCCGGGCACATCCTTTTTCCATTTTCCCTGGGAAAGAAAACTCAGCAGTCCAGGTTCCTGATGTCAGTTTGTAGGGCTTCCTTGGGTTTATCAGGGCAGCACAAGTTTGAGGTGGGGACAACTTCGGTGTGGGGTGCATCCTTCGATATAAGGATTTTTTGCAGTCAGTGCCCTGCCCAGGGCCAGGGGCCCCTGGGCACATCCTTTTTCCATTTTCCCTGGGAAAGAAAACTCAGCAGTCCAGGTTCCTGATGTCAGTTTGTAGGGCTCCCTTGGGTCTATCAGGGCAGCACAAGTTTGAGGTGGGGAGAACTTCGGTGTGGGATCCATCCTTCAATATAAGGATTTTTTGCAGTCAGGGCCAGGGGCCCCCGGGCACATCCTTTTTCCATTTTCCCTGGGAAAGAAAACTCAGCAGTCCAGGTTCCTGATGTCAGTTTGTAGGGCTCCCTTGGGTTTATCAGGGCAGCACAAGTTTGAGGTGGGGACAACTTCGGTGTGGGGTCCATCCTTCGATATAAGGATTTTTTGCAGTCAGGGCCAGGGGCCCCCAGGCATATCCTTTGGCCATTTTCCCTGGGAAAGAAAACTCAGCAGTCCAGGTTCCTGATGTCAGTTTGTAGGGCTCCCTTGGGTCTATCAGGGCAGCACAAGTTTGAGGTGGGGACAACTTCGGTGTGGGGTCCATCCTTCGATATAGGGATTTTTTGCAGTCAGGGCCAGGGGCCCCTGGGCACATCCTTTTTCCATTTTCCCTGGGAAAGAAAACTCAGCAGTCCAGGTTGCTGACGTCAGTTTGTAGGGCTCTCTTGGGTCTATCAGGGCAGCACAAGTTTGAGGTGGGGACAACTTCGGTGTGGGGTCCATCCTTCGATATAAGGATTTTTTGCAGTGAGGGCCCTGTCCAGGGCCAGTAGCCCCCGGGCACATCCTTTTTCCATTTTCCCTGGGAAAGAAAACTCAGCAGTCCAGGTTCCTGATGTCAGTTTGTCGGGCTTCCTTGGGTCTATCAGGGCAGCACAAGTTTGACGTGGGGACAACTTCGGTGTGGGGTCCATCCTTCGATATAAGGATTTTTTGCAGTCAGGGCCAGGGGCCCCCGGGCACATCCTTTTTCCATTTTCCCTGGGAAAGAAAACTCAGCAGTCCAGGTTCCTGATGTCAGTTTGTAGGGCTCCCTTGGGTCTATCAGGGCAGCACAAGTTTGAGGTGGGGACAACTTCGGTGTGGGGTCCATCCTTCGATATAAGGATTTTTTTGCAGTGAGGCCCCAGACCTGGGCCAGGGGCCCCTGGGCACATCCTTTTTCCATTTTCCCTGGGAAAGAAAACTCAGCAGTCCAGGTTCCTGATGTCAGTTTGTAGGGCTCCCTTGGGTCTATCAGGGCAGCACAACTTTGAGGTGGGGACAACTTCGGTGTGGGGTCCATCCTTCGATATAAGGATTTTTTGCAGTCAGGGCCAGGGGCCCCCGGGCATATCCTTTTTCCATTTTCCCTGGGAAAGAAAACTCAGCAGTCCAGGTTGCTGATGTCAGTTTGTAGGGCTCCCTTGGGTCTATCAGGGCACCACAACTTTGAGGTGGAGACAACTTCGGTGTGGGATCCATCCTTCGATATAAGGATTTTTGCAGTCAGGGCCAGGGGCCCCTGGGCACAACCGTTTTCCATTTTCCCTGGGAAAGAAAACTCAGCAGTCCAGGTTCCTGATGTCAGTTTGTAGGGCTCCCTTGGGTCTATCAGGGCAGCACAAGTTTGAGGTGGGGACAACTTCGGTGTGGGGTCCATCCTTCGATATAAGGATTTTTTGGAGTGAGGGCCCTGCCCAGGGCCAGGGGCCCCCGGGCACATCCTTTTTCCATTTTCCCAGGGAAAGAAAACTCAGCAGTCCAGGTTCCTGATGTCAGTTTGTAGGGCTTCCTCGGGTCTATCAGGGCAGCACAAGTTTGAGGTGGGGACAACTTCGGTGTGGGGTCCATCCTTCAATATAAGGAGTTTTTGCAGTCAGGGCCAGGGACCCCCGGGCACATCCTTTTTCCATTTTCCCTGGGAAAGAAAACTCAGCAGTCCAGGTTCCTGATGTCAGTTTGTAGGGCTCCCTTGGGTTTATCAGGGCAGCACAAGTTTGAGGTCGGGACAACTTCGGTGTGGGGTCCATCCTTCGATATAAGGATTTTTTGCAGTCAGGGCCCTGCCCAGGGCCAGGGGCCCCTGGGCACATCCTTTTTCCATTTTCCCTGGGAAAGAAAACTCAGCAGTCCAGGTTCCTGATGTCAGTTTGTAGGGCTCCCTTGGGTGTATCAGGGCAGCACAAGTTTGAGGTGGGGACAACTTCGGTGTGGGGTCCATCCTTCGATATAGGGATTTTTTGCAGTCAGGGCCAGGGGCCCCTGGGCACATCCTTTTTCCATTTTCCCTGGGAAAGAAAACTCAGCAGTCCAGGTTCCTGATGTCAGTTTGTAGGGCTCCCTTGGGTCTATCAGGGCAGCACAAGTTTTAGGTGGGGAGAACTTCGGTGTGGGATCCATCTTTCAATATAAGGATTTTTTGCAGTCAGGGCCAGGGGCCCCCGGGCACATCCTTTTTCCATTTTCCCTGGGAAAGAAAACTCAGCAGTCCAGGTTCCTGATGTCAGTTTGTAGGGCTCCCTTGGGTGTATCAGGGCAGCACAAGTTTGAGGTGGGGACAACTTCGGTGTGGGGTCCATCCTTCGATATAATGATTTTTTGCAGTGAGGGCCCTGCCCAGGGCCAGTAGCCCCCGGGCACATCCTTTTTCCATTTTCCCTGGGAAAGAAAACTCAGCAGTCCAGGTTCCTGATGTCAGTTTGTAGGGCTTCCTTGGGTCTATCAGGGCAGCACAAGTTTGAGGTGGGGACAACTTCGGTGTGGGGTCCATCCTTCGATATAAGGATTTTTTGCAGTCAGGGCCAGGGTCCCCTGGGCACATCCTTTTTCCATTTTCCCTGGGAAAGAAAACTCAGCAGTCCAGGTTGCTGATGTCAGTTTGTAGGGCTCCCTTGGGTCTATCAGGGCAGCACAAGTTTGAGGTGGGGACAACTTCGGTGTGGGGTCCATCCTTCGATATAAGGATTTTTTTGAAGTGAGGCCCCAGCCCTGGGCCAGGGGCCCCTGGGCACATCCTTTTTCCATTTTCCCTGGGAAAGAAAACTCAGCAGTCCAGGTTCCTGATGTCAGTTTGTAGGGCTCCCTTGGGTTTATCAGGGCAGCACAAGTTTGAGGTCGGGACAACTTCGGTGTGGGGTGCATCCTTCGATATAAGGATTTTTTGCAGTGAGGGCCCTGCCCAGGGCCAGGGGCCCCTGGGCACATCCTTTTCCATTTTCACTGGGAAAGAAAACTCAGCAGTCCAGGTTCCTGATGTCAGTTTGTAGGGCTCCCTTGGGTCTATCAGGGCAGCACAAGTTTGAGGTGGGGACAACTTTGGTGTGGGGTCCATCCTTCGATATAAGGATTTTTTGCAGTGAGGGCCCTGCCCAGGGCCAGGGGCCCCCGGGCACATCCTTTGGCCATTTTCCCTGGGAAAGAAAACTCAGCAGTCCAGGTTCCTGATGTCAGTTTGTAGGGCTCTCTTGGGTTTATCAGGGCAGCACAAGTTTGAGGTGGGGACAACTTCGGTGTGGGGTCCATCCTTCGATATGAGGTGTTTTTGCAGTCAGGGCCAGGGGCCCCCGGGCACATCCTTTTTCCATTTTCCCTGGGAAAGAAAACTCAGCAGTCCAGGTTCCTGATGTCAGTTTGTAGGGCTCCCTTGGGTCTATCAGGGCACCACAACTTTGAGGTGGAGACAACTTCGGTGTGGGATCCATCCTTCGATATAAGGATTTTTGCAGTCAGGGCCAGGGGCCCCTGGGCACAACCGTTTTCCATTTTCCCTGGGAAAGAAAACTCAGCAGTCCAGGTTCCTGATGTCAGTTTGTAGGGCTCCCTTGGGTCTATCAGGGCAGCACAAGTTTGAGGTGGGGACAACTTCGGTGTGGGGTCCATCCTTCGATATAAGGATTTTTTGCAGTGAGGGCCCTGCCCAGGGCCAGGGGCCCCCGGGCACATTCTTTTCCATTTTCCCTGGGAAAGAAAACTCAGCAGTCCAGGTTCCTGATGTCAGTTTGTAGGGCTTCCTCGGGTCTATCAGGGCAGCACAAGTTTGAGGTGGGGACAACTTCGGTGTGGGGTCCATCCTTCGATATAGGGATTTTTTGCAGTCAGGGCCAGGGCCCCCTGGGCACATCCTTTTTCCATTTTCCCTGGGAAAGAAAACTCAGCAGTCCAGGTTGCTGATGTCAGTTTGTAGGGCTCCCTTGGGTCTATCAGGGCAGCACAAGTTTGAGGTGGGGACAACTTCGGTGTGGGGTCCATCCTTCGATATAAGGATTTTTTTGCAGTGAGGCCCCAGCCCTGGGCCAGGGGCCCCTGGGCACATCCTTTTTCCATTTTCCCTGGGAAAGAAAACTCAGCAGTCCAGGTTCCTGATGTCAGTTTGTAGGGCTCCCTTGGGTCTATCAGGGCAGCACAAGTTTGAGGTGGGGACAACTTCGGTGTGGGGTCCATCCTTCGATATAAGGATTTTTTGCAGTGAGGGCCCTGCCCAGGGCCAGGGGCCCCTGGGCACATCCTTTTTCCATTTTCCCTGGGAAAGAAAACTCAGCAGTCCAGGTTCCTGAAGTCAGTTTGTAGGGCTCCCTTGGGTCTATCAGGGCAGCACAAGTTTGAGGTGGGGACAACTTCGGTGTGGGGTCCATCCTTCGATATAAGGATTTTTTGCAGTCAGGGCCAGGGGCCCCCGGGCATATCCTTTTTCCATTTTCCCTGGGAAAGAAAACTCAGCAGTCCAGGTTGCTGATGTCAGTTTGTAGGGCTCCCTTGGGTCTATCAGGGCACCACAACTTTGAGGTGGAGACAACTTCGGTGTGGGATCCATTATTCGATATAAGGATTTTTGCAGTCAGGGCCAGGGGCCCCCGGGCACATCCTTTGGCCATTTTCCCTGGGAAAGAAAACTCAGCAGTCCAGGTTCCTGATGTCAGTTTGTAGGGCTCCCTTGGGTCTATCAGGGCAGCACAAGTTTGAGGTGGGGACAACTTCGGTGTGGGGTCCATCCTTCGATATAAGGATTTTTTGCAGTGAGGGCCCTGCCCAGGGCCAGGGGCCCCTGGGCACATCCTTTTTCCATTTTCCCAGGGAAAGAAAACTCAGCAGTCCAGGTTCCTGATGTCAGTTTGTAGGGCTTCCTCGGGTCTATCAGGGCAGCACAAGTTTGAGGTGGGGACAACTTCGGTGTGGGGTCCATCCTTCGATATAAGGAGTTTTTGCAGTCAGGGCCAGGGGCCCCCGGGCACATCCTTTTTCCATTTTCCCTGGGAAAGAAAACTCAGCAGTCCAGGTTCCTGATGTCAGTTTGTAGGGCTTCCTTGGGTTTATCAGGGCAGCACAAGTTTGAGGTGGGGACAACTTCGGTGTGGGGTGCATCCTTCGATATAAGGATTTTTTGCAGTCAGTGCCCTGCCCAGGGCCAGGGGCCCCTGGGCACATCCTTTTTCCATTTTCCCTGGGAAAGAAAACTCAGCAGTCCAGGTTCCTGATGTCAGTTTGTAGGGCTCCCTTGGGTCTATCAGGGCAGCACAAGTTTGAGGTGGGGAGAACTTCGGTGTGGGATCCATCCTTCAATATAAGGATTTTTTGCAGTCAGGGCCAGGGGCCCCCGGGCACATCCTTTTTCCATTTTCCCTGGGAAAGAAAACTCAGCAGTCCAGGTTCCTGATGTCAGTTTGTAGGGCTCCCTTGGGTTTATCAGGGCAGCACAAGTTTGAGGTGGGGACAACTTCGGTGTGGGGTCCATCCTTCGATATAAGGATTTTTTGCAGTCAGGGCCAGGGGCCCCCAGGCATATCCTTTGGCCATTTTCCCTGGGAAAGAAAACTCAGCAGTCCAGGTTCCTGATGTCAGTTTGTAGGGCTCCCTTGGGTCTATCAGGGCAGCACAAGTTTGAGGTGGGGACAACTTCGGTGTGGGGTCCATCCTTCGATATAGGGATTTTTTGCAGTCAGGGCCAGGGGCCCCTGGGCACATCCTTTTTCCATTTTCCCTGGGAAAGAAAACTCAGCAGTCCAGGTTGCTGACGTCAGTTTGTAGGGCTCTCTTGGGTCTATCAGGGCAGCACAAGTTTGAGGTGGGGACAACTTCGGTGTGGGGTCCATCCTTCGATATAAGGATTTTTTGCAGTGAGGGCCCTGTCCAGGGCCAGGGGCCCCTGGGCACATCCTTTTTCCATTTTCCCTGGGAAAGAAAACTCAGCAGTCCAGGTTCCTGATGTCAGTTTGTAGGGCTCCCTTGGGTTTATCAGGGCAGCACAAGTTTGAGGTGGGGACAACTTCGGTGTGGGGTCCATCCTTCGATATAAGGATTTTTTGCAGTCAGGGCCAGGGGCCCCCAGGCATATCCTTTGGCCATTTTCCCTGGGAAAGAAAACTCAGCAGTCCAGGTTCCTGATGTCAGTTTGTAGGGCTCCCTTGGGTGTATCAGGGCAGCACAAGTTTGAGGTGGGGACAACTTCGGTGTGGGGTCCATCCTTCGATATAGGGATTTTTTGCAGTCAGGGCCAGGGGCCCCTGGGCACATCCTTTTTCCATTTTCCCTGGGAAAGAAAACTCAGCAGTCCAGGTTGCTGACGTCAGTTTGTAGGGCTCCCTTGGGTCTATCAGGGCAGCACAAGTTTGAGGTGGGGACAACTTCGGTGTGGGGTCCATCCTTCGATATAAGGATTTTTTGCAGTGACGGCCCTGCCCAGGGCCAGTGGCCCCCGGGCACATCCTTTTTCCATTTTCCCTGGGAAAGAAAACTCAGCAGTCCAGGTTCCTGATGTCAGTTTGTCGGGCTTCCTTGGGTCTATCAGGGCAGCACAAGTTTGAGGTGGGGACAACTTCGGTGTGGGGTCCATCCTTCGATATAAGGATTTTTTGCAGTCAGGGCCAGGGGCCCCCGGGCACATCCTTTTTCCATTTTCCCTGGGAAAGAAAACTTAGCAGTCCAGGTTCCTGATGTCAGTTTGTAGGGCTCCCTTGGGTGTATCAGGGCAGCACAAGTTTGAGGTGGGGACAACTTCGGTGTGGGGTCCATCCTTCGATATAAGGATTTTTTTGCAGTGAGGCCCCAGCCCTGGGCCAGGGGCCCCTGGGCACATCCTTTTTCCATTTTCCCTGGGAAAGAAAACTCAGCAGTCCAGGTTGCTGATGTCAGTTTGTAGGGCTCCCTTGGGTCTATCAGGGCACCACAACTTTGAGGTGGAGACAACTTCGGTGTGGGATCCATCCTTCGATATAAGGATTTTTGCAGTCAGGGCCAGGGGCCCCTGGGCACAACCGTTTTCCATTTTCCCTGGGAAAGAAAACTCAGCAGTCCAGGTTCCTGATGTCAGTTTGTAGGGCTCCCTTGGGTCTATCAGGGCAGCACAAGTTTGAGGTGGGGACAACTTCGGTGTGGGGTCCATCCTTCGATATAGGGATTTTTTGCAGTCAGGGCCAGGGGCCCCCGGGCACATCCTTTGGCCATTTTCCCTGGGAAAGAAAACTCAGCAGTCCAGGTTGCTGATGTCAGTTTGTAGGGCTTCCTTGGGTCTATCAGGGCAGCACAAGTTTGAGGTGGGGACAACTTCGGTGTGGGGTCCATCCTTCTATATAAGGAGTTTTTGCAGTCAGGGCCAGGGGCCCCCGGGCACATCCTTTTTCCATTTTCCCTGGGAAAGAAAACTCAACAGTCCAGCTTCCTGATGTCAGTTTGTAGGGCTTCCTTGGGTGTATCAGGGCAGCACAAGTTTGAGGTCGGGACAACTTCGGTGTGGGGTGCATCCTTCGATATAAGGATTTTTTTGAAGTGAGGCCCCAGCCCTGGGCCAGGGGCCCCTAGGCACATCCTTTTTCCATTTTCCCTGGGAAAGAAAACTCAGCAGTCCAGCTTCCTGATGTCAGTTTGTAGGGCTCCCTTGGGTGTATCAGGGCAGCACAAGTTTGAGGTGGGGACAACTTCAGTGTGGGGTCCATCCTTCGATATAAGGATTTTTTGCAGTCAGGGCCAGGGGCCCCTGGGCACATCCTTTTTCCATTTTCCCTGGGAAAGAAAACTCAGCAGTCCAGGTTGCTGATGTCAGTTTGTAGGGCTCCCTTGGGTCTATCAGGGCAGCACAAGTTTGAGGTGGGGACAACTTCGGTGTGGGGTCCATCCTTCGATATAAGGATTTTTTGCAGTCAGTGCCAGGGGCCCCTGGGCACATCCTTTTTCCATTTTCCCTGGGAAAGAAAACTCAGCAGTCCAGGTTCCTGATGTCAGTTTGTAGGGCTCCCTTGGGTCTATCAGGGCAGCACAAGTTTGAGGTGGGGACAACTTCGGTGTGGGGTCCATCCTTCGATATAAGGATTTTTTGCAGTCAGGGCCAGGGGCCCCCAGGCATATCCTTTGGCCATTTTCCCTGGGAAAGAAAACTCAGCAGTCCAGGTTCCTGATGTCAGTTTGTAGGGCTCCCTTGGGTGTATCAGGGCAGCACAAGTTTGAGGTGGGGACAACTTCGGTGTGGGGTCCATCCTTCGATATAGGGATTTTTTGCAGTCAGGGCCAGGGGCCCCTGGGCACATCCTTTTTCCATTTTCCCTGGGAAAGAAAACTCAGCAGTCCAGGTTGCTGACGTCAGTTTGTAGGGCTCCCTTGGGTCTATCAGGGCAGCACAAGTTTGAGGTGGGGACAACTTCGGTGTGGGGTCCATCCTTCGATATAAGGATTTTTTGCAGTGACGGCCCTGCCCAGGGCCAGTGGCCCCCGGGCACATCCTTTTTCCATTTTCCCTGGGAAAGAAAACTCAGCAGTCCAGGTTCCTGATGTCAGTTTGTCGGGCTTCCTTGGGTCTATCAGGGCAGCACAAGTTTGAGGTGGGGACAACTTCGGTGTGGGGTCCATCCTTCGATATAAGGATTTTTTGCAGTCAGGGCCAGGGGCCCCCGGGCACATCCTTTTTCCATTTTCCCTGGGAAAGAAAACTCAGCAGTCCAGGTTCCTGATGTCAGTTTGTAGGGCTCCCTTGGGTGTATCAGGGCAGCACAAGTTTGAGGTGGGGACAACTTCGGTGTGGGGTCCATCCTTCGATATAAGGATTTTTTTGCAGTGAGGCCCCAGCCCTGGGCCAGGGGCCCCTGGGCACATCCTTTTTCCATTTTCCCTGGGAAAGAAAACTCAGCAGTCCAGGTTGCTGATGTCAGTTTGTAGGGCTCCCTTGGGTCTATCAGGGCACCACAACTTTGAGGTGGAGACAACTTCGGTGTGGGATCCATCCTTCGATATAAGGATTTTTGCAGTCAGGGCCAGGGGCCCCTGGGCACAACCGTTTTCCATTTTCCCTGGGAAAGAAAACTCAGCAGTCCAGGTTCCTGATGTCAGTTTGTAGGGCTTCCTTGGGTCTATCAGGGCAGCACAAGTTTGAGGTGGGGACAACTTCGGTGTGGGGTCCATCCTTCGATATAGGGATTTTTTGCAGTCAGGGCCAGGGGCCCCCGGGCACATCCTTTTTCCATTTTCCCTGGGAAAGAAAACTCAGCAGTCCAGGTTCCTGATGTCAGTTTGTAGGGCTCCCTTGGGTGTATCAGGGCAGCACAAGTTTGAGGTGGGGACAACTTCGGTGTGGGGTCCATCCTTCGATATAAGGATTTTTTTGCAGTCAGGCCCCAGCCCTGGGCCAGGGGCCCCTGGGCACATCCTTTTTCCATTTTCCCTGGGAAAGAAAACTCAGCAGTCCAGGTTCCTGATGTCAGTTTGTAGGGCTCCCTTGGGTCTATCAGGGCAGCACAACTTTGAGGTGGGGACAACTTCGGTGTGGGGTCCATCCTTCGATATAAGGATTTTTTGCAGTCAGGGCCAGGGGCCCCCGGGCATATCCTTTTTCCATTTTCCCTGGGAAAGAAAACTCAGCAGTCCAGGTTGCTGATGTCAGTTTGTAGGGCTCCCTTGGGTCTATCAGGGCACCACAACTTTGAGGTGGAGACAACTTCGGTGTGGGATCCATCCTTCGATATAAGGATTTTTGCAGTCAGGGCCAGGGGCCCCTGGGCACAACCGTTTTCCATTTTCCCTGGGAAAGAAAACTCAGCAGTCCAGGTTCCTGATGTCAGTTTGTAGGGCTCCCTTGGGTCTATCAGGGCAGCACAAGTTTGAGGTGGGGACAACTTCGGTGTGGGGTCCATCCTTCGATATAAGGATTTTTTGCAGTGAGGGCCCTGCCCAGGGCCAGGGGCCCCCGGGCACATTCTTTTCCATTTTCCCTGGGAAAGAAAACTCAGCAGTCCAGGTTCCTGATGTCAGTTTGTAGGGCTTCCTCGGGTCTATCAGGGCAGCACAAGTTTGAGGTGGGGACAACTTCGGTGTGGGGTCCATCCTTCGATATAGGGATTTTTTGCAGTCAGGGCCAGGGCCCCCTGGGCACATCCTTTTTCCATTTTCCCTGGGAAAGAAAACTCAGCAGTCCAGGTTGCTGATGTCAGTTTGTAGGGCTCCCTTGGGTCTATCAGGGCAGCACAAGTTTGAGGTGGGGACAACTTCGGTGTGGGGTCCATCCTTCGATATAAGGATTTTTTTGCAGTGAGGCCCCAGCCCTGGGCCAGGGGCCCCTGGGCACATCCTTTTTCCATTTTCCCTGGGAAAGAAAACTCAGCAGTCCAGGTTCCTGATGTCAGTTTGTAGGGCTCCCTTGGGTTTATCAGGGCAGCACAAGTTTGAGGTGGGGACAACTTCGGTGTGGGGTCCATCCTTCGATATAAGGATTTTTTGCAGTGAGGGCCCTGCCCAGGGCCAGGGGCCCCTGGGCACATCCTTTTTCCATTTTCCCTGGGAAAGAAAACTCAGCAGTCCAGGTTCCTGAAGTCAGTTTGTAGGGCTCCCTTGGGTCTATCAGGGCAGCACAAGTTTGAGGTGGGGACAACTTCGGTGTGGGGTCCATCCTTCGATATAAGGATTTTTTGCAGTCAGGGCCAGGGGCCCCCGGGCATATCCTTTTTCCATTTTCCCTGGGAAAGAAAACTCAGCAGTCCAGGTTGCTGATGTCAGTTTGTAGGGCTCCCTTGGGTCTATCAGGGCACCACAACTTTGAGGTGGAGACAACTTCGGTGTGGGATCCATTATTCGATATAAGGATTTTTGCAGTCAGGGCCAGGGGCCCCCGGGCACATCCTTTGGCCATTTTCCCTGGGAAAGAAAACTCAGCAGTCCAGGTTCCTGATGTCAGTTTGTAGGGCTCCCTTGGGTCTATCAGGGCAGCACAAGTTTGAGGTGGGGACAACTTCGGTGTGGGGTCCATCCTTCGATATAAGGATTTTTTGCAGTGAGGGCCCTGCCCAGGGCCAGGGGCCCCTGGGCACATCCTTTTTCCATTTTCCCAGGGAAAGAAAACTCAGCAGTCCAGGTTCCTGATGTCAGTTTGTAGGGCTTCCTCGGGTCTATCAGGGCAGCACAAGTTTGAGGTGGGGACAACTTCGGTGTGGGGTCCATCCTTCGATATAAGGAGTTTTTGCAGTCAGGGCCAGGGGCCCCCGGGCACATCCTTTTTCCATTTTCCCTGGGAAAGAAAACTCAGCAGTCCAGGTTCCTGATGTCAGTTTGTAGGGCTTCCTTGGGTTTATCAGGGCAGCACAAGTTTGAGGTGGGGACAACTTCGGTGTGGGGTGCATCCTTCGATATAAGGATTTTTTGCAGTCAGTGCCCTGCCCAGGGCCAGGGGCCCCTGGGCACATCCTTTTTCCATTTTCCCTGGGAAAGAAAACTCAGCAGTCCAGGTTCCTGATGTCAGTTTGTAGGGCTCCCTTGGGTCTATCAGGGCAGCACAAGTTTGAGGTGGGGAGAACTTCGGTGTGGGATCCATCCTTCAATATAAGGATTTTTTGCAGTCAGGGCCAGGGGCCCCCGGGCACATCCTTTTTCCATTTTCCCTGGGAAAGAAAACTCAGCAGTCCAGGTTCCTGATGTCAGTTTGTAGGGCTCCCTTGGGTTTATCAGGGCAGCACAAGTTTGAGGTGGGGACAACTTCGGTGTGGGGTCCAACCTTCGATATAAGGACTTTTTGCAGTCAGGGCCAGGGGCCCCCAGGCATATCCTTTGGCCATTTTCCCTGGGAAAGAAAACTCAGCAGTCCAGGTTCCTGATGTCAGTTTGTAGGGCTCCCTTGGGTCTATCAGGGCAGCACAAGTTTGAGGTGGGGACAACTTCGGTGTGGGGTCCATCCTTCGATATAGGGATTTTTTGCAGTCAGGGCCAGGGGCCCCTGGGCACATCCTTTTTCCATTTTCCCTGGGAAAGAAAACTCAGCAGTCCAGGTTGCTGACGTCAGTTTGTAGGGCTCTCTTGGGTCTATCAGGGCAGCACAAGTTTGAGGTGGGGACAACTTCGGTGTGGGGTCCATCCTTCGATATAAGGATTTTTTGCAGTGAGGGCCCTGTCCAGGGCCAGGGGCCCCTGGGAACATCCTTTTTCCATTTTCCCTGGGAAAGAAAACTCAGCAGTCCAGGTTCCTGATGTCAGTTTGTAGGGCTCCCTTGGGTTTATCAGGGCAGCACAAGTTTGAGGTGGGGACAACTTCGGTGTGGGGTCCATCCTTGGATATAAGGATTTTTTGCAGTCAGGGCCAGGGGCCCCCATGCATATCCTTTGGCCATTTTCCCTGGGAAAGAAAACTCAGCAGTCCAGGTTCCTGATGTCAGTTTGTAGGGCTCCCTTGGGTGTATCAGGGCAGCACAAGTTTGAGGTGGGGACAACTTCGGTGTGGGGTCCATCCTTCGATATAGGGATTTTTTGCAGTCAGGGCCAGGGGCCCCTGGGCACATCCTTTTTCCATTTTCCCTGGGAAAGAAAACTCAGCAGTCCAGGTTGCTGACGTCAGTTTGTAGGGCTCCCTTGGGTCTATCAGGGCAGCACAAGTTTGAGGTGGGGAGAACTTCGGTGTGGGGTCCATCCTTCGATATAAGGATTTTTTGCAGTGACGGCCCTGCCCAGGGCCAGTGGCCCCCGGGCACATCCTTTTTCCATTTTCCCTGGGAAAGAAAACTCAGCAGTCCAGGTTCCTGATGTCAGTTTGTCGGGCTTCCTTGGGTCTATCAGGGCAGCACAAGTTTGAGGTGGGGACAACTTCGGTGTGGGGTCCATCCTTCGATATAAGGATTTTTTGCAGTCAGGGCCAGGGGCCCCCGGGCACATCCTTTTTCCATTTTCCCTGGGAAAGAAAACTTAGCAGTCCAGGTTCCTGATGTCAGTTTGTAGGGCTCCCTTGGGTGTATCAGGGCAGCACAAGTTTGAGGTGGGGACAACTTCGGTGTGGGGTCCATCCTTCGATATAAGGATTTTTTTGCAGTGAGGCCCCAGCCCTGGGCCAGGGGCCCCTGGGCACATCCTTTTTCCATTTTCCCTGGGAAAGAAAACTCAGCAGTCCAGGTTGCTGATGTCAGTTTGTAGGGCTCCCTTGGGTCTATCAGGGCACCACAACTTTGAGGTGGAGACAACTTCGGTGTGGGATCCATCCTTCGATATAAGGATTTTTGCAGTCAGGGCCAGGGGCCCCTGGGCACAACCGTTTTCCATTTTCCCTGGGAAAGAAAACTCAGCAGTCCAGGTTCCTGATGTCAGTTTGTAGGGCTCCCTTGGGTCTATCAGGGCAGCACAACTTTGAGGTGGGGACAACTTCGGTGTGGGGTCCATCCTTCGATATAGGGATTTTTTGCAGTCAGGGCCAGGGGCCCCCGGGCACATCCTTTTTCCATTTTCCCTGGGAAAGAAAACTCAGCAGTCCAGGTTCCTGATGTCAGTTTGTAGGGCTCCCTTGGGTGTATCAGGGCAGCACAAGTTTGAGGTGGGGACAACTTCGGTGTGGGGTCCATCCTTCGATATAAGGATTTTTTTGCAGTCAGGCCCCAGCCCTGGGCCAGGGGCCCCTGGGCACATCCTTTTTCCATTTTCCCTGGGAAAGAAAACTCAGCAGTCCAGGTTCCTGATGTCAGTTTGTAGGGCTCCCTTGGGTCTATCAGGGCAGCACAACTTTGAGGTGGGGACAACTTCGGTGTGGGGTCCATCCTTCGATATAAGGATTTTTTGCAGTCAGGGCCAGGGGCCCCCGGGCATATCCTTTTTCCATTTTCCCTGGGAAAGAAAACTCAGCAGTCCAGGTTGCTGATGTCAGTTTGTAGGGCTCCCTTGGGTCTATCAGGGCACCACAACTTTGAGGTGGAGACAACTTCGGTGTGGGATCCATCCTTCGATATAAGGATTTTTGCAGTCAGGGCCAGGGGCCCCTGGGCACAACCGTTTTCCATTTTCCCTGGGAAAGAAAACTCAGCAGTCCAGGTTCCTGATGTCAGTTTGTAGGGCTCCCTTGGGTCTATCAGGGCAGCACAAGTTTGAGGTGGGGACAACTTCGGTGTGGGGTCCATCCTTCGATATAAGGATTTTTTGCAGTGAGGGCCCTGCCCAGGGCCAGGGGCCCCCGGGCACATTCTTTTTCCATTTTCCCTGGGAAAGAAAACTCAGCAGTCCAGGTTCCTGATGTCAGTTTGTAGGGCTTCCTTGGGTCTATCAGGGCAGCACAAGTTTGAGGTGGGGACAACTTCGGTGTGGGGTCCATCCTTCGATATAGGGATTTTTTGCAGTCAGGGCCAGGGGCCCCTGGGCACATCCTTTTTCCATTTTCCCTGGGAAAGAAAACTCAGCAGTCCAGGTTGCTGATGTCAGTTTGTAGGGCTCCCTTGGGTCTATCAGGGCAGCACAAGTTTGAGGTGGGGACGACTTCGGTGTGGGGTCCATCCTTCGATATAAGGATTTTTTTGCAGTGAGGCCCCAATCCTGGGCCAGGGGCCCCTGGGCACATCCTTTTTCCATTTTCCCTGGGAAAGAAAACTCAGCAGTCCAGGTTCCTGATGTCAGTTTGTAGGGCTCCCTTGGGTCTATCAGGGCAGCACAAGTTTGAGGTGGGGACAACTTCGGTGTGGGGTCCATCCTTCGATATAAGGATTTTTTGCAGTGAGGGCCCTGCCCAGGGCCAGGGGCCCCTGGGCACATCCTTTTTCCATTTTCCCTGGGAAAGAAAACTCAGCAGTCCAGGTTCCTGAAGTCAGTTTGTAGGGCTCCCTTGGGTCTATCAGGGCAGCACAAGTTTGAGGTGGGGACAACTTCGGTGTGGGGTCCATCCTTCGATATAAGGATTTTTTGCAGTCAGGGCCAGGGGCCCCCGGGCATATCCTTTTTCCATTTTCCCTGGGAAAGAAAACTCAGCAGTCCAGGTTGCTGATGTCAGTTTGTAGGGCTCCCTTGGGTCTATCAGGGCACCACAACTTTGAGGTGGAGACAACTTCGGTGTGGGATCCATTATTCGATATAAGGATTTTTGCAGTCAGGGCCAGGGGCCCCCGGGCACATCCTTTGGCCATTTTCCCTGGGAAAGAAAACTCAGCAGTCCAGGTTCCTGATGTCAGTTTGTAGGGCTCCCTTGGGTCTATCAGGGCAGCACAAGTTTGAGGTGGGGACAACTTCGGTGTGGGGTCCATCCTTCGATATAAGGATTTTTTGCAGTGAGGGCCCTGCCCAGGGCCAGGGGCCCCTGGGCACATCCTTTTTCCATTTTCCCAGGGAAAGAAAACTCAGCAGTCCAGGTTCCTGATGTCAGTTTGTAGGGCTTCCTCGGGTCTATCAGGGCAGCACAAGTTTGAGGTGGGGACAACTTCGGTGTGGGGTCCATCCTTCGATATAAGGAGTTTTTGCAGTCAGGGCCAGGGGCCCCCGGGCACATCCTTTTTCCATTTTCCCTGGGAAAGAAAACTCAGCAGTCCAGGTTCCTGATGTCAGTTTGTAGGGCTTCCTTGGGTTTATCAGGGCAGCACAAGTTTGAGGTGGGGACAACTTCGGTGTGGGGTGCATCCTTCGATATAAGGATTTTTTGCAGTCAGTGCCCTGCCCAGGGCCAGGGGCCCCTGGGCACATCCTTTTTCCATTTTCCCTGGGAAAGAAAACTCAGCAGTCCAGGTTCCTGATGTCAGTTTGTAGGGCTCCCTTGGGTCTATCAGGGCAGCACAAGTTTGAGGTGGGGAGAACTTCGGTGTGGGATCCATTCTTCAATATAAGGATTTTTTGCAGTCAGGGCCAGGGGCCCCCGGGCACATCCTTTTTCCATTTTCCCTGGGAAAGAAAACTCAGCAGTCCAGGTTCCTGATGTCAGTTTGTAGGGCTCCCTTGGGTTTATCAGGGCAGCACAAGTTTGAGGTGGGGACAACTTCGGTGTGGGGTCCATCCTTCGATATAAGGATTTTTTGCAGTCAGGGCCAGGGGCCCCCAGGCATATCCTTTGGCCATTTTCCCTGGGAAAGAAAACTCAGCAGTCCAGGTTGCTGATGTCAGTTTGTAGGGCTCCCTTGGGTCTATCAGGGCACCACAACTTTGAGGTGGAGACAACTTCGGTGTGGGATCCATTATTCGATATAAGGATTTTTGCAGTCAGGGCCAGGGGCCCCCGGGCACATCCTTTGGCCATTTTCCCTGGGAAAGAAAACTCAGCAGTCCAGGTTCCTGATGTCAGTTTGTAGGGCTCCCTTGGGTCTATCAGGGCAGCACAAGTTTGAGGTGGGGACAACTTCGGTGTGGGGTCCATCCTTCGATATAAGGATTTTTTGCAGTGAGGGCCCTGCCCAGGGCCAGGGGCCCCTGGGCACATCCTTTTTCCATTTTCCCTGGGAAAGAAAACTCAGCAGTCCAGGTTCCTGATGTCAGTTTGTAGGGCTTCCTCGGGTCTATCAGGGCAGCACAAGTTTGAGGTGGGGACAACTTCGGTGTGGGGTCCATCCTTCGATATAAGGAGTTTTTGCAGTCAGGGCCAGGGGCCCCCGGGCACATCCTTTTTCCATTTTCCCTGGGAAAGAAAACTCAGCAGTCCAGGTTCCTGATGTCAGTTTGTAGGGCTTCCTTGGGTTTATCAGGGCAGCACAAGTTTGAGGTGGGGACAACTTCGGTGTGGGGTCCATCCTTCGATATAAGGATTTTTTGCAGTCAGTGCCCTGCCCAGGGCCAGGGGCCCCTGGGCACATCCTTTTTCCATTTTCCCTGGGAAAGAAAACTCAGCAGTCCAGGTTCCTGATGTCAGTTTGTAGGGCTCCCTTGGGTCTATCAGGGCAGCACAAGTTTGAGGTGGGGAGAACTTCGGTGTGGGATCCATCCTTCAATATAAGGATTTTTTGCAGTCAGGGCCAGGGGCCCCCGGGCACATCCTTTTTCCATTTTCCCTGGGAAAGAAAACTCAGCAGTCCAGGTTCCTGATGTCAGTTTGTAGGGCTCCCTTGGGTTTATCAGGGCAGCACAAGTTTGAGGTGGGGACAACTTCGGTGTGGGGTCCATCCTTCGATATAAGGATTTTTTGCAGTCAGGGCCAGGGGCCCCCAGGCATATCCTTTGGCCATTTTCCCTGGGAAAGAAAACTCAGCAGTCCAGGTTCCTGATGTCAGTTTGTAGGGCTCCCTTGGGTCTATCAGGGCAGCACAAGTTTGAGGTGGGGACAACTTCGGTGTGGGGTCCATCCTTCGATATAGGGATTTTTTGCAGTCAGGGCCAGGGGCCCCTGGGCACATCCTTTTTCCATTTTCCCTGGGAAAGAAAACTCAGCAGTCCAGGTTGCTGACGTCAGTTTGTAGGGCTCTCTTGGGTCTATCAGGGCAGCACAAGTTTGAGGTGGGGACAACTTCGGTGTGGGGTCCATCCTTCGATATAAGGATTTTTTGCAGTGAGGGCCCTGTCCAGGGCCAGTAGCCCCCGGGCACATCCTTTTTCCATTTTCCCTGGGAAAGAAAACTCAGCAGTCCAGGTTCCTGATGTCAGTTTGTCGGGCTTCCTTGGGTCTATCAGGGCAGCACAAGTTTGAGGTGGGGACAACTTCGGTGTGGGGTCCATCCTTCGATATAAGGATTTTTTGCAGTGAGGGCCCTGCCCAGGGCCAGGGGCCCCCGGGCACATTCTTTTTCCATTTTCCCTGGGAAAGAAAACTCAGCAGTCCAGGTTCCTGATGTCAGTTTGTAGGGCTTCCTCGCGTCTATCAGGGCAGCACAAGTTTGAGGTGGGGACAACTTCGGTGTGGGGTCCATCCTTCGATATAGGGATTTTTTGCAGTCAGGGCCAGGGGCCCCTGGGCACATCCTTTTTCCATTTTCCCTGGGAAAGAAAACTCAGCAGTCCAGGTTGCTGATGTCAGTTTGTAGGGCTCCCTTGGGTCTATCAGGGCAGCACAAGTTTGAGGTGGGGACGACTTCGGTGTGGGGTCCATCCTTCGATATAAGGATTTTTTTGCAGTGAGGCCCCAGCCCTGGGCCAGGGGCCCCTGGGCACATCCTTTTTCCATTTTCCCTGGGAAAGAAAACTCAGCAGTCCAGGTTCCTGATGTCAGTTTGTAGGGCTCCCTTGGGTCTATCAGGGCAGCACAAGTTTGAGGTGGGGACAACTTCGGTGTGGGGTCCATCCTTCGATATAAGGATTTTTTGCAGTGAGGGCCCTGCCCAGGGCCAGGGGCCCCTGGGCACATCCTTTTTCCATTTTCCCTGGGAAAGAAAACTCAGCAGTCCAGGTTCCTGAAGTCAGTTTGTAGGGCTCCCTTGGGTCTATCAGGGCAGCACAAGTTTGAGGTGGGGACAACTTCGGTGTGGGGTCCATCCTTCGATATAAGGATTTTTTGCAGTCAGGGCCAGGGGCCCCCGGGCATATCCTTTTTCCATTTTCCCTGGGAAAGAAAACTCAGCAGTCCAGGTTGCTGATGTCAGTTTGTAGGGCTCCCTTGGGTCTATCAGGGCACCACAACTTTGAGGTGGAGACAACTTCGGTGTGGGATCCATTATTCGATATAAGGATTTTTGCAGTCAGGGCCAGGGGCCCCCGGGCACATCCTTTGGCCATTTTCCCTGGGAAAGAAAACTCAGCAGTCCAGGTTCCTGATGTCAGTTTGTAGGGCTCCCTTGGGTCTATCAGGGCAGCACAAGTTTGAGGTGGGGACAACTTCGGTGTGGGGTCCATCCTTCGATATAAGGATTTTTTGCAGTGAGGGCCCTGCCCAGGGCCAGGGGCCCCTGGGCACATCCTTTTTCCATTTTCCCAGGGAAAGAAAACTCAGCAGTCCAGGTTCCTGATGTCAGTTTGTAGGGCTTCCTCGGGTCTATCAGGGCAGCACAAGTTTGAGGTGGGGACAACTTCGGTGTGGGGTCCATCCTTCGATATAAGGAGTTTTTGCAGTCAGGGCCAGGGGCCCCCGGGCACATCCTTTTTCCATTTTCCCTGGGAAAGAAAACTCAGCAGTCCAGGTTCCTGATGTCAGTTTGTAGGGCTTCCTTGGGTTTATCAGGGCAGCACAAGTTTGAGGTGGGGACAACTTCGGTGTGGGGTGCATCCTTCGATATAAGGATTTTTTGCAGTCAGTGCCCTGCCCAGGGCCAGGGGCCCCTGGGCACATCCTTTTTCCATTTTCCCTGGGAAAGAAAACTCAGCAGTCCAGGTTCCTGATGTCAGTTTGTAGGGCTCCCTTGGGTCTATCAGGGCAGCACAAGTTTGAGGTGGGGAGAACTTCGGTGTGGGATCCATCCTTCAATATAAGGATTTTTTGCAGTCAGGGCCAGGGGCCCCCGGGCACATCCTTTTTCCATTTTCCCTGGGAAAGAAAACTCAGCAGTCCAGGTTCCTGATGTCAGTTTGTAGGGCTCCCTTGGGTTTATCAGGGCAGCACAAGTTTGAGGTGGGGACAACTTCGGTGTGGGGTCCATCCTTCGATATAAGGATTTTTTGCAGTCAGGGCCAGGGGCCCCCAGGCATATCCTTTGGCCATTTTCCCTGGGAAAGAAAACTCAGCAGTCCAGGTTCCTGATGTCAGTTTGTAGGGCTCCCTTGGGTCTATCAGGGCAGCACAAGTTTGAGGTGGGGACAACTTCGGTGTGGGGTCCATCCTTCGATATAGGGATTTTTTGCAGTCAGGGCCAGGGGCCCCTGGGCACATCCTTTTTCCATTTTCCCTGGGAAAGAAAACTCAGCAGTCCAGGTTCCTGATGTCAGTTTGTAGGGCTCTCTTGGGTCTATCAGGGCAGCACAAGTTTGAGGTGGGGACAACTTCGGTGTGGGGTCCATCCTTCGATATAAGGATTTTTTGCAGTGAGGGCCCTGTCCAGGGCCAGTAGCCCCCGGGCACATCCTTTTTCCATTTTCCCTGGGAAAGAAAACTCAGCAGTCCAGGTTCCTGATGTCAGTTTGTCGGGCTTCCTTGGGTCTATCAGGGCAGCACAAGTTTGACGTGGGGACAACTTCGGTGTGGGGTCCATCCTTCGATATAAGGATTTTTTGCAGTCAGGGCCAGGGGCCCCCGGGCACATCCTTTTTCCATTTTCCCTGGGAAAGAAAACTCAGCAGTCCAGGTTCCTGATGTCAGTTTGTAGGGCTCCCTTGGGTCTATCAGGGCAGCACAAGTTTGAGGTGGGGACAACTTCGGTGTGGGGTCCATCCTTCGATATAAGGATTTTTTTGCAGTGAGGCCCCAGACCTGGGCCAGGGGCCCCTGGGCACATCCTTTTTCCATTTTCCCTGGGAAAGAAAACTCAGCAGTCCAGGTTCCTGATGTCAGTTTGTAGGGCTCCCTTGGGTCTATCAGGGCAGCACAACTTTGAGGTGGGGACAACTTCGGTGTGGGGTCCATCCTTCGATATAAGGATTTTTTGCAGTCAGGGCCAGGGGCCCCCGGGCATATCCTTTTTCCATTTTCCCTGGGAAAGAAAACTCAGCAGTCCAGGTTGCTGATGTCAGTTTGTAGGGCTCCCTTGGGTCTATCAGGGCACCACAACTTTGAGGTGGAGACAACTTCGGTGTGGGATCCATCCTTCGATATAAGGATTTTTGCAGTCAGGGCCAGGGGCCCCTGGGCACAACCGTTTTCCATTTTCCCTGGGAAAGAAAACTCAGCAGTCCAGGTTCCTGATGTCAGTTTGTAGGGCTCCCTTGGGTCTATCAGGGCAGCACAAGTTTGAGGTGGGGACAACTTCGGTGTGGGGTCCATCCTTCGATATAAGGATTTTTTGGAGTGAGGGCCCTGCCCAGGGCCAGGGGCCCCCGGGCACATCCTTTTTCCATTTTCCCAGGGAAAGAAAACTCAGCAGTCCAGGTTCCTGATGTCAGTTTGTAGGGCTTCCTCGGGTCTATCAGGGCAGCACAAGTTTGAGGTGGGGACAACTTCGGTGTGGGGTCCATCCTTCGATATAAGGAGTTTTTGCAGTCAGGGCCAGGGGCCCCCGGGCACATCCTTTTTCCATTTTCCCTGGGAAAGAAAACTCAGCAGTCCAGGTTCCTGATGTCAGTTTGTAGGGCTCCCTTGGGTTTATCAGGGCAGCACAAGTTTGAGGTCGGGACAACTTCGGTGTGGGGTCCATCCTTCGATATAAGGATTTTTTGCAGTCAGGGCCCTGCCCAGGGCCAGGGGCCCCTGGGCACATCCTTTTTCCATTTTCCCTGGGAAAGAAAACTCAGCAGTCCAGGTTCCTGATGTCAGTTTGTAGGGCTCCCTTGGGTGTATCAGGGCAGCACAAGTTTGAGGTGGGGACAACTTCGGTGTGGGGTCCATCCTTCGATATAGGGATTTTTTGCAGTCAGGGCCAGGGGCCCCTGGGCACATCCTTTTTCCATTTTCCCTGGGAAAGAAAACTCAGCAGTCCAGGTTCCTGATGTCAGTTTGTAGGGCTCCCTTGGGTCTATCAGGGCAGCACAAGTTTTAGGTGGGGAGAACTTCGGTGTGGGATCCATCTTTCAATATAAGGATTTTTTGCAGTCAGGGCCAGGGGCCCCCGGGCACATCCTTTTTCCATTTTCCCTGGGAAAGAAAACTCAGCAGTCCAGGTTCCTGATGTCAGTTTGTAGGGCTCCCTTGGGTGTATCAGGGCAGCACAAGTTTGAGGTGGGGACAACTTCGGTGTGGGGTCCATCCTTCGATATAGGGATTTTTTGCAGTCTGGGCCAGGGGCCCCTGGGCACATCCTTTTTCCATTTTCCCTGGGAAAGAAAACTCAGCAGTCCAGGTTCCTGATGTCAGTTTGTAGGGCTCTCTTGGGTCTATCAGGGCAGCACAAGTTTGAGGTGGGGACAACTTCGGTGTGGGGTCCATCCTTCGATATAATGATTTTTTGCAGTGAGGGCCCTGCCCAGGGCCAGTAGCCCCCGGGCACATCCTTTTTCCATTTTCCCTGGGAAAGAAAACTCAGCAGTCCAGGTTCCTGATGTCAGTTTGTAGGGCTTCCTTGGGTCTATCAGGGCAGCACAAGTTTGAGGTGGGGACAACTTCGGTGTGGGGTCCATCCTTCGATATAAGGATTTTTTGCAGTCAGGGCCAGGGTCCCCTGGGCACATCCTTTTTCCATTTTCCCTGGGAAAGAAAACTCAGCAGTCCAGGTTGCTGATGTCAGTTTGTAGGGCTCCCTTGGGTCTATCAGGGCAGCACAAGTTTGAGGTGGGGACAACTTCGGTGTGGGGTCCATCCTTCGATATAAGGATTTTTTTGAAGTGAGGCCCCAGCCCTGGGCCAGGGGCCCCTGGGCACATCCTTTTTCCATTTTCCCTGGGAAAGAAAACTCAGCAGTCCAGGTTCCTGATGTCAGTTTGTAGGGCTCCCTTGGGTTTATCAGGGCAGCACAAGTTTGAGGTCGGGACAACTTCGGTGTGGGGTGCATCCTTCGATATAAGGATTTTTTGCAGTGAGGGCCCTGCCCAGGGCCAGGGGCCCCTGGGCACATCCTTTTCCATTTTCACTGGGAAAGAAAACTCAGCAGTCCAGGTTCCTGATGTCAGTTTGTAGGGCTCCCTTGGGTCTATCAGGGCAGCACAAGTTTGAGGTGGGGACAACTTTGGTGTGGGGTCCATCCTTCGATATAAGGATTTTTTGCAGTGAGGGCCCTGCCCAGGGCCAGGGGCCCCCGGGCACATCCTTTGGCCATTTTCCCTGGGAAAGAAAACTCAGCAGTCCAGGTTCCTGATGTCAGTTTGTAGGGCTCTCTTGGGTTTATCAGGGCAGCACAAGTTTGAGGTGGGGACAACTTCGGTGTGGGGTCCATCCTTCGATATGAGGTGTTTTTGCAGTCAGGGCCAGGGGCCCCCGGGCACATCCTTTTTCCATTTTCCCTGGGAAAGAAAACTCAGCAGTCCAGGTTCCTGATGTCAGTTTGTAGGGCTCCCTTGGGTTTATCAGGGCAGCACAAGTTTGAGGTGGGGACAACTTCGGTGTGGGGTGCATCCTTCGATATAAGGATTTTTTGCAGTCAGTGCCCTGCCCAGGGCCAGGGGCCCCTGGGCACATCCTTTTTCCATTTTCCCTGGGAAAGAAAACTCAGCAGTCCAGGTTCCTGATGTCAGTTTGTAGGGCTCCCTTGGGTGTATCAGGGCAGCACAAGTTTGAGGTGGGGACAACTTCGGTGTGGGGTCCATCCTTCGATATAGGGATTTTTTGCAGTCAGGGCCAGGGGCCCCTGGGCACATCCTTTTTCCATTTTCCCTGGGAAAGAAAACTCAGCAGTCCAGGTTCGTGATGTCAGTTTGTAGGGCTCTCTTGGGTCTATCAGGGCAGCAAAAGTTTGAGGTGGGGACAACTTCGGTGTGGGGTCCATCCTTCGATATAAGGATTTTTTAGGAGAGGGCCCTGCCCAGGGCCAGTGGCCCCCGGGCACATCCTTTTTCCATTTTCCCTGGGAAAGAAAACTCAGCAGTCCAGGTTCCTGATGTCAGTTTGTAGGGCTCCCTTGGGTCTATCAGGGCAGCACAAGTTTGAGGTGGGGACAACTTCGGTGTGGGGTCCATCCTTCGATATAAGGATTTTTTTGCAGTGAGGCCCCAGCCCTGGGCCAGGGGCCCCTGGGCACATCCTTTTTCCATTTTCCCAGGGAAAGAAAACTCAGCAGTCCAGGTTCCTGATGTCAGTTTGTAGGGCTCCCTTGGGTGTATCAGGGCAGCACAAGTTTGAGGTGGGGACAACTTCGGTGTGGGGTCCATCCTTCGATATAAGGATTTTTTGCAGTCAGGGCCCTGCCCAGGGCCAGGGGCCCCCGGGCACATCCTTTGGCCATTTTCCCTGGGAAAGAAAACTCAGCAGTCCAGGTTCCTGATGTCAGTTTGTAGGGCTCTCTTGGGTCTATCAGGGCAGCACAAGTTTGAGGTGGGGACAACTTCGGTGTGGGGTCCATCCTTCGATATAAGGATTTTTTGCAGTCAGGGCCAGGGGCCCCCGGGCACATCCTTTTTCCATTTTCCCTGGGAAAGAAAACTCAGCAGTCCAGGTTCCTGATGTCAGTTTGTAGGGCTCCCTTGGGTTTATCAGGGCAGCACAAGTTTGAGGTCGGGACAACTTCGGTGTGGGGTGCATCCTTCGATATAAGGATTTTTTGCAGTGAGGGCCCTGCCCAGGGCCAGGGGCCCCTGGGCACATCCTTTTTCCATTTTCACTGGGAAAGAAAACTCAGCAGTCCAGGTTCCTGATGTCAGTTTGTAGGGCTCCCTTGGGTCTATCAGGGCAGCACAAGTTTGAGGTGGGGACAGCTTTGGTGTGGGGTCCATCCTTCGATATAAGGATTCTTTGCAGTCAGGGCCAGGGGCCCCCGGCACATCCTTTTTCCATTTTCCCTGGGAAAGAAAACTCAGCAGTCCAGGTTCCTGATGTCAGTTTGTAGGGCTCCCTTGGGTCTATCAGGGCAGCACAAGTTTGAGGTGGGGACAACTTCGGTGTGGGGTCCATCCTTCGATATAAGGATTTTTTTGCAGTGAGGCCCCCGCCCTGGGCCAGGGGCCCCTGGGCACATCCTTTTTCCATTTTCCCAGGGAAAGAAAACTCAGCAGTCCAGGTTCCTGATGTCAGTTTGTAGGGCTCCCTTGGGTGTATCAGGGCAGCACAAGTTTGAGGTGGGGACAACTTCGGTGTGGGGTCCATCCTTCGATATAAGGATTTTTTGCAGTCAGGGCCACGGTCCCCCGGGCACATCCTTTGGCCATTTTCCCTGGGAAAGAAAACTCAGCAGTCCAGGTTGCTGATGTCAGTTTGTAGGGCTCCCTTGGGTCTATCAGGGCAGCACAAGTTTGAGGTGGGGACAACTTCGGTGTGGGGTCCATCCTTCGATATAAGGATTTTTTTGCAGTGAGGCCCCAGCCCTGGGCCAGGGGCCGCTGGGCACATCCTTTTTCCATTTTCCCTGGGAAAGAAAACTCAGCAGTCCAGGTTCCTGATGTCAGTTTGTAGGGCTCCCTTGGGTCTATCAGGGCAGCAGAAGTTTGAGGTGGGGACAACTTCGGTGTGGGGTCCATCCTTCGATATAAGGATTTTTTGCAGTGGGGGCCCTGCCCAGGGCCAGGGGCCCCCGGGCACATCCTTTTTCCATTTTCCCTGGGAAAGAAAACTCAGCAGTCCAGGTTCCTGATGTCAGTTTGTAGGGCTCCCTTGGGTCTATCAGGGCAGCACAAGTTTGAGGTGGGGACAACTTCGGTGTGGGGTCCATCCTTCGATATAAGGATTCTTTGCAGTCAGGGCCAGGGGCCCCCGGCACATCCTTTTTCCATTTTCCCTGGGAAAGAAAACTCAGCAGTCCAGGTTCCTGATGTCAGTTTGTAGGGCTCCCTTGGGTGTATCAGGGCAGCACAAGTTTGAGGTGGGGACAACTTCGGTGTGGGGTCCATCCTTCGATATAAGGATTTTTTTGCAGTGAGGCCCCAGCCCTGGGCCAGGGGCCCCTGGGCACATCCTTTTCCCATTTTCCCAGGGAAAGAAAACTCAGCAGTCCAGGTTCCTGATGTCAGTTTGTAGGGCTCCCTTGGGTCTATCAGGGCAGCACAAGTTTGAGGTGGGGACAACTTCGGTGTGGGGTCCATCCTTCGATATAAGGAGTTTTTGCAGTCAGGGCCAGGGGCCCCCGGGCACATCCTTTGGCCATTTTCCCTGGGAAAGAAAACTCAGCAGTCCAGGTTCCTGATGTCAGTTTGTAGGGCTCCCTTGGGTCTATCAGGGGAGCACAAGTTTGAGGTGGGGACAACTTCGGTGTGGGGTCCATCCTTCGATATAAGGATTTTTTGCAGTGAGGGCCCTGCCCAGGGCCAGGGGCCCCCGGGCACATCCTTTGGCCATTTTCCCTGGGAAAGAAAACTCAGCAGTCCAGGTTCCTGATGTCAGTTTGTAGGGCTCTCTTGGGTCTATCAGGGCAGCACAAGTTTGAGGTGGGGACAACTTCGGTGTGGGGTCCATCCTTCGATATAAGGAGTTTTTCCAGTCAGGGCCAGGGGCCCCCGGGCACATCCTTTTTCCATTTTCCCTGGGAAAGAAAACTCAGCAGTCCAGGTTCCTGATGTCAGTTTGTAGGGCTCCCTTGGGTTTATCAGGGCAGCACAAGTTTGAGGTCGGGACAACTTCGGTGTGGGGTGCATCCTTCGATATAAGGATTTTTTGCAGTGAGGGCCTTGCCCAGGGCCAGGGGCCCCTGGGCACATCCTTTTTCCATTTTCACTGGGAAAGAAAACTCAGCAGTCCAGGTTCCTGATGTCAGTTTGTAGGGCTCCCTTGGGTCTATCAGGGCAGCACAAGTTTGAGGTGGGGACAGCTTCGGTGTGGGGTCCATCCTTCGATATAAGGATTCTTTGCAGTCAGGGCCAGGGGCCCCCGGCACATCCTTTTTCCATTTTCCCTGGGAAAGAAAACTCAGCAGTCCAGGTTCCTGATGTCAGTTTGTAGGGCTCCCTTGGGTCTATCAGGGCAGCACAAGTTTGAGGTGGGGACAACTTCGGTGTGGGGTCCATCCTTCGATATAAGGATTTTTTTGCAGTGAGGCCCCAGCCCTGGGCCAGGGGCCCCTGGGCACATCCTTTTTCCATTTTCCCAGGGAAAGAAAACTCAGCAGTCCAGGTTCCTGATGTCAGTTTGTAGGGCTCCCTTGGGTGTATCAGGGCAGCACAAGTTTGAGGTGGGGACAACTTCGGTGTGGGGTCCATCCTTCGATATAAGGATTTTTTGCAGTCAGGGCCCTGCCCAGGGCCAGGGGCCCCCGGGCACATCCTTTGGCCATTTTCCCTGGGAAAGAAAACTCAGCAGTCCAGGTTCCTGATGTCAGTTTGTAGGGCTCTCTTGGGTCTATCAGGGCAGCACAAGTTTGAGGTGGGGACAACTTCGGTGTGGGGTCCATCCTTCGATATAAGGATTTTTTGCAGTCATGGCCAGGGGCCCCCGGGCACATCCTTTTTCCATTTTCCCTGGGAAAGAAAACTCAGCAGTCCAGGTTCCTGATGTCAGTTTGTAGGGCTCCCTTGGGTTTATCAGGGCAGCACAAGTTTGAGGTCGGGACAACTTCGGTGTGGGGTGCATCCTTCGATATAAGGATTTTTTGCAGTGAGGGCCCTGCCCAGGGCCAGGGGCCCCTGGGCACATCCTTTTTCCATTTTCACTGGGAAAGAAAACTCAGCAGTCCAGGTTCCTGATGTCAGTTTGTAGGGCTCCCTTGGGTCTATCAGGGCAGCACAAGTTTGAGGTGGGGACAGCTTTGGTGTGGGGTCCATCCTTCGATATAAGGATTCTTTGCAGTCAGGGCCAGGGGCCCCCGGCACATCCTTTTTCCATTTTCCCTGGGAAAGAAAACTCAGCAGTCCAGGTTGCTGATGTCAGTTTGTAGGGCTCTCTTGGGTCTATCAGGGCAGCACAAGTTTGAGGTGGGGACAACTTCGGTGTGGGGTCCATCCTTCGATATAAGGATTTTTTTGCAGTGAGGCCCCAGCCCTGGGCCAGGGGCCCCTGGGCACATCCTTTTTCCATTTTCCCAGGGAAAGAAAACTCAGCAGTCCAGGTTCCTGATGTCAGTTTGTTGGGCTCCCTTGGGTGTATCAGGGCAGCACAAGTTTGAGTTGGGGACAACTTCGGTGTGGGGTCCATCCTTCGATATAAGGATTTTTTGCAGTCAGGGCCACGGTCCCCCGGGCACATCCTTTGGCCATTTTCCCTGGGAAAGAAAACTCAGCAGTCCAGGTTGCTGATGTCAGTTTGTAGGGCTCCCTTGGGTCTATCAGGGCAGCACAAGTTTGAGGTGGGGACAACTTCGGTGTGGGGTCCATCCTTCGATATAAGGATTTTTTTGCAGTGAGGCCCCAGCCCTGGGCCAGGGGCCGCTGGGCACATCCTTTTTCCATTTTCCCTGGGAAAGAAAACTCAGCAGTCCAGGTTCCTGATGTCAGTTTGTAGGGCTCCCTTGGGTCTATCAGGGCAGCACAAGTTTGAGGTGGGGACAACTTCGGTGTGGGGTCCATCCTTCGATATAAGGATTTTTTGCAGTGAGGGCCCTGCCCAGGGCCAGGGGCCCCCGGGCACATCCTTTTTCCATTTTCCCTGGGAAAGAAAACTCAGCAGTCCAGGTTCCTGATGTCAGTTTGTAGGGCTTCCTCGGGTCTATCAGGGCAGCACAAGTTTGAGGTGGGGACAACTTCGGTGTGGGGTCCATCCTTCGATATAAGGAGTTTTTGCAGTCAGGGCCAGGGGCCCCCGGGCACATCCTTTTTCCATTTTCCCTGGGAAAGAAAACTCAGCAGTCCAGGTTCCTGATGTCAGTTTGTAGGGCTCCCTTGGGTCTATCAGGGCAGCACAAGTTTGAGGTGGGGACAACTTCGGTGTGGGGTCCATCCTTCGATATAAGGATTCTTTGCAGTCAGGGCCAGGGGCCCCCGGCACATCCTTTTTCCATTTTCCCTGGGAAAGAAAACTCAGCAGTCCAGGTTCCTGATGTCAGTTTGTAGGGCTCCCTTGGGTGTATCAGGGCAGCACAAGTTTGAGGTGGGGACAACTTCGGTGTGGGGTCCATCCTTCGATATAAGGATTTTTTTGCAGTGAGGCCCCAGCCCTGGGCCAGGGGCCCCTGGGCACATCCTTTTCCCATTTTCCCAGGGAAAGAAAACTCAGCAGTCCAGGTTCCTGATGTCAGTTTGTAGGGCTCCCTTGGGTGTATCAGGGCAGCACAAGTTTGAGGTGGGGACAACTTCGGTGTGGGGTCCATCCTTCGATATAAGGAGTTTTTGCAGTCAGGGCCAGGGGCCCCCGGGCACACCCTTTGGCCATTTTCCCTGGGAAAGAAAACTCAGCAGTCCAGGTTCCTGATGTCAGTTTGTAGGGCTTCCTTGGGTCTATCAGGGCAGCACAACTTTGAGGTGGGGACAACTTCGGTGTGGGGTCCATCCTTCGATATAAGGAGTTTTTACAGTCAGGGCCAGGGGCCCCCGGGCACATCCTTTTTCCATTTTCCCTGGGAAAGAAAACTCAGCAGTCCAGGTTCCTGATGTCAGTTTGTAGGGCTCCCTTGGGTGTAACAAGGCAGCACAAGTTTGAGGTGGGGACAACTTTGGTGTGGGGTCCATCCTTCGATATAAGGGTTATTTGCAGTCAGGGCCAGTGGCCCCCGGGCATATCCTTTTTCCATTTTCCCTGGGAAAGAAAACTCAGCAGTCCAGGTTCCTGATGTCAGTTTGTAGGGCTCCCTTGGGTTTATCAGGGCAGCACAAGTTTGAGGTGGGGACAACTTCGGTGTGGGGTCCATCCTTCGATATAAGGATTTTTTGCAGTCAGGGCCAGGGGCCCCCAGGCATATCCTTTGGCCATTTTCCCTGGGAAAGAAAACTCAGCAGTCCAGGTTCCTGATGTCAGTTTGTAGGGCTCCCTTGGGTCTATCAGGGCAGCACAAGTTTGAGGTGGGGACAACTTCGGTGTGGGGTCCATCCTTCGATATAAGGATTTTTTGCGGTCAGGGCCATGGGCCCCCGGGCATATCCTTTTTCCATTTTCCCTGGGAAAGAAAACTCAGCAGTCCAGGTTCCTGATGTCAGTTTGTAGGGCTCCCTTGGGTGTATCAGGGCAGCACAAGTTTGAGGTCGGGACAACGTCGGTGTGGGGTCCATCCTTCGATATAAGGATTTTTTGCAGTCAGGGCCAGGGGCCCCTGGGCACATCCTTTTTCCATTTTCCCTGGGAAAGAAAATTCAGCAGTCCAGGTTCCTGATGTCAGTTTGTAGGGCTCCCTTGGGTGTATCAGGGCAGCACAACTTTGAGGTGGGGACAACTTCGGTGTGGGGTCCATCCTTCGATATAAGGATTTTTTTGCAGTGAGGCCCCAGCCCTGGGCCAGGGGCCCCTGGGAACACCCTTTTTCCATTTTCCCTGGGAAAGAAAACTCAGCAGTCCAGGTTGCTGATGTCAGTTTGTAGGGCTCTCTTGGGTCTATCAGGGCAGCACAAGTTTGAGGTGGGGACAACTTCGGTGTGGGGTCCATCCTTCGATATAAGGATTTTTTGCAGTGAGGGCCCTGCCCAGGGCCAGTGGCCCCCGGGCACATCCTTTTTCCATTTTCCCTGGGAAAGAAAACTCAGCAGTCCAGGTTCCTGATGTCAGTTTGTAGGGCTCCCTTGGGTCTATCAGGGCAGCACAAGTTTGAGGTGGGGACAACTTCGGTGTGGGGTCCATCCTTCGATATAAGGATTTTTTGCAGTCAGGGCCAGGGGCCCCTGGGCACATCCTTTGGCCATTTTCCTTGGGAAAGAAAACTCAGCAGTCCAGGTTCCTGATGTCAGTTTGTAGGGCTCCCTTGGGTTTATCAGGGCAGCACAAGTTTGAGGTGGGGACAACTTCGGTGTGGGGTCCATCCTTCGATATAAGGATTTTTTGCAGTCAGGGCCAGGGGCCCCCAGGCATATCCTTTGGCCATTTTCCCTGGGAAAGAAAACTCAGCAGTCCAGGTTCCTGATGTCAGTTTGTAGGGCTCCCTTGGGTGTATCAGGGCAGCACAAGTTTGAGGTGGGGACAACTTCGGTGTGGGGTCCATCCTTCGATATAAGGATTTTTTGCAGTCATGGCCAGGGGCCCCCGGGCACAACCTTTTTCCATTTTCCCTGGGAAAGAAAACTCAGCAGTCCAGGTTGCTGATGTCAGTTTGTAGGGCTCCCTTGGGTGGATCAGGGCAGCACAAGTTTGAGGTGGGGACAACTTCGGTGTGGGGTCCATCCTTCGATATAAGGATTTTTTGCAGTCAGGGCCAGGGGCCCCCGGGCACATCCTTTTTCCATTTTCCCTGGGAAAGAAAACTCAGCAGTCCAGGTTCCTGATGTCAGTTTGTAGGGCTCCCTTGGGTCTATCAGGGCAGCACAAGTTTGAGGTGGGGACAACTTCGGTGTGGGGTCCATCCTTCGATATAAGGATTTTTTTGCAGTGAGGCCCCAGCCCTGGGCCAGGGGCCCCTGGGCACATCCTTTTTCCATTTTCCCTGGGAAAGAAAACTCAGCAGTCCAGGTTGCTGATGTCAGTTGGTAGGGCTCCCTTGGGTCTATCAGGGCAGCGCAGGTTTGAGGTAGGGACAACTTCGGTGTGGGGTCCATCCTTCGATATAAGGATTTTTTGCAGTCAGGGCCAGGGGCCCCCGGGCATATCCGTTTTCCATTTTCCCTGGGAAAGAAAACTCAGCAGTCCAGGTTGCTGATGTCAGTTTGTAGGGCTCCCTTGGGTGTATCAGGGCAGCACAACTTTGAGGTGGGGACAACTTCGGTGTGGGGTCCATCCTTCGATATAAGGATTTTTTTGCAGTGAGGCCCCAGCCCTGGGCCAGGGGCCCCTGGGAACACCCTTTTTCCATTTTCCCTGGGAAAGAAAACTCAGCAGTCCAGGTTGCTGATGTCAGTTTGTAGGGCTCTCTTGGGTCTATCAGGGCAGCACAAGTTTGAGGTGGGGACAACTTCGGTGTGGGGTCCATCCTTCGATATAAGGATTTTTTGCAGTGAGGGCCCTGCCCAGGGCCAGTGGCCCCTGGGCACATCCTTTTTCCATTTTCCCTGGGAAAGAAAACTCAGCAGTCCAGGTTCCTGATGTCAGTTTGTAGGGCTCCCTTGGGTCTATCAGGGCAGCACAAGTTTGAGGTGGGGACAACTTCGGTGTGGGGTCCATCCTTCGATATAAGGATTTTTTGCAGTCAGGGCCAGGGGCCCCTGGGCACATCCTTTGGCCATTTTCCTTGGGAAAGAAAACTCAGCAGTCCAGGTTCCTGATGTCAGTTTGTAGGGCTCCCTTGGGTTTATCAGGGCAGCACAAGTTTGAGGTGGGGACAACTTCGGTGTGGGGTCCATCCTTCGATATAAGGATTTTTTGCAGTCAGGGCCAGGGGCCCCCAGGCATATCCTTTGGCCATTTTCCCTGGGAAAGAAAACTCAGCAGTCCAGGTTCCTGATGTCAGTTTGTAGGGCTCCCTTGGGTGTATCAGGGCAGCACAAGTTTGAGGTGGGGACAACTTCGGTGTGGGGTCCATCCTTCGATATAAGGATTTTTTGCAGTCATGGCCAGGGGCCCCCGGGCACAACCTTTTTCCATTTTCCCTGGGAAAGAAAACTCAGCAGTCCAGGTTGCTGATGTCAGTTTGTAGGGCTCCCTTGGGTGGATCAGGGCAGCACAAGTTTGAGGTGGGGACAACTTCGGTGTGGGGTCCATCCTTCGATATAAGGATTTTTTGCAGTCAGGGCCAGGGGCCCCCGGGCACATCCTTTTTCCATTTTCCCTGGGAAAGAAAACTCAGCAGTCCAGGTTCCTGATGTCAGTTTGTAGGGCTTCCTTGGGTCTATCAGGGCAGCACAAGTTTGAGGTGGGGACAACTTCGGTGTGGGGTCCATCCTTCGATATAAGGAGTTTTTGCAGTCAGTGCCAGGGGCCCCCGGGCACATCCTTTTTCCATTTTCCCTGGGAAAGAAAACTCAGCAGTCCAGGTTCCTGATGTCAGTTTGTAGGGCTCCCTTGGGTCTATCAGGGCAGCACAAGTTTGAGGTGGGGACAACTTCGGTGTGGGGTCCATCCTTCGTTATAAGGATTCTTTGCAGTCAGTGCCAGGGGCCCCTGGGCTCATCCTTTGGCCATTTTCCCTGGGAAAGAAAACTCAGCAGTCCAGGTTCCTGATGTCAGTTTGTAGGGCTCCCTTGGGTGTAACAAGGCAGCACAAGTTTGAGGTGGGGACAACTTCGGTGTGGGGTCCATCCTTCGATATAAGGATTCTTTGCAGTCAGGGCCAGGGGCCCCCGGGCATATCCTTTTTCCATTTTCCCTGGGAAAGAAAACTCAGCAGTCCAGGTTCCTGATGTCAGTTTGTAGGGCTCCCTTGGGTGTATCAGGGCAGCACAAGTTTGAGGTGGGGACAACTTCGGTGTGGGGTCCATCCTTCGATATAAGGATTTTTTGCAGTCAGGGCCAGGGGCCCCCGGGCACATCCTTTTTCCATTTTCCCTGGGAAAGAAAACTCAGCAGTCCAGGTTCCTGATGTCAGTTTGTAGGGCTCCCTTGGGTTTATCAGGGCAGCACAAGTTTGAGGTGGGGACAACTTCGGTGTGGGGTCCATCCTTCGATATAAGGATTTTTTGCAGTCAGGGCCAGGGGCCCCCGGGCATATCCTTTGGCCATTTTCCCTGGGAAAGAAAACTCAGCAGTCCAGGTTCCTGATGTCAGTTTGTAGGGCTCCCTTGGGTCTATCACGGCAGCACAAGTTTGAGGTGGGGACAACTTCGGTGTGGGGTCCATCCTTCGATATAAGGATTATTTGCAGTCAGGGCCAGGGGCCCCCGGGCATATCCTTTTTCCATTTTCCCTGGGAAAGAAAACTCAGCAGTCCAGGTTCCTGATGTCAGTTTGTAGGGCTCCCTTGGGTGTATCAGGGCAGCACAAGTTTGAGGTGGGGACAACTTCGGTGTGGGGTCCATCCTTCGATATAAGGATTTTTTTGCAGTGAGGCCCCAGCCCTGGGCCAGGGGCCCCTGGGAACATCCTTTTTCCATTTTCCCTGGGAAAGAAAACTCAGCAGTCCAGGTTGCTGATGTCAGTTTGTAGGGCTCTCTTGGGTCTATCAGGGCAGCACAAGTTTGAGGTGGGGACAACTTCGGTGTGGGGTCCATCCTTCGATATAAGGATTTTTTGCAGTGAGGGCCCTGCCCAGGGCCAGTGGCCCCCGGGCACATCCTTTTTCCATTTTCCCTGGGAAAGAAAACTCAGCAGTCCAGGTTCCTGATGTCAGTTTGTAGGGCTCCCTTGGGTCTATCAGGGCAGCACAAGTTTGAGGTGGGGACAACTTCGGTGTGGGGTCCATCCTTCGATATAAGGATTTTTTGCAGTCAGGGCCAGGGGCCACCGGGCCCATCCTTTTTCCATTTTCCCTGGGAAAGAAAACTCAGCAGTCCAGCTTCCTGATGTCAGTTTGTAGGGCTCCCTTGGGTCTATCAAGGCAGCACAAGTTTGAGGTGGGGACAACTTCGGTGTGGGCTCCATCCTTCGATATAAGGATTCTTTGCAGTCAGGGCCAGGGGCTCCCGGGCACATCCTTTGGCCATTTTCCCTGGGAAAGAAAACTCAGCAGTCCAGGTTCCTGATGTCAGTTTGTAGGGCTTCCTTGGGTCTATCAGGGCAGCACAAGTTTGAGGTGGGGACAACTTCGGTGTGGGGTCCATCCTTCGATATAAGGAGTTTTTGCAGTCAGGGCCCTGCCCAGGGCCAGGGGCCCCTGGGCACCTCCTTTTTCCATTTTCACTGGGAAAGAAAACTCAGCAGTCCAGGTTCCTGATGTCAGTTTGTAGGTCTCCCTTGGGTGTATCAGGGCAGCACAAGTTTGAGGTGGGGACAACTTCGGTGTGGGGTCCATCCTTCGATATAAGGATTTTTTGCAGTCAGGGCCAGGGGCCCCTGGGCACATCCTTTTTCCATTTTCCCTGGGAAAGAAAACTCAGCAGTCCAGGTTGCTGATGTCAGTTTGTAGGGCTCCCTTGGGTCTATCAGGGCAGCACAAGTTTGAGGTGGGGACAACTTCGGTGTGGGGTCCATCCTTCGATATAAGGATTTTTTTGCAGTGAGGCCCCAGCCCTGGGCCAGGGGCCCCTGGGCACATCCTTTTTCCATTTTCCCTGGGAAAGAAAACTCAGCAGTCCAGGTTGCTGATGTCAGTTTGTAGGGCTCCCTTGGGTCTATCAGGGCAGCGCAGGTTTGAGGTAGGGACAACTTCGGTGTGGGGTCCATCCTTCGATATAAGGATTTTTTGCAGTCAGGGCCAGGGGCCCCCGGGCATATCCGTTTTCCATTTTCCCTGGGAAAGAAAACTCAGCAGTCCAGGTTGCTGATGTCAGTTTGTAGGGCTCCCTTGGGTCTATCAGGGCACCACAACTTTGAGGTGGAGACAACTTCGGTGTGGGGTCCATCCTTCGATATAAGGATTTTTTGCAGTCAGGGCCAGGGGCCCCTGGGCACATCCTTTTTCCATTTTCCCTGGGAAAGAAAACTCAGCAGTCCAGGTTGCTGATGTCAGTTTGTAGGGCTCTCTTGGGTCTATCAGGGCAGCACAAGTTTGAGGTGGGGACAACTTCGGTGTGGAGTCCATCCTTCGATATAAGGATTTTTTGCAGTGAGGGCCCTGCCCAGGGCCAGTGGCCCCCGGGCACATCCTTTTTCCATTTTCCCTGGGAAAGAAAACTCAGCAGTCCAGGTTCCTGATGTCAGTTTGTCGGGCTTCCTTGGGTCTATCAGGGCAGCACAAGTTTGAGGTGGGGACAACTTCGGTGTGGGGTCCATCCTTCGATATAAGGAGTTTTTGCAATCAGGGCCAGGGGCCCCCAGGCACATCCTTTTTCCATTTTCCCTGGGAAAGAAAACTCAGCAGTCCAGGTTCCTGATGTCAGTTTGTAGGGCTCCCTTGGGTGTATCAGGGCAGCACAACTTTGAGGTGGGGACAACTTCGGTGTGGGGTCCATCCTTCGATATAAGGATTTTTTGCAGTCAGGGCCAGGGGCCCCTGGGCACATCCTTTTTCCATTTTCCCTGGGAAAGAAAACTCAGCAGTCCAGGTTCCTGATGTCAGTTTGTAGGGCTCCCTTGGGTTTATCAGGGCAGCACAAGTTTGAGGTGGGGACAACTTCGGTGTGGGGTCCATCCTTCGATATAAGGATTTTTTGCAGTCAGGGCCAGGGGCCCCCAGGCATATCCTTTGGCCATTTTCCCTGGGAAAGAAAACTCAGCAGTCCAGGTTCCTGATGTCAGTTTGTAGGGCTCCCTTGGGTCTATCAGGGCAGCACAAGTTTGAGGTGGGGACAACTTCGGTGTGGGGTCCATCCTTCGATATAAGGATTTTTTGCGGTCAGGGCCAGGGGCCCCCGGGCATATCCTTTTTCCATTTTCCCTGGGAAAGAAAATTCAGCAGTCCAGGTTCCTGATGTCAGTTTGTAGGGCTCCCTTGGGTGTATCAGGGCAGCACAACTTTGAGGTGGGGACAACTTCGGTGTGGGGTCCATCCTTCGATATAAGGATTTTTTTGCAGTGAGGCCCCGCCCTGGGCCAGGGGCCCCTGGGAACATCCTTTTTCCATTTTCCCTGGGAAAGAAAACTCAGCAGTCCAGGTTGCTGATGTCAGTTTGTAGGGCTCTCTTGGGTCTATCAGGGCAGCACAAGTTTGAGGTGGGGACAACTTCGGTGTGGGGTCCATCCTTCGATATAAGGATTTTTTGCAGTGAGGGCCCTGCCCAGGGCCAGTGGCCCCCGGGCACATCCTTTTTCCATTTTCCCTGGGAAAGAAAACTCAGCAGTCCAGGTTCCTGATGTCAGTTTGTAGGGCTCCCTTGGGTCTATCAGGGCAGCACAAGTTTGAGGTGGGGACAACTTCGGTGTGGGGTCCATCCTTCGATATAAGGATTTTTTGCAGTTAGGGCCAGGGGCCCCTGGGCATATCCTTTGGCCATTTTCCTTGGGAAAGAAAACTCAGCAGTCCAGGTTCCTGATGTCAGTTTGTAGGGCTCCCTTGGGTTTATCAGGGCAGCACAAGTTTGAGGTGGGGACAACTTCGGTGTGGGGTCCATCCTTCGATATAAGGATTTTTTGCAGTCAGGGCCAGGGGCCCCCAGGCATATCCTTTGGCCATTTTCCCTGGGAAAGAAAACTCAGCAGTCCAGGTTCCTGATGTCAGTTTGTAGGGCTCCCTTGGGTGTATCAGGGCAGCACAAGATTGAGGTGGGGACAACTTCGGTGTGGGGTCCATCCTTCGATATAAGGATTTTTTGCAGTCATGGCCAGGGGCCCCCGGGCACACCCTTTTTCCATTTTCCCTGGGAAAGAAAACTCAGCAGTCCAGGTTCCTGATGTCAGTTTGTAGGGCTCCCTTGGGTGTATCAGGGCAGCACAAGTTTGAGGTGGGGACAACTTCGGTGTGGGGTCCATCCTTCGATATAAGGATTTTTTGCAGTCAGGGCCAGGGGCCCCCGGGCACAACCTTTTTCCATTTTCCCTGGGAAAGAAAACTCAGCAGTCCAGGTTCCTGATGTCAGTTTGTAGGGCTCCCTTGGGTGTATCAGGGCAGCACAAGTTTGAGGTGGGGACAACTTCGGTGTGGGGTCCATCCTTCGATATAAGGATTTTTTGCAGTCAGGGCCAGGGGCCCCTGGGCACATCCTTTTTCCATTTTCCCTGGTAAAGAAAACTCAGCAGTCCAGGTTCCTGATGTCAGTTTGTAGGGCTCCCTTGGGTTTATCAGGGCAGCACAAGTTTGAGGTGGGGACAACTTCGGTGTGGGGTCCATCCTTCGATATAAGGATTTTTTGCAGTCAGGGCCAGGGGCCCCCAGGCATATCCTTTGGCCATTTTCCCTGGGAAAGAAAACTCAGCAGTCCAGGTTCCTGATGTCAGTTTGTAGGGCTCCCTTGGGTCTATCAGGGCAGCACAAGTTTGAGGTGGGGACAACTTCGGTGTGGGGTCCATCCTTCGATATAAGGATTTTTTGCGGTCAGGGCCAGGGGCCCCCGGGCATATCCTTTTTCCATTTTCCCTGGGAAAGAAAACTCAGCAGTCCAGGTTCCTGATGTCAGTTTGTAGGGCTCCCTTGGGTGTATCAGGGCAGCACAAGTTTGAGGTCGGGACAACGTCGGTGTGGGGTCCATCCTTCGATATAAGGATTTTTTGCAGTCAGGGCCAGGGGCCCCTGGGCACATCCTTTTTCCATTTTCCCTGGGAAAGAAAATTCAGCAGTCCAGGTTCCTGATGTCAGTTTGTAGGGCTCCCTTGGGTGTATCAGGGCAGCACAACTTTGAGGTGGGGACAACTTCGGTGTGGGGTCCATCCTTCGATATAAGGATTTTTTTGCAGTGAGGCCCCAGCCCTGGGCCAGGGGCCCCTGGGAACACCCTTTTTCCATTTTCCCTGGGAAAGAAAACTCAGCAGTCCAGGTTGCTGATGTCAGTTTGTAGGGCTCTCTTGGGTCTATCAGGGCAGCACAAGTTTGAGGTGGGGACAACTTCGGTGTGGGGTCCATCCTTCGATATAAGGATTTTTTGCAGTGAGGGCCCTGCCCAGGGCCAGTGGCCCCCGGGCACATCCTTTTTCCATTTTCCCTGGGAAAGAAAACTCAGCAGTCCAGGTTCCTGATGTCAGTTTGTAGGGCTCCCTTGGGTCTATCAGGGCAGCACAAGTTTGAGGTGGGGACAACTTTGGTGTGGGGTCCATCCTTCGATATAAGGATTTTTTGCAGTCAGGGCCAGGGGCCCCTGGGCACATCCTTTGGCCATTTTCCTTGGGAAAGAAAACTCAGCAGTCCAGGTTCCTGATGTCAGTTTGTAGGGCTCCCTTGGGTTTATCAGGGCAGCACAAGTTTGAGGTGGGGACAACTTCGGTGTGGGGTCCATCCTTCGATATAAGGATTTTTTGCAGTCAGGGCCAGGGGCCCCCAGGCATATCCTTTGGCCATTTTCCCTGGGAAAGAAAACTCAGCAGTCCAGGTTCCTGATGTCAGTTTGTAGGGCTCCCTTGGGTGTATCAGGGCAGCACAAGTTTGAGGTGGGGACAACTTCGGTGTGGGGTCCATCCTTCGATATAAGGATTTTTTGCAGTCATGGCCAGGGGCCCCCGGGCACAACCTTTTTCCATTTTCCCTGGGAAAGAAAACTCAGCAGTCCAGGTTGCTGATGTCAGTTTGTAGGGCTCCCTTGGGTGGATCAGGGCAGCACAAGTTTGAGGTGGGGACAACTTCGGTGTGGGGTCCATCCTTCGATATAAGGATTTTTTGCAGTCAGGGCCAGGGGCCCCCGGGCACATCCTTTTTCCATTTTCCCTGGGAAAGAAAACTCAGCAGTCCAGGTTCCTGATGTCAGTTTGTAGGGCTTCCTTGGGTCTATCAGGGCAGCACAAGTTTGAGGTGGGGACAACTTCGGTGTGGGGTCCATCCTTCGATATAAGGAGTTTTTGCAGTCAGGGCCAGGGGCCCCCGGGCACATCCTTTTTCCATTTTCCCTGGGAAAGAAAACTCAGCAGTCCAGGTTCCTGATGTCAGTTTGTAGGGCTCCCTTGGGTTTATCAGGGCAGCACAAGTTTGAGGTGGGGACAACTTCGGTGTGGGGTCCATCCTTCGATATAAGGATTTTTTGCAGTCAGGGCCAGGGGCCCCCAGGCATAGCCTTTGGCCATTTTCCCTGGGAAAGAAAACTCAGCAGTCCAGGTTCCTGATGTCAGTTTGTAGGGCTCCCTTGGGTCTATCAGGGCAGCACAAGTTTGAGGTGGGGACAACTTCGGTGTGGGGTCCATCCTTCGATATAAGGATTTTTTGCGGTCAGGGCCAGGGGCCCCCGGGCATATCCTTTTTCCATTTTCCCTGGGAAAGAAAACTCAGCAGTCCAGGTTCCTGATGTCAGTTTGTAGGGCTCCCTTGGGTGTATCAGGGCAGCACAAGTTTGAGGTCGGGACAACGTCGGTGTGGGGTCCATCCTTCGATATAAGGATTTTTTGCAGTCAGGGCCAGGGGCCCCTGGGCACATCCTTTTTCCATTTTCCCTGGGAAAGAAAATTCAGCAGTCCAGGTTCCTGATGTCAGTTTGTAGGGCTCCCTTGGGTGTATCAGGGCAGCACAACTTTGAGGTGGGGACAACTTCGGTGTGGGGTCCATCCTTCGATATAAGGATTTTTTTGCAGTGAGGCCCCAGCCCTGGGCCAGGGGCCCCTGGGAACACCCTTTTTCCATTTTCCCTGGGAAAGAAAACTCAGCAGTCCAGGTTGCTGATGTCAGTTTGTAGGGCTCTCTTGGGTCTATCAGGGCAGCACAAGTTTGAGGTGGGGACAACTTCGGTGTGGGGTCCATCCTTCGATATAAGGATTTTTTGCAGTGAGGGCCCTGCCCAGGGCCAGTGGCCCCCGGGCACATCCTTTTTCCATTTTCCCTGGGAAAGAAAACTCAGCAGTCCAGGTTCCTGATGTCAGTTTGTAGGGCTCCCTTGGGTCTATCAGGGCAGCACAAGTTTGAGGTGGGGACAACTTTGGTGTGGGGTCCATCCTTCGATATAAGGATTTTTTGCAGTCAGGGCCAGGGGCCCCTGGGCACATCCTTTGGCCATTTTCCTTGGGAAAGAAAACTCAGCAGTCCAGGTTCTTGATGTCAGTTTGTAGGGCTCCCTTGGGTTTATCAGGGCAGCACAAGTTTGAGGTGGGGACAACTTCGGTGTGGGGTCCATCCTTCGATATAAGGATTTTTTGCAGTCAGGGCCAGGGGCCCCCAGGCATATCCTTTGGCCATTTTCCCTGGGAAAGAAAACTCAGCAGTCCAGGTTCCTGATGTCAGTTTGTAGGGCTCCCTTGGGTGTATCAGGGCAGCACAAGTTTGAGGTGGGGACAACTTCGGTGTGGGGTCCATCCTTCGATATAAGGATTTTTTGCAGTCATGGCCAGGGGCCCCCGGGCACAACCTTTTTCCATTTTCCCTGGGAAAGAAAACTCAGCAGTCCAGGTTGCTGATGTCAGTTTGTAGGGCTCCCTTGGGTGGATCAGGGCAGCACAAGTTTGAGGTGGGGACAACTTCGGTGTGGGGTCCATCCTTCGATATAAGGATTTTTTGCAGTCAGGGCCAGGGGCCCCCGGGCACATCCTTTTTCCATTTTCCCTGGGAAAGAAAACTCAGCAGTCCAGGTTCCTGATGTCAGTTTGTAGGGCTTCCTTGGGTCTATCAGGGCAGCACAAGTTTGAGGTGGGGACAACTTCGGTGTGGGGTCCATCCTTCGATATAAGGAGTTTTTGCAGTCAGGGCCAGGGGCCCCCGGGCACATCCTTTTTCCATTTTCCCTGGGAAAGAAAACTCAGCAGTCCAGGTTCCTGATGTCAGTTTGTAGGGCTCCCTTGGGTCTATCAGGGCAGCACAAGTTTGAGGTGGGGACAACTTCGGTGTGGGGTCCATCCTTCGTTATAAGGATTCTTTGCAGTCAGTGCCAGGGGCCCCTGGGCTCATCCTTTGGCCATTTTCCCTGGGAAAGAAAACTCAGCAGTCCAGGTTCCTGATGTCAGTTTGTAGGGCTCCCTTGGGTGTAACAAGGCAGCACAAGTTTGAGGTGGGGACAACTTCGGTGTGGGGTCCATCCTTCGATATAAGGATTCTTTGCAGTCAGGGCCAGGGGCCCCCGGGCATATCCTTTTTCCATTTTCCCTGGGAAAGAAAACTCAGCAGTCCAGGTTCCTGATGTCAGTTTGTAGGGCTCCCTTGGGTGTATCAGGGCAGCACAAGTTTGAGGTGGGGACAACTTCGGTGTGGGGTCCATCCTTCGATATAAGGATTTTTTGCAGTCAGGGCCAGGGGCCCCCGGGCACATCCTTTTTCCATTTTCCCTGGGAAAGAAAACTCAGCAGTCCAGGTTCCTGATGTCAGTTTGTAGGGCTCCCTTGGGTTTATCAGGGCAGCACAAGTTTGAGGTGGGGACAACTTCGGTGTGGGGTCCATCCTTCGATATAAGGATTTTTTGCAGTCAGGGCCAGGGGCCCCCGGGCATATCCTTTGGCCATTTTCCCTGGGAAAGAAAACTCAGCAGTCCAGGTTCCTGATGTCAGTTTGTAGGGCTCCCTTGGGTCTATCACGGCAGCACAAGTTTGAGGTGGGGACAACTTCGGTGTGGGGTCCATCCTTCGATATAAGGATTATTTGCAGTCAGGGCCAGGGGCCCCCGGGCATATCCTTTTTCCATTTTCCCTGGGAAAGAAAACTCAGCAGTCCAGGTTCCTGATGTCAGTTTGTAGGGCTCCCTTGGGTGTATCAGGGCAGCACAAGTTTGAGGTGGGGACAACTTCGGTGTGGGGTCCATCCTTCGATATAAGGATTTTTTTGCAGTGAGGCCCCAGCCCTGGGCCAGGGGCCCCTGGGAACATCCTTTTTCCATTTTCCCTGGGAAAGAAAACTCAGCAGTCCAGGTTGCTGATGTCAGTTTGTAGGGCTCTCTTGGGTCTATCAGGGCAGCACAAGTTTGAGGTGGGGACAACTTCGGTGTGGGGTCCATCCTTCGATATAAGGATTTTTTGCAGTGAGGGCCCTGCCCAGGGCCAGTGGCCCCCGGGCACATCCTTTTTCCATTTTCCCTGGGAAAGAAAACTCAGCAGTCCAGGTTCCTGATGTCAGTTTGTAGGGCTCCCTTGGGTCTATCAGGGCAGCACAAGTTTGAGGTGGGGACAACTTCGGTGTGGGGTCCATCCTTCGATATAAGGATTTTTTGCAGTCAGGGCCAGGGGCCACCGGGCCCATCCTTTTTCCATTTTCCCTGGGAAAGAAAACTCAGCAGTCCAGCTTCCTGATGTCAGTTTGTAGGGCTCCCTTGGGTCTATCAAGGCAGCACAAGTTTGAGGTGGGGACAACTTCGGTGTGGGCTCCATCCTTCGATATAAGGATTCTTTGCAGTCAGGGCCAGGGGCTCCCGGGCACATCCTTTGGCCATTTTCCCTGGGAAAGAAAACTCAGCAGTCCAGGTTCCTGATGTCAGTTTGTAGGGCTTCCTTGGGTCTATCAGGGCAGCACAAGTTTGAGGTGGGGACAACTTCGGTGTGGGGTCCATCCTTCGATATAAGGAGTTTTTGCAGTCAGGGCCCTGCCCAGGGCCAGGGGCCCCTGGGCACATCCTTTTTCCATTTTCACTGGGAAAGAAAACTCAGCAGTCCAGGTTCCTGATGTCAGTTTGTAGGGCTCCCTTGGGTGTATCAGGGCAGCACAAGTTTGAGGTGGGGACAACTTCGGTGTGGGGTCCATCCTTCGATATAAGGATTTTTTGCAGTCAGGGCCAGGGGCCCCTGGGCACATCCTTTTTCCATTTTCCCTGGGAAAGAAAACTCAGCAGTCCAGGTTGCTGATGTCAGTTTGTAGGGCTCCCTTGGGTCTATCAGGGCAGCACAAGTTTGAGGTGGGGACAACTTCGGTGTGGGGTCCATCCTTCGATATAAGGATTTTTTTGCAGTGAGGCCCCAGCCCTGGGCCAGGGGCCCCTGGGCACATCCTTTTTCCATTTTCCCTGGGAAAGAAAACTCAGCAGTCCAGGTTGCTGATGTCAGTTTGTAGGGCTCCCTTGGGTCTATCAGGGCAGCGCAGGTTTGAGGTAGGGACAACTTCGGTGTGGGGTCCATCCTTCGATATAAGGATTTTTTGCAGTCAGGGCCAGGGGCCCCCGGGCATATCCGTTTTCCATTTTCCCTGGGAAAGAAAACTCAGCAGTCCAGGTTGCTGATGTCAGTTTGTAGGGCTCCCTTGGGTCTATCAGGGCACCACAACTTTGAGGTGGAGACAACTTCGGTGTGGGGTCCATCCTTCGATATAAGGATTTTTTGCAGTCAGGGCCAGGGGCCCCTGGGCACATCCTTTTTCCATTTTCACTGGGAAAGAAAACTCAGCAGTCCAGGTTGCTGATGTCAGTTTGTAGGGCTCTCTTGGGTCTATCAGGGCAGCACAAGTTTGAGGTGGGGACAACTTCGGTGTGGAGTCCATCCTTCGATATAAGGATTTTTTGCAGTGAGGGCCCTGCCCAGGGCCAGTGGCCCCCGGGCACATCCTTTTTCCATTTTCCCTGGGAAAGAAAACTCAGCAGTCCAGGTTCCTGATGTCAGTTTGTCGGGCTTCCTTGGGTCTATCAGGGCAGCACAAGTTTGAGGTGGGGACAACTTCGGTGTGGGGTCCATCCTTCGATATAAGGAGTTTTTGCAGTCAGGGCCAGGGGCCACCGGGCCCATCCTTTTTCCATTTTCCCTGGGAAAGAAAACTCAGCAGTCCAGGTTCCTGATGTCAGTTTGTAGGGCTCCCTTGGGTGTATCAGGGCAGCACAACTTTGAGGTGGGGACAACTTCGGTGTGGGGTCCATCCTTCGATATAAGGATTTTTTGCAGTCAGGGCCAGGGGCCCCTGGGCACATCCTTTTTCCATTTTCCCTGGGAAAGAAAACTCAGCAGTCCAGGTTCCTGATGTCAGTTTGTAGGGCTCCCTTGGGTTTATCAGGGCAGCACAAGTTTGAGGTGGGGACAACTTCGGTGTGGGGTCCATCCTTCGATATAAGGATTTTTTGCAGTCAGGGCCAGGGGCCCCCAGGCATATCCTTTGGCCATTTTCCCTGGGAAAGAAAACTCAGCAGTCCAGGTTCCTGATGTCAGTTTGTAGGGCTCCCTTGGGTCTATCAGGGCAGCACAAGTTTGAGGTGGGGACAACTTCGGTGTGGGGTCCATCCTTCGATATAAGGATTTTTTGCGGTCAGGGCCAGGGGCCCCCGGGCATATCCTTTTTCCATTTTCCCTGGGAAAGAAAACTCAGCAGTCCAGGTTCCTGATGTCAGTTTGTAGGGCTCCCTTGGGTCTATCAGGGCAGCACAAGTTTGAGGTGGGGACAACTTCGGTGTGGGGTCCATCCTTCGATATAAGGATTTTTTGCAGTCAGGGCCAGGGGCCCCTGGGCACATCCTTTTTCCATTTTCCCTGGGAAAGAAAATTCAGCAGTCCAGGTTCCTGATGTCAGTTTGTAGGGCTCCCTTGGGTGTATCAGGGCAGCACAACTTTGAGGTGGGGACAACTTCGGTGTGGGGTCCATCCTTCGATATAAGGATTTTTTTGCAGTGAGGCCCCGCCCTGGGCCAGGGGCCCCTGGGAACATCCTTTTTCCATTTTCCCTGGGAAAGAAAACTCAGCAGTCCAGGTTGCTGATGTCAGTTTGTAGGGCTCTCTTGGGTCTATCAGGGCAGCACAAGTTTGAGGTGGGGACAACTTCGGTGTGGGGTCCATCCTTCGATATAAGGATTTTTTGCAGTGAGGGCCCTGCCCAGGGCCAGTGGCCCCCGGGCACATCCTTTTTCCATTTTCCCTGGGAAAGAAAACTCAGCAGTCCAGGTTCCTGATGTCAGTTTGTAGGGCTCCCTTGGGTCTATCAGGGCAGCACAAGTTTGAGGTGGGGACAACTTCGGTGTGGGGTCCATCCTTCGATATAAGGATTTTTTGCAGTTAGGGCCAGGGGCCCCTGGGCATATCCTTTGGCCATTTTCCTTGGGAAAGAAAACTCAGCAGTCCAGGTTCCTGATGTCAGTTTGTAGGGCTTCATTGGGTCTATCAGGGCAGCACAAGTTTGAGGTGGGGACAACTTCGGTGTGGGGTCCATCCTTCGATATAAGGAGTTTTTGCAGTCAGGGCCAGGGGCCCCCGGGCACATCCTTTTTCCATTTTCCCTGGGAAAGAAAACTCAGCAGTCCAGGTTCCTGATGTCAGTTTGTAGGGCTCCCTTGGGTCTATCAGGGCAGCACAAGTTTGAGGTGGGGACAACTTCGGTGTGGGGTCCATCCTTCGATATAAGGATTCTTTGCAGTCAGTGCCAGGGGCCCCTGGGCTCATCCTTTGGCCATTTTCCCTGGGAAAGAAAACTCAGCAGTCCAGGTTCCTGATGTCAGTTTGTAGGGCTCCCTTGGGTGTATCAGGGCAGCACAAGTTTGAGGTGGGGACAACTTCGGTGTGGGGTCCATCCTTCGATATAAGGAGTTTTTGCAGTCAGGGCCAGGGGCCCCCGGGCACATCATTTTTCCATTTTCCCTGGGAAAGAAAACTCAGCAGTCCAGGTTCCTGATGTCAGTTTGTAGGGCTCCCTTGGGTTTATCAGGGCAGCACAAGTTTGAGGTGGGGACAACTTCGGTGTGGGGTCCATCCTTCGATATAAGGATTTTTTGCAGTCAGGGCCAGGGGCCCCCGGGCATATCCTTCGGCCATTTTCCCTGGGAAAGAAAACTCAGCAGTCCAGGTTCCTGATGTCAGTTTGTAGGGCTCCCTTGCGTCTATCACGGCAGCACAAGTTTGAGGTGGGGACAACTTCGGTGTGGGGTCCATCCTTCGATATAAGGATTTTTTGCAGTCAGGGCCAGGGGCCCCCGGGCACATCCTTTTTCCATTTTCCCTGGGAAAGAAAACTCAGCAGTCCAGGTTCCTGATGTCAGTTTGTAGGGCTCCCTTGGGTGTATCAGGGCAGCACAAGTTTGAGGTGGGGACAACTTCGGTGTGGGGTCCATCCTTCGATATAAGGATTTTTTTGCAGTGAGGCCCCAGCCCTGGGCCAGGGGCCCCTGGGAACATCCTTTTTCCATTTTCCCTGGGAAAGAAAACTCAGCAGTCCAGGTTGCTGATGTCAGTTTGTAGGGCTCTCTTGGGTCTATCAGGGCAGCACAAGTTTGAGGTGGGGACAACTTCGGTGTGGGGTCCATCCTTCGATATAAGGATTTTTTGCAGTGAGGGCCCTGCCCAGGGCCAGTGGCCCCCGGGCACATCCTTTTTCCATTTTCCCTGGGAAAGAAAACTCAGCAGTCCAGGTTCCTGATGTCAGTTTGTAGGGCTCCCTTGGGTCTATCAGGGCAGCACAAGTTTGAGGTGGGGACAACTTCGGTGTGGGGTCCATCCTTCGATATAAGGATTTTTTGCAGTCAGGGCCAGGGGCCCCCAGGCATATCCTTTGGCCATTTTCCCTGGGAAAGAAAACTCAGCAGTCCAGGTTCCTGATGTCAGTTTGTAGGGCTCCCTTGGGTCTATCAGGGCAGCACAAGTTTGAGGTGGGGACAACTTCGGTGTGGGGTCCATCCTTCGATATAAGGATTTTTTGCGGTCAGGGCCAGGGGCCCCCGGGCATATCCTTTTTCCATTTTCCCTGGGAAAGAAAACTCAGCAGTCCAGGTTCCTGATGTCAGTTTGTAGGGCTCCCTTGGGTCTATCAGGGCAGCACAAGTTTGAGGTGGGGACAACTTCGGTGTGGGGTCCATCCTTCGATATAAGGAGTTTTTGCAGTCAGGGCCAGGGGCCCCTGGGCACATCCTTTTTCCATTTTCCCTGGGAAAGAAAATTCAGCAGTCCAGGTTCCTGATGTCAGTTTGTAGGGCTCCCTTGGGTGTATCAGGGCAGCACAACTTTGAGGTGGGGACAACTTCGGTGTGGGGTCCATCCTTCGATATAAGGATTTTTTTGCAGTGAGGCCCCAGCCCTGGGCCAGGGGCCCCTGGGACATCCTTTTTCCATTTTCCCTGGGAAAGAAAACTCAGCAGTCCAGGTTGCTGATGTCAGTTTGTAGGGCTCTCTTGGGTCTATCAGGGCAGCACAAGTTTGAGGTGGGGACAACTTCGGTGTGGGGTCCATCCTTCGATATAAGGATTTTTTGCAGTGAGGGCCCTGCCCAGGGCCAGTGGCCCCCGGGCACATCCTTTTTCCATTTTCCCTGGGAAAGAAAACTCAGCAGTCCAGGTTCCTGATGTCAGTTTGTAGGGCTCCCTTGGGTCTATCAGGGCAGCACAAGTTTGAGGTGGGGACAACTTCGGTGTGGGGTCCATCCTTCGATATAAGGATTTTTTGCAGTTAGGGCCAGGGGCCCCTGGGCATATCCTTTGGCCATTTTCCTTGGGAAAGAAAACTCAGCAGTCCAGGTTCCTGATGTCAGTTTGTAGGGCTCCCTTGGGTTTATCAGGGCAGCACAAGTTTGAGGTGGGGACAACTTCGGTGTGGGGTCCATCCTTCGATATAAGGATTTTTTGCAGTCAGGGCCAGGGGCCCCCAGGCATATCCTTTGGCCATTTTCCCTGGGAAAGAAAACTCAGCAGTCCAGGTTCCTGATGTCAGTTTGTAGGGCTCCCTTGGGTCTATCAGGGCAGCACAAGTTTGAGGTGGGGACAACTTCGGTGTGGGGTCCATCCTTCGATATAAGGATTTTTTGCAGTCATGGCCAGGGGCCCCCGGGCACACCCTTTTTCCATTTTCCCTGGGAAAGAAAACTCAGCAGTCCAGGTTGCTGATGTCAGTTTGTAGGGCTCCCTTGGGTGTATCAGGGCAGCAAAAGTTTGAGGTGGGGACAACTTCGGTGTGGGGTCCATCCTTCGATATAAGGATTTTTTGCAGTCAGGGCCAGGGTCCCCTGGGCACATCCTTTTTCCATTTTCCCTGGGAAAGAAAACTCAGCAGTCCAGGTTGCTGATGTCAGTTTGTAGGGCTTCCTTGGGTCTATCAGGGCAGCACAAGTTTGAGGTGGGGACAACTTCGGTGTGGGGTCCATCCTTCGATATAAGGAGTTTTTGCAGTCAGGGCCAGGGGCCCCCGGGCACATCCTTTTTCCATTTTCCCTGGGAAAGAAAACTCAGCAGTCCAGGTTCCTGATGTCAGTTTGTAGGGCTCCCTTGGGTCTATCAGGGCAGCACAAGTTTGAGGTGGGGACAACTTCGGTGTGGGGTCCATCCTTCGATATAAGGATTCTTTGCAGTCAGTGCCAGGGGCCCCTGGGCTCATCCTTTGGCCATTTTCCCTGGGAAAGAAAACTCAGCAGTCCAGGTTCCTGATGTCAGTTTGTAGGGCTCCCTTGGGTGTAACAAGGCAGCACAAGTTTGAGGTGGGGACAACTTCGGTGTGGGGTCCATCCTTCGATATAAGGATTCTTTGCAGTCAGGGCCAGGGGCCCCCGGGCATATCCTTTTTCCATTTTCCCTGGGAAAGAAAACTCAGCAGTCCAGGTTCCTGATGTCAGTTTGTAGGGCTCCCTTGGGTGTATCAGGGCAGCACAAGTTTGAGGTGGGGACAACTTCGGTGTGGGGTCCATCCTTCGATATAAGGATTTTTTTGCAGTGAGGCCCCAGCCCTGGGCCAGGGGCCCCTGGGAACATCCTTTTTCCATTTTCCCTGGGAAAGAAAACTCAGCAGTCCAGGTTGCTGATGTCAGTTTGTAGGGCTCTCTTGGGTCTATCAGGGCAGCACAAGTTTGAGGTGGGGACAACTTCGGTGTGGGGTCCATCCTTCGATATAAGGATTTTTTGCAGTGAGGGCCCTGCCCAGGGCCAGTGGCCCCCGGGCACATCCTTTTTCCATTTTCCCTGGGAAAGAAAACTCAGCAGTCCAGGTTCCTGATGTCAGTTTGTAGGGCTCCCTTGGGTCTATCAGGGCAGCACAAGTTTGAGGTGGGGACAACTTCGGTGTGGGGTCCATCCTTCGATATAAGGATTTTTTGCAGTCAGGGCCAGGGGCCCCCGGGCCCATCCTTTTTCCATTTTCCCTGGGAAAGAAAACTCAGCAGTCCAGCTTCCTGATGTCAGTTTGTAGGGCTCCCTCGGGTGTATCAGGGCAGCACAACTTTGAGGTGGGGACAACTTCGGTGTGGGCTCCATCCTTCGATATAAGGATTCTTTGCAGTCAGGGCCAGGGGCTCCCGGGCACATCCTTTGGCCATTTTCCCTGGAAAGAAAACTCAGCAGTCCAGGTTCCTGATGTCAGTTTGTAGGGCTCCCTTGGATCTATCAGGGCAGCACAAGTTTGAGGTGGGGACAACTTCGGTGTGGGGTCCATCCTTCGATATAAGGAGTTTTTTGCAGTCAGGACACAGCCCAGGGCCAGGGGCCCCTGGGCAAATCCTTTTTCCATTTTCCCTGGGAAAGAATACTCAGCAGTCCAGGTCCCTGATGTCAGTTTGTAGGGCTCCCTTGGGTCTATCAGGGCAGCACAAGTTTGAGGTGGGGACAACTTCGGTGTGGGGTCCATCCTTCGATATAAGGATTTTTTGCAGTCAGGGCCAGGGGCCCCCGGGCACATCCTTTTTCCATTTTCCCTGGGAAAGAAAACTCAGCAGTCCAGGTTCCTGATGTCAGTTTGTAGGGCTCCCTTGGGTGTATCAGGGCAGCACAACTTTGAGGTGGGGACAACTTCGGTGTGGGGTCCATCCTTCGATATAAGGATTCTTTGCAGTCAGGGCCAGGGGCCCCTGGGAACATCCTTTTTCCATTTTCCCTGGGAAAGAAAACTCAGCAGTCCAGGTTCCTGATGTCAGTTTGTAGGGCTTCCTTGGGTCTATCAGGGCAGCACAAGTTTGAGGTGGGGACAACTTCGGTGTGGGGTCCATCCTTCGATATAAGGAGTTTTTGCAGTCAGGGCCCTGCCCAGGGCCAGGGGCCCCTGGGCACATCCTTTTTCCATTTTCACTGGGAAAGAAAACTCAGCAGTCCAGGTTCCTGATGTCAGTTTGTAGGTCTCCCTTGGGTGTATCAGGGCAGCACAAGTTTGAGGTGGAGACAACTTCGGTGTGGGGTCCATCCTTCGATATAAGGATTTTTTGCAGTCAGGGCCAGGGGCCCCTGGGCACATCCTTTTTCCATTTTCCCCGGGAAAGAAAACTCAGCAGTCCAGGTTCCTGATGTCAGTTTGTAGGGCTCCCTTGGGTCTATCAGGGCAGCACAAGTTTGAGGTGGGGACAACTTCGGTGTGGGGTCCATCCTTCGATATAAGGATTTTTTTGCAGTGAGGCCCCAGCCCTGGGCCAGGGGCCCCTGGGCACATCCTTTTTCCATTTTCCCTGGGAAAGAAAACTCAGCAGTCCAGGTTGCTGATGTCAGTTTGTAGGGCTCTCTTGGGTCTATCAGGGCAGCACAAGTTTGAGGTGGGGACAACTTCGGTGTGGGGTCCATCCTTCGATATAAGGATTTTTTGCAGTCAGGGCCAGGGGCCCCCAGGCACATCCTTTGGCCATTTTCCCTGGGAAAGAAAACTCAGCAGTCCAGCTTCCTGATGTCAGTTTGTAGGGCTCCCTTGGGTGTATCAGGGCAGCACAAGTTTGAGGTGGGGACAACTTCGGTGTGGGGTCCATCCTTCGATATAAGGATTTTTTTGAAGTGAGGCCCCAGCCCTGGGCCAGGGGCCCCTGGGCACATCCTTTTTCCATTTTCACTGGGAAAGAAAACTCAGCAGTCCAGGTTCCTGATGTCAGTTTGTAGGGCTCCCTTGGGTGTATCAGGGCAGCACAAGTTTGAGGTCGGGACAACTTCGGTGTGGGGTGCATCCTTCGATATAAGGATTTTTTGCAGTCAGGGCCCTGCCCAGTGCCAGGGGCCCCTGGGCACCTCCTTTTTCCATTTTCCCTGGGAAAGAAAACTCAGCAGTCCAGGTTCCTGATGTCAGTTTGTAGGGCTTCCTTGGGTCTATCAGGGCAGCACAAGTTTGAGGTGGGGACAACTTCGGTGTGGGGTCCATCCTTCGATATAAGGATTTTTTGCAGTCAGGGCCAGGGGCCCCCAGGCATATCCTTTGGCCATTTTCCCTGGGAAAGAAAACTCAGCAGTCCAGGTTCCTGATGTCAGTTTGTAGGGCTCCCTTGGGTCTATCAGGGCAGCACAAGTTTGAGGTGGGGACAACTTCGGTGTGGGGTCCATCCTTCGATATAAGGATTTTTTGCACTCAGGGCCAGGGGCCCCCGGGCACACCCTTTTTCCATTTTCCCTGGGAAAGAAAACTCAGCAGTCCAGGTTGCTGATGTCAGTTTGTAGGGCTCCCTTGGGTGTATCAGGGCAGCACAAGTTTGAGGTGGGGACAACTTCGGTGTGGGGTCCATCCTTCGATATAAGGATTTTTTGCAGTCAGGGCCAGGGGCCCCCGGGCACATCCTTTTTCCATTTTCCCTGGGAAAGAAAACTCAGCAGTCCAGGTTCCTGATGTCAGTTTGTAGGGCTTCCTTGGGTCTATCAGGGCAGCACAAGTTTGAGGTGGGGACAACTTCGGTGTGGGGTCCATCCTTCGATATAAGGAGTTTTTGCAGTCAGGGCCAGGGGCCCCCGGGCACATCCTTTTTCCATTTTCCCTGGGAAAGAAAACTCAGCAGTCCAGGTTCCTGATGTCAGTTTGTAGGGCTCCCTTGGGTCTATCAGGGCAGCACAAGTTTGAGGTGGGGACAACTTCGGTGTGGGGTCCATCCTTCGATATAAGGATTCTTTGCAGTCAGTGCCAGGGGCCCCTGGGCTCATCCTTTGGCCATTTTCCCTGGGAAAGAAAACTCAGCAGTCCAGGTTCCTGATGTCAGTTTGTAGGGCTCCCTTGGGTGTAACAAGGCAGCACAAGTTTGAGGTGGGGACAACTTCGGTGTGGGGTCCATCCTTCGATATAAGGATTATTTGCAGTCAGGGCCAGGGGCCCCCGGGCATATCCTTTTTCCATTTTCCCTGGGAAAGAAAACTCAGCAGTCCAGGTTCCTGATGTCAGTTTGTAGGGCTCCCTTGGGTGTATCAGGGCAGCACAAGTTTGAGGTGGGGACAACTTCGGTGTGGGGTCCATCCTTCGATATAAGGATTTTTTGCAGTCAGGGCCAGGGGCCCCCGGGCACATCATTTTTCCATTTTCCCTGGGAAAGAAAACTCAGCAGTCCAGGTTCCTGATGTCAGTTTGTAGGGCTCCCTTGGGTTTATCAGGGCAGCACAAGTTTGAGGTGGGGACAACTTCGGTGTGGGGTCCATCCTTCGATATAAGGATTTTTTGCAGTCAGGGCCAGGGGCCCCCGGGCATATCCTTTGGCCATTTTCCCTGGGAAAGAAAACTCAGCAGTCCAGGTTCCTGATGTCAGTTTGTAGGGCTCCCTTGGGTGTATCAGGGCAGCACAAGTTTGAGGTGGGGACAACTTCGGTGTGGGGTCCATCCTTCGATATAAGGATTTTTTTGCAGTGAGGCCCCAGCCCTGGGCCAGGGGCCCCTGGGAACATCCTTTTTCCATTTTCCCTGGGAAAGAAAACTCAGCAGTCCAGGTTGCTGATGTCAGTTTGTAGGGCTCTCTTGGGTCTATCAGGGCAGCACAAGTTTGAGGTGGGGACAACTTCGGTGTGGGGTCCATCCTTCGATATAAGGATTTTTTGCAGTCAGGGCCAGGGGCCCCCGGGCCCATCCTTTTTCCATTTTCCCTGGGAAAGAAAACTCAGCAGTCCAGCTTCCTGATGTCAGTTTGTAGGGCTCCCTCGGGTGTATCAGGGCAGCACAACTTTGAGGTGGGGACAACTTCGGTGTGGGCTCCATCCTTCGATATAAGGATTCTTTGCAGTCAGGGCCAGGGGCTCCCGGGCACATCCTTTGGCCATTTTCCCTGGAAAGAAAACTCAGCAGTCCAGGTTCCTGATGTCAGTTTGTAGGGCTCCCTTGGATCTATCAGGGCAGCACAAGTTTGAGGTGGGGACAACTTCGGTGTGGGGTCCATCCTTCGATATAAGGAGTTTTTTGCAGTCAGGACACAGCCCAGGGCCAGGGGCCCCTGGGCAAATCCTTTTTCAATTTTCCCTGGGAAAGAATACTCAGCAGTCCAGGTCCCTGATGTCAGTTTGTAGGGCTCCCTTGGGTCTATCAGGGCAGCACAAGTTTGAGGTGGGGACAACTTCGGTGTGGGGTCCATCCTTCGATATAAGGATTTTTTGCAGTCAGGGCCAGGGGCCCCCGGGCACATCCTTTTTCCATTTTCCCTGGGAAAGAAAACTCAGCAGTCCAGGTTCCTGATGTCAGTTTGTAGGGCTCCCTTGGGTGTATCAGGGCAGCACAACTTTGAGGTGGGGACAACTTCGGTGTGGGGTCCATCCTTCGATATAAGGATTCTTTGCAGTCAGGGCCAGGGGCCCCTGGGAACATCCTTTTTCCATTTTCCCTGGGAAAGAAAACTCAGCAGTCCAGGTTCCTGATGTCAGTTTGTAGGGCTTCCTTGGGTCTATCAGGGCAGCACAAGTTTGAGGTGGGGACAACTTCGGTGTGGGGTCCATCCTTCGATATAAGGAGTTTTTGCAGTCAGGGCCCTGCCCAGGGCCAGGGGCCCCTGGGCACATCCTTTTTCCATTTTCACTGGGAAAGAAAACTCAGCAGTCCAGGTTCCTGATGTCAGTTTGTAGGTCTCCCTTGGGTGTATCAGGGCAGCACAAGTTTGAGGTGGAGACAACTTCGGTGTGGGGTCCATCCTTCGATATAAGGATTTTTTGCAGTCAGGGCCAGGGGCCCCTGGGCACATCCTTTTTCCATTTTCCCCGGGAAAGAAAACTCAGCAGTCCAGGTTCCTGATGTCAGTTTGTAGGGCTCCCTTGGGTCTATCAGGGCAGCACAAGTTTGAGGTGGGGACAACTTCGGTGTGGGGTCCATCCTTCGATATAAGGATTTTTTTGCAGTGAGGCCCCAGCCCTGGGCCAGGGGCCCCTGGGCACATCCTTTTTCCATTTTCCCTGGGAAAGAAAACTCAGCAGTCCAGGTTGCTGATGTCAGTTTGTAGGGCTCTCTTGGGTCTATCAGGGCAGCACAAGTTTGAGGTGGGGACAACTTCGGTGTGGGGTCCATCCTTCGATATAAGGATTTTTTGCAGTCAGGGCCAGGGGCCCCCAGGCACATCCTTTGGCCATTTTCCCTGGGAAAGAAAACTCAGCAGTCCAGCTTCCTGATGTCAGTTTGTAGGGCTCCCTTGGGTGTATCAGGGCAGCACAAGTTTGAGGTGGGGACAACTTCGGTGTGGGGTCCATCCTTCGATATAAGGATTTTTTTGAAGTGAGGCCCCAGCCCTGGGCCAGGGGCCCCTGGGCACATCCTTTTTCCATTTTCACTGGGAAAGAAAACTCAGCAGTCCAGGTTCCTGATGTCAGTTTGTAGGGCTCCCTTGGGTGTATCAGGGCAGCACAAGTTTGAGGTCGGGACAACTTCGGTGTGGGGTGCATCCTTCGATATAAGGATTTTTTGCAGTCAGGGCCCTGCCCAGTGCCAGGGGCCCCTGGGCACCTCCTTTTTCCATTTTCCCTGGGAAAGAAAACTCAGCAGTCCAGGTTCCTGATGTCAGTTTGTAGGGCTTCCTTGGGTCTATCAGGGCAGCACAAGTTTGAGGTGGGGACAACTTCGGTGTGGGGTCCATCCTTCGATATAAGGATTTTTTGCAGTCAGGGCCAGGGGCCCCCAGGCATATCCTTTGGCCATTTTCCCTGGGAAAGAAAACTCAGCAGTCCAGGTTCCTGATGTCAGTTTGTAGGGCTCCCTTGGGTCTATCAGGGCAGCACAAGTTTGAGGTGGGGACAACTTCGGTGTGGGGTCCATCCTTCGATATAAGGATTTTTTGCACTCAGGGCCAGGGGCCCCCGGGCACACCCTTTTTCCATTTTCCCTGGGAAAGAAAACTCAGCAGTCCAGGTTGCTGATGTCAGTTTGTAGGGCTCCCTTGGGTGTATCAGGGCAGCACAAGTTTGAGGTGGGGACAACTTCGGTGTGGGGTCCATCCTTCGATATAAGGATTTTTTGCAGTCAGGGCCAGGGGCCCCCGGGCACATCCTTTTTCCATTTTCCCTGGGAAAGAAAACTCAGCAGTCCAGGTTCCTGATGTCAGTTTGTAGGGCTTCCTTGGGTCTATCAGGGCAGCACAAGTTTGAGGTGGGGACAACTTCGGTGTGGGGTCCATCCTTCGATATAAGGAGTTTTTGCAGTCAGGGCCAGGGGCCCCCGGGCACATCCTTTTTCCATTTTCCCTGGGAAAGAAAACTCAGCAGTCCAGGTTCCTGATGTCAGTTTGTAGGGCTCCCTTGGGTCTATCAGGGCAGCACAAGTTTGAGGTGGGGACAACTTCGGTGTGGGGTCCATCCTTCGATATAAGGATTCTTTGCAGTCAGTGCCAGGGGCCCCTGGGCTCATCCTTTGGCCATTTTCCCTGGGAAAGAAAACTCAGCAGTCCAGGTTCCTGATGTCAGTTTGTAGGGCTCCCTTGGGTGTAACAAGGCAGCACAAGTTTGAGGTGGGGACAACTTCGGTGTGGGGTCCATCCTTCGATATAAGGATTATTTGCAGTCAGGGCCAGGGGCCCCCGGGCATATCCTTTTTCCATTTTCCCTGGGAAAGAAAACTCAGCAGTCCAGGTTCCTGATGTCAGTTTGTAGGGCTCCCTTGGGTGTATCAGGGCAGCACAAGTTTGAGGTGGGGACAACTTCGGTGTGGGGTCCATCCTTCGATATAAGGATTTTTTGCAGTCAGGGCCAGGGGCCCCCGGGCACATCATTTTTCCATTTTCCCTGGGAAAGAAAACTCAGCAGTCCAGGTTCCTGATGTCAGTTTGTAGGGCTCCCTTGGGTTTATCAGGGCAGCACAAGTTTGAGGTGGGGACAACTTCGGTGTGGGGTCCATCCTTCGATATAAGGATTTTTTGCAGTCAGGGCCAGGGGCCCCCGGGCATATCCTTTGGCCATTTTCCCTGGGAAAGAAAACTCAGCAGTCCAGGTTCCTGATGTCAGTTTGTAGGGCTCCCTTGGGTGTATCAGGGCAGCACAAGTTTGAGGTGGGGACAACTTCGGTGTGGGGTCCATCCTTCGATATAAGGATTTTTTTGCAGTGAGGCCCCAGCCCTGGGCCAGGGGCCCCTGGGAACATCCTTTTTCCATTTTCCCTGGGAAAGAAAACTCAGCAGTCCAGGTTGCTGATGTCAGTTTGTAGGGCTCTCTTGGGTCTATCAGGGCAGCACAAGTTTGAGGTGGGGACAACTTCGGTGTGGGGTCCATCCTTCGATATAAGGATTTTTTGCAGTGAGGGCCCTGCCCAGGGCCTGTGGCCCCCGGGCACATCCTTTTTCCATTTTCCCTGGGAAAGAAAACTCAGCAGTCCAGGTTCCTGATGTCAGTTTGTAGGGCTCTCTTGGGTCTATCAGGGCAGCACAAGTTTGAGGTGGGGACAACTTCGGTGTGGGGTCCATCCTTCGATATAAGGATTTTTTGCAGTCAGGGCCAGGGGCCCCCGGGCCCATCCTTTTTCCATTTTCCCTGGGAAAGAAAACTCAGCAGTCCAGGTTCCTGATGTCAGTTTGTAGGGCTCCCTTGGGTGTATCAGGGCAGCACAAGTTTGAGGTGGGGACAACTTCGGTGTGGGCTCCATCCTTCGATATAAGGATTCTTTGCAGTCAGGGCCAGGGGCTCCCGGGCACATCCTTTGGCCATTTTCCCTGGAAAGAAAACTCAGCAGTCCAGGTTCCTGATGTCAGTTTGTAGGGCTCCCTTGGATCTATCAGGGCAGCACAAGTTTGAGGTGGGGACAACTTCGGTGTGGGGTCCATCCTTCGATATAAGGAGTTTTTGCAGTCAGGGTCCTGCCCAGGGCCAGGGGCCCCTGGGCACATCCTTTTTCCATTTTCACTGGGAAAGAAAACTCAGCAGTCCAGGTTCCTGATGTCAGTTTGTAGGTCTCCCTTGGGTGTATCAGGGCAGCACAAGTTTGAGGTGGAGACAACTTCGGTGTGGGGTCCATCCTTCGATATAAGGATTTTTTGCAGTCAGGGCCAGGGGCCCCTGGGCACATCCTTTTTCCATTTTCCCCGGGAAAGAAAACTCAGCAGTCCAGGTTCCTGATGTCAGTTTGTAGGGCTCCCTTGGGTCTATCAGGGCAGCACAAGTTTGAGGTGGGGACAACTTCGGTGTGGGGTCCATCCTTCGATATAAGGATTTTTTTGCAGTGAGGCCCCAGCCCTGGGCCAGGGGCCCCTGGGCACATCCTTTTTCCATTTTCCCTGGGAAAGAAAACTCAGCAGTCCAGGTTGCTGATGTCAGTTTGTAGGGCTCTCTTGGGTCTATCAGGGCAGCACAAGTTTGAGGTGGGGACAACTTCGGTGTGGGGTCCATCCTTCGATATAAGGATTTTTTGCAGTCAGGGCCAGGGGCCCCCGGGCACATCCTTTGGCCATTTTCCCTGGGAAAGAAAACTCAGCAGTCCAGCTTCCTGATGTCAGTTTGTAGGGCTCCCTTGGGTGTATCAGGGCAGCACAAGTTTGAGGTGGGGACAACTTCGGTGTGGGGTCCATCCTTCGATATAAGGATTTTTTTGAAGTGAGGCCCCAGCCCTGGGCCAGGGGCCCCTGGGCACATCCTTTTTCCATTTTCACTGGGAAAGAAAACTCAGCAGTCCAGGTTCCTGATGTCAGTTTGTAGGGCTCCCTTGGGTGTATCAGGGCAGCACAAGTTTGAGGTCGGGACAACTTCGGTGTGGGGTGCATCCTTCGATATAAGGATTTTTTGCAGTCAGGGCCCTGCCCAGTGCCAGGGGCCCCTGGGCACCTCCTTTTTCCATTTTCCCTGGGAAAGAAAACTCAGCAGTCCAGGTTCCTGATGTCAGTTTGTAGGGCTTCCTTGGGTCTATCAGGGCAGCACAAGTTTGAGGTGGGGACAACTTCGGTGTGGGGTCCATCCTTCGATATAAGGAGTTTTTGCAGTCAGGGCCAGGGGCCCCCGGGCACATCCTTTGGCCATTTTTCCTGGGAAAGAAAACTCAGCAGTCCAGGTTGCTGATGTCAGTTTGTAGGGCTCCCTTGGGTGTATCAGGGCAGCACAAGTTTGAGGTGGGGACAACTTCGGTGTGGGGTCCATCCTTCGATATAAGGATTTTTTGCAGTCAGGGCCAGGGGCCCCCGGGCACATCCTTTTTCCATTTTCCCTGGGAAAGAAAACTCAGCAGTCCAGGTTCCTGATGTCAGTTTGTAGGGCTCCCTTGGGTGTATCAGGGCAGCACAAGTTTGAGGTGGGGACAACTTCGGTGTGGGGTCCATCCTTCGATATAAGGATTTTTTGCAGTTAGGGCCAGGGGCCCCTGGGCATATCCTTTGGCCATTTTCCTTGGGAAAGAAAACTCAGCAGTCCAGGTTCCTGATGTCAGTTTGTAGGGCTCCCTTGGGTTTATCAGGGCAGCACAAGTTTGAGGTGGGGACAACTTCGGTGTGGGGTCCATCCTTCGATATAAGGATTTTTTGCAGTCAGGGCCAGGGGCCCCCAGGCATATCCTTTGGCCATTTTCCCTGGGAAAGAAAACTCAGCAGTCCAGGTTCCTGATGTCAGTTTGTAGGGCTCCCTTGGGTCTATCAGGGCAGCACAAGTTTGAGGTGGGGACAACTTCGGTGTGGGGTCCATCCTTCGATATAAGGATTTTTTGCAGTCATGGCCAGGGGCCCCCGGGCACACCCTTTTTCCATTTTCCCTGGGAAAGAAAACTCAGCAGTCCAGGTTCCTGATGTCAGTTTGTAGGGCTCCCTTGGGTGTATCAGGGCAGCACAAGTTTGAGGTGGGGACAACTTCGGTGTGGGGTCCATCCTTCGATATAAGGATTTTTTGCAGTCAGGGCCAGGGGCCCCCGGGCACATCCTTTTTCCATTTTCCCTGGGAAAGAAAACTCAGCAGTCCAGGTTCCTGATGTCAGTTTGTAGGGCTTCCTTGGGTCTATCAGGGCAGCACAAGTTTGAGGTGGGGACAACTTCGGTGTGGGGTCCATCCTTCGATATAAGGAGTTTTTGCAGTCAGGGCCAGGGGCCCCCGGGCACATCCTTTTTCCATTTTCCCTGGGAAAGAAAACTCAGCAGTCCAGGTTGCTGATGTCAGTTTGTAGGGCTCCCTTGGGTCTATCAGGGCAGCACAAGTTTGAGGTGGGGACAACTTCGGTGTGGGGTCCATCCTTCGATATAAGGATTCTTTGCAGTCAGTGCCAGGGGCCCCTGGGCTCATCCTTTGGCCATTTTCCCTGGGAAAGAAAACTCAGCAGTCCAGGTTCCTGATGTCAGTTTGTAGGGCTTCCTTGGGTCTATCAGGGCAGCACAAGTTTGAGGTGGGGACAACTTCGGTGTGGGGTCCATCCTTCGATATAAGGATTTTTTTGCAGTGAGGCCCCAGCCCTGGGCCAGGGGCCCCTGGGAACATCCTTTTTCCATTTTCCCTGGGAAAGAAAACTCAGCAGTCCAGGTTGCTGATGTCAGTTTGTAGGGCTCTCTTGGGTCTATCAGGGCAGCACAAGTTTGAGGTGGGGACAACTTCGGTGTGGGGTCCATCCTTCGATATAAGGATGTTTTGCAGTGAGGGCCCTGCCCAGGGCCAGTGGCCCCCGGGCACATCCTTTTTCCATTTTCCCTGGGAAAGAAAACTCAGCAGTCCAGGTTCCTGATGTCAGTTTGTAGGGCTCTCTTGGGTCTATCAGGGCAGCACAAGTTTGAGGTGGGGACAACTTCGGTGTGGGGTCCATCCTTCGATATAAGGATTTTTTGCAGTCAGGGCCAGGGGCCCCCGGGCCCATCCTTTTTCCATTTTCCCTGGGAAAGAAAACTCAGCAGTCCAGGTTCCTGATGTCAGTTTGTAGGGCTCCCTTGGGTGTATCAGGGCAGCACAAGTTTGAGGTGGGGACAACTTCGGTGTGGGCTCCATCCTTCGATATAAGGATTCTTTGCAGTCAGGGCCAGGGGCTCCCGGGCACATCCTTTGGCCATTTTCCCTGGAAAGAAAACTCAGCAGTCCAGGTTCCTGATGTCAGTTTGTAGGGCTCCCTTGGATCTATCAGGGCAGCACAAGTTTGAGGTGGGGACAACTTTGGTGTGGGGTCCATCCTTCGATATAAGGAGTTTTTTGCAGTCAGGACACAGCCCAGGGCCAGGGGCCCCTGGGCAAATCCTTTTTCAATTTTCCCTGGGAAAGAATACTCAGCAGTCCAGGTCCCTGATGTCAGTTTGTAGGGCTCCCTTGGGTCTATCAGGGCAGCACAAGTTTGAGGTGGGGACAACTTCGGTGTGGGGTCCATCCTTCGATATAAGGATTTTTTGCAGTCAGGGCCAGGGGCCCCCGGGCACATCCTTTTTCCATTTTCCCTGGGAAAGAAAACTCAGCAGTCCAGGTTCCTGATGTCAGTTTGTAGGGCTCCCTTGGGTGTATCAGGGCAGCACAACTTTGAGGTGGGGACAACTTCGGTGTGGGGTCCATCCTTCGATATAAGGATTCTTTGCAGTCAGGGCCAGGGGCCCCTGGGAACATCCTTTTTCCATTTTCCCTGGGAAAGAAAACTCAGCAGTCCAGGTTCCTGATGTCAGTTTGTAGGGCTTCCTTGGGTCTATCAGGGCAGCACAAGTTTGAGGTGGGGACAACTTCGGTGTGGGGTCCATCCTTCGATATAAGGAGTTTTTGCAGTCAGGGCCCTGCCCAGGGCCAGGGGCCCCTGGGCACATCCTTTTTCCATTTTCACTGGGAAAGAAAACTCAGCAGTCCAGGTTCCTGATGTCAGTTTGTAGGTCTCCCTTGGGTGTATCAGGGCAGCACAAGTTTGAGGTGGGGACAACTTCGGTGTGGGGTCCATCCTTCGATATAAGGATTTTTTGCAGTCAGGGCCAGGGGCCCCTGGGCACATCCTTTTTCCATTTTCCCCGGGAAAGAAAACTCAGCAGTCCAGGTTCCTGATGTCAGTTTGTAGGGCTCCCTTGGGTCTATCAGGGCAGCACAAGTTTGAGGTGGGGACAACTTCGGTGTGGGGTCCATCCTTCGATATAAGGATTTTTTTGCAGTGAGGCCCCAGCCCTGGGCCAGGGGCCCCTGGGCACATCCTTTTTCCATTTTCCCTGGGAAAGAAAACTCAGCAGTCCAGGTTGCTGATGTCAGTTTGTAGGGCTCTCTTGGGTCTATCAGGGCAGCACAAGTTTGAGGTGGGGACAACTTCGGTGTGGGGTCCATCCTTCGATATAAGGATTTTTTGCAGTCAGGTCCAGGGGCCCCCGGGCACATCCTTTGGCCATTTTCCCTGGGAAAGAAAACTCAGCAGTCCAGCTTCCTGATGTCAGTTTGTAGGGCTCCCTTGGGTGTATCAGGGCAGCACAAGTTTGAGGTGGGGACAACTTCGGTGTGGAGTCCATCCTTCGATATAAGGATTTTTTGAAGTGAGGGCCCTGCCCAGGGCCAGTGGCCCCCGGGCACATCCTTTTTCCATTTTCCCTGGGAAAGAAAACTCAGCAGTCCAGGTTCCTGATGTCAGTTTGTAGGGCTTCCTTGGGTCTATCAGGGCAGCACAAGTTTGAGGTGGGGACAACTTCGGTGTGGGGTCCATCCTTCGATATAAGGAGTTTTTGCAGTCAGGGCCAGGGGCCCCCGGGCACATCCTTTGGCCATTTTCCCTGGGAAAGAAAACTCAGCAGTCCAGGTTGCTGATGTCAGTTTGTAGGGCTCCCTTGGGTGTATCAGGGCAGCACAAGTTTGAGGTGGGGACAACTTCGGTGTGGGGTCCATCCTTCGATATAAGGATTTTTTGCAGTCAGGGCCAGGGGCCCCCGGGCACATCCTTTTTCCATTTTCCCTGGGAAAGAAAACTCAGCAGTCCAGGTTCCTGATGTCAGTTTGTAGGTCTCCCTTGGGTGTATCAGGGCAGCACAAGTTTGAGGTGGGGACAACTTCGGTGTGGGGTCCATCCTTCGATATAAGGATTTTTTGCAGTCAGGGCCAGGGGCCCCTGGGCACATCCTTTTTCCATTTTCCCTGGGAAAGAAAACTCAGCAGTCCAGGTTCCTGATGTCAGTTTGTAGGGCTCCCTTGGGTCTATCAGGGCAGCACAAGTTTGAGGTGGGGACAACTTCGGTGTGGGGTCCATCCTTCGATATAAGGATTTTTTTGCAGTGAGGCCCCAGCCCTGGGCCAGTGGCCCCTGGGCACATCCTTTTTCCATTTTCCCTGGGAAAGAAAACTCAGCAGTCCAGGTTGCTGATGTCAGTTTGTAGGGCTCCCTTGGGTTTATCAGGGCAGCACAAGTTTGAGGTCGGGACAATTTCGGTGTGGGGTGCATCCTTCGATATAAGGATTTTTTGAAGTCAGGGCCCTGCCCAGGGCCAGGGGCCCCTGGGCACATCCTTTTTCCATTTTCCCTGGGAAAGAAAACTCAGCAGTCCAGGTTCCTGATGTCAGTTTGTAGGGCTCCCTTGGGTGTATCAGGGCAGCACAAGTTTGAGGTGGGGACAACTTCGGTGTGGGGTCCATCCTTCGATATAAGGATTTTTTTGAAGTGAGGCCCCAGCCCTGGGCCAGGGGCCCCTGGGCACATCCTTTTTCCATTTTCACTGGGAAAGAAAACTCAGCAGTCCAGGTTCCTGATGTCAGTTTGTAGGGCTCCCTTGGGTCTATCAGGGCAGCACAAGTTTGAGGTGGGGACAACTTCGGTGTGGGGTCCATCCTTCGATATAAGGATTTTTTGCAGTCAGGGCCCTGCCCAGGGCCAGGGGCCCCTGGGCACATCCTTTTTCCATTTTCAGTGGGAAAGAAAACTCAGCAGTCCAGGTTCCTGATGTCAGTTTGTAGGGCTCCCTTGGGTGTATCAGGGCAGCACAAGTTTGAGGTGGGGACAACTTCGGTGTGGGGTCCATCCTTCGATATAAGGATTTTTTTGAAGTGAGGCCCCAGCCCTGGGCCAGGGGCCCCTGGGCACATCCTTTTTCCATTTTCCCTGGGAAAGAAAACTCAGCAGTCCAGCTTCCTGATGTCAGTTTGTAGGGCTCCCTTGGGTGTATCAGGGCAGCACAAGTTTGAGGTGGGGACAACTTCGGTGTGGGGTCCATCCTTCGATATAAGGATTTTTTGCAGTCAGGGCCAGGGGCCCCCGGGCACATCCTTTTTCCATTTTCCCTGGGAAAGAAAACTCAGCAGTCCAGGTTCCTGATGTCAGTTTGTAGGGCTCCCTTGGGTGTATCAGGGCAGCACAAGTTTGAGGTGGGGACAACTTCGGTGTGGGGTCCATCCTTCGATATAAGGATTTTTTTGCAGTGAGGCCCCAGCCCTGGGCCAGGGGCCCCTGGGAACATCCTTTTTCCATTTTCCCTGGGAAAGAAAACTCAGCAGTCCAGGTTGCTGATGTCAGTTTGTAGGGCTCTCTTGGGTCTATCAGGGCAGCACAAGTTTGAGGTGGGGACAACTTCGGTGTGGGGTCCATCCTTCGATATAAGGATTTTTTGCAGTGAGGGCCCTGCCCAGGGCCAGTGGCCCCCGGGCACATCCTTTTTCCATTTTCCCTGGGAAAGAAAACTCAGCAGTCCAGGTTCCTGATGTCAGTTTGTAGGGCTCCCTTGGGTCTATCAGGGCAGCACAAGTTTGAGGTGGGGACAACTTCGGTGTGGGGTCCATCCTTCGATATAAGGAGTTTTTGCAGTCAGGGCCAGGGGCCCCCAGGCACATCCTTTTTCCATTTTCCCTGGGAAAGAAAACTCAGCAGTCCAGCTTCCTGATGTCAGTTTGTAGGGCTCCCTTGGGTGTATCAGGGCAGCACAAGTTTGAGGTGGGGACAACTTCGGTGTGGGGTCCATCCTTCGATATAAGGATTTTTTTGAAATGAGGCCCCAGCCCTGGGCCAGGGGCCCCTGGGCACATCCTTTTTCCATTTTCCCTGGGAAAGAAAACTCAGCAGTCCAGGTTCCTGATGTCAGTTTGTAGGGCTCCCTTGGGTCTATCAGGGCAGCACAAGTTTGAGGTGGGGACAACTTCGGTGTGGGGTCCATCCTTCGATATAAGGATTTTTTGCAGTCAGGGCCAGGGGCCCCCGGGCACATCCTTTTTCCATTTTCCCTGGGAAAGAAAACTCAGCAGTCCAGGTTCCTGATGTCAGTTTGTAGGGCTCCCTTGGGTCTATCAGGGCAGCACAAGTTTGAGGTGGGGACAACTTCGGTGTGGGGTCCATCCTTCGATATAAGGATTTTTTGCAGTCAGGGCCAGGGGCCCCTTGGCACATCCTTTTTCCATTTTCCCTGGGAAAGAAAACTCAGCAGTCCAGGTTCCTGATGTCAGTTTGTAGGGCTCCCTTGGGTTTATCAGGGCAGCACAAGTTTGAGGTCGGGACAATTTCGGTGTGGGGTGCATCCTTCGATATAAGGATTTTTTGAAGTCAGGGCCCTGCCCAGGGCCAGGGGCCCCTGGGCACATCCTTTTTCCATTTTCCCTGGGAAAGAAAACTCAGCAGTCCAGGTTCCTGATGTCAGTTTGTAGGGCTCCCTTGGGTGTATCAGGGCAGCACAAGTTTGAGGTGGGGACAACTTCGGTGTGGGGTCCATCCTTCGATATAAGGATTTTTTTGAAGTGAGGCCCCAGCCCTGGGCCAGGGGCCCCTGGGCACATCCTTTTTCCATTTTCACTGGGAAAGAAAACTCAGCAGTCCAGGTTCCTGATGTCAGTTTGTAGGGCTCCCTTGGGTCTATCAGGGCAGCACAAGTTTGAGGTGGGGACAACTTCGGTGTTGGGTCCATCCTTCGATATAAGGATTTTTTGCAGTCAGGGCCCTGCCCAGGGCCAGGGGCCCCTGGGCACATCCTTTTTCCATTTTCAGTGGGAAAGAAAACTCAGCAGTCCAGGTTCCTGATGTCAGTTTGTAGGGCTCCCTTGGGTGTATCAGGGCAGCACAAGTTTGAGGTGGGGACAACTTCGGTGTGGGGTCCATCCTTCGATATAAGGATTTTTTTGAAGTGAGGCCCCAGCCCTGGGCCAGGGGCCCCTGGGCACATCCTTTTTCCATTTTCCCTGGGAAAGAAAACTCAGCAGTCCAGCTTCCTGATGTCAGTTTGTAGGGCTCCCTTGGGTGTATCAGGGCAGCACAAGTTTGAGGTGGGGACAACTTCGGTGTGGGGTCCATCCTTCGATATAAGGATTTTTTGCAGTCAGGGCCAGGGGCCCCCGGGCACATCCTTTTTCCATTTTCCCTGGGAAAGAAAACTCAGCAGTCCAGGTTCCTGATGTCAGTTTGTAGGGCTCCCTTGGGTGTATCAGGGCAGCACAAGTTTGAGGTGGGGACAACTTCGGTGTGGGGTCCATCCTTCGATATAAGGATTTTTTTGCAGTGAGGCCCCAGCCCTGGGCCAGGGGCCCCTGGGAACATCCTTTTTCCATTTTCCCTGGGAAAGAAAACTCAGCAGTCCAGGTTCCTGATGTCAGTTTGTAGGGCTCCCTTGGGTCTATCAGGGCAGCACAAGTTTGAGGTGGGGACAACTTCGGTGTGGGGTCCATCCTTCGATATAAGGAGTTTTTGCAGTCAGGGCCAGGGGCCCCCAGGCACATCCTTTTTCCATTTTCCCTGGGAAAGAAAACTCAGCAGTCCAGCTTCCTGATGTCAGTTTGTAGGGCTCCCTTGGGTGTATCAGGGCAGCACAAGTTTGAGGTGGGGACAACTTCGGTGTGGGGTCCATCCTTCGATATAAGGATTTTTTTGAAGTGAGGCCCCAGCCCTGGGCCAGGGGCCCCTGGGCACATCCTTTTTCCATTTTCCCTGGGAAAGAAAACTCAGCAGTCCAGGTTCCTGATGTCAGTTTGTAGGGCTCCCTTGGGTGTATCAGGGCAGCACAAGTTTGAGGTGGGGACAACTTCGGTGTGGGGTCCATCCTTCGATATAAGGATTTTTTGCAGTCAGGGCCAGGGGCCCCCGGGCACATCCTTTTTCCATTTTCCCTGGGAAAGAAAACTCAGCAGTCCAGGTTCCTGATGTCAGTTTGTAGGGCTCCCTTGGGTCTATCAGGGCAGCACAAGTTTGAGGTGGGGACAACTTCGGTGTGGGGTCCATCCTTCGATATAAGGATTTTTTGCAGTCAGGGCCAGGGGCCCCTTGGCACATCCTTTTTCCATTTTCCCTGGGAAAGAAAACTCAGCAGTCCAGGTTCCTGATGTCAGTTTGTAGGGCTCCCTTGGGTCTATCAGGGCAGCACAAGTTTGAGGTGGGGACAACTTCGGTGTGGGGTCCATCCTTCGATATAAGGATTTTTTGCAGTCAGGGCCAGGGGCCCCTGGGCACATCCTTTGGCCCTTTACCCTGGGAAAGAAAACTCAGCAGTCCAGGTTCCTGATGTCAGTTTGTAGGGCTCCCTTGGGTTTATCAGGGCAGCACAAGTTTGAGGTGGGGACAACTTCGGTGTGGGGTCCATCCTTCGATATAAGGATTCTTTGCAGTCAGGGCCAGGGGCCCCCAGGCATATCCTTTGGCCATTTTCCCTGGGAAAGAAAACTCAGCAGTCCAGGTTGCTGATGTCAGTTTGTAGGTCTCCCTTGGGTGTATCAGGGCAGCACAAGTTTGAGGTGGGGACAACTTCGGTGTGGGGTCCATCCTTCGATATAAGGATTTTTTGCAGTCAGGGCCAGGGGCCCCTGGGCACATCCTTTTTCCATTTTCCCTGGGAAAGAAAACTCAGCAGTCCAGGTTGCTGATGTCAGTTTGTAGGGCTCCCTTGGGTCTATCAGGGCAGCACAAGTTTGAGGTGGGGACAACTTCGGTGTGGGGTCCATCCTTCGATATAAGGATTTTTTTGAAGTGAGGCCCCAGCCCTGGGCCAGGGGCCCCTGGGCACATCCTTTTTCCATTTTCCCTGGGAAAGAAAACTCAGCAGTCGAGGTTCCTGATGTCAGTTTGTAGGGCTCCCTTGGGTGTATCAGGGCAGCACAAGTTTGAGGTGGGGACAACTTCGGTGTGGGGTCCATCCTTCGATATAAGGATTTTTTTGCAGTGAGGCCCCAGCCCTGGGCCAGGGGCCCCTGGGAACATCCTTTTTCCATTTTCCCTGGGAAAGAAAACTCAGCAGTCCAGGTTGCTGATGTCAGTTTGTAGGGCTCTCTTGGGTCTATCAGGGCAGCACAAGTTTGAGGTGGGGACAACTTCGGTGTGGGGTCCATCCTTCGATATAAGGATTTTTTGCAGTCAGGGCCAGGGGCCCCCGGGCCCATCCTTTTTCCATTTTCCCTGGGAAAGAAAACTCAGCAGTCCAGGTTCCTGATGTCAGTTTGTAGGGCTCCCTCGGGTGTATCAGGGCAGCACAACTTTGAGGTGGGGACAACTTCGGTGTGGGCTCCATCCTTCGATATAAGGATTCTTTGCAGTCAGGGCCAGGGGCTCCCGGGCACATCCTTTGGCCATTTTCCCTGGAAAGAAAACTCAGCAGTCCAGGTTCCTGATGTCAGTTTGTAGGGCTCCCTTGGATCTATCAGGGCAGCACAAGTTTGAGGTGGGGACAACTTCGGTGTGGGGTCCATCCTTCGATATAAGGAGTTTTTTGCAGTCAGGACACAGCCCAGGGCCAGGGGCCCCTGGGAACATCCTTTTTCCATTTTCCCTGGGAAAGAATACTCAGCAGTCCAGGTCCCTGATGTCAGTTTGTAGGGCTCCCTTGGGTCTATCAGGGCAGCACAAGTTTGAGGTGGGGACAACTTCGGTGTGGGGTCCATCCTTCGATATAAGGATTTTTTGCAGTCAGGGCCAGGGGCCCCCGGGCACATCCTTTTTCCATTTTCCCTGGGAAAGAAAACTCAGCAGTCCAGGTTCCTGATGTCAGTTTGTAGGGCTCCCTTGGGTGTATCAGGGCAGCACAACTTTGAGGTGGGGACAACTTCGGTGTGGGGTCCATCCTTCGATATAAGGAGTTTTTGCAGTCAGGGCCCTGCCCAGGGCCAGGGGCCCCTGGGCACATCCTTTTTCCATTTTCACTGGGAAAGAAAACTCAGCAGTCCAGGTTCCTGATGTCAGTTTGTAGGTCTCCCTTGGGTGTATCAGGGCAGCACAAGTTTGAGGTGGGGACAACTTCGGTGTGGGGTCCATCCTTCGATATAAGGATTTTTTGCAGTCAGGGCCAGGGGCCCCTGGGCACATCCTTTTTCCATTTTCCCCGGGAAAGAAAACTCAGCAGTCCAGGTTCCTGATGTCAGTTTGTAGGGCTCCCTTGGGTCTATCAGGGCAGCACAAGTTTGAGGTGGGGACAACTTCGGTGTGGGGTCCATCCTTCGATATAAGGATTTTTTTGCAGTGAGGCCCCAGCCCTGGGCCAGGGGCCCCTGGGCACATCCTTTTTCCATTTTCCCTGGGAAAGAAAACTCAGCAGTCCAGGTTGCTGATATCAGTTTGTAGGGCTCTCTTGGGTCTATCAGGGCAGCACAAGTTTGAGGTGGGGACAACTTCGGTGTGGGGTCCATCCTTCGATATAAGGATTTTTTGCAGTCAGGGCCAGGGGCCCCCGGGCACATCCTTTGGCCATTTTCCCTGGGAAAGAAAACTCAGCAGTCCAGCTTCCTGATGTCAGTTTGTAGGGCTCCCTTGGGTGTATCAGGGCAGCACAAGTTTGAGGTGGGGACAACTTCGGTGTGGGGTCCATCCTTCGATATAAGGATTTTTTTGAAGTGAGGCCCCAGCCCTGGGCCAGGGGCCCCTGGGCACATCCTTTTTCCATTTTCACTGGGAAAGAAAACTCAGCAGTCCAGGTTCCTGATGTCAGTTTGTAGGGCTCCCTTGGGTGTATCAGGGCAGCACAAGTTTGAGGTCGGGACAACTTCGGTGTGGGGTGCATCCTTCGATATAAGGATTTTTTGCAGTCAGGGCCCTGCCCAGTGCCAGGGGCCCCTGGGCACCTCCTTTTTCCATTTTCCCTGGGAAAGAAAACTCAGCAGTCCAGGTTCCTGATGTCAGTTTGTAGGGCTCCCTTGGGTGTATCAGGGCAGCACAAGTTTGAGGTGGGGACAACTTCGGTGTGGAGTCCATCCTTCGATATAAGGATTTTTTGAAGTGAGGGCCCTGCCCAGGGCCAGTGGCCCCCGGGCACATCCTTTTTCCATTTTCCCTGGGAAAGAAAACTCAGCAGTCCAGGTTCCTGATGTCAGTTTGTAGGGCTTCCTTGGGTCTATCAGGGCAGCACAAGTTTGAGGTGGGGACAACTTCGGTGTGGGGTCCATCCTTCGATATAAGGAGTTTTTGCAGTCAGGGCCAGGGGCCCCCGGGCACATCCTTTGGCCATTTTCCCTGGGAAAGAAAACTCAGCAGTCCAGGTTCCTGATGTCAGTTTGTAGGGCTCCCTTGGGTGTATCAGGGCAGCACAAGTTTGAGGTGGGGACAACTTCGGTGTGGGGTCCATCCTTCGATATAAGGATTTTTTGCAGTCAGGGCCAGGGGCCCCCGGGCACATCCTTTTTCCATTTTCCCTGGGAAAGAAAACTCAGCAGTCCAGGTTCCTGATGTCAGTTTGTAGGTCTCCCTTGGGTGTATCAGGGCAGCACAAGTTTGAGGTGGGGACAACTTCGGTGTGGGGTCCATCCTTCGATATAAGGATTTTTTGCAGTCAGGGCCAGGTGCCCCTGGGCACATCCTTTTTCCATTTTCCCTGGGAAAGAAAACTCAGCAGTCCAGGTTCCTGATGTCAGTTTGTAGGGCTCCCTTGGGTCTATCAGGGCAGCACAAGTTTGAGGTGGGGACAACTTCGGTGTGGGGTCCATCCTTCGATATAAGGATTTTTTTGCAGTGAGGCCCCAGCCCTGGGCCAGTGGCCCCTGGGCACATCCTTTTTCCATTTTCCCTGGGAAAGAAAACTCAGCAGTCCAGGTTGCTGATGTCAGTTTGTAGGGCTCCCTTGGGTTTATCAGGGCAGCACAAGTTTGAGGTCGGGACAATTTCGGTGTGGGGTGCATCCTTCGATATAAGGATTTTTTGAAGTCAGGGCCCTGCCCAGGGCCAGGGGCCCCTGGGCACATCCTTTTTCCATTTTCCCTGGGAAAGAAAACTCAGCAGTCCAGGTTCCTGATGTCAGTTTGTAGGGCTCCCTTGGGTGTATCAGGGCAGCACAAGTTTGAGGTGGGGACAACTTCGGTGTGGGGTCCATCCTTCGATATAAGGATTTTTTTGAAGTGAGGCCCCAGCCCTGGGCCAGGGGCCCCTGGGCACATCCTTTTTCCATTTTCACTGGGAAAGAAAACTCAGCAGTCCAGGTTCCTGATGTCAGTTTGTAGGGCTCCCTTGGGTGTATCAGGGCAGCACAAGTTTGAGGTGGGGACAACTTCGGTGTGGGGTCCATCCTTCGATATAAGGATTCTTTGCAGTCAGGGCCCTGCCCAGGGCCAGGGGCCCCTGGGCACATCCTTTTTCCATTTTCAGTGGGAAAGAAAACTCAGCAGTCCAGGTTCCTGATGTCAGTTTGTAGGGCTCCCTTGGGTGTATCAGGGCAGCACAAGTTTGAGGTGGGGACAACTTCGGTGTGGGGTCCATCCTTCGATATAAGGATTTTTTTGAAGTGAGGCCCCAGCCCTGGGCCAGGGGCCCCTGGGCACATCCTTTTTCCATTTTCCCTGGGAAAGAAAACTCAGCAGTCCAGCTTCCTGATGTCAGTTTGTAGGGCTCCCTTGGGTGTATCAGGGCAGCACAAGTTTGAGGTGGGGACAACTTCGGTGTGGGGTCCATCCTTCGATATAAGGATTTTTTGCAGTCAGGGCCAGGGGCCCCCGGGCACATCCTTTTTCCATTTTCCCTGGGAAAGAAAACTCAGCAGTCCAGGTTCCTGATGTCAGTTTGTAGGGCTCCCTTGGGTGTATCAGGGCAGCACAAGTTTGAGGTGGGGACAACTTCGGTGTGGGGTCCATCCTTCGATATAAGGATTTTTTTGCAGTGAGGCCCCAGCCCTGGGCCAGGGGCCCCTGGGAACATCCTTTTTCCATTTTCCCTGGGAAAGAAAACTCAGCAGTCCAGGTTGCTGATGTCAGTTTGTAGGGCTCTCTTGGGTCTATCAGGGCAGCACAAGTTTGAGGTGGGGACAACTTCGGTGTGGGGTCCATCCTTCGATATAAGGATTTTTTGCAGTGAGGGCCCTGCCCAGGGCCAGTGGCCCCCGGGCACATCCTTTTTCCATTTTCCCTGGGAAAGAAAACTCAGCAGTCCAGGTTCCTGATGTCAGTTTGTAGGGCTCCCTTGGGTCTATCAGGGCAGCACAAGTTTGAGGTGGGGACAACTTCGGTGTGGGGTCCATCCTTCGATATAAGGAGTTTTTGCAGTCAGGGCCAGGGGCCCCCAGGCACATCCTTTTTCCATTTTCCCTGGGAAAGAAAACTCAGCAGTCCAGCTTCCTGATGTCAGTTTGTAGGGCTCCCTTGGGTGTATCAGGGCAGCACAAGTTTGAGGTGGGGACAACTTCGGTGTGGGGTCCATCCTTCGATATAAGGATTTTTTTGAAGTGAGGCCCCAGCCCTGGGCCAGGGGCCCCTGGGCACATCCTTTTTCCATTTTCACTGGGAAAGAAAACTCAGCAGTCCAGGTTCCTGATGTCAGTTTGTAGGGCTCCCTTGGGTGTATCAGGGCAGCACAAGTTTGAGGTGGGGACAACTTCGGTGTGGGGTCCATCCTTCGATATAAGGATTTTTTGCAGTCAGGGCCAGGGGCCCCCGGGCACATCCTTTTTCCATTTTCCCTGGGAAAGAAAACTCAGCAGTCCAGGTTCCTGATGTCAGTTTGTAGGGCTCCCTTGGGTCTATCAGGGCAGCACAAGTTTGAGGTGGGGACAACTTCGGTGTGGGGTCCATCCTTCGATATAAGGATTTTTTGCAGTCAGGGCCAGGGGCCCCTTGGCACATCCTTTTTCCATTTTCCCTGGGAAAGAAAACTCAGCAGTCCAGGTTCCTGATGTCAGTTTGTAGGGCTCCCTTGGGTCTATCAGGGCAGCACAAGTTTGAGGTGGGGACAACTTCGGTGTGGGGTCCATCCTTCGATATAAGGATTTTTTGCAGTCAGGGCCAGGGGCCCCTGGGCACATCCTTTGGCCATTTTCCCTGGGAAAGAAAACTCAGCAGTCCAGGTTCCTGATGTCAGTTTGTAGGGCTCCCTTGGGTTTATCAGGGCAGCACAAGTTTGAGGTGGGGACAACTTCGGTGTGGGGTCCATCCTTCGATATAAGGATTCTTTGCAGTCAGGGCCAGGGGCCCCCAGGCATATCCTTTGGCCATTTTCCCTGGGAAAGAAAACTCAGCAGTCCAGGTTGCTGATGTCAGTTTGTAGGTCTCCCTTGGGTGTATCAGGGCAGCACAAGTTTGAGGTGGGGACAACTTCGGTGTGGGGTCCATCCTTCGATATAAGGATTTTTTGCAGTCAGGGCCAGGGGCCCCTGGGCACATCCTTTTTCCATTTTCCCTGGGAAAGAAAACTCAGCAGTCCAGGTTGCTGATGTCAGTTTGTAGGGCTCCCTTGGGTCTATCAGGGCAGCACAAGTTTGAGGTGGGGACAACTTCGGTGTGGGGTCCATCCTTCGATATAAGGATTTTTTTGAAGTGAGGCCCCAGCCCTGGGCCAGGGGCCCCTGGGCACATCCTTTTTCCATTTTCCCTGGGAAAGAAAACTCAGCAGTCGAGGTTCCTGATGTCAGTTTGTAGGGCTCCCTTGGGTGTATCAGGGCAGCACAAGTTTGAGGTGGGGACAACTTCGGTGTGGGGTCCATCCTTCGATATAAGGATTTTTTTGCAGTGAGGCCCCAGCCCTGGGCCAGGGGCCCCTGGGAACATCCTTTTTCCATTTTCCCTGGGAAAGAAAACTCAGCAGTCCAGGTTCCTGATGTCAGTTTGTAGGGCTCTCTTGGGTCTATCAGGGCAGCACAAGTTTGAGGTGGGGACAACTTCGGTGTGGGGTCCATCCTTCGATATAAGGATTTTTTGCAGTGAGGGCCCTGCCCAGGGCCAGTGGCCCCCAGGCACATCCTTTTTCCATTTTCCCTGGGGAAGAAAACTCAGCAGTCCAGGTTCCTGATGTCAGTTTGTAGGGCTCCCTTGGGTCTATCAGGGCAGCACAAGTTTGAGGTGGGGACAACTTCGGTGTGGGGTCCATCCTTCGATATAAGGATTTTTTGCAGTTAGGGCCAGGGGCCCCTGGGCATATCCTTTGGCCATTTTCCTTGGGAAAGAAAACTCAGCAGTCCAGGTTCCTGATGTCAGTTTGTAGGGCTCCCTTGGGTTTATCAGGGCAGCACAAGTTTGAGGTGGGGACAACTTCGGTGTGGGGTCCATCCTTCGATATAAGGATTTTTTGCAGTCAGGGCCAGGGGCCCCCAGGCATATCCTTTGGCCATTTTCCCTGGGAAAGAAAACTCAGCAGTCCAGGTTCCTGATGTCAGTTTGTAGGGCTCCCTTGGGTCTATCAGGGCAGCACAAGTTTGAGGTGGGGACAACTTCGGTGTGGGGTCCATCCTTCGATATAAGGATTTTTTGAAGTCAGGGCCAGGGGCCCCCGGGCACACCCTTTTTCCATTTTCCCTGGGAAAGAAAACTCAGCAGTCCAGGTTGCTGATGTCAGTTTGTAGGGCTCCCTTGGGTGTATCAGGGCAGCACAAGTTTGAGGTGGGGACAACTTCGGTGTGGGGTCCATCCTTCGATATAAGGATTTTTTGCAGTCAGGGCCAGGGGCCCCCGGGCACATCCTTTTTCCATTTTCCCTGGGAAAGAAAACTCAGCAGTCCAGGTTCCTGATGTCAGTTTGTAGGGCTTCCTTGGGTCTATCAGGGCAGCACAAGTTTGAGGTGGGGACAACTTCGGTGTGGGGTCCATCCTTCGATATAAGGAGTTTTTGCAGTCAGGGCCAGGGGCCCCCGGGCACATCCTTTTTCCATTTTCCCTGGGAAAGAAAACTCAGCAGTCCAGGTTCCTGATGTCAGTTTGTAGGGCTCCCTTGGGTCTATCAGGGCAGCACAAGTTTGAGGTGGGGACAACTTCGGTGTGGGGTCCATCCTTCGATATAAGGATTCTTTGCAGTCAGTGCCAGGGGCCCCTGGGCTCATCCTTTGGCCATTTTCCCTGGGAAAGAAAACTCAGCAGTCCAGGTTCCTGATGTCAGTTTGTAGGGCTCCCTTGGGTGTAACAAGGCAGCACAAGTTTGAGGTGGGGACAACTTCGGTGTGGGGTCCATCCTTCGATATAAGGATTTTTTTGCAGTGAGGCCCCAGCCCTGGGCCAGTGGCCCCTGGGCACATCCTTTTTCCATTTTCCCTGGGAAAGAAAACTCAGCAGTCCAGGTTGCTGATGTCAGTTTGTAGGGCTCCCTTGGGTTTATCAGGGCAGCACAAGTTTGAGGTCGGGACAATTTCGGTGTGGGGTGCATCCTTCGATATAAGGATTTTTTGAAGTCAGGGCCCTGCCCAGGGCCAGGGGCCCCTGGGCACATCCTTTTTCCATTTTCCCTGGGAAAGAAAACTCAGCAGTCCAGGTTCCTGATGTCAGTTTGTAGGGCTCCCTTGGGTGTATCAGGGCAGCACAAGTTTGAGGTGGGGACAACTTCGGTGTGGGGTCCATCCTTCGATATAAGGATTTTTTTGAAGTGAGGCCCCAGCCCTGGGCCAGGGGCCCCTGGGCACATCCTTTTTCCATTTTCACTGGGAAAGAAAACTCAGCAGTCCAGGTTCCTGATGTCAGTTTGTAGGGCTCCCTTGGGTGTATCAGGGCAGCACAAGTTTGAGATGGGGACAACTTCGGTGTGGGGTCCATCCTTCGATATAAGGATTTTTTGCAGTCAGGGCCCTGCCCAGGGCCAGGGGCCCCTGGGCACATCCTTTTTCCATTTTCACTGGGAAAGAAAACTCAGCAGTCCAGGTTCCTGATGTCAGTTTGTAGGGCTCCCTTGGGTGTATCAGGGCAGCACAAGTTTGAGGTGGGGACAACTTCGGTGTGGGGTCCATCCTTCGATATAAGGATTTTTTTGAAGTGAGGCCCCAGCTCTGGGCCAGGGGCCCCTGGGCACATCCTTTTTCCATTTTCCCTGGGAAAGAAAACTCAGCAGTCCAGCTTCCTGATGTCAGTTTGTAGGGCTCCCTTGGGTGTATCAGGGCAGCACAAGTTTGAGGTGGGGACAACTTCGGTGTGGGGTCCATCCTTCGATATAAGGATTTTTTGCAGTCAGGGCCAGGGGCCCCCGGGCACATCCTTTTTCCATTTTCCCTGGGAAAGAAAACTCAGCAGTCCAGGTTCCTGATGTCAGTTTGTAGGGCTCCCTTGGGTGTATCAGGGCAGCACAAGTTTGAGGTGGGGACAACTTCGGTGTGGGGTCCATCCTTCGATATAAGGATTTTTTTGCAGTGAGGCCCCAGCCCTGGGCCAGGGGCCCCTGGGAACATCCTTTTTCCATTTTCCCTGGGAAAGAAAACTCAGCAGTCCAGGTTGCTGATGTCAGTTTGTAGGGCTCTCTTGGGTCTATCAGGGCAGCACAAGTTTGAGGTGGGGACAACTTCGGTGTGGGGTCCATCCTTCGATATAAGGATTTTTTGCAGTGAGGGCCCTGCCCAGGGCCAGTGGCCCCCGGGCACATCCTTTTTCCATTTTCCCTGGGAAAGAAAACTCAGCAGTCCAGGTTCCTGATGTCAGTTTGTAGGGCTCCCTTGGGTCTATCAGGGCAGCACAAGTTTGAGGTGGGGACAACTTCGGTGTGGGGTCCATCCTTCGATATAAGGAGTTTTTGCAGTCAGGGCCAGGGGCCCCCAGGCACATCCTTTTTCCATTTTCCCTGGGAAAGAAAACTCAGCAGTCCAGCTTCCTGATGTCAGTTTGTAGGGCTCCCTTGGGTGTATCAGGGCAGCACAAGTTTGAGGTGGGGACAACTTCGGTGTGGGGTCCATCCTTCGATATAAGGATTTTTTTGAAGTGAGGCCCCAGCCCTGGGCCAGGGGCCCCTGGGCACATCCTTTTTCCATTTTCCCTGGGAAAGAAAACTCAGCAGTCCAGGTTCCTGATGTCAGTTTGTAGGGCTCCCTTGGGTGTATCAGGGCAGCACAAGTTTGAGGTGGGGACAACTTCGGTGTGGGGTCCATCCTTCGATATAAGGATTTTTTGCAGTCAGGGCCAGGGGCCCCCGGGCACATCCTTTTTCCATTTTCCCTGGGAAAGAAAACTCAGCACTCCAGGTTCCTGATGTCAGTTTGTAGGGCTCCCTTGGGTCTATCAGGGCAGCACAAGTTTGAGGTGGGGACAACTTCGGTGTGGGGTCCATCCTTCGATATAAGGATTTTTTGCAGTCAGGGCCAGGGGCCCCTTGGCACATCCTTTTTCCATTTTCCCTGGGAAAGAAAACTCAGCAGTCCAGGTTCCTGATGTCAGTTTGTAGGGCTCCCTTGGGTCTATCAGGGCAGCACAAGTTTGAGGTGGGGACAACTTCGGTGTGGGGTCCATCCTTCGATATAAGGATTTTTTGCAGTCAGGGCCAGGGGCCCCTGGGCACATCCTTTGGCCATTTTCCCTGGGAAAGAAAACTCAGCAGTCCAGGTTCCTGATGTCAGTTTGTAGGGCTCCCTTGGGTTTATCAGGGCAGCACAAGTTTGAGGTGGGGACAACTTCGGTGTGGGGTCCATCCTTCGATATAAGGATTCTTTGCAGTCAGGGCCAGGGGCCCCCAGGCATATCCTTTGGCCATTTTCCCTGGGAAAGAAAACTCAGCAGTCCAGGTTCCTGATGTCAGTTTTTACGGCTCCCTTGGGTGTATCAGGGCAGCACAAGTTTGAGGTGGGGACAACTTCGGTGTGGGGTCCATCCTTCGATATAAGGATTTTTTGCAGTCAGGGCCAGGGGCCCCTGGGCACATCCTTTTTCCATTTTCCCTGGGAAAGAAAACTCAGCAGTCCAGGTTGCTGATGTCAGTTTGTAGGGCTCCCTTGGGTCTATCAGGGCAGCACAAGTTTGAGGTGGGGACAACTTCGGTGTGGGGTCCATCCTTCGATATAAGGATTTTTTTGAAGTGAGGCCCCAGCCCTGGGCCAGGGGCCCCTGGGCACATCCTTTTTCCATTTTCCCTGGGAAAGAAAACTCAGCAGTCCAGGTTCCTGATGTCAGTTTGTAGGGCTCCCTTGGGTGTATCAGGGCAGCACAAGTTTGAGGTGGGGACAACTTCGGTGTGGGGTCCATCCTTCGATATAAGGATTTTTTTGCAGTGAGGCCCCAGCCCTGGGCCAGGGGCCCCTGGGAACATCCTTTTTCCATTTTCCCTGGGAAAGAAAACTCAGCAGTCCAGGTTGCTGATGTCAGTTTGTAGGGCTCTCTTGGGTCTATCAGGGCAGCACAAGTTTGAGGTGGGGACAACTTCGGTGTGGGGTCCATCCTTCGATATAAGGATTTTTTGCAGTGAGGGCCCTGCCCAGGGCCAGTGGCCCCCGGGCACATCCTTTTTCCATTTTCCCTGGGGAAGAAAACTCAGCAGTCCAGGTTCCTGATGTCAGTTTGTAGGGCTCCCTTGGGTTTATCAGGGCAGCACAAGTTTGAGGTCAGGACAATTTCGGTGTGGGGTGCATCCTTCGATATAAGGATTTTTTGAAGTCAGGGCCAGGGGCCCCCGGGCACACCCTTTGGCCATTTTCCCTGGGAAAGAAAACTCAGCAGTCCAGGTTCCTGATGTCAGTTTGTAGGGCTCCCTTGGGTGTATCAGGGCAGCACAAGTTTGAGGTGGGGACAACTTCGGTGTGGGGTCCATCCTTCGATATAAGGATTTTTTGCAGTCAGGGCCAGGGGCCCCCGGGCACATCCTTTTTCCATTTTCCCTGGGAAAGAAAACTCAGCAGTCCAGGTTGCTGATGTCAGTTTGTAGGGCTCCCTTGGGTCTATCAGGGCAGCACAAGTTTGAGGTGGGGACAACTTCGGTGTGGGGTCCATCCTTCGATATAAGGATTTTTTGCAGTCAGGGCCAGGGGCCCCCGGGCACATCCTTTTTCCATTTTCCCTGGGAAAGAAAACTCAGCAGTCCAGGTTCCTGATGTCAGTTTGTAGGGCTCCCTTGGGTCTATCAGGGCAGCACAACTTTGAGGTGGGGACAACTTCGGTGTGGGGTCCATCCTTCGATATAAGGATTTTTTGCAGTCAGGGCCAGGGGCCCCTGGGCACATCCTTTTTCCATTTTCCCTGGGAAAGAAAACTCAGCAGTCCAGGTTGCTGATGTCAGTTTGTAGGGCTCTCTTGGGTCTATCAGGGCAGCACAAGTTTGACGTGGGGACAACTTCGGTGTGGGGTCCATCCTTCAATATAAGGAGTTTTTGCAGTGAGGGCCCTGCCCAGGGCCAGTGGCCCCCGGGCACATCCTTTTTCCATTTTCCCTGGGAAAGAAAACTCAGCAGTCCAGGTTCCTGATGTCAGTTTGTAGGGCTCCCTTGGGTGTATCAGGGCAGCACAAGTTTGAGGTGGGGACAACTTCGGTGTGGGGTCCATCCTTCGATATAAGGATTTTTTGCAGTCAGGGCCAGGGGCCCCCGGGCACATCCTTTGGCCATTTTCCCTGGGAAAGAAAACTCAGCAGTCCAGGTTGCTGATGTCAGTTTGTAGGGCTCCCTTGGGTGTATCAGGGCAGCACAAGTTTGAGGTGGGGACAACTTCGGTGTGGGGTCCATCCTTCGATATAAGGATTTTTTGCAGTGAGGGCCCTGCCCAGGGCCAGTGGCCCCTGGGCACATCCTTTTTCCATTTTCCCTGGGAGAGAAAACTCAGCAGTCCAGGTTCCTGATGTCAGTTTGTAGGGCTCCCTTGGGTGTATCAGGGCAGCACAATTTTGAGGTCGGGACAACTTCGGTGTGGGGTGCATCCTTCGATATAAGGATTTTTTGCAGTCAGTGCCCTGCCCAGGGCCAGGGGCCCCTGGGCACATCCTTTTTCCATTTTCCCTGGGAAAGAAAACTCAGCAGTCCAGCTTCCTGATGTCAGTTTGTAGGGCTCCCTTGGGTCTATCTGGGCAGCACAACTTTGAGGTGGGGACAACTTCAGTGTGGGGTCCATCCTTCGATATAAGGATTTTTTGCAGTGAGGGCCCTGCCCAGGGCCAGTAGCCCCCGGGCACATCCTTTTTCCATTTTCCCTGGGAAAGAAATCTCAGCAGTCCAGGTTCCTGATGTCAGTTTGTAGGGCTTCCTTGGGTCTATCAGGGCAGCACAAGTTTGAGGTGGGGACAACTTCGGTGTGGGGTCCATCCTTCGATATAAGGAGTTTTTGCAGTCAGGGCCAGGGGCCCCCAGGCACATCCTTTTTCCATTTTCCCTGGGAAAGAAAACTCAGCAGTCCAGCTTCCTGATGTCAGTTTGTAGGGCTCCCTTGGGTGTATCAGGGCAGCACAAGTTTGAGGTGGGGACAACTTCGGTGTGGGGTCCATCCTTCGATATAAGGATTTTTTTGAAGTGAGGCCCCAGCCCTGGGCCAGGGGACCCTGGGCACATCCTTTTTCCATTTTCCCTGGGAAAGAAAACTCAGCAGTCCAGGTTCCTGATGTCAGTTTGTAGGGCTCCCTTGGGTGTATCAGGGCAGCACAAGTTTGAGGTGGGGACAACTTCGGTGTGGGGTCCATCCTTCGATATAAGGATTTTTTGCAGTCAGGGCCAGGGGCCCCCGGGCACATCCTTTTTCCATTTTCCCTGGGAAAGAAAACTCAGCAGTCCAGGTTCCTGATGTCAGTTTGTAGGGCTCCCTTGGGTGTATCAGGGCAGCACAAGTTTGAGGTGGGGACAACTTCGGTGTGGGGTCCATCCTTCGATATAAGGATTTTTTGCAGTCAGGGCCAGGGGCCCCTTGGCACATCCTTTTTCCATTTTCCCTGGGAAAGAAAACTCAGCAGTCCAGGTTCCTGATGTCAGTTTGTAGGGCTCCCTTGGGTCTATCAGGGCAGCACAAGTTTGAGGTGGGGACAACTTCGGTGTGGGGTCCATCCTTCGATATAAGGAGTTTTTGCAGTCAGGGCCAGGGGCCCCTGGGCACATCCTTTGGCCATTTTCCCTGGGAAAGAAAACTCAGCAGTCCAGGTTCCTGATGTCAGTTTGTAGGGCTCCCTTGGGTTTATCAGGGCAGCACAAGTTTGAGGTGGGGACAACTTCGGTGTGGGGTCCATCCTTCGATATAAGGATTCTTTGCAGTCAGGGCCAGGGGCCCCCAGGCATATCCTTTTTCCATTTTCCCTGGGAAAGAAAACTCAGCAGTCCAGGTTGCTGATGTCAGTTTGTAGGTCTCCCTTGGGTGTATCAGGGCAGCACAAGTTTGAGGTGGGGACAACTTCGGTGTGGGGTCCATCCTTCGATATAAGGATTTTTTGCAGTCAGGGCCAGGGGCCCCTGGGCACATCCTTTTTCCATTTTCCCTGGGAAAGAAAACTCAGCAGTCCAGGTTGCTGATGTCAGTTTGTAGGGCTCCCTTGGGTCTATCAGGGCAGCACAAGTTTGAGGTGGGGACAACTTCGGTGTGGGGTCCATCCTTCGATATAAGGATTTTTTTGAAGTGAGGCCCCAGCCCTGGGCCAGGGGCCCCTGGGCACATCCTTTTTCCATTTTCCCTGGGAAAGAAAACTCAGCAGTCGAGGTTCCTGATGTCAGTTTGTAGGGCTCCCTTGGGTGTATCAGGGCAGCACAAGTTTGAGGTGGGGACAACTTCGGTGTGGGGTCCATCCTTCGATATAAGGATTTTTTTGCAGTGAGGCCCCAGCCCTGGGCCAGGGGCCCCTGGGAACATCCTTTTTCCATTTTCCCTGGGAAAGAAAACTCAGCAGTCCAGGTTGCTGATGTCAGTTTGTAGGGCTCTCTTGGGTCTATCAGGGCAGCACAAGTTTGAGGTGGGGACAACTTCGGTGTGGGGTCCATCCTTCGATATAAGGATTTTTTGCAGTGAGGGCCCTGCCCAGGGCCAGTGGCCCCCAGGCACATCCTTTTTCCATTTTCCCTGGGAAAGAAAACTCAGCAGTCCAGGTTCCTGATGTCAGTTTGTAGGGCTCCCTTGGGTTTATCAGGGCAGCACAAGTTTGAGGTCAGGACAATTTCGGTGTGGGGTGCATCCTTCGATATAAGGATTTTTTGAAGTCAGGGCCAGGGGCCCCCGGGCACACCCTTTGGCCATTTTCCCTGGGAAAGAAAACTCAGCAGTCCAGGTTCCTGATGTCAGTTTGTAGGGCTCCCTTGGGTGTATCAGGGCAGCACAAGTTTGAGGTGGGGACAATTTCGGTGTGGGGTCCATCCTTCGATATAAGGATGTTTTTGAAGTGAGGCCCCAGCCCTGGGCCAGGGGCCCCTGGGCACATCCTTTTTCCATTTTCCCTGGGAAAGAAAACTCAGCAGTCCAGCTTCCTGATGTCAGTTTGTAGGGCTCCCTTGGGTGTATCAGGGCAGCACAAGTTTGAGGTGGAGACAACTTCGGTGTGGGGTCCATCCTTCGATATAAGGATTTTTTGCAGTCTGGGCCAGGGGCCCCCGGGCACATCCTTTTTCCATTTTCCCTGGGAAAGAAAACTCAGCAGTCCAGGTTGCTGATGTCAGTTTGTAGGGCTCCCTTGGGTGTATCAGGGCAGCACAAGTTTGAGGTGGGGACAACTTCGGTGTGGGGTCCATCCTTCGATATAAGGATTTTTTGCAGTCAGGGCCAGGGGCCCCCGGGCACATCCTTTTTCCATTTTCCCTGGGAAAGAAAACTCAGCAGTCCAGGTTCCTGATGTCAGTTTGTAGGGCTCCCTTGGGTGTATCAGGGCAGCACAAGTTTGAGGTGGGGACAACTTCGGTGTGGGGTCCATCCTTCGATATAAGGATTTTTTTGCAGTGAGGCCCCAGCCCTGGGCCAGGGGCCCCTGGGAACATCCTTTTTCCATTTTCCCTGGGAAAGAAAACTCAGCAGTCCAGGTTCCTGATGTCAGTTTGTAGGGCTCCCTTGGGTGTATCAGGGCAGCACAAGTTTGAGGTCAGGACAATTTCGGTGTGGGGTGCATCCTTCGATATAAGGATTTTTTGCAGTCAGTGCCCTGCCCAGGGCCAGGGGCCCCTGGGCACATCCTTTTTCCATTTTCCCTGGGAAAGAAAACTCAGCAGTCCAGGTTCCTGATGTCAGATTGTAGGGCTCCCTTGGGTCTATCAGGGCAGCACAAGTTTGAGGTGGGGACAACTTCGGTGTGGGGTCCATCCTTCGATATAAGGATTTTTTGCAGTCAGGGCCAGGGGCCCCTGGGCACATCCTTTTTCCATTTTCCCTGGGAAAGAAAACTCAGCAGTCCAGGTTCCTGATGTCAGTTTGTAGGGCTCCCTTGGGTGTATCAGGGCAGCACAAGTTTGAGGTGGGGACAACTTCGGTGTGGGGTCCATCCTTCGATATAAGGATTTTTTGCAGTCAGGGCCAGGGGCCCCTGGGCACATCCTTTTTGCATTTTCCCTGGGAAAGAAAACTCAGCAGTCCAGCTTCCTGATGTCAGTTTGTAGGGCTCCCTTGGGTGTATCAGGGCAGCACAAGTTTGAGGTGGGGACAACTTCGGTGTGGGGTCCATCCTTCGATATAAGGATTCTTTGCAGTCAGGGCCAGGGGCCCCCGGGCACATCCTTTGGCCATTTTCCCTGGAAAGAAAACTCAGCAGTCCAGGTTCCTGATGTCAGTTTGTAGGGCTCCCTTGGGTCTATCAGGGCAGCACAAGTTTGAGGTGGGGACAACTTCGGTGTGGGGTCCATCCTTCGATATAAGGATTCTTTGCAGTCAGGACACAACCCAGGGCCAGGGGCCCCTGGGCACATCCTTTTTCCATTTTCCCTGGGAAAGAAAACTCAGCAGTCCAGGTTCCTGATGTCAGTTTGTAGGGCTCCCTTGGGTCTATCAGGGCAGCACAAGTTTGAGGTGGGGACAACTTCGGTGTGGGGTCCATCCTTCGATATAAGGAGTTTTTGCAGTCAGGGCCAGGGGCCCCCGGGCCCATCCTTTTTCCATTTTCCCTGGGAAAGAAAACTCAGCAGTCCAGCTTCCTGATGTCAGTTTGTAGGGCTCCCTTGGGTCTATCAAGGCAGCACAAGTTTGAGGTGGGGACAACTTCGGTGTGGGCTCCATCCTTCGATATAAGGATTCTTTGCAGTCAGGGCCAGGGGCTCCCGGGCACATCCTTTGGCCATTTTCCCTGGGAAAGAAAACTCAGCAGTCCAGGTTCCTGATGTCAGTTTGTAGGGCTCCCTTGGGTCTATCAGGGCAGCACAAGTTTGAGGTGGGGACAACTTCGGTGTGGGGTCCATCCTTCGATATAAGGATTTTTTTGAAGTGAGGCCCCAGCCCTGGGCCAGGGGCCCCTGGGCACATCCTTTTTCCATTTTCCCTGGGAAAGAAAACTCAGCAGTCCAGCTTCCTGATGTCAGTTTGTAGGGCTCCCTCGGGTGTATCAGGGCAGCACAAGTTTGAGGTGGGGACAACTTCGGTGTGGGCTCCATCCTTCGATATAAGGATTTTTTGCAGTCAGGGCCAGGGGCCCCTGGGCACATCCTTTTTCCATTTTCCCTGGGAAAGAAAACTCAGCAGTCCAGGTTCCTGATGTCAGTTTGTAGGGCTCCCTTGGGTCTATCAGGGCAGCACAAGTTTGAGGTGGGGACAACTTCGGTGTGGGGTCCATCCTTCGATATAAGGATTTTTTGCAGTGAGGGCCCTGCCCAGGGCCAGTGGCCCCCGGGCACATCCTTTGGCCATTTTCCCTGGGAAAGAAAACTCAGCAGTCCAGGTTCCTGATGTCAGTTTGTAGGGCTCCCTTGGGTTTATCAGGGCAGCACAAGTTTGAGGTCGGGACAATTTCGGTGTGGGGTCCATCCTTCGATATAAGGATTTTTTGCAGTCAGTGCCCTGCCGAGGGCCAGGGGCCCCTGGGCACATCCTTTTTCCATTTTCCCAAGGAAAGAAAACTCAGCAGTCCAGGTTGCTGATGTCAGTTTGTAGGGCTCCCTTGGGTGTATCAGGGCAGCACAAGTTTGAGGTGGGGACAACTTCGGTGTGGGGTCCATCCTTCGATATAAGGATTTTTTGCAGTGAGGGCCCTGCCCAGGGCCAGTGGCCCCCGGGCACATCCTTTGGCCATTTTCCCTGGGAAAGAAAACTCAGCAGTCCAGGTTCCTGATGTCAGTTTGTAGGGCTCCCTTGGGTTTATCAGGGCAGCACAAGTTTGAGGTCGGGACAATTTCGGTGTGGGGTCCATCCTTCGATATAAGGATTTTTTGCAGTCAGTGCCCTGCCGAGGGCCAGGGGCCCCTGGGCACATCCTTTTTCCATTTTCCCAAGGAAAGAAAACTCAGCAGTCCAGGTTGCTGATGTCAGTTTGTAGGGCTCTCTTGGGTCTATCAGGGCAGCACAAGTTTGAGGTGGGGACAACTTCGGTGTGGGGTCCATCCTTCGATATAAGGATTTTTTGCAGTGAGGGCCCTGCCCAGGGCCAGTGGCCCCCAGGCACATCCTTTTTCCATTTTCCCTGGGAAAGAAAACTCAGCAGTCCAGGTTCCTGATGTCAGTTTGTAGGGCTCCCTTGGGTTTATCAGGGCAGCACAAGTTTGAGGTCAGGACAATTTCGGTGTGGGGTGCATCCTTCGATATAAGGATTTTTTGAAGTCAGGGCCAGGGGCCCCCGGGCACACCCTTTGGCCATTTTCCCTGGGAAAGAAAACTCAGCAGTCCAGGTTCCTGATGTCAGTTTGTAGGGCTCCCTTGGGTGTATCAGGGCAGCACAAGTTTGAGGTGGGGACAACTTCGGTGTGGGGTCCATCCTTCGATATAAGGATGTTTTTGAAGTGAGGCCCCAGCCCTGGGCCAGGGGCCCCTGGGCACATCCTTTTTCCATTTTCCCTGGGAAAGAAAACTCAGCAGTCCAGCTTCCTGATGTCAGTTTGTAGGGCTCCCTTGGGTGTATCAGGGCAGCACAAGTTTGAGGTGGGGACAACTTCGGTGTGGGGTCCATCCTTCGATATAAGGATTTTTTGCAGTCTGGGCCAGGGGCCCCCGGGCACATCCTTTTTCCATTTTCCCTGGGAAAGAAAACTCAGCAGTCCAGGTTGCTGATGTCAGTTTGTAGGGCTCCCTTGGGTCTATCAGGGCAGCACAAGTTTGAGGTGGGGACAACTTCGGTGTGGGGTCCATCCTTCGATATAAGGATTTTTTGCAGTCAGGGCCAGGGGCCCCCGGGCACATCCTTTTTCCATTTTCCCTGGGAAAGAAAACTCAGCAGTCCAGGTTCCTGATGTCAGTTTGTAGGGCTCCCTTGGGTGTATCAGGGCAGCACAAGTTTGAGGTGGGGACAACTTCGGTGTGGGGTCCATCCTTCGATATAAGGATTTTTTTGCAGTGAGGCCCCAGCCCTGGGCCAGGGGCCCCTGGGAACATCCTTTTTCCATTTTCCCTGGGAAAGAAAACTCAGCAGTCCAGGTTCCTGATGTCAGTTTGTAGGGCTCCCTTGGGTGTATCAGGGCAGCACAAGTTTGAGGTCAGGACAATTTCGGTGTGGGGTGCATCCTTCGATATAAGGATTTTTTGCAGTCAGTGCCCTGCCCAGGGCCAGGGGCCCCTGGGCACATCCTTTTTCCATTTTCCCTGGGAAAGAAAACTCAGCAGTCCAGGTTCCTGATGTCAGATTGTAGGGCTCCCTTGGGTCTATCAGGGCAGCACAAGTTTGAGGTGGGGACAACTTCGGTGTGGGGTCCATCCTTCGATATAAGGATTTTTTGCAGTCAGGGCCAGGGGCCCCTGGGCACATCCTTTTTCCATTTTCCCTGGGAAAGAAAACTCAGCAGTCCAGGTTCCTGATGTCAGTTTGTAGGGCTCCCTTGGGTGTATCAGGGCAGCACAAGTTTGAGGTGGGGACAACTTCGGTGTGGGGTCCATCCTTCGATATAAGGATTTTTTGCATTCAGGGCCAGGGGCCCCTGGGCACATCCTTTTTCCATTTTCCCTGGGAAAGAAAACTCAGCAGTCCAGCTTCCTGATGTCAGTTTGTAGGGCTCCCTTGGGTGTATCAGGGCAGCACAAGTTTGAGGTGGGGACAACTTCGGTGTGGGGTCCATCCTTCGATATAAGGATTCTTTGCAGTCAGGGCCAGGGGCCCCCGGGCACATCCTTTGGCCATTTTCCCTGGAAAGAAAACTCAGCAGTCCAGGTTCCTGATGTCAGTTTGTAGGGCTCCCTTGGGTCTATCAGGGCAGCACAAGTTTGAGGTGGGGACAACTTCGGTGTGGGGTCCATCCTTCGATATAAGGATTCTTTGCAGTCAGGACACAACCCAGGGCCAGGGGCCCCTGGGCACATCCTTTTTCCATTTTCCCTGGGAAAGAAAACTCAGCAGTCCAGGTTCCTGATGTCAGTTTGTAGGGCTCCCTTGGGTGTATCAGGGCAGCACAAGTTTGAGGTGGGGACAACTTCGGTGTGGGGTCCATCCTTCGATATAAGGAGTTTTTGCAGTCAGGGCCAGGGGCCCCCGGGCCCATCCTTTTTCCATTTTCCCTGGGAAAGAAAACTCAGCAGTCCAGCTTCCTGATGTCAGTTTGTAGGGCTCCCTTGGGTCTATCAAGGCAGCACAAGTTTGAGGTGGGGACAACTTCGGTGTGGGGTGCATCCTTCGATATAAGGATTCTTTGCAGTCAGGGCCAGGGGCTCCCGGGCACATCCTTTGGCCATTTTCCCTGGAAAGAAAACTCAGCAGTCCAGGTTCCTGATGTCAGTTTGTAGGGCTCCCTTGGGTCTATCAGGGCAGCACAAGTTTGAGGTGGGGACAACTTCGGTGTGGGGTCCATCCTTCGATATAAGGATTTTTTTGAAGTGAGGCCCCAGCCCTGGGCCAGGGGCCCCTGGGCACATCCTTTTTCCATTTTCCCTGGGAAAGAAAACTCAGCAGTCCAGCTTCCTGATGTCAGTTTGTAGGGCTCCCTCGGGTGTATCAGGGCAGCACAAGTTTGAGGTGGGGACAACTTCGGTGTGGGCTCCATCCTTCGATATAAGGATTTTTTGCAGTCAGGGCCAGGGGCCCCTGGGCACATCCTTTTTCCATTTTCCCTGGGAAAGAAAACTCAGCAGTCCAGGTTCCTGATGTCAGTTTGTAGGGCTCCCTTGGGTCTATCAGGGCAGCACAAGTTTGAGGTGGGGACAACTTCGGTGTGGGGTCCATCCTTCGATATAAGGATTTTTTGCAGTGAGGGCCCTGCCCAGGGCCAGTGGCCCCCGGGCACATCCTTTGGCCATTTTCCCTGGGAAAGAAAACTCAGCAGTCCAGGTTCCTGATGTCAGTTTGTAGGGCTCCCTTGGGTTTATCAGGGCAGCACAAGTTTGAGGTCGGGACAATTTCGGTGTGGGGTCCATCCTTCGATATAAGGATTTTTTGCAGTCAGTGCCCTGCCGAGGGCCAGGGGCCCCTGGGCACATCCTTTTTCCATTTTCCCAAGGAAAGAAAACTCAGCAGTCCAGGTTGCTGATGTCAGTTTGTAGGGCTCCCTTGGGTGTATCAGGGCAGCACAAGTTTGAGGTGGGGACAACTTCGGTGTGGGGTCCATCCTTCGATATAAGGATTTTTTGCAGTGAGGGCCCTGCCCAGGGCCAGTGGCCCCCGGGCACATCCTTTGGCCATTTTCCCTGGGAAAGAAAACTCAGCAGTCCAGGTTCCTGATGTCAGTTTGTAGGGCTCCCTTGGGTTTATCAGGGCAGCACAAGTTTGAGGTCGGGACAATTTCGGTGTGGGGTCCATCCTTCGATATAAGGATTTTTTGCAGTCAGTGCCCTGCCGAGGGCCAGGGGCCCCTGGGCACATCCTTTTTCCATTTTCCCAAGGAAAGAAAACTCAGCAGTCCAGGTTGCTGATGTCAGTTTGTAGGGCTCCCTTGGGTGTATCAGGGCAGCACAAGTTTGAGGTGGGGACAACTTCGGTGTGGGGTCCATCCTTCGATATAAGGATTTTTTGCAGTCAGGGCCAGGGGCCCCCGGGCACATCCTTTGGCCATTTTCCCTGGGAAAGAAAACTCAGCAGTCCAGGTTCCTGATGTCAGTTTGTAGGGCTCCCTTGGGTCTATCAGGGCAGCACAAGTTTGAGGTGGGGACAACTTCGGTGTGGGGTCCATCCTTCGATATAAGGATTTTTTTGAAGTGAGGCCCCAGCCCTGGGCCAGGGGCCCCTGGGCACATCCTTTTTCCATTTTCCCTGGGAAAGAAAACTCAGCAGTCCAGCTTCCTGATGTCAGTTTGTAGGGCTCCCTCGGGTGTATCAGGGCAGCACAAGTTTGAGGTGGGGACAACTTCGGTGTGGGCTCCATCCTTCGATATAAGGATTTTTTGCAGTCAGGGCCAGGGGCCCCTGGGCACATCCTTTTTCCATTTTCCCTGGGAAAGAAAACTCAGCAGTCCAGGTTCCTGATGTCAGTTTGTAGGGCTCCCTTGGGTCTATCAGGGCAGCACAAGTTTGAGGTGGGGACAACTTCGGTGTGGGGTCCATCCTTCGATATAAGGATTTTTTGCAGTGAGGGCCCTGCCCAGGGCCAGTGGCCCCCGGGCACATCCTTTGGCCATTTTCCCTGGGAAAGAAAACTCAGCAGTCCAGGTTCCTGATGTCAGTTTGTAGGGCTCCCTTGGGTTTATCAGGGCAGCACAAGTTTGAGGTCGGGACAATTTCGGTGTGGGGTCCATCCTTCGATATAAGGATTTTTTGCAGTCAGTGCCCTGCCGAGGGCCAGGGGCCCCTGGGCACATCCTTTTTCCATTTTCCCAAGGAAAGAAAACTCAGCAGTCCAGGTTGCTGATGTCAGTTTGTAGGGCTCCCTTGGGTGTATCAGGGCAGCACAAGTTTGAGGTGGGGACAACTTCGGTGTGGGGTCCATCCTTCGATATAAGGATTTTTTGCAGTGAGGGCCCTGCCCAGGGCCAGTGGCCCCCGGGCACATCCTTTGGCCATTTTCCCTGGGAAAGAAAACTCAGCAGTCCAGGTTCCTGATGTCAGTTTGTAGGGCTCCCTTGGGTTTATCAGGGCAGCACAAGTTTGAGGTCGGGACAATTTCGGTGTGGGGTCCATCCTTCGATATAAGGATTTTTTGCAGTCAGTGCCCTGCCGAGGGCCAGGGGCCCCTGGGCACATCCTTTTTCCATTTTCCCAAGGAAAGAAAACTCAGCAGTCCAGGTTGCTGATGTCAGTTTGTAGGGCTCTCTTGGGTCTATCAGGGCAGCACAAGTTTGAGGTGGGGACAACTTCGGTGTGGGGTCCATCCTTCGATATAAGGATTTTTTGCAGTGAGGGCCCTGCCCAGGGCCAGTGGCCCCCAGGCACATCCTTTTTCCATTTTCCCTGGGAAAGAAAACTCAGCAGTCCAGGTTCCTGATGTCAGTTTGTAGGGCTCCCTTGGGTTTATCAGGGCAGCACAAGTTTGAGGTCAGGACAATTTCGGTGTGGGGTGCATCCTTCGATATAAGGATTTTTTGAAGTCAGGGCCAGGGGCCCCCGGGCACACCCTTTGGCCATTTTCCCTGGGAAAGAAAACTCAGCAGTCCAGGTTCCTGATGTCAGTTTGTAGGGCTCCCTTGGGTGTATCAGGGCAGCACAAGTTTGAGGTGGGGACAACTTCGGTGTGGGGTCCATCCTTCGATATAAGGATGTTTTTGAAGTGAGGCCCCAGCCCTGGGCCAGGGGCCCCTGGGCACATCCTTTTTCCATTTTCCCTGGGAAAGAAAACTCAGCAGTCCAGCTTCCTGATGTCAGTTTGTAGGGCTCCCTTGGGTGTATCAGGGCAGCACAAGTTTGAGGTGGGGACAACTTCGGTGTGGGGTCCATCCTTCGATATAAGGATTTTTTGCAGTCTGGGCCAGGGGCCCCCGGGCACATCCTTTTTCCATTTTCCCTGGGAAAGAAAACTCAGCAGTCCAGGTTGCTGATGTCAGTTTGTAGGGCTCCCTTGGGTCTATCAGGGCAGCACAAGTTTGAGGTGGGGACAACTTCGGTGTGGGGTCCATCCTTCGATATAAGGATTTTTTGCAGTCAGGGCCAGGGGCCCCCGGGCACATCCTTTTTCCATTTTCCCTGGGAAAGAAAACTCAGCAGTCCAGGTTCCTGATGTCAGTTTGTAGGGCTCCCTTGGGTGTATCAGGGCAGCACAAGTTTGAGGTGGGGACAACTTCGGTGTGGGGTCCATCCTTCGATATAAGGATTTTTTTGCAGTGAGGCCCCAGCCCTGGGCCAGGGGCCCCTGGGAACATCCTTTTTCCATTTTCCCTGGGAAAGAAAACTCAGCAGTCCAGGTTCCTGATGTCAGTTTGTAGGGCTCCCTTGGGTGTATCAGGGCAGCACAAGTTTGAGGTCAGGACAATTTCGGTGTGGGGTGCATCCTTCGATATAAGGATTTTTTGCAGTCAGTGCCCTGCCCAGGGCCAGGGGCCCCTGGGCACATCCTTTTTCCATTTTCCCTGGGAAAGAAAACTCAGCAGTCCAGGTTCCTGATGTCAGATTGTAGGGCTCCCTTGGGTCTATCAGGGCAGCACAAGTTTGAGGTGGGGACAACTTCGGTGTGGGGTCCATCCTTCGATATAAGGATTTTTTGCAGTCAGGGCCAGGGGCCCCTGGGCACATCCTTTTTCCATTTTCCCTGGGAAAGAAAACTCAGCAGTCCAGGTTCCTGATGTCAGTTTGTAGGGCTCCCTTGGGTGTATCAGGGCAGCACAAGTTTGAGGTGGGGACAACTTCGGTGTGGGGTCCATCCTTCGATATAAGGATTTTTTGCATTCAGGGCCAGGGGCCCCTGGGCACATCCTTTTTCCATTTTCCCTGGGAAAGAAAACTCAGCAGTCCAGCTTCCTGATGTCAGTTTGTAGGGCTCCCTTGGGTGTATCAGGGCAGCACAAGTTTGAGGTGGGGACAACTTCGGTGTGGGGTCCATCCTTCGATATAAGGATTCTTTGCAGTCAGGGCCAGGGGCCCCCGGGCACATCCTTTGGCCATTTTCCCTGGAAAGAAAACTCAGCAGTCCAGGTTCCTGATGTCAGTTTGTAGGGCTCCCTTGGGTCTATCAGGGCAGCACAAGTTTGAGGTGGGGACAACTTCGGTGTGGGGTCCATCCTTCGATATAAGGATTCTTTGCAGTCAGGACACAACCCAGGGCCAGGGGCCCCTGGGCACATCCTTTTTCCATTTTCCCTGGGAAAGAAAACTCAGCAGTCCAGGTTCCTGATGTCAGTTTGTAGGGCTCCCTTGGGTGTATCAGGGCAGCACAAGTTTGAGGTGGGGACAACTTCGGTGTGGGGTCCATCCTTCGATATAAGGAGTTTTTGCAGTCAGGGCCAGGGGCCCCCGGGCCCATCCTTTTTCCATTTTCCCTGGGAAAGAAAACTCAGCAGTCCAGCTTCCTGATGTCAGTTTGTAGGGCTCCCTTGGGTCTATCAAGGCAGCACAAGTTTGAGGTGGGGACAACTTCGGTGTGGGGTGCATCCTTCGATATAAGGATTCTTTGCAGTCAGGGCCAGGGGCTCCCGGGCACATCCTTTGGCCATTTTCCCTGGAAAGAAAACTCAGCAGTCCAGGTTCCTGATGTCAGTTTGTAGGGCTCCCTTGGGTCTATCAGGGCAGCACAAGTTTGAGGTGGGGACAACTTCGGTGTGGGGTCCATCCTTCGATATAAGGATTTTTTTGAAGTGAGGCCCCAGCCCTGGGCCAGGGGCCCCTGGGCACATCCTTTTTCCATTTTCCCTGGGAAAGAAAACTCAGCAGTCCAGCTTCCTGATGTCAGTTTGTAGGGCTCCCTCGGGTGTATCAGGGCAGCACAAGTTTGAGGTGGGGACAACTTCGGTGTGGGCTCCATCCTTCGATATAAGGATTTTTTGCAGTCAGGGCCAGGGGCCCCTGGGCACATCCTTTTTCCATTTTCCCTGGGAAAGAAAACTCAGCAGTCCAGGTTCCTGATGTCAGTTTGTAGGGCTCCCTTGGGTCTATCAGGGCAGCACAAGTTTGAGGTGGGGACAACTTCGGTGTGGGGTCCATCCTTCGATATAAGGATTTTTTTGCAGTGAGGCCCCAGCCCTGGGCCAGGGGCCCCTGGGAACATCCTTTTTCCATTTTCCCTGGGAAAGAAAACTCAGCAGTCCAGGTTGCTGATGTCAGTTTGTAGGGCTCTCTTGGGTCTATCAGGGCAGCACAAGTTTGAGGTGGGGACAACTTCGGTGTGGGGTCCATCCTTCGATATAAGGATTTTTTGCAGTGAGGGCCCTGCCCAGGGCCAGTGGCCCCCGGGCACATCCTTTGGCCATTTTCCCTGGGAAAGAAAACTCAGCAGTCCAGGTTCCTGATGTCAGTTTGTAGGGCTCCCTTGGGTTTATCAGGGCAGCACAAGTTTGAGGTCGGGACAATTTCGGTGTGGGGTCCATCCTTCGATATAAGGATTTTTTGCAGTCAGTGCCCTGCCGAGGGCCAGGGGCCCCTGGGCACATCCTTTTTCCATTTTCCCAAGGAAAGAAAACTCAGCAGTCCAGGTTGCTGATGTCAGTTTGTAGGGCTCCCTTGGGTGTATCAGGGCAGCACAAGTTTGAGGTGGGGACAACTTCGGTGTGGGGTCCATCCTTCGATATAAGGATTTTTTGCAGTGAGGGCCCTGCCCAGGGCCAGTGGCCCCCGGGCACATCCTTTGGCCATTTTCCCTGGGAAAGAAAACTCAGCAGTCCAGGTTCCTGATGTCAGTTTGTAGGGCTCCCTTGGGTTTATCAGGGCAGCACAAGTTTGAGGTCGGGACAATTTCGGTGTGGGGTCCATCCTTCGATATAAGGATTTTTTGCAGTCAGTGCCCTGCCGAGGGCCAGGGGCCCCTGGGCACATCCTTTTTCCATTTTCCCAAGGAAAGAAAACTCAGCAGTCCAGGTTGCTGATGTCAGTTTGTAGGGCTCCCTTGGGTGTATCAGGGCAGCACAAGTTTGAGGTGGGGACAACTTCGGTGTGGGGTCCATCCTTCGATATAAGGATTTTTTGCAGTCAGGGCCAGGGGCCCCCGGGCACATCCTTTGGCCATTTTCCCTGGGAAAGAAAACTCAGCAGTCCAGGTTCCTGATGTCAGTTTGTAGGGCTCCCTTGGGTGTATCAGGGCAGCACAAGTTTGAGGTGGGGACAACTTCGGTGTGGGGTCCATCCTTCGATATAAGGATTTTTTTGAAGTGAGGCCCCAGCCCTGGGCCAGGGGCCCCTGGGCACATCCTTTTTCCATTTTCCCTGGGAAAGAAAACTGAGCAGTCCAGGTTCCTGATGTCAGTTTGTAGGGCTCCCTTGGGTGTATCAGGGCAGCACAAGTTTGAGGTGGGGACAACTTCGGTGTGGGGTCCATCCTTCGATATAAGGATTTTTTGCAGTCAGGGCCAGGGGCCCCCGGGCACATCCTTTTTCCATTTTCCCTGGGAAAGAAAACTCAGCAGTCCAGGTTCCTGATGTCAGTTTGTAGGGCTCCCTTGGGTCTATCAAGGCAGCACAACTTTGAGGTGGGGACAACTTCGGTGTGGGGTCCATCCTTCGATATAAGGATTCTTTGCGGTCAGGGCCAGGGTCTCCCGGGCACATCCTTTGGCCATTTTCCCTGGAAAGAAAACTGAGCAGTCCAGGTTCCTGATGTCAGTTTGTAGGGCTCCCTTGGGTGTATCAGGGCAGCACAAGTTTGAGGTGGGGACAACTTCGGTGTGGGGTCCATCCTTCGATATAAGGATTCTTTGCAGTCAAGACACAGCCCAGGGCCAGGGGCCCCTGGGCACATCCTTTTTCCATTTTCCCTGGGAAAGAAAACTCAGCAGTCCAGGTTCCTGATGTCAGTTTGTAGGGCTCCCTTGGGTGTATCAGGGCAGCACAAGTTTGAGGTGGGGACAACTTCGGTGTGGGGTCCATCCTTCGATATAAGGATTTTTTGCAGTCAGGGCCAGGGGCCCCCGGGCACATCCTTTTTCCATTTTCCCTGGGAAAGAAAACTCAGCAGTCCAGCTTCCTGATGTCAGTTTGTAGGGCTCCCTTGGGTCTATCAGGGCAGCACAACTTTGAGGTGGGGAACACTTCGGTGTGGGGTCCATCCTTCGATATAAGGAGTTTTTGCAGTGAGGGCCCTGCCCAGGGCCAGTGGCCCCCGGGCACATCCTTTTTCCATTTTCCCTGGGAAAGAAAACTCAGCAGTCCAGGTTCCTGATGTCAGTTTGTAGGGCTCCCTTGGGTGTATCAGGGCAGCACAAGTTTGAGGTGGGGACAACTTCGGTGTGGGGTCCATCCTTCGATATAAGGATTTTTTGCAGTCAGGGCCAGGGGCCCCCGGGCACATCCTTTGGCCATTTTCCCTGGGAAAGAAAACTCAGCAGTCCAGGTTGCTGATGTCAGTTTGTAGGGCTCCCTTGGGTGTATCAGGGCAGCACAAGTTTGAGGTGGGGACAACTTCGGTGTGGGGTCCATCCTTCGATATAAGGATTTTTTGCAGTGAGGGCCCTGCCCAGGGCCAGTGGCCCCTGGGCACATCCTTTTTCCATTTTCCCTGGGAAAGAAAACTCAGCAGTCCAGCTTCCTGATGTCAGTTTGTAGGGCTCCCTTGGGTCTATCTGGGCAGCACAACTTTGAGGTGGGGACAACTTCAGTGTGGGGTCCATCCTTCGATATAAGGATTTTTTGCAGTGAGGGCCCTGCCCAGGGCCAGTAGCCCCCGGGCACATCCTTTTTCCATTTTCCCTGGGAAAGAAAACTCAGCAGTCCAGGTTGCTGATGTCAGTTTGTAGGGCTCCCTTGGGTCTATCAGGGCAGCACAAGTTTGAGGTGGGGACAACTTCGGTGTGGGGTCCATCCTTCGATATAAGGATTTTTTGCAGTCAGGGCCAGGGGCCCATGGGCACATTCTTTTTCCATTTTCCCTGGGAAAGAAAACTCAGCAGTCCAGGTTCCTGATGTCAGTTTGTAGGGCTCCCTTGGGTGTATCAGGGCAGCACAAGTTTGAGGTGGGGACAACTTCGGTGTGGGGTCCATCCTTCGATATAAGGATTTTTTTGAAGTGAGGCCCCAGCCCTGGGCCAGGGGCCCCTGGGCACATCCTTTTTCCATTTTCCCTGGGAAAGAAAACTCAGCAGTCCAGGTTCCTGATGTCAGTTTGTAGGGCTCCCTTGGGTGTATCAGGGCAGCACAAGTTTGAGGTGGGGACAACTTCGGTGTGGGGTCCATCCTTCGATATAAGGATTTTTTGCAGTCAGGGCCAGGGGCCCCCGGGCACATCCTTTTTCCATTTTCCCTGGGAAAGAAAACTCAGCAGTCCAGGTTCCTGATGTCAGTTTGTAGGGCTCCCTTGGGTCTATCAAGGCAGCACAACTTTGAGGTGGGGACAATTTCGGTGTGGGGTCCATCCTTCGATATAAGGATTCTTTGCGGTCAGGGCCAGGGTCTCCCGGGCACATCCTTTGGCCATTTTCCCTGGAAAGAAAACTGAGCAGTCCAGGTTCCTGATGTCAGTTTGTAGGGCTCCCTTGGGTCTATCAGGGCAGCACAAGTTTGAGGTGGGGACAACTTCGGTGTGGGGTCCATCCTTCGATATAAGGATTCTTTGCAGTCAAGACACAGCCCAGGGCCAGGGGCCCCTGGGCACATCCTTTTTCCATTTTCCCTGGGAAAGAAAACTCAGCAGTCCAGGTTCCTGATGTCAGTTTGTAGGGCTCCCTTGGGTCTATCAGGGCAGCACAACTTTGAGGTGGGGACAACTTCGGTGTGGGGTCCATCCTTCGATATAAGGATTCTTTGCAGTCAGGGCCAGGGGTCCCCGAGCACATCCTTTTTCCATTTTCCCTGGGAAAGAAAACTCAGCAGTCCAGGTTGCTGATGTCAGTTTGTAGGGCTCCCTTGGGTCTATCAGGGCAGCACAATTTTGAGGTGGGGACAACTTCGGTGTGGGGTCCATCCTTCGATATAAGGATTTTTTGCAGTCAGGGCCAGGGGCCCATGGGCACATTCTTTTTCCATTTTCCCTGGGAAAGAAAACTCAGCATTCCAGGTTCCTGATGTCAGTTTGTAGGGCTCCCTTGGGTGTATCAGGGCAGCACAAGTTTGAGGTGGGGACAACTTCGGTGTGGGGTCCATCCTTCGATATAAGGATTTTTTGCATTCAGGGCCAGTGGGCCCCGGGCACATCCTTTTTCCATTTTCCCTGGGAAAGAAAACTTAGCAGTCCAGGTTCCTGATGTCAGTTTGTAGGGCTCCCTTGGGTCTATCAGGGCAGCACAAGTTTGAGGTGGGGACAACTTCGGTGTGGGGTCCATCCTTCGATATAAGGATTTTTTGCAGTGAGGGCCCTGCCCAGGGCCAGTGGCTCCCGGGCACATCCTTTTTCCATTTTCCCTGGGAAAGAAAACTCAGCAGTCCAGGTTCCTGATGTCAGTTTGTAGGGCTTCCTTGGGTCTATCAGGGCAGCACAAGTTTGAGGTGGGGACAACTTCGGTGTGGGGTCCATCCTTCGATATAAGGATTTTTTGCATTCAGGGCCAGGGGCCCCCGGGCACATCCTTTTTCCATTTTCCCTGGGAAAGAAAACTCAGCAGTCCAGGTTCCTGATGTCAGTTTGTAGGGCTCCCTTGGGTCTATCAGGGCAGCACAAGTTTGAGGTGGGGACAACTTCGGTGTGGGGTCCATTCTTCGATATAAGGATTTTTTGCAGTCAGGGCCAGGGGCCCCCGGGCACATCCTTTTTCCATTTTCCCTGGGAAAGAAAACTCAGCAGTCCAGGTTCCTGAAGTCAGTTTGTAGGGCTCCCTTGGGTCTATCTGGGCAGCACAACTTTGAGGTGGGGACAACTTCGGTGTGGGGTCCATCCTTCGATATAAGGATTCTTTGCAGTCAGGGCCAGGGGTCCCCGAGCACATCCTTTTTCCATTTTCCCTGGGAAAGAAAACTCAGCAGTCCAGGTTCCTGATGTCAGTTTGTAGGGCTCCCTTGGGTCTATCAAGGCAGCACAACTTTGAGGTGGGGACAACTTCGGTGTGGGGTCCATCCTTCGATATAAGGATTCTTTGCAGTCAGGGCCAGGGGCCCCCGGGCACATCCTTTTTCCATTTTCCCTGGGAAAGAAAACTCAGCAGTCCAGGTTCCTGATGTCAGTTTGTAGGGCTCCCTTGGGTCTATCAGGGCAGCACAAGTTTGAGGTGGGGACAACTTCGGTGTGGGGTCCATCCTTCGATATAAGGATTTTTTGCAGTCAGGGCCAGGGGCCCATGGGCACATTCTTTTTCCATTTTCCCTGGGAAAGAAAACTCAGCAGTCCAGGTTCCTGATGTCAGTTTGTAGGGCTCCCTTGGGTGTATCAGGGCAGCACAAGTTTGAGGTGGGGACAACTTCGGTGTGGGGTCCATCCTTCGATATAAGGATTTTTTTGAAGTGAGGCCCCAGCCCTGGGCCAGGGGCCCCTGGGCACATCCTTTTTCCATTTTCCCTGGGAAAGAAAACTCAGCAGTCCAGGTTCCTGATGTCAGTTTGTAGGGCTCCCTTGGGTGTATCAGGGCAGCACAAGTTTGAGGTGGGGACAACTTCGGTGTGGGGTCCATCCTTCGATATAAGGATTTTTTGCAGTCAGGGCCAGGGGCCCCCGGGCACATCCTTTTTCCATTTTCCCTGGGAAAGAAAACTCAGCAGTCCAGCTTCCTGATGTCAGTTTGTAGGGCTCCCTTGGGTCTATCAAGGCAGCACAACTTTGAGGTGGGGACAACTTCGGTGTGGGGTCCATCCTTCGATATAAGGAGTTTTTGCAGTGAGGGCCCTGCCCAGGGCCAGTGGCCCCCGGGCACATCCTTTTTCCATTTTCCCTGGGAAAGAAAACTCAGCAGTCCAGGTTCCTGATGTCAGTTTGTAGGGCTCCCTTGGGTGTATCAGGGCAGCACAAGTTTGAGGTGGGGACAACTTCGGTGTGGGGTCCATCCTTCGATATAAGGATTTTTTGCAGTCAGGGCCAGGGGCCCCCGGGCACATCCTTTGGCCATTTTCCCTGGGAAAGAAAACTCAGCAGTCCAGGTTGCTGATGTCAGTTTGTAGGGCTCCCTTGGGTGTATCAGGGCAGCACAAGTTTGAGGTGGGGACAACTTCGGTGTGGGGTCCATCCTTCGATATAAGGATTTTTTGCAGTGAGGGCCCTGCCCAGGGCCAGTGGCCCCTGGGCACATCCTTTTTCCATTTTCCCTGGGAAAGAAAACTCAGCAGTCCAGCTTCCTGATGTCAGTTTGTAGGGCTCCCTTGGGTCTATCTGGGCAGCACAACTTTGAGGTGGGGACAACTTCAGTGTGGGGTCCATCCTTCGATATAAGGATTTTTTGCAGTGAGGGCCCTGCCCAGGGCCAGTAGCCCCCGGGCACATCCTTTTTCCATTTTCCCTGGGAAAGAAAACTCAGCAGTCCAGGTTGCTGATGTCAGTTTGTAGGGCTCCCTTGGGTCTATCAGGGCAGCACAAGTTTGAGGTGGGGACAACTTCGGTGTGGGGTCCATCCTTCGATATAAGGATTTTTTGCAGTCAGGGCCAGGGGCCCATGGGCACATTCTTTTTCCATTTTCCCTGGGAAAGAAAACTCAGCAGTCCAGGTTCCTGATGTCAGTTTGTAGGGCTCCCTTGGGTGTATCAGGGCAGCACAAGTTTGAGGTGGGGACAACTTCGGTGTGGGGTCCATCCTTCGATATAAGGATTTTTTTGAAGTGAGGCCCCAGCCCTGGGCCAGGGGCCCCTGGGCACATCCTTTTTCCATTTTCCCTGGGAAAGAAAACTCAGCAGTCCAGGTTCCTGATGTCAGTTTGTAGGGCTCCCTTGGGTGTATCAGGGCAGCACAAGTTTGAGGTGGGGACAACTTCGGTGTGGGGTCCATCCTTCGATATAAGGATTTTTTGCAGTCAGGGCCAGGGGCCCCCGGGCACATCCTTTTTCCATTTTCCCTGGGAAAGAAAACTCAGCAGTCCAGGTTCCTGATGTCAGTTTGTAGGGCTCCCTTGGGTCTATCAAGGCAGCACAACTTTGAGGTGGGGACAATTTCGGTGTGGGGTCCATCCTTCGATATAAGGATTCTTTGCGGTCAGGGCCAGGGTCTCCCGGGCACATCCTTTGGCCATTTTCCCTGGAAAGAAAACTGAGCAGTCCAGGTTCCTGATGTCAGTTTGTAGGGCTCCCTTGGGTCTATCAGGGCAGCACAAGTTTGAGGTGGGGACAACTTCGGTGTGGGGTCCATCCTTCGATATAAGGATTCTTTGCAGTCAAGACACAGCCCAGGGCCAGGGGCCCCTGGGCACATCCTTTTTCCATTTTCCCTGGGAAAGAAAACTCAGCAGTCCAGGTTCCTGATGTCAGTTTGTAGGGCTCCCTTGGGTCTATCAGGGCAGCACAACTTTGAGGTGGGGACAACTTCGGTGTGGGGTCCATCCTTCGATATAAGGATTCTTTGCAGTCAGGGCCAGGGGTCCCCGAGCACATCCTTTTTCCATTTTCCCTGGGAAAGAAAACTCAGCAGTCCAGGTTGCTGATGTCAGTTTGTAGGGCTCCCTTGGGTCTATCAGGGCAGCACAATTTTGAGGTGGGGACAACTTCGGTGTGGGGTCCATCCTTCGATATAAGGATTTTTTGCAGTTTGTAGGGCCAGGGGCCCATGGGCACATTCTTTTTCCATTTTCCCTGGGAAAGAAAACTCAGCATTCCAGGTTCCTGATGTCAGTTTGTAGGGCTCCCTTGGGTGTATCAGGGCAGCACAAGTTTGAGGTGGGGACAACTTCGGTGTGGGGTCCATCCTTCGATATAAGGATTTTTTGCATTCAGGGCCAGTGGGCCCCGGGCACATCCTTTTTCCATTTTCCCTGGGAAAGAAAACTTAGCAGTCCAGGTTCCTGATGTCAGTTTGTAGGGCTCCCTTGGGTCTATCAGGGCAGCACAAGTTTGAGGTGGGGACAACTTCGGTGTGGGGTCCATCCTTCGATATAAGGATTTTTTGCAGTGAGGGCCCTGCCCAGGGCCAGTGGCTCCCGGGCACATCCTTTTTCCATTTTCCCTGGGAAAGAAAACTCAGCAGTCCAGGTTCCTGATGTCAGTTTGTAGGGCTTCCTTGGGTCTATCAGGGCAGCACAAGTTTGAGGTGGGGACAACTTCGGTGTGGGGTCCATCCTTCGATATAAGGATTTTTTGCATTCAGGGCCAGGGGCCCCCGGGCACATCCTTTTTCCATTTTCCCTGGGAAAGAAAACTCAGCAGTCCAGGTTCCTGATGTCAGTTTGTAGGGCTCCCTTGGGTCTATCAGGGCAGCACAAGTTTGAGGTGGGGACAACTTCGGTGTGGGGTCCATTCTTCGATATAAGGATTTTTTGCAGTCAGGGCCAGGGGCCCCCGGGCACATCCTTTTTCCATTTTCCCTGGGAAAGAAAACTCAGCAGTCCAGGTTCCTGAAGTCAGTTTGTAGGGCTCCCTTGGGTCTATCTGGGCAGCACAACTTTGAGGTGGGGACAACTTCGGTGTGGGGTCCATCCTTCGATATAAGGATTCTTTGCAGTCAGGGCCAGGGGTCCCCGAGCACATCCTTTTTCCATTTTCCCTGGGAAAGAAAACTCAGCAGTCCAGGTTCCTGATGTCAGTTTGTAGGGCTCCCTTGGGTCTATCAAGGCAGCACAACTTTGAGGTGGGGACAACTTCGGTGTGGGGTCCATCCTTCGATATAAGGATTCTTTGCAGTCAGGGCCAGGGGCCCCCGGGCACATCCTTTTTCCATTTTCCCTGGGAAAGAAAACTCAGCAGTCCAGGTTCCTGATGTCAGTTTGTAGGGCTCCCTTGGGTCTATCAGGGCAGCACAAGTTTGAGGTGGGGACAACTTCGGTGTGGGGTCCATCCTTCGATATAAGGATTTTTTGCAGTCAGGGCCAGGGGCCCATGGGCACATTCTTTTTCCATTTTCCCTGGGAAAGAAAACTCAGCAGTCCAGGTTCCTGATGTCAGTTTGTAGGGCTCCCTTGGGTGTATCAGGGCAGCACAAGTTTGAGGTGGGGACAACTTCGGTGTGGGGTCCATCCTTCGATATAAGGATTTTTTTGAACTGAGGCCCCAGCCCTGGGCCAGGGGCCCCTGGGCACATCCTTTTTCCATTTTCCCTGGGAAAGAAAACTCAGCAGTCCAGGTTCCTGATGTCAGTTTGTAGGGCTCCCTTGGGTGTATCAGGGCAGCACAAGTTTGAGGTGGGGACAACTTCGGTGTGGGGTCCATCCTTCGATATAAGGATTTTTTGCAGTCAGGGCCAGGGGCCCCCGGGCACATCCTTTTTCCATTTTCCCTGGGAAAGAAAACTCAGCAGTCCAGCTTCCTGATGTCAGTTTGTAGGGCTCCCTTGGGTCTATCAAGGCAGCACAACTTTGAGGTGGGGACAACTTCGGTGTGGGGTCCATCCTTCGATATAAGGATTCTTTGCAGTCAGGACACAGCCCAGGGCCAGGGGCCCCTGGTCACATCCTTTTTCCATTTCCCCTGGGAAAGAAAACTCAGCAGTCCAGGTTCCTGATGTCAGTTTGTAGGGCTCCCTTGGGTCTATCAGGGCAGCACAAGTTTGAGGTGGGGACAACTTCGGTGTGGGGTCCATTCTTCGATATAAGGATTTTTTGCAGTCAGGGCCAGGGGCCCCCGGGCACATCCTTTTTCCATTTTCCCTGGGAAAGAAAACTCAGCAGTCCAGGTTCCTGAAGTCAGTTTGTAGGGCTCCCTTGGGTCTATCAAGGCAGCACAACTTTGAGGTGGGGACAACTTCGGTGTGGGGTCCATCCTTCGATATAAGGATTCTTTGCAGTCAGGGCCAGGGGCCCCCGGGCACATCCTTTTTCCATTTTCCCTGGGAAAGAAAACTCAGCAGTCCAGGTTCCTGATGTCAGTTTGTAGGGCTCCCTTGGGTCTATCAGGGCAGCACAAGTTTGAGGTGGGGACAACTTCGGTGTGGGGTCCATCCTTCGATATAAGGATTTTTTGCAGTCAGGGCCAGGGGCCCATGGGCACATTCTTTTTCCATTTTCCCTGGGAAAGAAAACTCAGCAGTCCAGGTTCCTGATGTCAGTTTGTAGGGCTCCCTTGGGTGTATCAGGGCAGCACAAGTTTGAGGTGGGGACAACTTCGGTGTGGGGTCCATCCTTCGATATAAGGATTTTTTTGAAGTGAGGCCCCAGCCCTGGGCCAGGGGCCCCTGGGCACATCCTTTTTCCATTTTCCCTGGGAAAGAAAACTCAGCAGTCCAGGTTCCTGATGTCAGTTTGTAGGGCTCCCTTGGGTGTATCAGGGCAGCACAAGTTTGAGGTGGGGACAACTTCGGTGTGGGGTCCATCCTTCGATATAAGGATTTTTTGCAGTCAGGGCCAGGGGCCCCCGGGCACATCCTTTTTCCATTTACCCTGGGAAAGAAAACTCAGCAGTCCAGCTTCCTGATGTCAGTTTGTAGGGCTCCCTTGGGTCTATCAAGGCAGCACAACTTTGAGGTGGGGACAACTTCGGTGTGGGGTCCATCCTTCGATATAAGGATTCTTTGCAGTCAGGACACAGCCCAGGGCCAGGGGCCCCTGGTCACATCCTTTTTCCATTTCCCCTGGGAAAGAAAACTCAGCAGTCCAGGTTGCTGATGTCAGTTTGTAGGGCTCCCTTGGGTCTATCAGGGCAGCACAAGTTTGAGGTGGGGACAACTTCGGTGTGGGGTCCATCCTTCGATATAAGGATTTTTTGCGGTCAGGGCCAGGGGCCCCCGGGCATATCCTTTTTCCATTTTCCCTGGGAAAGAAAATTCAGCAGTCCAGGTTCCTGATGTCAGTTTGTAGGGCTCCCTTGGGTCTATCAGGGCAGCACAAGTTTGAGGTGGGGACAACTTCGGTGTGGGGTCCATTCTTCGATATAAGGATTTTTTGCAGTCAGGGCCAGGGGCCCCCGGGCACATCCTTTTTCCATTTTCCCTGGGAAAGAAAACTCAGCAGTCCAGGTTCCTGAAGTCAGTTTGTAGGGCTCCCTTGGGTCTATCTGGGCAGCACAACTTTGAGGTGGGGACAACTTCGGTGTGGGGTCCATCCTTCGATATAAGGATTCTTTGCAGTCAGGGCCAGGGGTCCCCGAGCACATCCTTTTTCCATTTTCCCTGGGAAAGAAAACTCAGCAGTCCAGGTTCCTGATGTCAGTTTGTAGGGCTCCCTTGGGTCTATCAAGGCAGCACAACTTTGAGGTGGGGACAACTTCGGTGTGGGGTCCATCCTTCGATATAAGGATTCTTTGCAGTCAGGGCCAGGGGCCCCCGGGCACATCCTTTTTCCATTTTCCCTGGGAAAGAAAACTCAGCAGTCCAGGTTCCTGATGTCAGTTTGTAGGGCTCCCTTGGGTCTATCAGGGCAGCACAAGTTTGAGGTGGGGACAACTTCGGTGTGGGGTCCATCCTTCGATATAAGGATTTTTTGCAGTCAGGGCCAGGGGCCCATGGGCACATTCTTTTTCCATTTTCCCTGGGAAAGAAAACTCAGCAGTCCAGGTTCCTGATGTCAGTTTGTAGGGCTCCCTTGGGTGTATCAGGGCAGCACAAGTTTGAGGTGGGGACAACTTCGGTGTGGGGTCCATCCTTCGATATAAGGATTTTTTTGAAGTGAGGCCCCAGCCCTGGGCCAGGGGCCCCTGGGCACATCCTTTTTCCATTTTCCCTGGGAAAGAAAACTCAGCAGTCCAGGTTCCTGATGTCAGTTTGTAGGGCTCCCTTGGGTCTATCAGGGCAGCACAAGTTTGAGGTGGGGACAACTTCGGTGTGGGGTCCATCCTTCGATATAAGGATTTTTTGCAGTCAGGGCCAGGGGCCCCCGGGCACATCCTTTTTCCATTTTCCCTGGGAAAGAAAACTCAGCAGTCCAGCTTCCTGATGTCAGTTTTTAGGGCTCCCTTGGGTCTATCAAGGCAGCACAAGTTTGAGGTGGGGACAACTTCGGTGTGGGGTCCATCCTTCGATATAAGGATTTTTTGCAGTCAGGGCCAGGGGCCCATGGGCACATTCTTTTTCCATTTTCCCTGGGAAAGAAAACTCAGCAGTCCAGGTTCCTGATGTCAGTTTGTAGGGCTCCCTTGGGTGTATCAGGGCAGCACAAGTTTGAGGTGGGGACAACTTCGGTGTGGGGTCCATCCTTCGATATAAGGATTTTTTTGAAGTGAGGCCCCAGCCCTGGGCCAGGGGCCCCTGGGAACATCCTTTTTCCATTTTCCCTGGGAAAGAAAACTCAGCAGTCCAGGTTGCTGATGTCAGTTTGTAGGGCTCCCTTGGGTCTATCTGGGCAGCACAAGTTTGAGGTGGGGACAACTTCGGTGTGGGGTCCATCCTTCGATATAAGGATTCTTTGCAGTCAGGGCCAGGGGTCCCCGAGCACATCCTTTTTCCATTTTCCCTGGGAAAGAAAACTCAGCAGTCCAGGTTGCTGATGTCAGTTTGTAGGGCTCCCTTGGGTCTATCAGGGCAGCACAAGTTTGACGTGGGGACAACTTCGGTGTGGGGTCCATCCTTCGATATAAGGAGTTTTTGCAGTGAGGGCCCTGCCCAGGGCCAGTGGCCCCCGGGCACATCCTTTTTCCATTTTCCCTGGGAAAGAAAACTCAGCAGTCCAGGTTCCTGATGTCAGTTTGTAGGGCTCCCTTGGGTGTATCAGGGCAGCACAAGTTTGAGGTGGGGACAACTTCGGTGTGGGGTCCATCCTTCGATATAAGGATTTTTTGCAGTCAGGGCCAGGGGCCCCCGGGCACATCCTTTGGCCATTTTCCCTGGGAAAGAAAACTCAGCAGTCCAGGTTGCTGATGTCAGTTTGTAGGGCTCCCTTGGGTGTATCAGGGCAGCACAAGTTTGAGGTGGGGACAACTTCGGTGTGGGGTCCATCCTTCGATATAAGGATTTTTTGCAGTGAGGGCCCTGCCCAGGGCCAGTGGCCCCTGGGCACATCCTTTTTCCATTTTCCCTGGGAGAGAAAACTCAGCAGTCCAGGTTCCTGATGTCAGTTTGTAGGGCTCCCTTGGGTGTATCAGGGCAGCACAATTTTGAGGTCGGGACAACTTCGGTGTGGGGTCCATCCTTCGATATAAGGATTTTTTGCAGTCAGTGCCCTGCCCAGGGCCAGGGGCCCCTGGGCACATCCTTTTTCCATTTTCCCTGGGAAAGAAAACTCAGCAGTCCAGCTTCCTGATGTCAGTTTGTAGGGCTCCCTTGGGTCTATCTGGGCAGCACAACTTTGAGGTGGGGACAACTTCAGTGTGGGGTCCATCCTTCGATATAAGGATTTTTTGCAGTGAGGGCCCTGCCCAGGGCCAGTAGCCCCCGGGCACATCCTTTTTCCATTTTCCCTGGGAAAGAAAACTCAGCAGTCCAGGTTGCTGATGTCAGTTTGTAGGGCTCCCTTGGGTCTATCAGGGCAGCACAAGTTTGAGGTGGGGACAACTTCGGTGTGGGGTCCATCCTTCGATATAAGGATTTTTTGCAGTCAGGGCCAGGGGCCCATGGGCACATTCTTTTTCCATTTTCCCTGGGAAAGAAAACTCAGCAGTCCAGGTTCCTGATGTCAGTTTGTAGGGCTCCCTTGGGTGTATCAGGGCAGCACAAGTTTGAGGTGGGGACAACTTCGGTGTGGGGTCCATCCTTCGATATAAGGATTTTTTTGAAGTGAGGCCCCAGCCCTGGGCCAGGGGCCCCTGGGCACATCCTTTTTCCATTTTCCCTGGGAAAGAAAACTCAGCAGTCCAGGTTCCTGATGTCAGTTTGTAGGGCTCCCTTGGGTCTATCTGGGCAGCACAAGTTTGAGGTGGGGACAACTTCGGTGTGGGGTCCATCCTTCGATATAAGGATTCTTTGCAGTCAGGGTCAGGGGCCCCCGGGCACATCCTTTTTCCATTTTCCCTGGGAAAGAAAACTCAGCAGTCCAGGTTGCTGATGTCAGTTTGTAGGGCTCCCTTGGGTCTATCAGGGCAGCACAACTTTGACGTGGGGACAACTTCGGTGTGGGGTCCATCCTTCGATATAAGGAGTTTTTGCAGTGAGGGCCCTGCCCAGGGCCAGTGGCCCCCGGGCACATCCTTTTTCCATTTTCCCTGGGAAAGAAAACTCAGCAGTCCAGGTTCCTGATGTCAGTTTGTAGGGCTCCCTTGGGTGTATCAGGGCAGCACAAGTTTGAGGTGGGGACAACTTCGGTGTGGGGTCCATCCTTCGATATAAGGATTTTTTGCAGTCAGGGCCAGGGGCCCCCGGGCACATCCTTTGGCCATTTTCCCTGGGAAAGAAAACTCAGCAGTCCAGGTTGCTGATGTCAGTTTGTAGGGCTCCCTTGGGTGTATCAGGGCAGCACAAGTTTGAGGTGGGGACAACTTCGGTGTGGGGTCCATCCTTCGATATAAGGATTTTTTGCAGTGAGGGCCCTGCCCAGGGCCAGTGGCCCCTGGGCACATCCTTTTTCCATTTTCCCTGGGAGAGAAAACTCAGCAGTCCAGGTTCCTGATGTCAGTTTGTAGGGCTCCCTTGGGTGTATCAGGGCAGCACAATTTTGAGGTCGGGACAACTTCGGTGTGGGGTCCATCCTTCGATATAAAGATTTTTTGCAGTCAGTGCCCTGCCCAGGGCCAGGGGCCCCTGGGCACATCCTTTTTCCATTTTCCCTGGGAAAGAAAACTCAGCAGTCCAGCTTCCTGATGTCAGTTTGTAGGGCTCCCTTGGGTCTATCTGGGCAGCACAACTTTGAGGTGGGGACAACTTCAGTGTGGGGTCCATCCTTCGATATAAGGATTTTTTGCAGTGAGGGCCCTGCCCAGGGCCAGTAGCCCCCGGGCACATCCTTTTTCCATTTTCCCTGGGAAAGAAAACTCAGCAGTCCAGGTTGCTGATGTCAGTTTGTAGGGCTCCCTTGGGTCTATCAGGGCAGCACAAGTTTGAGGTGGGGACAACTTCGGTGTGGGGTCCATCCTTCGAGATAAGGATTTTTTGCAGTCAGGGCCAGGGGCCCATGGGCACATTCTTTTTCCATTTTCCCTGGGAAAGAAAACTCAGCAGTCCAGGTTGCTGATGTCAGTTTGTAGGGCTCCCTTGGGTGTATCAGGGCAGCACAAGTTTGAGGTGGGGACAACTTCGGTGTGGGGTCCATCCTTCGATATAAGGATTTTTTGCAGTCAGGGCCAGGGGCCCATGGGCACATTCTTTTTCCATTTTCCCTGGGAAAGAAAACTCAGCATTCCAGGTTCCTGATGTCAGTTTGTAGGGCTCCCTTGGGTGTATCAGGGCAGCACAAGTTTGAGGTGGGGACAACTTCGGTGTGGGGTCCATCCTTCGATATAAGGATTTTTTGCATTCAGGGCCAGTGGGCCCCGGGCACATCCTTTTTCCATTTTCCCTGGGAAAGAAAACTTAGCAGTCCAGGTTCCTGATGTCAGTTTGTAGGGCTCCCTTGGGTCTATCAGGGCAGCACAAGTTTGAGGTGGGGACAACTTCGGTGTGGGGTCCATCCTTCGATATAAGGATTTTTTGCAGTGAGGGCCCTGCCCAGGGCCAGTGGCTCCCGGGCACATCCTTTTTCCATTTTCCCTGGGAAAGAAAACTCAGCAGTCCAGGTTCCTGATGTCAGTTTGTAGGGCTTCCTTGGGTCTATCAGGGCAGCACAAGTTTGAGGTGGGGACAACTTCGGTGTGGGGTCCATCCTTCGATATAAGGATTTTTTGCATTCAGGGCCAGGGGCCCCCGGGCACATCCTTTTTCCATTTTCCCTGGGAAAGAAAACTCAGCAGTCCAGGTTCCTGATGTCAGTTTGTAGGGCTCCCTTGGGTCTATCAGGGCAGCACAAGTTTGAGGTGGGGACAACTTCGGTGTGGGGTCCATTCTTCGATATAAGGATTTTTTGCAGTCAGGGCCAGGGGCCCCCGGGCACATCCTTTGGCCATTTTCCCTGGGAAAGAAAACTCAGCAGTCCAGGTTCCTGATGTCAGTTTGTAGGGCTCCCTTGGGTCTATCTGGGCAGCACAACTTTGAGGTGGGGACAACTTCGGTGTGGGGTCCATCCTTCGATATAAGGATTCTTTGCAGTCAGGGCCAGGGGTCCCCGAGCACATCCTTTTTCCATTTTCCCTGGGAAAGAAAACTCAGCAGTCCAGGTTCCTGATGTCAGTTTGTAGGGCTCCCTTGGGTCTATCAAGGCAGCACAACTTTGAGGTGGGGACAACTTCGGTGTGGGGTCCATCCTTCGATATAAGGATTTTTTGCAGTCAGGGCCAGGGGCCCCCGGGCACATCCTTTTTCCATTTTCCCTGGGAAAGAAAACTCAGCAGTCCAGGTTCCTGATGTCAGTTTGTAGGGCTCCCTTGGGTGTATCAGGGCAGCACAAGTTTGAGGTGGGGACAACTTCGGTGTGGGGTCCATCCTTCGATATAAGGATTTTTTGCAGTCAGGGCCAGGGGCCCCCGGGCACATCCTTTTTCCATTTTCCCTGGGAAAGAAAACTCAGCAGTCCAGCTTCCTGATGTCAGTTTGTAGGGCTCCCTTGGGTCTATCAAGGCAGCACAACTTTGAGGTGGGGACAACTTCGGTGTGGGGTCCATCCTTCGATATAAGGAGTTTTTGCAGTGAGGGCCCTGCCCAGGGCCAGTGGCCCCCGGGCACATCCTTTTTCCATTTTCCCTGGGAAAGAAAACTCAGCAGTCCAGGTTCCTGATGTCAGTTTGTAGGGCTCCCTTGGGTGTATCAGGGCAGCACAAGTTTGAGGTGGGGACAACTTCGGTGTGGGGTCCATCCTTCGATATAAGGATTTTTTGCAGTCAGGGCCAGGGGCCCCCGGGCACATCCTTTGGCCATTTTCCCTGGGAAAGAAAACTCAGCAGTCCAGGTTGCTGATGTCAGTTTGTAGGGCTCCCTTGGGTCTATCAGGGCAGCACAAGTTTGAGGTGGGGACAACTTCGGTGTGGGGTCCATCCTTCGATATAAGGATTTTTTGCAGTGAGGGCCCTGCCCAGGGCCAGTGGCCCCTGGGCACATCCTTTTTCCATTTTCCCTGGGAAAGAAAACTCAGCAGTCCAGCTTCCTAATGTCAGTTTGTAGGGCTCCCTTGGGTCTATCTGGGCAGCACAACTTTGAGGTGGGGACAACTTCAGTGTGGGGTCCATCCTTCGATATAAGGATTTTTTGCAGTGAGGGCCCTGCCCAGGGCCAGTAGCCCCCGGGCACATCCTTTTTCCATTTTCCCTGGGAAAGAAAACTCAGCAGTCCAGGTTGCTGATGTCAGTTTGTAGGGCTCCCTTGGGTCTATCAGGGCAGCACAAGTTTGAGGTGGGGACAACTTCGGTGTGGGGTCCATCCTTCGATATAAGGATTTTTTGCAGTCAGGGCCAGGGGCCCATGGGCACATTCTTTTTCCATTTTCCCTGGGAAAGAAAACTCAGCAGTCCAGGTTCCTGATGTCAGTTTGTAGGGCTCCCTTGGGTGTATCAGGGCAGCACAAGTTTGAGGTGGGGACAACTTCGGTGTGGGGTCCATCCTTCGATATAAGGATTTTTTTGAAGTGAGGCCCCAGCCCTGGGCCAGGGGCCCCTGGGCACATCCTTTTTCCATTTTCCCTGGGAAAGAAAACTCAGCAGTCCAGGTTCCTGATGTCAGTTTGTAGGGCTCCCTTGGGTGTATCAGGGCAGCACAAGTTTGAGGTGGGGACAACTTCGGTGTGGGGTCCATCCTTCGATATAAGGATTTTTTGCATTCAGGGCCAGTGGGCCCCGGGCACATCCTTTTTCCATTTTCCCTGGGAAAGAAAACTTAGCAGTCCAGGTTCCTGATGTCAGTTTGTAGGGCTCCCTTGGGTCTATCAGGGCAGCACAAGTTTGAGGTGGGGACAACTTCGGTGTGGGGTCCATCCTTCGATATAAGGATTTTTTGCAGTGAGGGCCCTGCCCAGGGCCAGTGGCTCCCGGGCACATCCTTTTTCCATTTTCCCTGGGAAAGAAAACTCAGCAGTCCAGGTTCCTGATGTCAGTTTGTAGGGCTTCCTTGGGTCTATCAAGGCAGCACAAGTTTGAGGTGGGGACAACTTCGGTGTGGGGTCCATTCTTCGATATAAGGATTTTTTGCAGTCAGGGCCAGGGGCCCCCGGGCACATCCTTTGGCCATTTTCCCTGGGAAAGAAAACTCAGCAGTCCAGGTTCCTGAAGTCAGTTTGTAGGGCTCCCTTGGGTCTATCTGGGCAGCACAACTTTGAGGTGGGGACAACTTCGGTGTGGGGTCCATCCTTCGATATAAGGATTCTTTGCAGTCAGGGGCCAGGGGTCCCCGAGCACATCCTTTTTCCATTTTCCCTGGGAAAGAAAACTCAGCAGTCCAGGTTCCTGATGTCAGTTTGTAGGGCTCCCTTGGGTCTATCAAGGCAGCACAACTTTGAGGTGGGGACAACTTCGGTGTGGGGTCCATCCTTCGATATAAGGATTTTTTGCAGTCAGGGCCAGGGGCCCCCGGGCACATCCTTTTTCCATTTTCCCTGGGAAAGAAAACTCAGCAGTCCAGGTTCCTGATGTCAGTTTGTAGGGCTCCCTTGGGTCTATCAGGGCAGCACAAGTTTGAGGTGGGGACAACTTCGGTGTGGGGTCCATCCTTCGATATAAGGATTTTTTGCAGTCAGGGCCAGGGGCCCATGGGCACATTCTTTTTCCATTTTCCCTGGGAAAGAAAACTCAGCAGTCCAGGTTCCTGATGTCAGTTTGTAGGGCTCCCTTGGGTGTATCAGGGCAGCACAAGTTTGAGGTGGGGACAACTTCGGTGTGGGGTCCATCCTTCGATATAAGGATTCTTTGCAGTCAGGACACAGCCCAGGGCCAGGGGCCCCTGGTCACATCCTTTTTCCATTTCCCCTGGGAAAGAAAACTCAGCAGTCCAGGTTGCTGATGTCAGTTTGTAGGGCTCCCTTGGGTCTATCAGGGCAGCACAAGTTTGAGGTGGGGACAACTTCGGTGTGGGGTCCATCCTTCGATATAAGGATTTTTTGCAGTCATGGCCAGGGGCCCCCGGGCACATCCTTTTTCCATTTTCCCTGGGAAAGAAAACTCAGCAGTCCAGGTTCCTGATGTCAGTTTGTAGGGCTCCCTTGGGTCTATCAGGGCAGCACAAGTTTGAGGTGGGGACAACTTCGGTGTGGGGTCCATCCTTCGATATAAGGATTTTTTGCAGTCAGGGCCAGGGGCCCATGGGCACATTCTTTTTCCATTTTCCCTGGGAAAGAAAACTCAGCAGTCCAGGTTCCTGATGTCAGTTTGTAGGGCTCCCTTGGGTGTATCAGGGCAGCACAAGTTTGAGGTGGGGACAACTTCGGTGTGGGGTCCATCCTTCGATATAAGGATTTTTTTGAAGTGAGGCCCCAGCCCTGGGCCAGGGGCCCCTGGGCACATCCTTTTTCCATTTTCCCTGGGAAAGAAAACTCAGCAGTCCAGGTTCCTGATGTCAGTTTGTAGGGCTCCCTTGGGTGTATCAGGGCAGCACAAGTTTGAGGTGGGGACAACTTCGGTGTGGGGTCCATCCTTCGATATAAGGATTTTTTGCAGTCAGGGCCAGGGGCCCATGGGCACATTCTTTTTCCATTTTCCCTGGGAAAGAAAACTCAGCAGTCCAGGTTCCTGATGTCAGTTTGTAGGGCTCCCTTGGGTGTATCAGGGCAGCACAAGTTTGAGGTGGGGACAACTTCGGTGTGGGGTCCATCCTTCGATATAAGGATTTTTTTGAAGTGAGGCCCCAGCCCTGGGCCAGGGGCCCCTGGGCACATCCTTTTTCCATTTTCCCTGGGAAAGAAAACTCAGCAGTCCAGGTTCCTGATGTCAGTTTGTAGGGCTCCCTTGGGTGTATCAGGGCAGCACAAGTTTGAGGTGGGGACAACTTCGGTGTGGGGTCCATCCTTCGATATAAGGATTTTTTGCATTCAGGGCCAGTGGGCCCCGGGCACATCCTTTTTCCATTTTCCCTGGGAAAGAAAACTTAGCAGTCCAGGTTCCTGATGTCAGTTTGTAGGGCTCCCTTGGGTCTATCAGGGCAGCACAAGTTTGAGGTGGGGACAACTTCGGTGTGGGGTCCATCCTTCGATATAAGGATTTTTTGCAGTGAGGGCCCTGCCCAGGGCCAGTGGCTCCCGGGCACATCCTTTTTCCATTTTCCCTGGGAAAGAAAACTCAGCAGTCCAGGTTCCTGATGTCAGTTTGTAGGGCTTCCTTGGGTCTATCAAGGCAGCACAAGTTTGAGGTGGGGACAACTTCGGTGTGGGGTCCATTCTTCGATATAAGGATTTTTTGCAGTCAGGGCCAGGGGCCCCCGGGCACATCCTTTGGCCATTTTCCCTGGGAAAGAAAACTCAGCAGTCCAGGTTCCTGAAGTCAGTTTGTAGGGCTCCCTTGGGTCTATCTGGGCAGCACAACTTTGAGGTGGGGACAACTTCGGTGTGGGGTCCATCCTTCGATATAAGGATTCTTTGCAGTCAGGGGCCAGGGGTCCCCGAGCACATCCTTTTTCCATTTTCCCTGGGAAAGAAAACTCAGCAGTCCAGGTTCCTGATGTCAGTTTGTAGGGCTCCCTTGGGTCTATCAAGGCAGCACAACTTTGAGGTGGGGACAACTTCGGTGTGGGGTCCATCCTTCGATATAAGGATTTTTTGCAGTCAGGGCCAGGGGCCCCCGGGCACATCCTTTTTCCATTTTCCCTGGGAAAGAAAACTCAGCAGTCCAGGTTCCTGATGTCAGTTTGTAGGGCTCCCTTGGGTCTATCAGGGCAGCACAAGTTTGAGGTGGGGACAACTTCGGTGTGGGGTCCATCCTTCGATATAAGGATTTTTTGCAGTCAGGGCCAGGGGCCCATGGGCACATTCTTTTTCCATTTTCCCTGGGAAAGAAAACTCAGCAGTCCAGGTTCCTGATGTCAGTTTGTAGGGCTCCCTTGGGTGTATCAGGGCAGCACAAGTTTGAGGTGGGGACAACTTCGGTGTGGGGTCCATCCTTCGATATAAGGATTCTTTGCAGTCAGGACACAGCCCAGGGCCAGGGGCCCCTGGTCACATCCTTTTTCCATTTCCCCTGGGAAAGAAAACTCAGCAGTCCAGGTTGCTGATGTCAGTTTGTAGGGCTCCCTTGGGTCTATCAGGGCAGCACAAGTTTGAGGTGGGGACAACTTCGGTGTGGGGTCCATCCTTCGATATAAGGATTTTTTGCAGTCATGGCCAGGGGCCCCCGGGCACATCCTTTTTCCATTTTCCCTGGGAAAGAAAACTCAGCAGTCCAGGTTCCTGATGTCAGTTTGTAGGGCTCCCTTGGGTCTATCAGGGCAGCACAAGTTTGAGGTGGGGACAACTTCGGTGTGGGGTCCATCCTTCGATATAAGGATTTTTTGCAGTCAGGGCCAGGGGCCCATGGGCACATTCTTTTTCCATTTTCCCTGGGAAAGAAAACTCAGCAGTCCAGGTTCCTGATGTCAGTTTGTAGGGCTCCCTTGGGTGTATCAGGGCAGCACAAGTTTGAGGTGGGGACAACTTCGGTGTGGGGTCCATCCTTCGATATAAGGATTTTTTTGAAGTGAGGCCCCAGCCCTGGGCCAGGGGCCCCTGGGCACATCCTTTTTCCATTTTCCCTGGGAAAGAAAACTCAGCAGTCCAGGTTCCTGATGTCAGTTTGTAGGGCTCCCTTGGGTGTATCAGGGCAGCACAAGTTTGAGGTGGGGACAACTTCGGTGTGGGGTCCATCCTTCGATATAAGGATTTTTTGCAGTCAGGGCCAGGGGCCCCCGGGCACATCCTTTTTCCATTTTCCCTGGGAAAGAAAACTCAGCAGTCCAGCTTCCTGATGTCAGTTTGTAGGGCTCCCTTGGGTCTATCAAGGCAGCACAACTTTGAGGTGGGGACAACTTCGGTGTGGGGTCCATCCTTCGATATAAGGATTCTTTGCGGTCAGGGCCAGGGTCTCCCGGGCACATCCTTTGGCCATTTTCCCTGGAAAGAAAACTGAGCAGTCCAGGTTCCTGATGTCAGTTTGTAGGGCTCCCTTGGGTCTATCAGGGCAGCACAAGTTTGAGGTGGGGACAACTTCGGTGTGGGGTCCATCCTTCGATATAAGGATTCTTTGCAGTCAAGACACAGCCCAGGGCCAGGGGCCCCTGGGCACATCCTTTTTCCATTTTCCCTGGGAAAGAAAACTCAGCAGTCCAGGTTCCTGATGTCAGTTTGTAGGGCTCCCTTGGGTCTATCTGGGCAGCACAAGTTTGAGGTGGGGACAACTTCGGTGTGGGGTCCATCCTTCGATATAAGGATTCTTTGCAGTCAGGGCCAGGGGTCCCCGAGCACATCCTTTTTCCATTTTCCCTGGGAAAGAAAACTCAGCAGTCCAGGTTGCTGATGTCAGTTTGTAGGGCTCCCTTGGGTCTATCAGGGCAGCACAAGTTTGAGGTGGGGACAACTTCGGTGTGGGGTCCATCCTTCGATATAAGGATTTTTTGCAGTGAGGGCCCTGCCCAGGGCCAGTGGCTCCCGGGCACATCCTTTTTCCATTTTCCCTGGGAAAGAAAACTCAGCAGTCCAGGTTCCTGATGTCAGTTTGTAGGGCTTCCTTGGGTCTATCAGGGCAGCACAAGTTTGAGGTGGGGACAACTTCGGTGTGGGGTCCATCCTTCGATATAAGGATTTTTTGCATTCAGGGCCAGGGGCCCCCGGGCACATCCTTTTTCCATTTTCCCTGGGAAAGAAAACTCAGCAGTCCAGGTTCCTGATGTCAGTTTGTAGGGCTCCCTTGGGTCTATCAGGGCAGCACAAGTTTGAGGTGGGGACAACTTCGGTGTGGGGTCCATTCTTCGATATAAGGATTTTTTGCAGTCAGGGCCAGGGGCCCCCGGGCACATCCTTTGGCCATTTTCCCTGGGAAAGAAAACTCAGCAGTCCAGGTTCCTGATGTCAGTTTGTAGGGCTCCCTTGGGTTTATCAGGGCAGCACAAGTTTGAGGTGGGGACAACTTCGGTGTGGGGTCCATCCTTCGATATAAGGATTTTTTGCAGTCAGGGCCAGGGGCCCCCGGGCACATCCTTTTTCCATTTTCCCTGGGAAAGAAAACTCAGCAGTCCAGGTTCCTGATGTCAGTTTGTAGGGCTCCCTTGGGTTTATCAGGGCAGCACAAGTTTGAGGTGGGGACAACTTCGGTGTGGGGTCCATCCTTCGATATAAGGATTCTTTGCAGTCAGGGCCAGGGGCCCCCGGGCACATCCTTTTTCCATTTTCCCTGGAAAGAAAACTCAGCAGTCCAGGTTCCTGATGTCAGTTTGTAGGGCTCCCTTGGGTCTATCAGGGCAGCACAACTTTGAGGTGGGGACAACTTCGGTGTGGGGTCCATCCTTCGATATAAGGATTTTTCGCAGTCAGGGCCAGGGGCCCCTGGGCACATCCTTTTTCCATTTTCCCTGGGAAAGAAAACTCAGCAGTCCAGGTTGCTGATGTCAGTTTGTAGGGCTCCCTTGGGTGTATCAGGGCAGCACAAGTTTGAGGTGGGGACAACTTCGGTGTGGGCTCCATCCTTCGATATAAAGATTTTTTGCAGTAAGGGCCAAGTGACCTTGGGCACATCCTTTTTCCATTTTCCCTGGGAAAGAAAACTCAGCAGTCCAGGTTCCTGATGTCAGTTTGTAGGGCTCCCTTGGGTCTATCAGGGCAGCACAAGTTTGAGGTGGGGACAACTTCGGTGTGGGGTCCATCCTTCGATATAAGGATTCTTTGCAGTGAGGTCCCTGCCTAGGGCCAGGGGCCCCTGGGCACATCCTTTTTCAATTTGCCTGGGAAAGAAAACTCAGCAGTCCAGGTTCCTGATGTCAGTTTGTAGGGCTCCCTTGGGTGTATCAGGGCAGCACAAGTTTGAGGTGGGGACAACTTCGGTGTGGGGTCCATCCTTCGATATAAGGATTTTTTGCAGTCAGGGCCAGGGTCCCCCAGGCACAACCTTTGGCAGTTTTCCCTGGGAAAGAAAACTCAGCAGTCCAGGTTCCTGATGTCAGTTTGTAGGGCTCCCTTGGGTCTATCAAGGCAGCACAAGTTTGAGGTGGGGACAACTTCGGTGTGGGGTCCATCCTGCGATATAAGGATTTTTTGCAGTGAGGCCCCTGCCCAGGCCTAGGGGCCCCCGGGCACATCCTTTGGCCATTTTCCCTGGGAAAGAAAACTCAGCAGTCCAGGTTGCTGATGTCAGTTTGTAGGGCTCCCTTGGGTCTATCAGGGCAGCACAAGTTTGAGGTGGGGACAACTTCGGTGTGGGGTCCATCCTTCGATATAAGGATTTTTTGCAGTTAGGGCCCTGCCCAGGGCCAGGGGCGCCTGGGCAGAGCCTTTTTCCATTTTCCGTGGGAAAGAAAACTCAGCATTCCAGGTTGCTGATGTCAGTTTGTAGGGCTCCCTTGGGTCTATCAGGGCAGCACAAGTTTGAGGTGGGGGCAACTTCGGTCTGGGCTCCATCCTTCGATATAAGGATTTTTTGCAGTGAGGTCTCAGCCCAGGGTGGGGGGCCCCTGGGCACATCCTTTTTCCATTTTCCCTGGGAAAGAAAACTCAGCAGTCCAGGTTCCTGATATCAGTTTTTAGGGCTCCCTTGGGTCTATCAGGGCAGCACAAGTTTGAGGTGGGGACTACTTTTGTCTGTGTTCCATCCTTCAATATAAGGATTTTTTACAATCAGGTCCCAGCCCAGGCCGGAGGGCACAGAGCTCCTGTCCAGCAGCACTCACCGCTGAGAAGAGCGAACTTGGCCATCTGCGACCAGACTGATGTGTTCTGGTTTCCTACCGCTTTTATCCTCTGCTGCTCTCTGCTGCCAGCAGATTATTCCATTCCTTAATGTTTGCCCATTAGCAGGGGTGGGCAAATTACGAAATTCGGCAGAGAGCGACATCCCCAAACCCCACAGCAGGACAATGGGCCTGGGCACCACCACAAGGTTCACTGCCCTGGGTCTGTGCTACCTCCTGCTGCTGCAAGGGCACATAAAATTTGGATGTTGTGGGCTCTTGGCTCACTCAAACTCGGGGCAGATGGACCCTTGTGCTCCGCGCTCCCTGGAGAAGCAGCCACAAGGAATCCCATCACTAAAGGAACACCACATCAGTTTTTACTGAGTCATTCTCCACCTGATAAACAAAAATTCTTTTACAAGAAGCATTTTGTTTTTGTTGTCTTCTTTCCCTAATCTCCTGACACCCGCAGTTACAGGAACAAGTGGGAGGACAGCACAGCAGAAGCTGACTCTGACTCACTCTGTTTCCATCAACCCTTGTGCCACACCTCTGTTTTGGTAGTGCCAGTGTTGGTGACCCCGACACCATGAGAATTTTAGAGGGAAGATGCAGCAGGAAAACCCCAGAGTGGTAAAATCCCTCTGCAACCCAACACTGCAATAGTTGGAAAGTCCCTGTCTGCTCTTTTTAATTGGAATTCTTTCAGCAAGGACTAATTCTTGTGCCCTTCCTTACCTCCCAGCATTCCCAGGGAACACACAGCAAACCACCTTCGTTAAAACAGCAAAAGGACAGGAAAAGTCCTGAAGGAAAACTCCTGAAAGAAAACTCCTGAAGGAAAACTCCAGGATTTGTTACCCTCACATGAATACAAATCACTGTCCTTGAACCTGCCCCAAATGCTCTCATTTTCACACCCAAATTCCTTCCCTGGATAACAGAGCTGAAAATGCTCCAGAGGTCACTGAGGGTGGGATTTTCCACATCTGTCGCAGTTGAATTTGTACCCTGGGACTTTATCAACCAAGAAAAACATCAGAACAATATTTTTCCTTCAGGATGTTGTCCTGTTATCAGCCCTATCCCACCCTGTGCCTGCACCAAATCCCAAAGGCTCAGGCTGGCACATGTTAATCTGCAGGTCAGCCAGCATCTGATACCAGGCTGTTTTCCAGGCTGTTTTCCAGGGTGTTTTCCAGGGTGTTTTTCAGGCTTCCAGTCATCCCAGGCTGGGTGACCCCCTGGAAAGTCACCTTCATGCCACTCCTCAAGGAATGAAACCTCCCATGGCAGGGACACGGCCATGTCCCCACTCCTGAGTGGGGAAAAGTGAATAAATCCTCAGGCTCCACACACAGGGAGCTGGGAGTCTCCAGCTGGACAGAACATGAAAATAAAATGTGGAAAGGATGTTTTGAGGCATTCAGCTGATGGGGCTTCACTTAGGGAAAAATGGGATTGCTCAGCAACACGGGGGTGTCTCAGGTGGGGAAAGAGCTGAGCAGGAAGAGGAGGGGACAGATGTGAGAGGAAAATGAACTGGGCTCACCTTCTGGAGTGTCCCTTGTGGAGTTTAACCTCCAAGAAATAAAGAAAAGTCGCTGTTGGACACAAAATGAGTGCACAGAAGCTTGGGAAGTTCAAAGGAGAAAAAGAGCAAGTTTTATTCCAACATCTGGTATTTATAGAATTCCAAAGGTGACCGTGGATTGGAGGATGGAATTACCATTTCTCCAACCTCTGCTCCAAAGATTGATCAATCATTTCTCTCCACCCACAGAGAAATATGTAAACAATTCCATTTATCCATGAAATGCTGTGGGAACTCTGCCTCTCGAATATGTAAACATCATCAGACGGCTAAAGAAGTTTTATGAGAATTTTAACACTTTCAAAAGAGCTGTAAAAGAAAACTTAACACTTTTAAAAATCAGGGCAACAAAGAAACTTCCTCTGCTTCCCTGGGGATACCCCACCTCAGCTCAGAGCAGCAGGGACCCAAAGAATTCCAGAGGTGACCATGGATTAGAGGATGGAATTACCACCTCTCCAACCACGCTGCTCCAAAGATCGATCAATAATTTCTCTCCACGCACAGAGAAATCCATAAACTATTCTATTTATGCATGAAATTGCAGTGCCAGCCATAAACTATTCTATTTATGCATGAAATCTCAGTGCCCTGGGAAGGGCTCGAGGCCACGCTGAAAGAACCTCTTCTCTCTTCTGTTGGAGCTCTTCAGCAGGTAACGTGTTGAGTACGGGCATATTTAGATAAACTGTGATTTTTTTAAAAATTAAGGAACAGATGCCTGGTTTTCTGAAATCTGGATGCCTGTGGCATCCTTTTAACACGTTTTAAGTGCTGTTATCTCATTTCAAGGACAGCGCAAGGACAGTGCCGCAGCCCTGGGTCCCTGTGCAGTGGCCAGCTGGACACAGAGGTGTTGTTCAAACAACATTTGAGCAATCAAGGCAAGCTAATCCCATTCCTTATCTGCCCTTGCAGCAGCAGGAAGTGGCACAGCCCCAGGGCAGTGAACCTTGTGGTGGTGCCCAGGCCCATTGTCCTGCTGTGGGGTTTGGTGATGTCTCTCTGCCAGATTTCATAATGTTTGCCCATCCCTGCTGATGGGCAAACATTAAGAAATGTAATCATCTGCTGGTAGCAGAGAGGAGCAGGGGATAAAAGCGGGAGGCAGCCAGAACACATCAGTCTGGTCCCAGATGGCCAAGCTCGCTCTGCTCAGCGGTGAGTGCTGCTGCACTGGAGCTCTCTGCCCTCCCGAGCAGGGCTGCAGGCTCTGGCACTGCTGCTCTGCTGCCTGTGCAGGGCCGGGGGGAGGAAAATGCTGCTCTCTCTTTTCTGACCAAGGTTTTGCAATTTCCTCTGGGGAGGGAAATTTCTTTTCTTTGGAGCTGCTGCGGTTGGGGATCTGCTCTGCTTTGAAGATGGACAGAGTTCATTGCGGGCCACAATTGAAATGTGCTTTCAAATGTAAACCTAAACCCCAAATGATTTCTTTTGCATCTGTTTGGGTTCTTCTCTGTGCTTTTGCCTGAAATTGTTTGTCAAATTTTTACTGGAAATGCTTGGGCAAAATTTAGAGAAACTCTCGTGCCTCAGCTTGGGAGCAGAGACTTGCTCAAGAGCTTTGGATTTCTGAGAGCAAGCAGTGACGCCTTTGTTGTTTCCTTGTGCCCTGCCAGGCCTGGCCCTGCTGCTGAACGCCCACCTCGGTAGGTGACGTGTTGCTCTGATTTTTAAAAATGTTAAGTTTCCTTTTACAGCTCTTTTGAAAGTTTGAAAGTTCTCGTAAAACTTCTTTAGCCTTCTGATAACGTTTACATATTTGAGAGCTCCTACACAATTTCATGTGTAAATGGAATAGTTTATGTATTTCTCTGGGAGAAATGAGTGATTGATCTTTGGAGAAGAGGTTGGAGAGGTGCTGATTCCATCCCCTCCACGGCCGCTGTCCCCCCAGGCACTGCCTTTGTGCTGAGCTGTTATTTCACCAACTGGGCCCAGTACCGGCCTGGCCTGGGCAAGTTCACCCCCGAAAACATCGACCCCTGCCTGTGCACCCACCTGATCTATGCCTTCGCCGGCATGAACAACAACGAGATCTCCACATCCGAGTGGAACGACGAGAGCCTCTACAAGTCCTTCAATGGCCTCAAGAACCAGTGAGTGCCACGAGTCTCAGAAGGGCTCTGCTCCCTCCTGTGCCCTCCTCTGATCTCTCCTGTGCCCTCCTCTGATCTCTCCTCTGATCTCTCCTCTCCTCTCCTCTGATCTCTCCTCTCCTCTCCTCTGATCTCTCCTCTCCTCTCCTCTCCTCTCCTCTCCTCTCCTCTCCTCTGATCTCTCCTCTCCTCTCCTCTGATCTCTCCTCTCCTCTCCTCTGATCTCTCCTCTCCTCTGATCTCTCCTCTCCTCTCCTCTGATCTCTCCTCTCCTCTCCTCTCCTCTCCTCTCCTCTCCTCTCCTCTCCTCTCCTCTCCTCTCCTCTCCTCTCCTCTCCTCTCCTCTCCTCTCCTCTCCTCTCCTCTCCTCTCCTCTCCTCTCCTCTCCTCTCCTCTCCTCTCCTCTCCTCTCCTCTCCTCTCCTCTCCTCTCCTCTCCTCTCCTCTCCTCTCCTCTCCTCTCCTCTCCTCTCCTCTCCTCTCCTCTCCTCTCCTCTCCTCTCCTCTCCTCTCCTCTCCTCCCAGTCTTTCCCTCTGTCTCACTCTCAGCTCGGTGCCAGCAGCTCCAGGTGAGGTGAAACAGGACAGAGACACTGCCAGGGGACAGCCCCGCTCGGGCGTGCTGTGGACGTGCAATACCTCAGGGTCCTGCCTCTTCCCTTGCAGGAACAAAGATCTGAAGACCCTGCTGGCCATTGGAGGATGGAATTTCGGCACACAGAAGTGAGTTCGAACCAGCTCTTTCCAATAATGACGCCCGGGAGACGCAGGGAAAGCAGGAAGAGGCTGGATTCCAACCCCACCTCGCTCCTGCTCTGCTTGCCCAGGTTCTCCACCATGGTCTCCACACCCCAGAACCGCCAGACCTTCATCAAGTCCGTCGTCAAATTCCTGCGGCAGCACGGATTCGATGGCCTGGACCTGGACTGGGAATTCCCCGGCTCCAGGGGCAGCCCTGCCCAGGACAAGGCTCTCTTCACCGTCCTGGTTAAGGTGGGCTTGGCTCCAGGCTCTGCCGGCCACAGCTCTGGCCCCTGAGCCCTGGGCGGCTGCAGAGCCTCGCCAGGAGCCCGCGGGTGACCGCTGTGCCTTGGGTCCCCCAGGAGCTGCGGGCAGCCTTCGAGCAGGAGGCCAAGCACAGCAACCAGCCCCAGCTCATGGTCACCACCGCTGTGGCCGCCGGGCTTCCCACCATCCAGGCCGGCTACGAGATCGCTGAGCTGGGCAGGTGAGTGGCGCAGCTGGGACGGCTGCCGGGATTTGAGGGGTTGGCTGCAGAAGGGAAAGAGCCCCAGAGGGAGCCCCAGGTGCCGGGGCTGCGGGGTGAGGACACAGCCCCGCTCCCCGCAGGTCCCTGGATTACATCCACGTCATGAGTTACGACTTCCACGGCTCCTGGGAGAGGAACACGGGTGAGAACAGCCCCCTGCTCCCCGGCCCTGCTGACAGCGGTGACTACAAATACTTCAACGTCGTGAGTGTTCCTGGGGGACCCTCGCAGCTCTCAGGTCCTGGGTGGCTCCCCCGAGGAGATTTCCAGGAATTCACCCTACGAACCCTGGCAAAGGCTCGAGCGGGACTGGTTTCTTGCAGGAATACGCCATGAATTATTGGAAGAGCAATGGTGCTCCAGCTGAGAAGCTCCTTGTGGGATTCCCGACCTATGGGAAGAGCTTCACCCTGCAGAACCCATCCGACACCTCCGTTGGGGCTCCAGCGTCCGGCCCTGGCCCCGCCGGGCCCTTCACCAGGGAGGCCGGAACTCTGGCTTACTACGAGGTGTGGAGGTTCCCATCGCATTCCTTGCTCGAATCATCGGAAGGAATTTCTCAGTGGAGTTTTTTGCGTGGCTCAGGCACTGAGCTGTCCGTGGAATCGCTGGGAAGGAGTTGTGCACTCAGGGAATGGGGAGGCAGCTGAAAACGTGGGCAGAGCTGGGGCTTTTCCCTGTTTGTGGATGACATCCCTGCTTCCTTCTCCTTAGATCTGCACCTTCCTGAGCTCCGGAGCCACCCAGGCTTGGGATGCCCCCCAGTATGTCCCCTACGCCTACAAGGGCAGCGAATGGGTCGGCTACGACAACGTCAGGAGCTTCGGCCTCAAGGTCTGGGAGCGGCGGGGCTGGGATGGGGCCAGAGCCTCCTGTGGGATCCGTTCCTGGGGCTCACCGAGACCTTCCTGCCCACAGGTGGATTGGCTGAAGGAGAACAACTTCGGAGGGGCCATGGTGTGGGCCCTGGACATGGATGACTTCACTGGGGGTTTCTGCAAGGAAGGCAAATACCCGCTCATCTCCAGCCTGAGGAAGGGCCTGGGGCTGCAGAGTGGCGGTGAGTGGCTCCAGGAGAGCAGGAGCAGCTCCTTGACAGAGACTCCCAAAATTCCTACAGAGATGTGGGAGGGGTGACACATTTTCAACCCTTTTCCCACCTGAATTCCAGACTGTGCTCCCCTCTGAGCCCCTGCCTCCCCTCACTGAGGCTCCCACCACCTCCAGCAGCAGGAGCAGCTCCATGGTGGAGACTCCCAAGCTCTCTATGAAGGATGGGAAGGACAAAAAACACTTCCAACTCTTTCCTGCCTGAATTCCCTCCTCCCATTTGAGGTTCCCACCATCAGCAGCAGGACCAGCTCCATGGCAGAGACTCCCAAGATCCCTATGGGGGACGGGAAGAACAAAAACACTTCCAACCCTTTCCTGCCTGAATTCCCTCCTTCCATTTGAGGCTCCCACCTCCCACAGCAGGACCAGCTCCATGGTGGAGGCTCCAAAGCTCTCTGTGAAGGATGGGAAGAACAAAAAACACTTCCAACCCTTTCCTGCCTGAATTCCTTCCTCCCATTTGATGTTCCCTCCTCCCACAGCAGGAGCAGGTCCTTGATGGATACTCCCAAGCTCTCTGTAAAGGATGGGAAGGATAAAAAACACTTCCAGCCCTTTCCTGCCTGAATTTCCTCCTCCCATTTGAGGCTCCCACCTCCCACAGCAGGAGCAGCTCCTTCATGGAGACTCCCAAGCTCCCCGTGGTGGCGTGGGAGGGATGAAACACCAGGAACGTGAAAATAAATAATTTTCCTGCTTGAATTCTTGAATTCCAGACTGCGTTCCCCCCGCTGAGCCCCAGCCTCCCATCACTGAGGCTTCCACCACCACCAGCGGTGGCTCCGGTGGCTCCGGTTTCTGTGCCGGGAAACCCAATGGGATCTATGCAGACCCCAGCAACAAGAGGAACTTCTACAGCTGCCTGAATGGCCAGACCTTCGTGCAGAGCTGCCAGCCTGGGCTGGTCTTCGACCCCGTCTGCTCCTGCTGCAACTGGCCCCAGTGACCCCAACGCTTTTCCATCCAATCCATCCCTCGGATTTAATTCTGTGCAATAATGGTGATTAAATAAAGCTTTCTGAAAGAAATCCTCTCAGTTTTAACTTTTTTCTTTTTCCGGCTGTTTTCATGCTTATGGCTCTAGGGGAATCCTGGAGTGCATGGCGTTTAAAATTCCCGGCAGCAGGTGTCAATGTTGCCTGCTCTTCTTCCCAGCTGTGGAGGGATTTTCCAGGAGCCTTAAGGCATCTTTTGGAGAAGAAAAGTGGTTGCAGGCCAGAAAGCTGAGTTGTTGCTCCTCTTTGTTCAGTCACAAATCCAGATCTGGGGCGAAGAGGAATTTTTTGAGCAGATTTTTATAGAAATTGAGCGCTTTGATAGGTAAAAATAAACCCACCCAGGATAAAGGCAGTTTGTTTTTCCAGGGTTTTAAAGCCTGTGGGAGACATGGGATCCTGGAATCCCAGAGTGGGGTGGGTTAGAAGGGACCTTAAAGCTCATCTCATTCCAGCCCTGCCATGGCAGGGACACCTTCCCCTATCCCAGGGTACTCCAGCCTGCCCTTGGACACTTCCAGCAATCCAGGGGCAGCCACAGCTTCTCTGGGAATTCCATTCCAGGGCTTTCCCACCCTTCCAGGGAAGAATTTCTCCCTAATATCCCATCTAACCCTGCCCTCCATCATCCTCAGGCCATGCCCTTTTTCCTGTCACTCCAGTCCCTTGTCCAAAATCCCTCTCCAAGACGTGACAGGTTTCGAGTTAAAGAGAAATCACGAACCACATCCATCCAAAACCTCCCCCAGCCCTGCCAGGCTGCCGGGTGAGGCATTAATCCATTTATTTCCAGGGCCAGGAATCCCGTTTCCTGCAGCAGAGCAGCCCTGAGCCTTGGCAGAGATCATTCTGTCCTTTTTGGCCATCTCAGATGTCCCGTGGCGTCACCCCTGCCCATGTCCCTCCTTCCCCAGAGCTGCTGGAGCTGCTGGAGCTGCTGGCACAGGGGCAAGGAGGGGGCTGGAATGTTGGCAGGGTTGGAATCTGCTCAGCTGCCACCAGACAGGGATTTGGGAGCTGGCCCGGTCCAAATTTCCCCTCGTTTTTCCAAACAGAACATTTGGGGTCGCTGCCACAAGATCCATCCTGTGGGAAGCTCTGGATGAAGGTCCAGCGTCTTCACCTGAGGTGCAGCACAGAATCCCAAAATCCCCAAGGCTGGAAAAGCCCTCCAGGATCATTTTCTGCCAGGAAAATCGGGATTTTATCTCTCCCACTCCTTCCTCACTTCCAGGCTGGATTCACCCCCCTCTTCCAGGAATCCCTGACGTTCCTCTCTCCTCTTCTCTTTCCCAATCTTTTATTTCTCCCACAAAAATAAAGGACAGAACCCCTTGATTCTGTTCATTCCTGGGACACGGAACACGATCTGTTTTCCTGCTGAAAATTCCCTGTTTTCTGCCAGGCAAAACCCAGATTCCCTGGACTGGATCTCTCCCACGCCTTCCTCACTTCCAGGAATCCCTGACGTTCCTCCCTCCTCTTCTCTTTCCCAATCCTTTATTTCTCCCACACCCTGGTCCTATCCATTCCTGGGACACGGAACAGGATCTGTTTTCCTGCTGAAAATTCCTGGTCTTCTCCCAGGAAAAACCCAGATTCCCTGGACTGGATCTCTCCCACTCCTTCCTCACTTCCAGTCTGGATTCACCCCCCTCTTCCAGGAATCCCTGACGTTCCTCCCTCCTCTTCTCTTTCCCAGTGCTTTATTTATCCTACACCCTGATTCTGTCCATTCTTGGGACACGGAACAGGATCTGATTTCCTGCTGACAATTCCATATTTTCTGCCAGGAAAATCGGGATTTTTATCTCACCCACTCCTTCCTCACTTCCAGCCTGGATTCCCCTCAGCAGGACCCCAAAAAACCTGGACGTTCTCCAGCAGCACCCCAACATTCCCGGGGCTCTCCCGGGGGTGGAATTCCAGCGGAATTCCATTTTTGGAAGCGTGGCTGTGCTCCCGAGCTCTCCTTGGCAGCTTTTGCCTCCCACGTCACTTGTTTTGGAGTTTCCTGCTGCTCCCGCTGACGTCCGCGGGGCCACGTCAAAGCAAGGGAAGCGCGGCCCTTTTTTGGGAGCAAAGGGGGTTGGGATTATTTGGGATTATTTGGTATTATTTGGGATTTGGGAACAGCTGGGCTCTGTCAGCAATTCAAGGATAAACACTCCAGGTTGTTTCCCCCCCCCCCCTCCGCTCAGCACAATATTTTTATTTCTCTTTATGAAGCGTTGTTTCGCTGCTGAGGGTTGGATTCTTCACCAGAATTCTTTTTAAATTTGGGGTTTTTTCCCTCCCCATTCCAGCCTCTCAAAAATAGAAAAGGGAAAATATCCTTTGGCTCCCATGGAATTTGGGATTTTCCAGTCCTGAGGTAGAATTGGGGAACTTTTGGGGGGGTTCAGAACGTTTGTGGAGGAGTAAAGGAGAATTGGGGACTTCAAATGTCTGGGAAAGGAAGATTAAAGAAAAAAGAAGGATGAAAAAAAAGGGGATTTAAAAAGGGGGACAAAAAAGGGGATAAAAAATAAAGGGGGATATAAAAGGGGATGAAAAGGGAGGTAAAAAATAAAGGAGGATTAAAAAAGGGGATAAAAATAAAGGGGAATAAAAAAGGGGATAAAAATAAAGGGGGATAAAAAAGGCATAAAAAATAAAGGGAGATAAAAGTAAAGGGGGATAAAAAATATAGGGGAATAAAAACACAGGGGGATGAAAATAAAGAAGGATAAAAATAAAGTGGGATAAAAATAAAGGGGGATAAATAAAGAGATAGAAAATAAAGGGGGATAAAAATTAAGGGGGAGAAAAAGTAAATGGGAATAAAAAATAAATGGGGCTTAAAAGGGTATAAAAAAGAGGGGGATTAAAAAAGGAGGGGTAAAAATAAAGGGAGGTAAAAAAAAGGGGCAATAAAAAAGAGTGGGACAAAAAAAGAGGCTAAAAAATAAAGGGGGGGTAAAAATACAGGGGGATTTTAAAGGGGTAAAAAAGAAAGGGGGGTAAAAAATAAAGTGGGTTAAAAAGGGGTAAAAAATAAAGGGGGGTTAAAAAGGGGTAAAAAATAAAGGGGGATAAAAATGGGTAAAAAATAAAGGAGGGATAAAAATGGGTAAAAAATAAAGGAGGGATACAAAAGGAGGGATAAAAAATGGTGACTAGAAAAAAAAAAAGGAGGACAAAAAATGGGAGATAAAATCAGAGCACACTGGCAGTGGTGTGTTATCCCAAAATTATAAATTTTATACAAATACAGAAATTTTTGGCAATGTGAACACTTTCCAAGAAGCCTCTAAGCCAGGCTGAAGTCAAATCCCACCGGGCTCCTCCTGAGCTCCTGGGAAAAGCCCAAATCCAGGGCAAGGCCCCTTTTCCCTGGCCTGGGTGGCGGGGAGATAAACCCCGCTCTTAAAAATGAACAAATCAGCAGAAAAGACAGAAATTGGGGGGAAAAAAGTCAAATTACAGAGGTAGGAGGAGGAGTTGGCCAAGCTGGGACAGCTCCAGCTGAAGGACAGGGACACTGGTTGGAAAATCCCTTTTATCCCAAACCCCACTCTTAAAAATGAGCAAATTAGCAGAAAAGAAATAAATCAGTGGGGAAAAAAATCAAATTACAGAGGTAGGAGGAGGATTTGGCCAAGCTGGGACAGCTCCAGCTGAAGGACAGGGACACTGGCTGGAAAATCCCTTTATCCCAAGCTGGAGAGATCCAAAAATAAGAAAAACGAGGATCTCACCCAAAAATCGAGGATCACACCCAAAAATGAGGATCACACCAGGGCTTTCATCTTCTCGGGGAGCTGCTGGGCACGGCGAGGAGCAGGAGCTCCTCAGCCTGGGCCAGATGTGGCCAGAGCCTTTTTTCCCCCTCCTGTGCTGCCTTTCTTTGCATAGCCCAAGCGTCATTAGGAGCAATTAAGGCAATTATGCCGAATTTTAGCAGCCCACAGAGTAATTGGGGGCAACTTTTAGCATCCCCTGGGGTGTTCTGAGAGGCCAAGGTGGCCCTGCTGGTGATTTTTCTCAGGTCAGCTGTGGCTCAGGTGGATGGGACCGAAGCAGACCGACTCCAATTTTCCAAATTTTCCCTTCCTTCTTGTTTGGAAAAACAAAAAATGGAGTAACCCATGGTGGACTTTTATCCCTCCAGTGCGGGAGGGAAGGGGCACTGGGAGAAGCACCTGGGTGTGTAAAAAGTGATTTTATTTGATGCCAAAATTAAAATTTGAGGCTGTGGGGAGTAAGCCAAAGCTCTGCCCTCTCCAAATCCAAAATCCATGGTGGACTTTATTCTGGGGATGGTCCAGCCCCTAGCATGGGAGGAAAGGGATGTGGGGAGAAGCTCCTGGGTGTGCAAAAAGTGATTTTGTTTGATGCCAAAATGAAGAATTGAGGCCGTGGGGAGCAACCCAAAGCTCTGCCCTCTCCAAATCCATGGTGGACTTTCATCCTGTCCAACCTTCGGCATGGGAGGAAAGGGATGTGGGGAGAAGCTCCTGGGTGTGCAAAAAGTGATTTTGTTTGATGCCAAAATGAAGATTTGAGGCCGTGGGGAGTAATCCACAGCTCTGCCATCCTCAAATCTATGGTGGACTTTCATCTTGGGGATGGTCCAGCCTCTATCTTGGGAGGGAAGGGACCCTGGGGAAGCTCCTGGGGGATCTCCTCAGGCTGCACCCACGAGGTACGAGCGAGGCCGCGGCTGCCAGGCCCCACAAGCAGCAATTGGGGCACAGGGGCAGCCCAGGGGAAGGAGGCAACGTCCAAACCCAGCTCAGATCCTCTTCCCAAGCTGATCCCACCTCCAGGAGATCCCTGCGGGCTCCCCGCGGGCTCCTCCCTGGCAGAGGCGGAGGTTTGGGTTTTTTGGGGTGTGTGGGAATCCAGGGGAGCCTGGCAGGGGTCAGGAACCCCCCTGGACAGAGCCCCCAGAGACACTGGCTGTGATCTCTGGCCATGGAAGAGTTTTCAATCTCACAGGATGAATTACCAGCTCTGAGGGTTTGATATGAGTCATAATTCAGGGACATGGGAAGAATTTTAGTCCTTTTCCCACTACTGCTGTGTCCTGATTGCTTTTTTAAAAAAATTCAGGGAGATGGGATGAATTTTATTCATTTTCCCACCATGGCTGTGTCATTATTTATTTGAAAAATTTAGGGAGATGGGAGGAATTTTGGGCTCTTACCACTGCTGTGTCCTGATTGCTTTTTTTAAAAAAATCAGGGAAATTGGAGGAATTTTAGTCCTTTTCCCAACACTGCTGTGCCCTGATTGGTTTTTTTTTGGCTTGGAACAGGAGGTGGCATCTCCCAGGCTTGCTTTTCTCCATCCTGGACCCCCCGAATTTCCCCTGGATTCCTGGCCAAGGAGCTGTTGTCACCCTCAGCTGTCCCCAGGTGTGTGCAGGAGGGAGTGGCTGTTTTGACTGGAGCCTGTGTTTATCCTGGGAGTTTCCAGAGGGGAAAGAGCAGCCCCACCCCAGATAAGGAGGAATTCCTTCCAGCTAAAAAGGAATTACCGAGGGCCAAATTTGCCTGTGCCCAGCTGTGCCCCCCACGTGTTGTTTACCCTGGGCTGGGGGAGATTTTATCACCTTGGGGTGTGGCAGGTGCATCCTTCTCCCTCTCAGGATTTTTTCATAGAAGAGCACAGAGAGAAAGAAAGAGAAAATAATTTCTATTTCTGCTCCTTGTTTTTTGCATTCGGAATGTGTTTGGAGAATTGTTTGCCTGGTGCTTGGTTGGATTCTGGTGAGGATTTTTTGAGCCTGGTGGCCAATCCAACCCACCTGGGGCTGGGCTCTCATAAATGATGAGAAAGTTTAATATAGTAGTTAGAACAAGTAGGTTTGTAGCTTTAATATCTCCTTTAAATAGTATATTAATGTATTATAGCATAGTTAGAATAAAAGAATCAGTCAGCTTTCTGAATGAGGCAGACATCAGCATTTCTGCTGGTGGGTTCTCCTGCGTTTCCAATACCTCACGTTATTACTTTGTGACTACTTCTACTATAATAATGTAATATAATAGAATAATAGAATAATAGAATAATAGAATAATAGAATAATAGAATAATCGAATAATAGAATAGAAACTTTTGTGACTTCTTGTTCTTCCTGCAAGGTTGGTAACTCATTCCACGGCTCAAACCCAAAATCACAGCTGTTTCCAGCTGTGCCAGGGTCTCAAATGCTTCTGACCTGGGCCTGGAAGACCCAAAAATGTCTGAGTGATGTTTTGAGTCCCAACAGCTGGGGGGATAACTCCAGGAATTCCCTGGATCCCAATGTGCAGCGGGCCCCGGCGCCATTTGGTTTCACATGCTCCTCCCCTCCTTGCACAAGTTCATTTTGCAAAATCCAAGTGTAGGCTGGGTGGAAACCCTGCCTGGTTGTTTACCCTGCCTGGGGTCACACCCTGGTTACCCCCCACTTCCAGCTGGGATTAAACGTCCTAAACCCGGTTTAGCCCTGGGGTTTTCCCACCTTAAATTTCCCCTTATTCATTCCTTAATGCACAAGTGATTGTGAATTGTAAAAGCAGGTGAACTGGTGGGCAGAAATGCTGATGTCTGACTCCACAAGGCTGAATGATTTCTTTATTATATCTATTCTATAATACATTAATATACTATTTAAAGCAGATACTAAAACTACAAACCTACTTTTTCTAACTACTAAATTTAATTCCCAACTCCTGACCCTCTCTGAGACTCCAGCCCCGGGTGGGTTGGATTGGATTGGATTGGATTGGCCACCAGGCTCAAAAATTCCTCACCAGAATCCAACCCAGAAACACCCCAGGGAAACAGTTCCCCAAACACATTCCACATGGGAAAAAAACAAGGAGTAGAAATAGAAATTTTTCTCTTTCTTTCCTCTGTGCTTCACAGTGAGACATGGAGGGCATGAAGAAGGAGAAAAAGGACAAGGCACACCCAATTTCCTCCATCTTGTCCCCTTTGAACCCTCATCTAGAATCCTAAAATTTTACTTTTGCACCCGTGCCACACTTAATTATTATTCATATCAAACACTCAGAGCTGGTAATTCATGCTGTAAGATTGAAAACTCTTTTCCATGGACAGAGATCAGACACACCCAATTTCCTCCATCTTGTCCCCTTTGGACTCTTAATTTAGAATCTTAAAATTTTACTTTTTCACCCATGCCACACTTAATTATGACTTATATCAAACACTCAGAGCTGGTAATTGATCCTGTAAGATTGAAAACTCTTTTCCATGGGCAGAGATCACAGCCAGTGTCTCTGGGGGCTCTGTCCAGGGGGGTTCCTGACCCCTGCCAGGGTCCCAGGGCAGCCAGGGGGAAGCTCTGCATTCCCACACTCACCCTAAAAATAATTTAAAAAACCCCACAAGGAGTCCAAGCGAGGCATGGGAACTGCTGCTGCCTTTTAGGTGAACATAAAACACCCCAAGCTGCTGACTTGCAAAGCCTCAGTCCCTGCGAGCAGCTCGGGTTTTAACCCTTGGTTGAATGCCAAATGCGCTCTCTTTTCTTTATTTATTTAATTTTTTTTTTTTTTTTAATGGTAAGATTTCCGGCTCGACTGGTTTGGAGCCTCATTTGGGTAACCAGGAGGTTTTGGGATCATATCTGAACTCCTGGTTCCTGTCAGACCAGTTCCAATCCCAGCCTGGCCAATCCCTAAGCAGAAATTTTTTGAGTTTGGCCTGTTGCCTTTTTTTTTTTTTTTTTTTTTAATTTTTTAATTTTAATTTGAATTCTGATTTTAATTTTTAAATCAAAATCACAATGCTGTCAGCTAAACGCAGGGTAGAAAATTAACCCAGCCAGAGCACCCTCAAACTCAGTTCTCTTTTTAAACCGAATTTGATTTTCTTATGTTTTTTTTGCTATGGGGTGTTTTAAAAGCTGCATTAAACCTCGAGCTGTGCTTAAAAAACCCCAGGGCCAAAAATGAAGGATACAAAACCCGCTTAGAGAACCTTGAACCCACAGAAAAATCTCCTTTTGGAAGGGCTTAACGGGACCAAGCAGATTTGGGAGCAAAGCAGATGGACATGGAAGGGATGAGGAATAAATTGGGAATTTGGGGAATGGTGCCACCACTTCCCCCATCCTGCCCAGTGGGGTTGGCTCATCCTCATCAGCCTAATGAGCCCAATTAGTCCCCAGTGGCCAATTAATAGTGGTTATTAGGGTTGGAGGATTCCATCCCAATATTCCTTAGGATGAGGGGAACCAGCCCTGCTGGCAGCTGGGATGGCCAAGCTCAGCTCAGTGAAATAAAAATAAAAAACTCATGGGGGTTATTTTAAAATTTGGTTTTTCCAGCTGTCTCCCAGCGGGATGGTTTTGCTGTGAAATAAATTATTATTTAATTTAATTAAGAAACAATTATATATATATTATAATATATATATTAAATAACTGACATTATTTAAATAATAAAATATTATTTAATAAAAAATTAAAGCTTAAAACTCTACAATTTGAATACAGATTTATAGTGACGGTGTTTTATTATAGTGTTGGATGCACGCTGGGATTTTTGTATGCAGGGATTTGTTTTATAAGAGTATGTGTACTTTTCAGAAGTTTTGATCTATTTTTTTTCTTACTCCTAACTGATTTTTATATAATAGAGTGGAATATATCTATAATATAATATATAGAATAGAATATAATTTTATAATGATAAAATAATATAATCTAAATAGAATATAAAATAATTAATTATCTAAAAGAATATAAAATAATTTTAGAATAATAATATTTTTATAATAGGTTTATGTATATTTATTTTGTTGATTTTGTGTATACTTACAGCTAGTTATACTTGTATTCAATTTTTGTTAAAAAGTATAGAAAAAACTCTTGAGTCATTCTGTCTCAAGGCCTGAGGAGTTTTTTTTATTTTTATTATTTTAGTGTGGAAATTTATGTTGTTTTCTCTTCAGTTGGGATAGTTTTGAAAGTATAGAAAAAACTCTTGGGCCACTCTGCTTTGTTTGCCTCAAGATCTGAGGAGTTTTATTTTAATTTGTTATTATTTTAGTGTGGAAATTTATGTTGTTTTCTCTTCAGTTGGGATAATTTTGAAAGTATAGAAAGTATAGAAAGTATAGAAAGTATAGAGAGTATAGAAAATATAGAAAATATAGAAAGTATAGAGAGTATAGAAAAAATGCTTGGGCCACTCTGCTTCATTTGCCTCAAGATCTGAGGAGTTTTATTTTAATTTGTTATTATTTTAGCGTGGCAATTTGTATTGTTTTCTCTTCAGCTGGGGTAGTTTCATTAGCGCTGTGGCCGTAAGTTTCAAGCAGCACATTTTATGTAAATTTAAATAGATTTTTACTTTGTTCCGTTTTTCCTCTGTCTCAGCTGGATTCCCATTTTTCCCGCCCGGCAGCGCGGCTGCGGGAATTGTCAACACGGTACAGGAAATTTTGGGTATAAAGCAGAACGTGGGGCTGGGAGGAGCTGCCGGGGGTTTTGTGTAGCTGGACCTCGGCAGGGCAGCAGAACATGCTCGAGATCAACAGAATTGTCACTGTGGAGGCAGGACGGGGATGAAGGGACTGGACTCAGAAGGTTGTGAGAGTAAAACTCTGATTTATTTAAAATACACCACTCTATATACAGAGATCCATGAGGGCCAACTCCATTGGTCCAATGGAAAAAAACTGAGAGTAAAACTCTGATTTATTCAAAATACACCGCTGTTTATACAGAGCTTTGTGAGGGCCAACTCCATTGGTCCTGAAAACAACGCACACCATTGGTGTACAGTGCTTGATGCACAGTGATAGAGCTTAACTATAAACAATGTGAAAAACAAGAGAGATAAAGAATTATTTACATTTTTTTCCCAGCACTTTCCCAGGCTTTTTGCCTGGCTACAAATTCTCCATTTCTTTCTTTGACCGAATCTGAGACCCACATTGAATAAACAACCTTGAAACCAGCACAGACCAATTATGGCTCCTTTGGCAGCGGGGCAGAAAGACAGAGACGTTTTACAATCTCAAAATCATCAATACCACGAATTCTGACACAGGAGAACTGGAGAGGGACTTGGAATGAAGGATGGACACTGGGATGTGTCCCTGTGTCCCTGTGTCCCTATCCCTGTCTCTATCCCTGTGTCCCTGTCCCTCTATCCCCTGTCCCTGTGTCCCTGTATCCCTGTGTCTGTCTCTGTCCCTCTGTCCCTGTGTCCCTCTGTCCCTGTATCCATGTCCCTGTCCCTGTGTCCCTCTGTGCCTGTATCTCCCTGTCCCTGTCCCTATCCCTCTATCCCTGTCTCTATCCCTGTGTCCCTGTCCCTCTATCCCCTGTCCCTGTGTCCCTATCCCTGTGTCTGTCTCTGTCCCTCTGTCCCTGTGTCCCTGTCCCTGTCCCTGTATCCATGTCCCTGTCCCTGTGTCCCTGTCTCCCTGTGTCCCTATCCCTGTCCCCCTGTCTCTGTGTCCCTATCTCTGTTCTTCTGTCCCTCTGTCCCTATCTCTGTCCCTGTCCCTCTGTCCCTGTCCCTATCTCTGTCCCCATGTCCCTGTCCCTATGTCCCTCTGTCCCTCTCTCCCACTGTCCCTCTGTCCTTCTATCCCTGTGTCCCTATCTCTGTGCCTCTGTCCCTGTCCCCCTGTCCCTCTCTCCCCCTGTCTCTCTGTCCCTGTGTCCCTCTGTCCCTGTCCCCCTGTCTCTGTCCCTCTGTCCCTGTGTCCCCCTTCCCCCGTGTCCCTATCTCTGTCCCTCTGTCCCTGTGTCCCTCTGTCCCTGTCCCCCTGTCCTCTGTCCCTGTCCTCCTGTCCCTGTGTCCCTGTCCCTATCTCTGTCCCTGTCCTCCTGTCCCTGTCCCCCTGTCCCTGTGTCCCTATCTCTGTCCCCCTGTCCCCTTGTCCCTATGTCCCTATCTCTGTCCCTGTCCCCCTGTCCCTATGTCCCTATCCCTGTCCCCCTGTCTCTGTCCCCCTGTCCCTGTGTCCCTGTCCCTGTGTCCCCCTGTCTCTGTCCCCCTGTCCCTGTGTCCCTATCCCTGTCCCCCTGTCTCTGTCCCCCTGTCCCTGTGTCCCTATCTCTGTCCCCCTGTCCCTATCCCTGTCCCCCTGTCCCTGTGTCCCTATCTCTGTCCCCCTGTCCCTCTGTCCCTGTCCCCCTGTCCCTATCCCTGTCCCCCTGTCCCTGTCCCTGTGTCCCCCTGTCCCTGTCCCTGTGTCCCTATCTCTGTCCCCCTGTCCCTGTCCCTGTGTCCCTATCTCTGTCCCTGTCCCTCTGTCCCTGTCCCCCTGTCCCTCTATCTCTGTCCCTCTGTCCCTGTCCCTCTGTCCCCGTCCCCCTCTTCCCCCTCGCTCTCCCCGGCCCCCCCCCGTAACCGCCCCCCACCCCCCCTCGCGCTGTGACGTCACCGCGCTGAGCTCAGCCGCTATTACCATACCACCTCATTTGCATTCCCTCATTTGCATGCGGCGCAGCCAATGGAACGCCGCGGCCGCGCCGTGACGTCACGCGGCGGCCGCTCTATATAAGCCGTGCGCGCAGGCGGCGGCGCAGCAGAGCGAGCGGAGCCGCCGGGAGGTCGCGGGTGGCGCCGGGTCCCTGACGGATAAACGGGATAAACGGGATGAGGAACCGCGGCCCCCGCGCCGACATGGTGCCCGAGATCGCCGCCGCCGTGGGCTTCGTGTCCGGCCTGCTGCGGACGCGGGGCTGCGTCAGCGAGCAGCAGCTGCAGGTGTTCAGCGGGGCGCTGCGGGACGCGCTCACAGGTGAGCTCTGGGCGATGACGGGAGGAGCCCCACGCTCGTGGCCGGATTCTTCTGGGAGCCCTCGGAGCCAGGCGCCCACTGGAGTGCCGCCCCCACCCCTCCCCGTGAGCCTTCCAGGACCTGGTGTTCTTTTGAGTGCCCCCCATGAACCTTCCAGGACCTGGTGTTCCTTCGAGTGCCCCCCGTGAGCCTTTTAGGACCTTGGTGTTCTTTTGAGTGCCCTCCGTGAGCCTTCCAGGACCTTGGTGTTCCTTCGAGTGCCCCCCGTGAGCCTTCCAGGACCTTGGTGTTCTTTTGAGTGCCCTCCGTGAGCCTTCCAGGACTTTGGTGTTCTTTTGAGTGCCCTCCGTGAGCCTTCCAGGACCTTGGTGTTCCTTCGAGTGCCCCCCGTGAGCCTTTTAGGACCTTGGTGTTCTTTTGAGTGCCCTCCGTGAGCTTTCCAGGACTTTGGTGTTCCTTCGAGTGCCCTCCGTGAGCCTTCCAGGACCTTGGTGTTCTTTTGAGTGCCCTCCGTGAGCTTTCCAGGACTTTGGTGTTCCTTCGAGTGCCCCCCGTGAGCCTTCCAGGACCTGGTGTTCTTTTGAGTGCCCTCCGTGGTGATGCGAGGACCTTTTGAGTGCTCTCTATGCTCCTTCCAGGACCTGGTGGCCCTCCCGTCTTGGTCTTGGGATGTGGTGTCCCCTCCCGAGTGTCCCTTCCAGGACCTGGTGTCCCCTCCCGAGTGTCCCTTCCAGGACCTGGTGTCCCCTCCTTGATGCGTCCCGTGTCCCCTCCCGTCCCTGATGTCGCTCCCGGGACCTGCTGTCACTCCGTGTCCCCTCCCGAGTGCCCCCCGTGTCCCCTCCGGGACCCGATGTCGCTCCCGGATCCAGGTGTCCCCTGTGTCCCCTCCATGTCCGAGTGTCCCCTCCATGTCCGAGTGTCCCCTCCTGTGTGCCCCCCGTGTCCCCTCCGGGACCTGATGTCCTCCCCAGGGTGTCCCTTCATGTCCCATTCTTGATGTCCCTCCGTGTCCCCTCCAGGACCGGGTGTCCCTTCCGAGGTGTCCCTTGTGTCCCCTCCTTGCTGTCCCCCATGTCCCCTCTGGGACCTGATGTCCCCCCGTGTCCCCTCCAGGACTTGATGTCCCCCCGAGTCCCCTCCTTGCTGCCCCCCATGTCCCCTCCTGGGTGCCCCCCGTGTCCCCTCTGGGACCTGATGTCCCCCCATGTCCCCTCCTTGCTGTTCCCCAATGTCCCCTCTGGGACCTGATGTCCCCCGTGTCCCCTCCTGGGTGCCCCCCGTGTCCCCTCTGGGACCTGATGTCCCCCCATGTCCCCTCCTTGCTGTTCCCCAATGTCCCCTCTGGGACCTGATGCCCCCCGTGTCCCCTCCTGGGTGCCCCCCGTGTCCCCCTGGGCCGGGCACCCCTCGGGGCTGTCCCCCTGTCCCTGTGCCACCCCGCTGTCCCCTCCGGTGCCACCCGCCGCGGTGGCACTGCCCGCAGGGAGCTTATCAGCGCCAGGAGGGACGGGGCAGCGATAAGGGGCAGCCTTGGGGTGGGCTCTGCCCTATCTGCCCCCCCACAGCCCCTGCGGCGTTTTTGGGGTGCAGGAGCCGCCTTTTGGGGTTGCCAGCGCTTCCCCCCTCCCCTCTTGGAAAAGGGATTTGGGTCTCTTTTGCCACAGAATTGTTGGCACGGTTTAATTCCTGCTCTGCCCCTTTTGTGTTCCCGGGAGGCTGTGGCCGGGTGTTTGGTGGGATTTGGGTTTTAAACCCCGAATTTAGGGAGAGCCTAAGGCCCTAAACCCCACTTACCTGTCAGCTGGGAAGGAGCACTACGGACCACTGAGAAAAGAAGGGTTTTGTTGAGGATTTCACCTTTAAACCTGAATTTAGGGCACCTAAACCCCATCTCCCTGCTGGGAAGGAGCACTACAGACACTGCTGAGGAAAAAAGGGTTTTCTTTAGGATTTCACCTTTAAACATGAATTTAGGGCACCTCAACCCCATCTGTCTGCTGGGAAGGAGCACTACAGACGCTGCTGAGAAAAAAGGGTTTTCTTGAGGATTTCACCTTTAAGTCCTAAACTTAGTGTCAGCTAAAGACCCTAAACCCCCCAAAACCTGCAGAAAACCCTTCCTCATTGCTCTTCTCCCTCCCCAGAGCACTTGAAACACTGTTGAGAAGAAAGGATTTTGTTGAGGATTTCACCTTTAACCCCAAATTTACGACACTAAACCCCCCAAAACCTGCGGAAAGCCCTTCCTGACTGCCTTTTCTCCCTCCGCAGAGCACTACAGAGACCACTGAGAAAAAAGGGTTTTCTTCAGGATTTCACCTTCACTATACCTGCAGAAAACCCTTCCTGACTGCCTTTCCTCCCTCCGCAGAGCACTACAGGCACCACTGAGAAATCCTTAAAAGGATTTTCTTTAGGATTTCACCTTTAAACCCCAAATTTACGACACTATATCTGCAGAAAACCCTTCCTGACTGCCTTTCCTCCCTCCGCAGAGCACTACAGGCACCACTGAGAAATCCTTAAAAGGATTTTCTTTAGGATTTCACCTTTAAACCCCAAATTTATGACACTATACCTGCAGAAAACCCTTCCTGACTGCCTTTCCTCCCTCCGCAGAGCACTACAGGCACCACTGGTTCCCCGAGGAACCCTCCAAGGGCTCCGGCTACCGCTGCCTGCGCATCAGCCACGGGCTGGACCCGCTGATCGGGCGGGCGGCGGGGCGCGTGGGGCTGAGCCTGGCGCGGCTGCTGCGGCTGCTGCCCGGCGAGCTGGCGCTCTGGGTGGATCCCTTCGAGGTGTGCTACCGCATCGGCGACCACGGCTCCATCTGCGTCCTCTACCAGGCCTCCAGAGCCTCCCCGGCGCCGCTCAGCTGCAAGGGTCACCACGCGCTGCTGGCTCCTGCCGCCGGCCCGGCCCGAAACTGCGTCCTCGGCGTCTCCAGCTAGAGCAGCCACCAAAGAAAAGCCAAAAGAACACAACAAAACGAACACTGTGATGCCAATGATTGCAGCATACCTCAAGCTGAGGATCTATTTTTAAGATGAAGAGCTATTTATATTTTTTAAGAAAAACCTCCAGAAAATCCAAAATTAAAATATCGGGCGCCGCCCCGAGGCGAGGCGATGCCCCCAGGTGCCTTTTCTAAAGCTGTTGCAAGCTTGTTTTTCTTTTTTATTAATATTATTATTATTATTATTGTGAACCTGAGGTCTACCTGATTTATTGTTGGCTGGCTTTGATCACCTTGGAGTGTCCTGGAATATACGAGGGGTGAGGGGGCCACGTGGCTGCGATGTCACCTTGTCACCATCCTGCTGTTGTCACCTTTGCCCTGCTGTTGTTGCGTCTCTGGGACCCGAATTTGGTGTCACCTCAGGGCTGGGGTGACCCTGGGGGTGTTTGGGGTGGCCCCACCTGGATGTGGAGCACGGCGGAGATGCCCTGGGAGTGTCCCCAGGGTGACACCGGGGTGGTGGCACTGAGGGGACGATGCTGGTGAGCACCAGCTGGGGATTCCAAACCCTGTTCCAGCCCAGCCCTGGTGGCCTCTGTGTCCCCTCTGTGTCCCCTCTGTGTCCCCTCTGTGTCCCCTCTGTGTCCCCTCTGTGTCCCCTCTGTGTCCCCTCTGTCCTCCCCGTGTCCCTTCACCCCAAGCCCCTCCTGATCCTGCAGAGGTTGGGGTGTGGCACCCCCTTTTTGCTGCCTTTTCTCCCCAAATCTGAATTTTGGGGGGGCTCAGACCAGCCCTGGTGGCCTCTGTGTCCCCCCTGTCCTCCCTGTGTCCCTTCTCCCCAAGTCCCTCCTGGTCCTCTGTGTGGCACCCCCTTTTTGCTGCCTTTTCTCCCCAAATCTGGATTTTTGGGGGGCTCAGACCAACCTTGGTGTCCTCCCCGTGTCCCTTCACCCCAAGTCCCTCGTGGTCCTGCAGAGGTTGGGGTGTGGCACCCCCTTTTTGCTGCTTTTTCTCCCCAAATCTGAATTTTTGGGGAGACTCTCTGGGTCATTCAGGTGTTTTGGGGGTCCTGACGTTGATTTTTAAAGCCACATTAAAGAAATTAAAGAATTTCCCTGCCCCTCTTGGAAAAGGATTTGAGTCCTGTCTCTTGGGTACAAAACTTTTTAAATTTTAAATCCTCACTCTCTCCCTTTTTCTGTTGTATTTAGGTGTTTTTTGTGGAGGGATTTGGCTTTTAAACCCCAAATCTGGATTTTTTGGGGTTCTTTTTTTGGGGGTTGCTTTTTAAAGCCACATTAATGAAATTAAAGGATTTCCCTGTCCCTCTTAGAAAAAGGATTTGGGTCCCATCTCTTCAGTACAAAACTTTAAATTTTAAATCCTCACTCTCTGCCCTTCTCCTGTTGTATTCAGATTTTTTTTTTTTTTTGGTGGGGAAATTTGACTTTTTAACCCCAAATTTAATGGCAGCTAAAAGTCCTAAAGTCCATATTGCTGCTGGGATATTCCCACATCCGCTGCCTTTTCCCAGCTTTTTTGGGAGAAAATTGGGATTTGGTGGTAGCGAAATTTCCCAAATTTTTCTCTCAGCTGAACCTTCCCCTTTTTTCCTGACCTGCCACAACCGGAGCTGCTTCACCCAGCCCGGGATGATCCAAATTCCAGATTTTTGTGCAATTTCCAAATTTTGGTGCAATAAATTTCCAAATTCCTGCAAGAAGGAAACCCCCACCTCCTTCATCAGCGCTCTGCCTTCAAAAATTCAGATTTTTTTCCCTGAAATCTCCAAACTATCGAGTCCAAACCTGGAAAATCAGCCTGAATTCTTAAATTTTTTTTTTTTTTTTTTTTTTTTTTGTGCATCACTTCCCTCTTCACTGGAATTTCTCACTCAGCAGGAAGGAAATGCTGGGGGGAATTTTCACTTGTGCAATAGGTGACCTCACCCACAAACAAAACCAAAAAAACCCAAATTTTAAATTTTTTTTTTCCTGAATAAAGGATCCCCTGGGGGTGGAGGAGCCTCCGAGGTATCTTTATTTTTCCTTTTTTCCCCCTTTTCTCCTTTTTTTCCCTTTTTTCCTTTTTTTTCTTTTTCCTTCTATTTTTTTTTCCCTTTTAACGAGCTTCAAAACCAACCAAATTTGGGTAAAACCCAAATTCTCTCTGGTGCTGCAAAAAAATGTGAATTTCTCTGCTCTCGCTGCCTTTTGCCTCCAAGCCTGAGGTGGATTTTGAGACGGTGTCGGTGAGGGGTTTCTGTCTTTATTATTATAATTATTATATTATTATTTGTATTTTTAATTTTAATTTTATTTTTAAACCCAGCTGGACTGTTGAACGGGACCTGCTTCTTGTTTCTTTGGGTTATTTTGTTGTATTTCTATTTTTTAAAATGTGGTTAATTTTGGTTTTTTTTTTTTGGGGGGGGGTTGGGGTTTTTTTGTGGGTTTTTTTGTTTGTTTGTTTTTATTTGGGGTTTTTGGGGGGTTTTGGGTTTTTGTTTGTTTTGGTTTTCTGTTGGTGGTTTTTTTGTGCTTTTTTGTATTTTTTGGGTTTTTGTTTTTATTTGGGTTTTTTGTTTTGGTTTTGTTTTGTTTTGTTTTTGTTTTCTGTTTTGGGTTTTTTTTTTTTCCCAAATTTCTGCCCCTCTGCACCCACGGGTATTTTCCCTCCCATTTCACCGGGAAATTCGGCAGCTCCCGGAACTTTCCTGGATTACGGTTGGAAAATCATCCTGGACAGCGCTGGCTGCACTGGAAGGGTTTTATTGATGGCTTTGGGGTTTACAGTTCATGCTGGTGAAATTATGGCATTTTTGGTTTGTTTTTTTTTATATAAAAATGATTTTTGCATGCAGGAATGACGCGGAGGGCCGGGGTGACACCCCCAAAGCTCAGCTGCCCCTTCGTCCTCCAACTCAGCCACCCGAGGGACTGAGCTGGGGAATTTGGGATTTTTCGGGAATTCCAGCGTGGTTTGGTGATTAGTTTTGGGGTTTTAATTGGGATTGCTCGGGGGCTGAGCTCAGGGAGGGGCAGCTGGGGGTGACAACACCAGGGGTGACAGCTCCAGGGTCTTCTCCATCCCTGATCCAGGGGTTTGGGAGGAAGATTTGGGAGCTCTCCCATGCCCAGCCTGCCTCAGGGTGGGTTTCTCTCCTTTAGGGTTTTGAATTCTGGAGCAGGTGGATGGAAAAGGGGGGAAAAGGAAGGGAAGGGATGGATTTGCTCCTCCTCAGCCCACACTGAGCCTGGAGATCTTCAGCCCTTCACTCCTGCAGCTCCCAAGCCCTCGGGTGCTCCTTCCAAGGGGGCTCAGACCCGGTTTTGGGATGGGGTTTGGGATGGGATTTGGGATTTCCCCGTTTCCAAGGCGGGATGAATCCCAACCCAGTGTGGGGCAGGAGGTGACAATGGAGACCCAGTTTTGGGATGGGATTTGGGATTTCCCCGTTTCCACGGTGGGATGAATCCCACTTCAGTGTGGGGCAGGAGGTGACAACGGAGACCCAGTTTTGGGATGGGATTTGGTTTGGGATTTGGGATGGGATTTGGGATTTCCCCATTTCCAAGGTGGGATGAGCCCCACTTCAGTGTGGGGCAGGAGGTGACAGCAGAGACCCGGTTTTGGGATGGGATTTGGTTTGGGATTTGGGATGGGATTTAGTTTGGGATTTGAGATGGAATTTGGTATGGGATTTGGGATTTCCCCATTTCCAGGGCGGGATGAGCCCCACCGCAGCGTGGGGCAGGAGGTGACAATGGACAATGGACTGGGTGACAGCCCAGTTTTGGGATGCAGTTTGGGATGGGATTTGGGATTTCCCCATTTCCAAGGCGGGATGAGCCCCACCGCAGCGTGGGGCAGGAGGTGACAGCGGGCACGGCGCTTTGTGGGGTGGCTGTGGTGAGCTCAGAGCTGCGACCCGAGCGGGAAAAGGAGAATTTCGGGGAAACCGGGAGCGCGCTGCGATTGCGCTGCCGCGAAGCCGAGTCGGATGGAAAAGCGGGAATGAGTGGGGTCCCTGGGAGAGGGGGACACAAGTCCTGAGGGCGCTCAGATCTCGATGACGGTGGCCCGGCGCAGGCACAGCGGCGCATCCGGGGGCACCGCGTTCCGCTTGATCGCGTTGCCGTCCAGCCGCAGCACCTGGAGCCGCGAGTAGTTCATGACGTCCACCACGGAGCAGAAGCTGCTGATGGAGAACTCTGCGGAGGAGAGGAGATGCCGAGAGCTTCAGGGTTTCGTTTTTGTGGTTTTCAGGTTCTGGGATGTTTTAATGGGTGGGGTTGGGCTTCGTGTTATGGGATGGTGAGCGCTGTTGACAGGGTAGGGAGATAAAACAATTCCTGCTCCAGCTGGGGACCAAGGACAAATGATCCAGATTTCAGGCCCTCCCTATGATCCAAATTTCAAATGATCCAAATTTCAAATGATCCAAATCTCAATGGATCCAAATCTCAAGCCCTCCCTAAGATCGAAATTTCAAATCATCCAAATTTCAAATGATCAAAATATCAGGCGCTCTCTATGATCTAAATTTCAAATGATCCAAATTTCAAGCCCAAGAGCATAAACACTGTGGGCTGAAGAGATAAAAACAAGCAGGATGGGAGTGCATGGGCTAAAGCTGTAATTGGATAATTAACTCCAATATGCAAATGGAGCAGAACTGATAAAAGTGAGAGCCCCCGTGAGCGGTCGTGCATTTTGGGACCATTTTGGGTCCATCTTGGGTGCAGTTTGTGACCATTTTGGTTTACCTTGGGTTCATTTTGTGACCATTTTGTGACCATCTTTAGTTCACTTTGTGAACATTTTGGCCCATCTTGGGCTCATTTTGTGACTATTTTGGATTCATTTTGTGACCATTTTGGGTCCATCTTGGGCTCATTTTGTGACCATTTTGGGTCCATTTTGGGTTCATTTTGTGACCATTTTGGGTTCATTTTGTGACCATTTTGGGTTCACTTTGTGACCATTTTGGTCCATCTTGGGTGCAGCCCTGGCTGGGCTCTGGTGCTGCCCAAGGTGGCTCCATGGAGGAGATCCTTTAATAAATCCCTGCTTTATCCTTTAGCTCTGTCTGGCCTCTGCTCTGGCTCAGCCTTCCCAAGGCATCACTGGAGCTGAATCCCCCACAGCCTCCCCCAAAGGGCTGATTTTTAGTGGGAAATTCTCTGCTCCAAGGGATCGACCTATGAGAGCTGCTTTGTGTTGAGGCAAAAAAAAAACAGGAGGAAAAAAAAAATAAAAAACAAACAGGAAAAATAGGGCAGAGGGGAAAAAAAATGGGAGCAGCCTAAATTCGTTGATTTTCCCCGCGGATTTGGACTCAACTCCTCCAGCTAAAAGGGTTCCTGGTGGTCCTGGCCGCAGCCAGGAGGAGCAGGAGGGTTTGGAATCCTCCCTGCCCAGCCGGGATGGAGCGCCTGGAGGGTGGAGTTCGGATGGAAAACGTCACTTTCCATCAGGATTTTCCTTTCCAGCCTCTTTTGGAGGCTTCCTGTGCTGCAGCCTCCATCCCCTGACCCCTCTGGCCACCGTGGGACCCCCGGGCAGCCTGTCCAGGAACGGGGATGTCCCTGTCCCCATCCCTGCTTTCCCCTCTGCCGCCAGCGCCAGGCAGGGAAATTCCAGCCCAGACTGAGTTTGGAAGCTGGAGATGGAACAAACTCCAAAAATACATTTTTTTGTTTTTTTTTTTTCATGCAGGATTTGAGCCTAGAGGGCAGCAGAGCTGCAGGCCGGGCCGGCGCTGGAAAAGGCGGCGGGATGCTTTGGGGGGGACACGCTGGGATTTGGGGGGCTGCACCCACAGAGGGGCAGGACCGCGGGCGGGATGCTCCAAAGGGGCTGGGACAGCGCTCCTGGAGCCGCATCCCAGATCCTGGGGGTGCTGTGAAGGTCAGCAGGACCCGCGGAGGAGGAGGAGGAGGAGGAGGAGGAGGAGGCTCCGCAGCGTTTGTGGGCAGACGGCGGCAGCTCCTCTTTGGAAAGCAAACATTTGGGAATCTGTTCCCGTGTCTGTGCTGCTGGCAGCTCCCCGCTGCGGGGTTCTGTGTTTTCCCTGCAACAGCCGATGGCTGCACTGACACCTTCCCGTTCCCATCCCCGTTCCCATCCCCATTCCCATCCCCATTTCCCATTTCCCATCCCCATTTCCCATTTCCCATCCCCATTTCCCATCCTCATTCCCATTTCCCATTCCCATCCCCATTCCCATCCCCATTTCCCATTTCCCAGTGGAAATCTGGGGGGGAACCTCCATCTCTGGGGAAGATTTGGGAGGAACCTTCATCCTCGGTGGAGATTTGGGAGAAACTAGTGGAGATTTTGGGGGGAAAACTCCCTCCCAGTGAGAATTTGGGAGGAACCTCCATTCCTGGTGGAGATTTGGAACAAACCAGTGGAGATCTGGGAGGAATCCCAAATTCCTGCTCAAAGCACCGCCTCAGGCAGCTCCTGTGGTTTCCCAAGCCCTGTTCACTGGGAGATCTGGGAGGAATCTCCATCCCAGTGGAGATTTGGGAGAAACCTCCATCCCTGGAGAAGATTTGGGAGGAACCTTAATCTTCGGTGGAGATTTGAGGAAACCAGTGGAGATTTGGGGAAAAAACTTCCTCCCCATGGGGATTTGGAAGGAACCTTAGTCATGGGTGGAAATCTGGGGGAAACCAGTGGAGATTTGGGAGAAAAACTCTCTCCCAGTGAGGATTTGGGAGGAACCTCCCTTCCTGGTGGAGATGTGGAACAAACCAGTGGAGATCTGGGAGGAATCCCAAATTCCTGCTCAAAGCGCCGCCCCAGGCAGCTCCCGCGGGTTCCCCAGCCCTGCTCACCGTTGATCTGGTTCCCCTGCAGGTAGAGGTTCTCCAGGTTGGTGTTGACCCGCGGGATCTTCTGCAGCCGGTTGTAGGAGAGGTCCAGCTCCAGGATGCTGCTGCTGTTGAAGGTGTTGCTGGAGAGCCCTTGGTTGGTCAGGCTGTTGTGGGACATCCTCACGTAGAGCAGCCTGGGGGACACCTGGAAATAATCGTCGGGGATGGCGTTGATGTAGTTGTACTCCAGGTAGAGCTGCTCCAGGGAGGCCGGCAGCCCGTCGGGGACCTTCCTGAGGTTGTTGTAGCTCAGGTCGGCCAGGATCAACGACTTGAGCCCCTTGAGGGACGCGCCCATCTCGAAGATGAAGTTGTGGCTGAGGTAGAGCGCCGTGAGGTTCTCCAGCCCCTCCAGAGCATTGGAAGGCACCTTGGAGATGTGGTTGTAGGAGAGGTGGAGCTCTCGCAGCGAGCGCGGCAGCGGGCTGGGCAGCCTGGTCAGGTTGTTGTTGTTCATGTAGAGCCTCTCCAGGCGCTGCAGCTTCCCAAAAACCCTTTTCCCCATCTTCTCGCTGCCGATCTGGTTGTTGTGCAGCGCCAGCCACTCCAGCTCCGTGGCGTTGTCGAAGGCTCCCTCCTGGACGGAGGTGATCAGATTGTTCTGGAAATAAACGTACTTCATCCGCGACGGCACGAAGGGCAGGTACCGCAGGTTGCGGGTGTCGCAGTACATGGCCGAGGAGAAGTTGGGGGGACAGTCACACTCCTGGGGACACCGCCAGGGCGCGGCTTGCTGCGGCTCCGGCTCGGGCTCGGGCTCCGTGTCGGTGGCCGAGGGGTAGGAGTAGGCGTAGGCGGGGCTCTCCTCCTCGTAGTAGGGCACGTAGTTGTAGGAGGAGACGCGGGACTGCCGCAGGTAGTACTGGAGCCACGCCAGGTCCTCCTCCTCGTTGTACTGGCCCAGGGAGGAGCCGCAGAGCCCGGCCAGGACGAGGATGAGGGTGGTGGCCCAAGGCATGGCGCTGGAGGGACCTGCCAGGGGACAAAGCCGTGGGAGGATGAACCGGGGGAGGCAGGCAGAGCTGGAGAGGCAGGAGATGAGGGAATCCTGCCCAAAAATCCCCGTCTGTGGACACCTCACTTGTGTGGAGTTAGGTGATCTTCCCCCTTTTCACCTTGGAGAAAATTCCAGCGTGCTGGAGATTTGGGAGGAAGCAGTGGAGATTTGGGAAAAATCTCCCACCCTGGAGGAGATCTGGGAGGAACCGGTGGAGATTTGGGAGAAACCTCCCACCCTGCAGAAGATTTGGGAGAAACCAATGGAGATTTGGGAGAAACCAGTGGAGATTTAGGAGAAAACTCCCACCCTGGAGGAGATTTGGGAGAAACCAGTGGGGATCTGGGAGGAACCTCCTTCCCAATGGAAATCCAGGGAGGAATCTCCATCCCTGGAGGAGATTTGGGAAGAACCAGTGGAGATTTGGGAGGAATCTTAGTCCTCAGTGGAGATTTGGGGGAAACCAGTGGAGATTTGGGAAAAAAATTCCCTCCCTATGGGGATTTGGGAGGAACCTCCATTCCTGATGGAGATTTGAAACAAACCAGTGGAGATCTGGGAGGAATCTCCATTCCGGTGGAGATCTGGGAGAAACCTCCCACTGTGGAGGAGATCTGGGAGAAACCAGTGGAGATTTAGGTGAAATCTCCCACTCTGGAGGAGATTTGGGGGAAACCAGTGGAGATCTGGGAGAAACCTCTCACCCTGGAGAAGATTTGGGGTAAACCAGTGGAGATTTAGGAGAAACCGGTGGAGATTTGGGAGAAACCAGTGGAAATGTGGGAGAAACCTCCCACTCTGGAAGAGATCTGGAAGAAATCAATGGAGATTTGGGAGAAACCTCCCACCCGTAATGAGATTTGGGGGAAACCAGAGGCGATCTGGGAGAAATCTCCCACCCTGGAGGAGATCTGGGAGAAACCAGTGGAGATTTAGGAGAAACTGGTGGAGATTTGAGAGAAATCAGTGGAGATTTAGGAGAAACCTCCCACCCATGAGGAGATTTGGGCAGTTTCTGGGCGAGGACGGAGCCTGGGGACGCGCGGATTTGTGCGAGGTCACTCGAGGTGCCTGGGGTTGGCTCTGCGTGGGAGGGAGGAGAAGGAATTCGGGTCCCCTTGGAGGAGGGATTTGAATTCTCTGGCTGACAGGGGAAGCTGCCGGATCAGGGTGATTTTGGGAGCTCGAGGAGCCTTTTGAAGGAGCTCAAGGAGCTTTTGAAGGAGCTCGAGGCGTCTTTTGAAGGAGCTATTTATGCTCCTGGTGACAGGAATCGCTGTGGGTTTCTTCCAGCTCTCCCTTCCCCCACCGAAACGCAGGACGCAGATCCTGGTAAACAAATCCTGCCTGATTTTGGAGCTGAAACCTCTTCCAAGCTCCCATTTCCCCAGGCAGGAGAAGGGGCAGCCCCCTGGGTGTCACCAGGGAGAGGGGACAACGCCTGCTGCTGCATCCAGAGGAGAGCAGGGAATGAGGCAAAGCCACCCCTGACCCCCGTGGCCGCCTCCTGCCGTGCCCAGGTGGGGCTGCAGCGGGAGGATTCCAGCTCCGGAGTCATCCTCCCTCCTCATCCCGGGATAAAGGAGCGCACGGCGTGTTCCCGCAGCCAGGCAGCTTGAAACCCCTCCAGGAATGTCGCTGCTGGGAGCGGGAGAGGATCCGACGTGGCTGGGAGGGTGTCACTGCCAGCTCTGCTCCGGTGGCGACCAGCAGGGACCAGCACAGACCAGCAGGGATGAGCAGGGACCAGTAGGGACCAGCAGGGATGATTAGGGACTGGCAGGGACCATCAGGGACCAGTAAGAACCAGTAAGGACCAGCAGGAACCAGCAAAGACAGCAAGGACCAGTAGGGACCAACAGGGACCAGTAAAGACCAGCAGGAACCAGTGGGGACCAGTAGGGACCAGTAGAGACCAACAGGGAGAGCAGGGACCAGCAGGGATGAGTAGGGACTGGCAGGGACCAGTAAGGACCAGCAGAGACCAGTAAGAACCAGTAGGGACCAGTAAGAACCAGTTAAGACCAGCAGGGACCAGTAGAGACCAACAGGAACAGCAGGGACCAGTAGGGACCAGCAGGGACCAGTATGGACCAGTAGGGACCAGTAAAGACCAGTAGGGACAGAAAGGATGAACAGGGACCAGTAAGGACCAGTAGGGACCAGAGTCCCCTTTTTGCCATGCCACGGGTGGCCCTGAGGTCACCTGGTGACCCCTGGCCGTGTCCCCAACCTGCAGCAGGGAGGGGACGCCCGGCCTGGCACGCACAGAGGGCACAGAGTGCCCTGCCCTGCCACCCTGGCACGGGCAAAAAGCGGGATTGAGGCGGGCTTGGCAAGGCCGGGATTTGTCCTTTTTTTCCTGGGATCCTGAGGGATGCTGAGTGCCACGGGGAGCTTGGCAGGGGCAGAGGAGTTTCTCCTCCTCCTCCTCCTCCTGCTGCTCCAGGGCTCTGTGCCCGCTCTCATACCAGAGCCTGCAGCTTCTCCACCCACTTGGCAGCCTCTTCTTGGGGGCCCCTTTGGGGCAAAACCCCATCCCTGGAGGAAAAACCCCATCCCTGGAGAAAAAAACCCATTTCTGGGGGGCAAAACCCCATCCCTGGAGGAAAAACCCCATCCCTGGAGAAAAAAACCCATCCTTGAAGGAAAAAACCCAATACCTGGGGGGCAAAAACCCATCCCTGGGGGCAAAACCCCTATAGCTGGAGGAAAAACCCCATATGTGGGGGCAAAAACCCCGTTCCCAGGGACAAAATCTATACCTGGAGGAAAAAACTCCATCCCTGGGAGCAAAAACCCCATCCCTGGAGGAAAAATCCCATATGTGAGGGCAAACCCCCCATTTCTGGGGACAAAACCGCATCTTTGGGAGGCAAAACCCCCATATTTGGGGACAAAACCCCATCTTTGGGGGTTAAAAACCCCCCATTTCTGGGGTCAAAACTCCATTTTTAGGGTAAACCCCCCCATCCCTGGGATCAGAACCGATTCCTGCTGTCCCCCCACCTTTCCCAGCGCCCCCCTTGAACCCTCTGGTGACCCCAAAATCTGTCCCCAGAACCCCCCCGCTGTCCCCTCGTTGTTTGTGGGGTTCTCCTCCCCTCCCTGTGGGTTCCCCCCTGGGTTTGGGGTCAGGCCCAGGTGTCCCTGTCCCCTCCTGGTGTCCCTGTCCCATGCCAGGGGGTTCAACGGGGTCAGCTCCTCATGCCAAGGATTTGGGACCATCCATGGGGTCATGGAAGCGCTGCTGGAAACCTGGGATGGGATGGGATGGGATGGGATGGGATGGGATGGGATGGGATGGGATGGGATGGGATGGGATGGGGGGCACTGCCCAGATCACAGGTAAGTGGGCACAGAGATGGGATGGGGAGATGGGTGAGGTGGAAGAGGAGCAGCAGGAAAAGAGGGGAAGAAAAAAGACATCAGGAAAAGTGGGCAGGGGGGGAGAGGGGCACCAGGAAAATGGGTGGGAAGGGAGAGGGGCAGCAGGAGAAGTGGGTGGGAAGGGAGATGGCATCAGGAAAAGTGGGCAGGAGAGAGAAGCAGCAGGAGAATTGGGCAAAAGGAGAGGTGGGCACCGGGAGAGGTGGGTGGGAAGAGATATGGGGAGATGGGCATCGGGAAAAGTGGGCAGGAGAGAGGAACAGTGGGAGAAGTGGGTGGGAAGGGAGATGGCATCGGGAAAAGTGGGCAGGAGAGAGGAGGCGCGGGAGAATCGGGCAAAAGGAGAGGTGGGCATCGGGAGAAGTGGGTGGGAAGGGAGATGGGGAGATGGGCAGCAGGAAAATGGGTGGGAAGGGAGATGGCATCAGGAAAAGTGGGCAGGAGAGAGAAGCAGCGGGAGAATCGGGCAAAAGGAGAGGTGGGCACCGGGAGAAGTGGGTGGGAAGGGAGATGGGCACCGGGAGATGGGCAGGACTGGAAGCACCTCTCCAGCAGCTCCATCTCTCCAGCTGTGCCACCCCTGGCGCTGCCACGCGCAGGGATGGAAATCAGGCTTCCAAAAAAAAAAAAAAAAAACCAAAAAAACCCCAAATAAATCAAATAACAATTAAAGTGCCTCAAAACGGACTCACCGAGCTGCGCTCCTCCTGTGCAGAGGCTGCTGCGGGCTGTGCCGTGGCACCGGCAGCATGGGAGGGTGGCTCCCGAGCCGCAGCGCCGGGTGCCCGCCCCAGATCCCGGAGCAAATACTGCGCTGGCAGGAGCTGGGCAGGGATTTCGGGGAGTGACCTCCGAGCCGCAGCTTTGCAGGAGAGACTGGAGAGCCCCCGGTGCTGCCTGGCGTTATAAATAACCTGCGATTTCTTTCCTCCCTCTCTCCCTCCTCTCTCTCTCTCTCCCGTCTTTTCTCTCAGGAGTGTTGGCACTTTCCAGGCTCGCTCTGTTGAACGACTTAGCGGGTTTGGATGTTGTTTTTCAGGGCTCTCCTGCGTTTCTCATCAGGGAGCCGCGAGGAGGCCGCTGGCCAGACCAGGGAATATCAGCTTTTGGGGGTGCTGAGAGTGAGATTTTTTGGGAAAAGCAAGGAATTACACTGAATTTTTGCACTAGCAGGAAGGGAGAGGTGGGCCCTGCTCCGAGTGCTCCCCAGGAAGGCTCGGTTTGTGCAGGGCTGCCGTTAAATATTTGGGATAAACATTTCCATGGACGATAAGGCGGCGGCATCCAAAGTAAATAAATTCCCGAGCAAAGGGGCCACTGTGACAGCGGGAATTTGTCTTTGGATTTGGCAGCATGGGGTTGCCAAGCTGGCATTTCTGCAGGCTGGGAAAATCCACAAGGATTGGGGTGTCTGGGGGGGGGAGGGGGGGGAGTCTCAGCTCTCCCACCAGGATTTGGGATCTCATTCACCCCCTGGATTTGGGATCTCATCCATCCTCTGGGATTTGGGATCTCACTCATCCCCTGGGATTTGGGGGTGTTATCCATCCCCCAGGATTTGGGATCTCATCCATCTCCCTGGATTTGGGATTTCATCCATTCCCCTGGGATTTGGGATCTCATCCATCCCCTGGGATTTGGGGCCTCATCCATCCCCCAGAATTTGGGATCTCATCCATCCCCCAGAATTTGGGATCTCATCCATCCCCGCAAGGCTCAGCCAGGGTGGGAATGTGGAGACAAGAACAGGGAGCGTGTCCTGAGGATGATCCATGGTTGGGAAGAGGTTTTGGGGCTCATCCCAGTGTCCCTGGGGGGTCCTGCAGAGCTGTCCCACCCCGTCCCTGTCCCCATCCCCATCCTGGCTCCCTGAACTCCTTGGAGCCGGCTCTTCCCGGCCTCTCCAAGCATTTCCTCCCGCAAGGAAAGGAGAGGAGAGGAGGAGCCCAGAGCGGTTCTTGCTCCTCCCAGGAGCCTGGAATTATTTAGCGGAGCTCAGCAGGTGCCAGCTCTCCCTCTGGGCTCCCTTTCTCCTTGTTTTCCATAGAAAATTCCCAGCCAAAACATCCTCCCGGGAGGGAGCCCTGCGGGGATCCGGAGCGAGGAGGAGGAGGAGGAGGAGGTGGAGGAGCAGCGATGTGAGGGAATTCGGGTGGCCGGGCTTGGAGGGACACGCTGTACAGAGAGGACTCGGCCAGAAATCCCGAATATTTGGGAAGGGAAATGTGCCTGGAAAGCACAGCCCGTCTGCAGGGAGGGAGGATGTGGAGAAAGTGGAAAAAGAGGGCAGGGAAAGGGAGGAAAACCCCCTTTTTGGAGGGAAGGGAATTGGTTTTTTTGGTTTTTATCCCCTCTGAGTGTTGGTGGTGGCAGCTGGAGAGGGAATCCCATGTGGAAAGGAAGGGATGGAGGTTTTGGGATGATGGAGAGGATGGAGGGATAGAATCCCACTCCCAGGGAGCCGAATTCCCGGGAAAATTTTGTGAAATTCTGCTGAATTCCCAGGAAATTGTGTGCTGCTCTCGGAGCATCTCTGGCCAACAGCCCCAAGGATTTCAGGGCCCAGAGGTTTTCCTGGAAAAGCAGACAGTCCCCAGCCAGGCTGGGTAAGGAATTCCAGCCTCCCCAGCTGCTGGAAGTTTAAAGCATCCAGGTGATCCCTTTGGAGGAGAAGGTGGCTTCCAGGGGTGCCCTGGGAATGCTGAGGAGCAGGAGATGGCCCCGAGTGGTGCCATTCCTGTGGCCACATCCCCTTTTCCAGCCTAAACCATGGAATATCATCCTGCTGGAGCCCAGCCCGTGTGCTCCTCATGGAATCCAGGAATTTCTGTCCAATCTCACCCCGACCACACCGGGATTATCTCAGGGAAATGAGAATTTTCCATCTGAAGAACCCCATGAGGTTTTTCCCTTTTTGTCTCCATCCAAACCTGGAATCTCATGCTCCAATTATCCCAAAATTCCTGGCAGGGTCCCTTGGCACCAGGGGGGTGTTGATAGTGTCGGAATCTGTGGTATTGATGATTCCGAGATTGTAGAAAGGTTTTGGGTTTTTTTTTTTGTTTTGTTCCCAAAGCAGAAGCCAGAATTGGTCTGTGCTGGTTTCCAGGTTGTTTATTCTGTTGATCTCTCACATGTTCTGCTGCCCTGCCCAGCTCTGTCCTGCAGGGCAGCGTGTGGGGCTCTGCCCTCAGTGGGATGTGACAAACATTCAATACCAGAAACTCCCTGGGCTGCATTTACAATAACGTGCCAATATCTGTCACCTACGTTGGACAGTGTGTCCCCAGCCTGAACCAACAGAAAAATGCCAACACCACAGTGAGACATGGAGGGCATGAAGAAGGAGAAAAAGGACAAGGCACACCCAATTTCCTCCAGCTTGTCCCCTTTGGACCCCTCATCTAGAATCCTAAAATTTTACTTTTGCACCCGTGCCACACTTAATTATGACTTATATCAAACACTCATAGCTGGTAATTGATCCTGTGAGATTGAAAACTCTTTCCCATGGCCAGAGATCACAGCCAGTGTCTCTGGGGCTCTGTCCAGGGGGTTCCTGACCCCTGCCAGGGTCCCAGGGCAGCCAGAGGGAAGACCTGGATTCCCACAGGCAGGACCTCATTGCTCCCTCTCCTTTCATCCTTGCACTTCCCAGGTAACTTCCATGACATTTTCCCACATCTTTTCCCCCAAACCACCAATTCCCTGCTGCTGGCTGCTCAGAGGAAGCCCAGAGCTGGTGACAGGAGCTGGGAATGTGCTGCCCTGGATTCCTGGAATCCCAAATCCTTCAGCACTGCTCGATCCCATCCAGAGTGGCCATTCCAGGATCCCAGCCTGCATCTCATCCCTGCCTGCTTTGCTTTGGTTTTCCAACCCAAACTGAGCAGGGATTGTTTTGGATGGATTTTTTCCAGCAGTTTTGATCAAACCCTTTGGAATTTCATATCTGGAAGCACCGAATCTGGTTCTGCCTTTAATCCTCCAGTCCCGGGAGCTTCCCCACGGACGGATGTCGGAACTCAAAATGTCCCTCAGACATGTTTGGAGGTTCCCGGCCCAGGTCAGAAGCATTTGAGACCCTGGCACAGCTGGAAACAGCTGTGATTTTGGGTTTGAGCCATGGAATGAGTTACCAACCTTGCAGGAAGAACAAGAAGTCACAAAAGTTTAGATATTAGAGTAGAAGTAATCACAAAGTAGAGGGAAGAATTTTTGAGTGCTGTACAGGGGGGTTTGGTTTTGTACATGGGGGTCAGAGGGTTTAAGATGGATTTGGGATCTGGGCCTGCCCTGTCCTCCCTCTTTCTCCTTCCTCACCTCCATGTTCTTGGTGATGTTGGCACTCACAGATTGGTTTAGAGTAGAAAATCACCATTTAATATAGGTAATAGGTATTGGGAAAAACTGTAACCATGTAACACGTAATGTACCATATAAAAGATAGAAAAGCACCATTTAATATAGGTAATAGGCATTGGGGAAAACTGTAACCATGTAACACGTAATGTACCATATAAAATATAGAAAAGCACCATTTAATATAGGTAATAGGCATTGGGAAAAACTGTAACCATGTAACATGTAATGTCCCATATAAAAGATAGAAAATCACCATTTAATATAGGTAATAGGCATTGGGGAAAACTGTAAACATGTAACACGTAATGTACATATAAAAGATAGAAAATCACCATTTAATATAGGTAATAGGCATTGGGAAAAACTGTAAACATGTCACACGTAATGTACCATATAAAAGATAGCAACGACGCAGGGGCAGGGGGAGAAAAGAAGAAGACAAAAGTTGGAGAAGATCTCAAGAGTGTGTGTGCCTCTGCCTGAGCTGCTGAGCAACAACCCAAAAAAACAACATTTTAGATAGCTTACAATAAACTGCATTAAAACCAAACAACAGAAACTACTAAGCCTTTCTTTAGAAGCACAAGTTTAAAAAAAAATAATAAACATTTCACTGCACAGAGCCACCCCACAACCTAAGGTAGTCTCCAACAGATGGACACGGATTTCTCGGGATGCTTCCCAACAAAACGAAGCCACAAAGCATTTCCCTGCTGCCCCCGCCGAGGCTGAAGGGAGCAATGTAATCCTCTTCCTCTTCCTGGTCTTCCTCTCTCCAGGTGCCTCTGGATTGTTTTATCCATGCAGGGCACCCTCCTCTTCCTCCTCAAACTCCTCTTCCTCCTTTAACTCCTCTTACTCCTTTTCCTCATCCTTCCTCATTTTCCTCCTCTTCTTCCTTTTTCTCCTCTTCCTTCTCTTCCTCTTCCTGTTCTTCCTCTCTCCAGGTGCCTCTGGATTGTTTCATCCATGCAGGGCACCCTCCTCTTCCTCCTCAAACTCCTCTTCCTCCTCAAACTCCTCTTCCTCATCCTTCCTCATTTTCCTCCTCTTCTTCCTTTTTCTCCTCTTCCTCCTCTTCCTCTTCCTGTTCTTCCTCTCTCCAGGTGCCTCTGGATTGCTTCATCCATGCAGGGAATCCTCATTTTCCTCTTTTTCCTCCTCTTCCTCCTGCCATGGGCACTCCCTGGAGGGCTCGCCCAGCTCTCCGCAGGCCCTCTGGAATTCCCTGTTCCCGGGGAACATCCCTATGGATCCCCATCACGCCGGACCCCCCCGGGCCGTGCCAGGACAAGGAAAGGGAATCCTGAGGGATCCCGGGACCCCTTTGGAGCAGAGGCCCCAGGCCCCACATCTGGCCAACAACTGCCGGCCCTGCCTCGACCTCCCCGCTCACCCCGAGCCTCCCTTTTCCCTTTTTTTCCCTTCCCAGCCACGCATTCTTCAGCCCAAACAACATTCTTGGATGGAGATTTGAGGGAATCTGGAGGGAGTCGGTCACCCGGAGACGGAGCAACAGCCGAGTGAGCGGCTGGAAACTCTGAGCGCGGCTGCTCCGGCCCGGCTGGATGCTCCCGGAGCTCCTGGAACCGCCAGATTTCCATGGGAGGTGCTCCACAGCTTCCCTGGCACGGGGCGAGCTGCCCGCGCTGAGGGAGGGACAGAAAATCCCACATCGGCCCTTCCCGGCCCCGGCTGGGGGCTGGGAGATGCTGGGAGATGCTGGGAGATGTGGGGAAATGCTGGAAAATTTTGGGAGATGCTGGAAAATACTGGAAAATGGTGGGAAATGTTGGGAAATCGCTGGGAGATGCTGGAAAATGCTGGAAAATGGTAGGAGATACTGAGAGATGCTGGGAAATGTTGGGAAATGCTGGAAAATTTTGGGAGATGCTGGGAAATGCTGGAAAATGGTGGGAAATATTGGGAAATGCTGGGAAATGCTGGAAAATGGTGGAAAAGGGTAGGAGATACTGGGAGATGCTGGGAAATGTTGGGAGATGCTGGAAAATGGTAGGAAATGTTGGGAAACGCTGGGAGATGCTGGAAAATGCTGGGAGATACTGGAAAATGGTAGGAGATACTGGGAGATGCTGGAAAATACTGGAAAATGCTGGAAAATTTTGGGAGATGCTGGAAAACGCTGGAAAACGCTGGAAAATGCTAGGAGATACTGAAAGATACTGGGAGATGCTGGGAGATGCTGGGAGATGTTGGGAGACATTGGGAAATGTTGAGAGATATTGGGAGATGCTGGGAAATGCTGGAAAATACTGGAAATTTTTGGAAGATGCTGGAAAATGCTAGGGGATACTGGGAGATGTTGGGAAATGTTTGGAATATTGGGAGATGTTGGGAGATGTTTGGAGATACAGGGGCAGCGTTTTCCCCATCCCGCCCTAATTCCAGGCTTGGAATCTCATGTGGTTCCTGCCTGGTGTCTCCGGGTCTGCAGGTGGCTGTGGGCTGGGCTCGGTCCTGACAGTTCCCAGCCCCATGGAATCCTTTCCCAGACCCATGGAATGTCCTTGGAGACCATCCCAAACTCTCATCCCCACAGAATCCTCACAGCCCATCCCAAATCCCCAGCCCCATGGAATATCCTCGGAGCCCATCCCAAAATCCCAGCCCCATGGAATCCTTTCCCAGCCCCATGGAATCCTTTCCCAGCCCCATGGAATGTCCTTGGAGTCCATCCCAAACTCCCAGCCCCATGGAATCCTCACAGCCCATCCCAAACTCCCAGCCCCATGGAATATCCTTGGATCCCATTCCAAACTCCCAGTCCCATGGAATATCCTTGGAGCCCATCCCAAACCACAGCCCCATGGAATCCTTTCCCAGCCCCATGGAATCCTTTCCCAGCCCTATGGAATATCCTCACATGGAATAGCCCCCACAAGGAGGCTCCGAGCTCCTCGCAGCCACTGGAAAAAAGGGTTTGGAAAAGGTTAAGGGATTCATCTGGAGCGGAGCTGGAAACTCTGAAGCGTTTCCTCATCCCGACGTTCCCTCCTGTCCCTGGACTGCTCTGACACCTCCATGGAAACACAGCCAAACACATCTGGGAGCGCTGGGCTTTCCAGAGGATCTGCCGGGATTATCCCAGGACAAATCCTGAGGGATTTTCCTGGGGCAAATCCCGCTGGGGTTATCGTGGGGCAAATCCTGCCAGGGTTATCCTGGGACAAATCCTGAGGGATTATCCTGGGGCAAATCCTGCCAGGGTTATCCTGGGACAAATCCTGAGGGATTATCCTGGGGCAAATCCTGCTGGGATCATCCTGGGGTAAATCCTGCTGGTTTTATCCCAGGGCAAATCCTGCCTGGGTTATCCTAGGACAAATCCTGATGGGATTATCCTAGGACAAATCCTGATTGGATTATCCCAGGACAAATCTGTCAGAGGTTATCCCAGGGCAAATCCTGCTGGGGTCATCCTGGGGCAAATCCTGCTGAGAGAACAGGACAGAGAGGACAGGATCGGGATGCTGATCCCATCCCGGCAGGATCGGGATGCTGATCCCATCCCGGCAGGATCGGGATGCTGATCCCATCCCAGCAGGATCGGGATGCTGATCCCATCCCGGCAGGATCGGGATGCTGATCCCATCCCAGCCCTGAGCTCCATCCCGGTGGGACGTGGCAGCACCCCCCTCACCCTGTCCCTGGTGGGGCCCCAGGAGGGCACAGGGAGCTCCAGGATATTTTCCAGGGGGAATTGCTCCATGATTCCAGGTCCCAGATGCCTCTCCCCTCCGGAACATCAAGGCTCCAAAGGCCTCCAGGTGCAGCAGCGGGAAAACCACAGCATTCCCATGGATCCCAAATCCTGTTTTCCAAATCCCAGAGAGTTCCCATGCTGGGATCCCAAATCCCTGTTTTCCAAGGCCTGCAGTGTTTCCATTTAAATCCCTATAAGAGAAATAAAACCCCTATAAGAGAAATAAAATCCCTACAAACCAATAAATCTCTAGGAGATTTATTCCTATAGGAGGAATAAATCCCTATAGGACAAATGAAATCCACATAGAAGAAATAAATCCCTATAGGACAAATATAAATCTAAAACAAATAGAAACAAATATAAATCTAACAAATATAAATATAAAATTTTGCCCATTCAGGGAAAATTAATTCCATAGAGGAGAAATAAATCCCTATAGGACAAATAAAATGCCTATAGGGCAAATGGAAATCCCTATAAAACAAATAAACCCCTATAGGACAAATATAAATCCCTGTAAGAGAAATAAATCCCTATAGGACAAATAAAATCTATAAAGGACAAATAAAATCCCTATAGAACAAACATAAATCCCTAAGGACAAATAAAATCCCTTTACAACAAATAAATCCATCTAGGAAAAATGAATCCATATAAGACAAAAATCCCCGTAGGGCAAATAAAATCCCCATAAGAGAAATAAATCCAAATAAGATAAATAAAATCCCTGTAGGGCAAATGTAAATCTGTATAGGACAAACATAAATCCATGCAGGATAAATTAATTCCAGAGAGAAATGAATTAATTATGAGCTGCCCTTCCCGGATCCCTCAGGATCCCCCTGGCTCCGGGAAGGTCATGGCCCGGAGCTGTTTGTCTCTGCAAAGCATCCAAAATATGAACCGAAAAAAAAAAAAAAAAAAAAAAAAAAAAAGGGAAAAAAGCAACATCAGCTGCCTGGGAAAGCCATCAGTGTTCCTGCCTGCTCCTGCCACCTGGCATCCCAAAAATTCCCCAAAATTCACCAAAATTCCCGACCCCGGAGACTCTGCGGGGCACAGGGAGGGCACCTCTGACCTCCCTGCCCTGCTCCAGCTCTGCCCAGCTGCAAAACTCCTCAGGGAGAAAGGCAGAAGGATTTGGGGGAATTTTTTTTAAGAAGAAAAAAAAAATTAAAAAAAATAAAAACCAAATCAAAGTCCTCAGAGATAAACAAGAGGAAGGAGCGTGGGCGGTGCTGCTGCTGCTCTGCAGCTGAACCGAGGATTTGGGAGGGGGCTGGGGGGTCCTGGCAGCGATTTTGGGGCATCAAAAGAACATCTGGGAGGAGCTGGATGCGTCCCCTGGGGTTTGGGGGTCCCTCTGGGCCACGGCCCAGCTCTGGGGTGCAGCCCTGCTCCCCTTTCCCCCTTTGGAGGGTGGGAGCTGGGATATTTGGGATCATTCCCAGGGCCCCGGGGAGCTGGGAGGGGCTGGAGGAGCTTTGGGATATTTGGGATCATTCCCAGGGCGCTGGGGAGCTGGGAGAGGCTGGAGCAGCTCTGGGATATTTGGGATCATTCCCTGTGCCCATGGAGCTGGGAGGGGCTGGAGGAGCTTTGGGATATTTGGGATCATTCCCAGGGCCCCGGGGAGCTGGGGAAGGCTGGAGGAGCTCTGGGATATTTGGGATCATTCCCCTGTCCCCTGCCTGTTCCACTGCCCCTTGTCCCATTCCTGTCCCCTGTACCATTTCTCTGTCCACTGCCCCATTCCACTGCCCTATTCCTCTGTGCCATTCCACTGTCCCCTGTCTCTTGTCCCCTGTCCCATTCCATTGTCCCCTCTCATTCCCCTGTCCAATTCCCCTGTCCCATTTCCCTGTTCCATTCTGTTGTCCTTTGTCCCATTCCCATCCCCTGTCCCACTCCCCTGTCCCCTGTCCCTTGTCCCCTGTCCATTCCATTGTCCCCTGTCTCATTCCCCTGTCTCCTGTCCCTTATCCATTGCTCTGTCCCATTCTGTTGTCCCTTGTCCCACTCCCCTGCCCCATTCCCCTGTCCCAGTCTGTTGTCCCCTGTCCCATTCCATTGTCCCCTGTCCCATTCCAGTGTCCCTTGTCCCTGTCCCCTGCCCCATTCCACTCCCCTGTCCCATCCTGGTGTCCCCTGCCCCATTGCCCTGTCCCGTTCCCCTGTCCCATCCCGGTGTCCCTGTCCCTTGTCCCTGTCCCGTTCCCCTGTCCCATCCCGGTGTCCCTGTCCCTTGTCCCATTCCCCTGCCCCATTCCCCTGTCCCATTCCGGTGTCCCTGTCCCTGTCCCATTCCATTCCTCTGTCCCATCCTGGTGTCCCTGTCCCTTGTCCCTGTCCCGTTCCCCTGTCCCATCCCGGTGTCCCCTGCCCCATTCCCCCGTCCCATCCCGGTGTCCCTGTCCCTTGTCCCTGTCCCGTTCCCCCGTCCCATCCCGGTGTCCCTGTCCCTTGTCCCTGTCCCGTTCCCCTGTCCCATCCCGGTGTCCCCTGCCCCATTCCCCCGTCCCATCCCGGTGTCCCTGTCCCTTGTCCCTGTCCCGTTCCCCCGTCCCATCCCGGTGTCCCTGTCCCTTGTCCCTGCCCCATTCCTCTGTCCCATCCCGGTGTCCCTGCCCCATTCCCCTGTCCCATCCCGGTGTCCCTGTCCCTTGTCCCTGTCCCCTGCCCCGCAGCCAGCAGCGGGCAGAGCTCTGCTCCCTCATCCCGTCCCGGCTCCCGGGGCTGAGCCGTGCCCGCTGGCGCTTGGATCAATTCCTGCCGTTTTCCCTGGATTTCCGCCTCTCCAGGGCTCCTTTAGAGCGGGGACAGCTCCGAGCTGTCCCCGAGCGGCCACCGCTGCCTCTGCTGCCCTCGGGGGCCGGGAAAAGCCATTTTTGGGGCTCAGCTCCTTCTCCTGCCCCCTGGCCCCATGCTCGGCTCCGAGGGACCACGCAGGAATCCGTGGCAAGCCGTGCCCCAGCCTCATCCCGGCAGAAACAGCTGGAAAAGCCCTTTTCTCCCCAAAAACAGCTGCAACAACGCGGCCTTGACCCCTCCACCTGCGCAGGGTTTGCGCCTCGGCTCCATCCCAGCCTTTGGGGGGGTGTCTCCCCCCTTTCCCCCTCTCCATCCTTCCCCCTGGAATTGCACAATGGAACGGGAGCCTCTCCCTGGCTCCCGGGCTCGGTTTTATCGCTCCCTTCAAAGCCGGAGGGAACCCTCGGAGCCGGCCACGGAGCCAGACACGCGGCACAGCTGCGCCGGGAATGCGGGAAGGGCGGAACCGGGGCCATGGCTCTGGATTCGGGATGCTCTGAGCGCTCCCTTTGCTGTCCCAGGGATGAGGGAAGGGCTGAACCTGGATTCGGGATGCTCTGAGCTCTTCCTTTGCTGTTTAGGGAATGAGGGAAGGGCTGAACCTGGATTTGGGGTGCTCTGAGTGCTCCCTTTGCTGTCCCAGGGATGAGGGAAGGGCTGAAACTGGATTTGGGGTGCTCTGAACGTTCCTTTTGCCGTTTAGGGAATGAGGGAAGGGCTGAACCTGGATTTGGGATGCTCTGAGCCCTCCCTTTGCTGTCCCCCTGCTATCACAGGGCCACGGGGCAACCCCGGGGTGTGAAAAGCCCGGAAATATTCCTACAATTCCCAGGAAAGGCCACGCTGGCTGCCTTTCTCCTCCTGAAAATCCAAGGAAAGGGAAAGGGGTGCCCAAATCTGGACCAACCTCACGGTGGGGCTCAGCGGCGGGTGGGCTGCGAGCCCCACCCCAGGAATAACCCCATGGAAAACCGCTCCTGCTCCCGGGATTTCCTGCATTCCCGACGGAATTTGGGAGCTGCCGCCGCTCCCTGCCGGCGCCGCCGGGAGGGATCGCTGCCCTGCTGATGTGGAAGCTCTGGGTCTGCTCGGCTCCCCAGGTTCTCCTGCCGGGAGGAGGCAGCGGCGCCCGCTCCTCTCTCTCCTCCTTCCCTCCCTCTTTTTCTCTCCACACTCCGATATTCCCAATTTTTCCAGCGGGAACGTGCGGCTCCGCGATGATTTCGGGCTGCAAGGAACAGCTCAGCTCGCACCGCCTCGTCCCTGCTCCCAGCAGCGAATCCTCCCAATCCCAAAGCGCTTTTCCCAACATTTCTCCGGCTTGCAGCGAGTCTGACCTTTTCATTAATAAATCAGCCGCGTTTTTGGAGGGATGAATAATTCACCATCATAGAATTGAATCAATCCTCTCACGGAACGCCCCCGAGGGCTGCGGAGGGATGGGGATGGATGAGGATGATCCCGGCGATGCTCCAGGAGCATCCCAGCCCCGCGATGGCTCCGGGATATTCCAGCAACGCATCCCGGTCCTTCCCTCTGGCGAAGTTATTTTTATTTTTCTCCGGGTGCTTTAAAGGAGGAAATTTCCTCTTTGCTGTGGAGCTGCCTGAGGAAAACCCCGCAGGATTCTCTCTCTCCCGGAGCTTTCCCTCTGGGAAATAACAGCGGCTTTTTGCTTTTCCCGACCTTTTCCAGCCGCGGCTGTTCAATATCGGCAGCTCCTGGGTAAATGTCTCCATCCAGGTGTGTTTAACAGGGAGCCAGGAGCAAACGCCGGGAGACCCCCCCCCATCCCCCCCCCAGGTGTCGGGTTGGGAATCACCCCCCAAAATCCTGGCAGGATTTTGGGTCCTCCCCTCGCTGCCACTCGGGAGGGGTGGGAAAGGTTTTTTTCCTTGGTTTTGGACTCCACAAAAGTTTCACCCCTGGATGGTGCCAGGGATGATCCCGGGGGGGCTCCCCTCACTCCCTGGAGGGGTTTCCCAGCATTTTCCTTGGCTCTGCCCCCCAAATCCATGAGGAAATCGCTGCCGTGCTGGCGGGGAAAGCCGCAGAGGCGCGGGGTTAATTAGCGAGCAGCCTAACGAAGTCTGGTACTAATTACACCCCCCCTGGGCAGGAAGCAGCTGCGCAGTGACGTGGCCAGTGCATGGGGGGCCCCCCCAGCCGGGCTCAGCACCCATGGGTGCGAGGGGACCCCCTGGGCACCCCAATTCCAGCTCTGCCAGGGCCCTGCAGGATTTGGGGAGCAGCTTCCACGCTCTCCTTGTAGCGGACACCAGGATGGGGACCCCCCCAGCCGTGTCCCACGCTCCCGGCAAGGGTGTCCCGTGGGATTTTGGGGTTGTCCCGCGGCCGGGAGGAAGAATCCCGGGATGATTTCGCTTGGAAAACACCTCCGAGATCATTAGGAAGGGATGTGGGGCGGCTTTCGGGGCTGATCCCGCTGATCCAGGGAAAGCTTCTCCCGGTCCCAGCAGCCCCCGGAGCCGCCCCGGTCGCTGCCTCTCCCCCCGAGCCAGCGGGGCAGGGAATGTGCTGGAAAATCTCCGCGTTTCCTGCAGCTCCAGAGGCGCGAATGTTGCCCTTGGCCGCGGCTGAAGGGGCTTTTTGTCGGGAAAACGGCTGCGGGAATTATTTGGGATGTCCTTCCAGGTTTCTCCTCCTGCCCTCCTTCTCCCAGCTTTTCCCAAACATGATCCCGGGGGATTTGCGGTGCTGGAGCATCACTGGGACAACACAAAAGCCCAAATCCCTGAGCTCCCAGCTCTTATCCAGCCTTTCCCCGGGCTCCCTCCTTGCTCCTTCCCAGCCCTCCCAATTAAACGCTGCAGAGCGAGGTTGTTCAGAAGCTCCACAGCTCCAGAAATCCCAGCAGGTCGCCTCTGAGGAGAACTTTCAAAGGATTTCTCCTCTCTCGGAGCTCTCGAAGCTCCGGGTGGACGCAGGAATGCGAGGATGGGCACAGGGATAACAAAGGCACGGCACAACCAAAGTTTTTAGGGAATTCCAGGCTGAGATTCCAGCTCCCAGCCCCTCCTGCGTGGCTGGAGCTCGGGGTGCAGCTCCCAGGGACAGCCAGGACAGGGCTGGATCATGGAAACCTCCCTTGATTGCATCTCTCACTCCGGTTTTGGCTTCCACAGCTCCGGGAGGAGTTTGAGTCCTGCCCCAGGAGGGCTCGGACACGTCCAGCTCTCCCTGCCAGGCTGTATCCGTGTTCATTCCCAATCCTGCAGGAAACCACGGAATCCTGGGGGAGTTTCCAAGAGCCAGTGCTGCAGGTGGGTGTGGAATTGTTCCTGCTTGGAAATGTCAGGGAAGTTGGGTGGTGAGCATCAGTGATTTTCATTGGAGCTGGATCTGCTGATGTGGTCACCCATCCATCCATGTATCCATCCATCCATCCATCCATCCATCCATCCATCATCCATCCATCCACCCATCCATCCATCCATCCATCATCCATCCATCCATCCACCCATCCATCCATTATCCATCCATCATCCATCCATCCATCCACCCATCCATCCATCATCCATCCATCATCCATCCATCCATCCACCCATCCATCCATCCATCATCCATCCATCCATCCACCCATCCATCCATCATCCATCCATCATCCATCCATCCATCCATCCATCCATCCATCATCCATCCATCATCCATCCATCCATCCATCCACCCATCCATCCATCATCCATCCATCATCCATCCATCCATCCATCATCCATCCATCATCCATCCATCCATCCATCCATCCATCCATCCATCCATCCATCATCCATCCATCATCCATCCATCATCCATCCATCATCCATCCATCCATCATCCATCCATCATCCATCATCCATCCATCCATCATCCATTATCCATCCATCATCCATCCATCCATCCATCCATCCATCATCCATCCATCCATCATCCATCATCCATCCATCCATCATCCATCCATCATCCATCCATCCATCCATCATCCATCCATCATCCATCATCCATCCATCCCTCCCTCTCCCCCAGCCCCTCTGCCTCCCCACAGGGGCCGAGGGGAGCAGGAGGTGAATCCCTGAGGAGTTTTTTGGGACGTTCCCGCTGGGATCGGGGCCGTGTGGCCGTGCAGCCGCCGGGCCCTGGCTGTATCAGAGCTGCTGGCCAGACACCCCTGGCCAGCTCCGCTTTTTTCCGGGCCCGTGTCCCGCTCCGTGCTCCTCCGATGTTTTCATTTCCTATTAAAGCAGCGCTGCCTCATTTCCTCCCAGAAAAACACGGCTTTTCCAGGCCATGGATTCCTCCTGCCTCAGGCCTGGAACACAATCAGGGGGCACCTGCTGCCTTCTGCTTCCCTCTCCCAGCCCCACAGCCCCTCTGGGGGATGCTGGATCCCCATTCCAGAGCGAGATGGATGCAGAATTCCATCCATCCATCCATCCATCCATCCATCCATGCATCCATCCAGGCTGCTGGTGCCTCCCCTTCCCTTCCAGAACCTCCCTTGTTCCGGCTGGTTCTTCAAGGACCAGGAACCAGCGATGCTTTTCCAGCTGCTCCGTCCCTCTCACCACTCTGGGGACTGCGGGAAAGGGTTGGGAGCATCCCCAGGCAGGAGGGATCGGTCCCGGGAGGCCGCGGGAGCAGCTCCCGGAGCATCTGGAAGCGGCGGTGCGGATGCCTCGGGGATGAAAATACTTCCTGGACCTCCACCTCCACCTGACATTTGGGAACAGCCGAGCAGCGGCTCTGGGAGCTCTCCAGATTCCTTTGCTGGAGCTGTCATGGGGACAGGGAGGAGGAGGAGGAGGAGGAAGAGGAGGAGGAGGTGTCAGGGCAGCAGCAGCTCCGGGGCAGCCTGGACAGGAGCCAGGCCCTGCTGTTGTCCCAGGAACTGGGTGTTCACCCCCAGAACTGGGTGTTCATCCCCAGAGCCGGGTGTTCATCCCCGGAACTGGGTATTTATCCCCAAGAACCGGGTGTTCACCCGCAAAACTGGGTGTTCCCCCCCAGAGCTGGGTGTTCACCCTCAGAATTGGGTGTTTATCCCCAGGAACCCAGTGTTCACATCCCAGAACTGGGTGTTCATCCCCAGAACTGGGTATTCACCCCCAGAACCAGGAATTTATCCCCAGAACCCACTGTTCTCCCCCAGAACTGGATGTTCATCCCCAGTGCTGGTGTTCACCCCCAAAAGCGAGTCTTCACCCCAGAACTGGGTGTTCATCCCCAAAACTGGGTGTTCACCCCCAGAACTGGGAGTTCACCCCCCGAGACAGGTATTCATCCCTGGAAGAGGATGTTTCCCTTAGGAAGACAAAAAGAAAGGGAAAACGTGGGATGAGGCAGGTGCAGGTGGCTTCGACACCTCGCCAAGGTTTCCTTGGAGCCTGAGGAATTCCAGAGAATTCCAGAATTCCCAAGGGATGGAGCTCAGGGATGCAGGGAGCTGGGAAAGGGAATGTGGCTGAGGATCTCCGAGGAAAGGCACCTCGAACCCCAGAATTCCCAAAGGTGGGATGAGCAGCACCTGAGGAAAAATGATAGGAGAGACCAAACACCCTGAGCTGCTCCCACTCAGCTCCTTTGCGATGGAAATTCGCACCTTCAGCCAGAAATTCCAGCCAAATTCCAAGCCTGGGGGAAGTGGTGATGACCCACGGAAGGTCTTCACCCTGGGCTGGAGCATTTTTGGGATTTGGGGACACCTGGGACTGCAGGGAGCGGCTCCGGGTGAGATTTGAGTTTTGCCTGAAGGGTTTTTAGCCAAGCCGGGGGTCCATGGGCTGGGATTTGCTGTGGAAATCTTTGTGCCTCCACGCGAGGATTTTCAGGGCTCTGAAATCCCGGGAAGATGGAAAGTGCAGGTCCGGAGGTGGCCTGCAGGACCGGCTGTTTACTGGGCTTGGGGAGCGAGGGAGGAAATAACACAAAACCCTCCGAGGATGCTGGGCTGGGAGGATCTGCAAATTCCAGAGAGGACAGCGGGGTTAGAAAAATCCGCAGGAAGCACAAAGGTCCAGAAGTTGGGAAAATGAGAAGCAAATCCATCTGGAAGGAACCCTGGAACAGCACCAGAGCTGCGAGAGGTGCCCTTTTTTGGGAAAGGGGCTCTGTCAGCTCCAATCCCAGCTTTTCCAAGGATTTTGGCAGCTCCAGTGGCTCTGTTTGGGCTGACCTCTGCCCAAACCCAGCGCTGGCAGGAGCCCCCTGAGTTCAGCTCTGGCCGCAGCCTCACTGTCCCGAGGGTGCCAGCTGGGATCGCAATTCCCTGGATAAAAATGTTCCCTCGGCCCTCCCAGCCCAGCCCCAGGGCCACGGAGGCGCCTCGGGGGTGGAGGGTGGGACACAGCTCCCACTCCTGGGGTCTTGTCGCTGTCCTGGGCTGCAGAGAGCTGGGAAATACGGATTAAGAAAATCATGGAATTCAACAGCTGCAGCTCCTGGTGGAATCTGGAAAGTGGGACCTGCTCCCTGCTGGGAAACTCCAATTAATTTGGGGGTTTTTGGGGATGAGGAGCCTTTCCCCTCCTGCTCTGACACTTTTTGTGCCCCACAATCCCTGCAGGGTGAGATGCAGGAATTCCCTGCAATGGGATGTTGGGATGCTCCAAGGGGGCACCTGGAGCACCCCCAAACCTCTGGGGAAATGTCCCCTGGCGTGGGGTGGCCGAGGGTCACCAGGGACAGCGGGGAAAGATTCCAAGTGGGAAATGGGGAAGATTTAAGTGGGGTCCTGAAGATTAAAGTTGGATTAATTGGGCCTTAATGGCTCTGCCACAAATTCCTTCTGGGAGCGCTCCCAGAGCTCCCGTGCTAATTAAACAACCTAATGAAGGGATTTGATTAAAGGCAGCGAAGTCGTTGTGGATGCCCCGGTGCCTCGTAGGAACCCGGAAATAAAAATTTGGGAATAAAACCTGGGAATACAGCCTGGGAATGCTGATTGCTCGGGAGCTAAAGTGCTTTAAATGCTGATTTTGCCGTGATTAATTGTCCTGGTCCCTCTAGGGACAGCCTGGCACCTGCCTGCACGCCCGGGGCCCGGAATCAGAGACAGGCACGGAGCTCAGCGATTCCGAGGCTTTGTGGGGAATAAATCCAGGTTTTCTTTCCTCTAGGAATGCCACAGTCGGGGGCTGGATCTGCGAGCAGGGAGTGATGGATGTCCTGGATTGAGGCGGCTCCAGCGCCGGCCTTGGCTCCCTCGGATGGGAGCTGGCCGGGCAATTAACGGCAGTAATTAAACTAATTTAAGTGATTGACACCAAGGGTGTTGGGAAGAAGGGAGAGAGGAGGGTGGGAGGAGCGCGGTGACCTCTGCGGAGAGCGGCGATTACTCAGCCCTGGCTGGGCCGGCTCTGAGTCAGCCGGGGGAAATCGGGATTAACCCGGAGCTGGGATGGGCCGGGAGAAATCGGGATTAACCCCAGAGCTGGGATGGGCTGGGAGAAATCGGGATTAACCCGGAGCCGGGATGGGCCAGGGGAGTGGGATGTGTAGGGACGAGGGATGTGGGGATACAGGGAATGTGGGGATACAGGCATCTTGTTCCAGGTTTAGGGATCCCATTCCAGGCTCAGGAATCCCGTTCCAGGCTCAGAGATTCCATTCCAGGTTCAGAAATCTTGTTCCAGACTCAAGGTTCCCATTCCATTCTCAAGGATCCTATTCCAGGCTCAGGGATCCCATTCCAGGCTCAGGATCCCATTCCAGACTCAGAATCCCGTTCCAGGCTCAGGGATCCCGTTCCAGGCTCAGGGATCCCATTCCAGGCTCAGGATCCCGTTCCAGGCTCAGGGATCCCATTCCAGGCTCAGGGATCCCGTTCCAGGCTCAGGGATCCCGTTCCAGGCTCAGGGATCCCATTCCAGGCTCAGGATCCCATTCCAGGCTCAAGGATCCCATTCCAGACTCAGGGATCCCATTCCAGGCTCAGGATCCCATTCCATTCTCAGGGATCCTTCTCCAGGCTCAGGGATGTTCAGGGATGCGTGGGGACACCAGGGAAGAACGGATGGACATTTGGGATGGCTGGAATCTGCATGGAATTCCTCTTCCTCCTCCTCCTCCCTGTGGATCCCTGTGCTGGGATAACCAAAGTGCCCGAGCTGAATTCCCAAATCCGTCTGGAGCGCTTTGGGGCCGGGCCAGCTTTGCTCCAGCTCCTTTCCCAGCCCGTTCCCGGCCGGTTCGGGGCTGGGAAGGCGAGCGGGGCTCTGTGGATCTGCTCCCCCTCCCCAGCCCAGCCGGAGCTCCCCGCGGCCCCATCAGGCGCGATCCCCGCCTCACATCCCGGAATTCTTTTCCCCTTCGCTCATTCCCAACTCCAGAGCTTTCACCCGGAGCCAAGCGCTTCTCCCGGGCTCCCGGTGACGCCGGCCCGGCCCTCCGGGTCTGCCGGAGCTCCCCGCGGGGCGGAGGGGCCGCGGGGCTGGGCAGGAGCCGCTCCCGGTTCCCGGCGGAGCCCGGGGGAAGCTGAGCGCGATTTTCCAGCCTGGCACCACCGGGAACGCCCGGCAGAGCCCCGGGAAGGGCGGCACGGGCCCCATCCCACCGCATCCTGCGGGAATGGCGCCGTCCCAAAATGCCAGACGTCCTTTTTGGGGGATCCCTGCGCCCCTCTTATCCTTTCCTTTCCTTTCCTTTCCTTTCCTTTCCTTTCCTTTCCTTTCCTTTCCTTTCCTTTCCTTTCCTTTCCTTTCCTTTCCTTTCCTTTCCTTTCCTTTCCTTTCCTTTCCTTTCCTTTCCTTTCCTTTCCCTTCCCTTCCCTTCCCTGAGAATGTCCAGAGTGACCACGGAATATCCAGAATGACCATGGAGTGGCCAGAACATGGCCGGACTGACCAGTGCTCCAACCTCCCCATTCCTGGTGGGACACACTGGGATCCGCCAGGTCCCAAATCCCAAATCCCTCCGTGTCTCCCCATTCCCACCTCTGTCCCTCGTGCTGTCCTTGGTCCCCCTGTCCATTCCCACTCTCCTGGCCCTGTCCCCCGGCATTCCCACACCCCAGACATTCCCTCTCCCACCTCTGCCAGACCCAAGAGGGGTTTGGCTCCAAATCCCTGTGGGACAAACCAGGAAAAATGGGATCAACCACCAGGATGGCTGAAAATCCACATCAGGGCCACCAGAACTGCGATGTCCCCAAGCTTGGGGACACACAGCCCTCCTTTCCCTGCGAGAGCAGGGCTGGATTTTGCTCCAGACACGGAAAAAACGGTGCCGGGAGCCACGTCCGAGGTTTGAAAAATGTCAAAGGGCGCCTTTGAAGGTGGATCCGAAACTTGGCTGCGGCGGGGGAAGAATTCCTGCAGGGAGAAAATTCAACAAACAAAGTGCCCTGGCTGAGAGCAGCGCTCGCTGTCACCACCAGAGCCGCTGGGAGGGGGCTCGGCCTCCCGAATTTGGAGTTTTCCTGGGTGGGAGCGGCTCCAGAGGTCGGGCAGAGCATGGAGAAGGTCTGGATGTGAACATCTTTCCATGCCTGGCATGGCTTCAGTGCCAGGAACTGCCCCTTTGGTGCCTCAATTTCTCCCTTTCCATGCCCGGCTGAAAAGCTGTAAATTAGCAGGGAAAAAAAAAATTACAAAAAAATTAAAAAAAAAAAAAAAAAACCAAAAACAAAAACAAAAAGCAAAAGCAAAACCAAACAAAAAAAAAAAAAAACCCAAACAAAAAACCAAACAAAAAACACCAAAAAAAAAAACCCCAAAAAACACACACACACCAAAAAAAAAAAAAAAACCAAAAACATGGAACATGTCCCCATGGATCTGGGTTTTTTTGGACTGGTTTTGAAAGGAATTAGCCTCAAATTCCAGCAGCATCTCCTTCCAAACAGCATCTCCATTCCCTATCGATCCTGGTGCTTTTCCAGCTGGCAAACTCCAGTCTCCATCCCGATTTTTTGTTTAAACAGCCTGGAATTCCTCCGTGGCTCCTCTCGATGCCTTTTCCTGCCTCCCACTCCATCGACCTGCTGGATTTCAGGTTCGGGATCATCCTGCTCCAGGCCCTCAGCAAGGAGCCATCCCCCGGTTTTGGGGTGAAATTCAAAGTGTTGGCAAGAAATATATTTGAGGCAAAAAAAAAAAAAGGGGCGGTGCAGAGAGGGGGAATTTTGGGAAAAGCTCCGGTTTCGGCTGCCAGCCGCTGCCAGCGCGGTGTGGCAGCGCAGGAGCAGCCCCTCCTGGGGGGCTGCCAGCCCCTGGCACGGCCGGGTTGGGATTTCGAGGAGCCAGAGCAGCTCGGGTTTCACGGTCCTGCTGTAGATGGAGAGAGGGGGATGGTGGGGAGGGAGGGAGGAGACCCCCGGACCCCAAATCCCAGGAATTCCGGGACAGGGATGGATGCAGGAGGGGAATTCACAGGGCTGGGGGGGCTGCTGTGCCCCCCTGGATCCCACATCTCAAGGATTCCGGGATCGGGATGGATGTGGGATGGCAATTCCCGGGGCTGCTGTGCCCCCCTGGATCCCAAATCCCAGGGATTCCGGGTCAGGGATGGGTGTGGGACGGCAATTCCCGGCGCTGGGGGGCTCCTGTGCCCCCCTGGATCCCAAATCCCAGGAATTCCGGGACAGGGATGGGTGTGGGACAGCAATTCCCGGGGCTGGGGGGCTGCTGTGCCCCCCGGGATCCCTCAGAGCTCTGAACACGCAACAGGTCCCGGTTCCTCTGAGCCCCTCGTGGACAAAAATGTCCCTTTTGGAGCACAAATGTCCCCCCGGGTGCTCCTGGCCGTGTCCCCTCTGTGCGCCGCTGTTTCCCAGCCAGGAAAACCCAGTGTCCCCTGGGCAGGGACACCCAGCTGGTGCCACCACCGTGTCACCCCCACCCTGCCTTCACCGAGTGCCACCGGGATTTCAATCCAAGCTCATTCCCAGCTGGCAGCAAAGCAAACCCTGCACCCCAATTTCCAGCTTTCATCTGCCCTGATGGAATTGGGGATGTGGGGACAGCGGGCGGCGACAAGGAACACCCACCCAGCACAACTGCGGGGACAGCGGAGCCGGCGGCGAGGGCAGGGCTTATTCCGTGATTAATTAGCTTTGTTTTGAAACAAGGAGCTGCGGCAGCAGCATGAGGAGGAAGACGAGGAGGAGGAGGAGGAGGAGGAGGAGGAATTGTTGCCGAGCTCCAGAGCCGCGTGTGCGCCGAGCCCGCCGCGCTCGGCTGCCAGAGAAAGACGTGATTGTTGTCACCGTGCCTCGCTCGCAGCCCTCCCAGTGCTCCCAGTGCTCCCAGCCCTCCCCTCCCAGCCCTCCGCCCCCCGCGCTCCCACCGCTCCCAGCCACAAAACCCCCGCGCCCCGGCCGGGCTCGCCCGTGGCGGAGCGGAGAGGAGGAGGAGGAGGAGGAGGAGGAGGAGGAGGAGGAGGAGGAGGAGGAGGAGGAGGAGGAGGAGGAGGGAGAGAGAAGCCAGAGAGAAACTTGTCTTGGGGATTAATAGGAGGCAGGAGGAGGGAGAGGTGCACACAGGTAAGCTCTGGGCAGGTGTTGCCCCCCTGAGCCTCCCACCCAGGGTGCCACGATGCTCCTGCCCTCTCCGGCCTCCCTTTCCATCCCCAAAAACATCTGCTCTTCCTCCTTTTTTCCCCCTCTCCTCTTGGTTCTTCTGTCCTGCAGCGCTCTGGAGTCTTTGTTCTTTCTCCGCTCCGGTTCCGGGAGTTTCTCTCGCCGTGGGCTGGAGGAGGGGGGGATTTGGGGGCTGGGGGGTCACAGGGAAGCTCGGGGGGTGTGACAGCGCTGCGGCCACCGCCAGGCGCTTTTGGGGGGACATGAAGTGTCCTTTGTGCGTCCCCACACCCCAAACCCCAGCACGATGGGCTCTGCAGCCAAACTGGGGGCGCCAGGGGTCGGAACTGGGGGAGCCGGGGGGGCTGCAGAGCCCCGGCCATGCCCAGCACAATCCCTGCCTTGGGAAACAGGAGGGAAAACAAGCGAGGAAAGGGAGAGGAGGAGGAGGAGGAGGAGGAGGGACCCCTCCGGAGCCGGGAATGCCACCGGGATCCTCCGGGAACATCGGAGCACCTTGTCCTGCCTGCGACAGCCGGGTAGAGCTTTGGGGGGGCTCTGGGGGGCTGCTCCCATCTCCCCGTGCCGGAGTGGGAACAGGGAGTTTTGGAAGGGACCGGAGCGGGGTGGGGGCGAGCAGCCCGACAGCTCCAGGAATTGCTGTTCCCCAATTCCAACGCGCTGCTTTTCTGCCCGAAATGTAGGTGGTAAAGTCCCTTTTTCCTGCCTGGATCGCACCGAGCATTCCCAGGACATGTAATGCCACTTTTCCTGCCCGGAGCCGGCTCAGCTCCAGGTGGGAGGGGAGGTGCAGCCCCCTCCCCGCGGGGGTCCCGTTTAGAGCCGGCTCTTTGTCCCCACGGGAGGAGAAAACGGGAAATGATGTTCGCTGAAATCCTGGGAAAAAAGGGTTTTGTTACTGGGAAGAGGCTCATCCCAAACCTGCCCTTGCCCGGCGGCTGGAGAGGTTTAGGGAAAAGCAGCTCCAAAACAAAACATGGGAATGCATCCCACTGGCGTGCGGCTCGTGAGGGCTTGGAAACTTCCCTGGGATCCTGGGATTCTGGGATCATGGAATTCTGGGATCATGGGATCCTGAAATTCTGGGATAATGGGATCATAGGATCCTCCAGTCCTGGGATCCTGCCATTCTGGGATCATGGGATCATGGGATCATGGGATCCTCCAACCCTGGGATCCTGAAATTCTGGGATAATGGGATCATAGGATCCTCCAGTCCTGGGATCCTGCCATTCTGGGATCTTGGGATCTTGGGATCATGGGATCCTCCAACCCTGGGATCCTGAAATTCTGGGATAATGGGATCATGGGATCCTCCAGTCCTGGGATCCTGCCATTCTGGGATCATGGGATCATGGGATCCTCCAACCCTGGGATCCTGAAATTCTGGGATAATGGGATCCTGTGCGATTCTGGTACTCTGGGATCCCTCGATCCCGGCCCAGCCTCGCGTGGCGCCCAGGGCATCCCAGAGCCGCCTCCCGGGCAGCGCAGCGCCCTTTCCTGGGACAGCCAAAATGCGGGAATTCTCTCCCTGCTCCGCGGGGAATGAGGGATCAGCGCTTCCAGCCCGGGAAGAGATCAAAGCGCAGCCGCGGGAGGTTTTCCCTGCCCTTGGAAGAGGCTGGAGAGGAGGGAATGAGGCGCCGGAGCCGTTTCCCAGCCTGAGGGAGAAGCGGAGCGGGGCGAGGCGGCTGCTTGGGGGGCCAAGCGGGGCGTGTGTGGGGTCCGGGCCGGCGGCGCTTTGGCAGCCAGGATCCGCTTTTGTCCCTGTCCAGCCATTCCCACTGCGTGCGGCAGCGGGATCCGAGCCGGGAGCGGCGCTGGGAAGGGTCGGGACAAGCAGGGAGGGAGGAATTGCTGAGACCGGGAGAGCAGCGGGAAGGTGCTCCCGGCCAGGGCCGCCTTCCCACGGGCGCTGCCGCGGGAGGAGGGAGCAGAGGATGGGATGAACCTTTGGGAAGGATCCCGGGGATTGTGGGGACCAGGGAGCAGAGGACGGGATGAACCTTTGGGAAGGATCCCGGGGATTGTGGGGACCAGGGAGCAGAGGATGGGATCAACCTTTGGGAAATATCCCGGGGGTTGTGGGGACCCGGGAGCAGAGGACGGGATGAGCCTTTGGGAAGGATCCCGGGGACTCTGGGGACCCGGGAGCAGAGGACAGGATGAGCCTTTGGGAAGGATCCCGGGGATTGTGGGGACCTGGGAGCAGAGGACGGGATGAGCCTTTGGGAAATATCCCAGGGATTATGAGGACCCAGGAGCAGGGGACGGGATGAGCCTTTGGGAAATATCCCAGGGATTATGAGGACCCAGGAGCAGGGGACGGGATCAGCCTTTGGGAAGGATCCCGGGGATTGTGGGGCCCTTCCTCCAGGAGCACCCCAATGTTGTCGCCGTGTCCAGGCTGAGCCCTGGTGGGTGTCACCGGTCCCTGCATGGACACAGCGCCATCCCAGTGGGAATGACCCAGTCCCAGCTCCGCTGCTCGCTGGGAAAGGGCTGGGAAAGGGCGAGAACCGCGGTGTTGTTGCGTCAGGGCCGCGTTTCCCAAGGGACCCCGGCGACGCCTGGGTGACAGCCTGGCTGCCCTCCCCCTTTTCCACGATTCCCAGCGCTCCGGAGCCGCTGGATGACAATCTTCATGTTGGGTCACGCTCTCGCAGAGACACGAGCGGTGTTGGACGCGAGGGAAGCCAAGGAAGGAGCTTTGCCCGATCCTTGTGGTTATTTTTATCTTGCTCTCCTTGTTCTGCTCCGACATTCCCGTTCCCAGGCTGGAAAGGGGCTTTTCCCCCACCAGGGGTGATGGGAATTGCGGGAATGTGTGAGCAGAGCTAACAACGAGCTGGAAAGGGGCCCTGCTCCAGTCATCCAGGCTTTTCCTGCCTCTCCCAGAGTTAAAATTCCCTTTATCCCTCTGCGGGAGCAGGATCTTGGACAAATACCCGCATCCAGCTGCTCCCTCTCCCCTCACCGCTGCAGGAGGCACCCGAGGGACAACGAGGGACAAGGAGGGGACTTGGCCCGTGACAAATCCCCCGCGGTGACCTTTGCATGGCTCCCTCTCGCCCCGGGGTGGTGGCTTCTCCCTGCCCTTGGCTCCCATCCCGGGGCTGGCAGCCAGCGCCGCTGCGAGCCGGGGGTTACTGGGATGCGGGGAAGAGAAACTATGTGCAAAGCAAACCCCAGTGGCATTCGGGGCTGGAATTTCCAGCTGTTGCACCGGATTTATTTTTCATCCATTGTAGCTGGGGTGGCTGAGGAAGCAGCTGCCTCCTGCTGGGAAAAGCCCCGGGATCTGTCGGGTGCCTCGGCCTTGCAGGCAGGCCGAGCCCAGCGGCTGGGGAGGTGTCAGGACTGGTCTGATCCATGAATTGAGCCTTCTTTCCACGCCAGCCCGTCGGTTTCCTGAATTCCTCCGTTGCTCCATGACTTAACTTTGTTCCAGTGGCGCGGATTCCTTGTGGGCAGCTGGAATCGGAGCTGCCCCGTCCGTCCGTCGGGGAGGGGAGGCTCCGGTGGGATCAGGGGGTGGGATTTGGGAATTCTGCTCCTGGCACTCGTGCCAGTAAATCCGACTGGATGGAGAACGGACTTCCAGCTTTTCCAGATCCCGGGAGAGCTGGCTTGGAACCTTCCAGCGATTGTGACGTTGTGGTGGCCTCAGGCTTGTTGCATCCCTGTTTTTTTTGGGAATGTCGCTGCTTTGCTGCAGTTTGCTTGGAAGTGGGTCCTGCTTTCTGGTGGTGGCAGTGTCACAGGGCTGGGACAGTCCCTGTGGAGACGTGAGGTGGATAAAAAGGTGGTGTCAGCCTCCTGCCACTGCTGACAGAATTCCACAGGATTTTGTCACCCTCCAGCCGTGGCTGTTCCCTCTCTGTGACTCCCCAAACATTTGGAATGTCAAATCCTCGTGTGGAGGGCACAGGGTGACAGCGCTGCCCTGTCCCCCACCCTGCTGGGACATTGCTGGGTGGCCTCAGTGGATCCAACACCTGGATCCCAGCGTGTCCTGGCTGGAATATTGTGTCCTGGATGGAAGATCACCTCCCAGCTGGAAAATCACCTCCCAGCTGGAAAATCACCTCCCAGCTGCTCCCTCCCCTCTGCACCGGGCCAAGCTCAGACCTCAGCCCCCGCCGCTCCCTCGGGCGTTTGTGGGGGTTAAAATCCAGGATCTGGAGCAGAGGAAAAACCCCATGGAAAGCTCTGGGACCCCATGGAAAGCTCTGGGACAACACAGAGCCAGATCCATATGCTGCGGCTGGGAAAAGAGCAGGATGCTGACGGAGTGGGAAGGGCACTGCACAAACAGCAGATCCCTGTCGCAGATTTTCCCATTTTCCGGATGCTGAACCTGGAATGCAGAGGCAGGATCACGTCCATCCCCAACCAGGACCTGCTGCAGCGCTGCTGGGCTCAGGATCCGGCAGCTCTGGGCTCTGCTGGCTCCTTCCCTGCTCCTCCCTTCCCCCAGCGAGATGCCAGAGCCCTGATGGAAAGCAGCCGGCTCGGGAGGCGTGCGGGGTTAACCAGAGCCAGATGGGAGCCGGGAGGAACAGGCCGGGCCTGCAGGAGGGGCGAAAACAGGATCTTTTCCTGGAGAAAGTCAACTCCTTGGAGCTCCAGGAAAGCGTGGGATCGCTCCAGAGGGAGTTGGGGCTGGCCCTGGGTGAGGGTGGCTCATCCAGGGTGGGATGCAGATCCTGCTGGAAAGCAGCAGGGGGTTGGTGTGGCCGGTTCCTGGGTTGGGAGGGTCCTTTTTTCCCTCCGGGGATGATGGAAATTGGGAGTTCCAGGCGTGAGGAGAGCTGGCAATGGGCTGGAAAGGGAGGATGGGCAGCGAATCCCACTCTGCTGTGCTGGATGTGAATTCCATGGATAGCAGTGAGCCAGGGAGAGGAATTCCATGGATAATGGTGATCCATGGGGAGGAAATCCATGGATAGCAGTGAGCCAGGGAGAGGAATTCCATGGATAGCAGTGAGCCAGGAAGAGGAAATCCATGGATAATGGTGAGCCATGGAGAGGAATTCCATGGATAGCAGTGAGCCAGGGAGAGGAATTCCATGGATAATGGTGATCCATGGGGAGGAAATCCATGGATAGCAGTGAGCCAGGGAGAGGAATTCCATGGATAATGGTGATCCATGGGGAGGAAATCCATGGATAGCAGTGAGCCAGGGAGAGGAATTCCATGGATAATGGTGATCCATGGAGAGGAAATCCATGGATAGCAGTGAGCCATGGAGAGGAAATCCATGGATAGCAGTGAGCCAGGAAGAGGAAATCCATGGATAATGGTGAGCCATGGAGAGGAATTCCATGGATAGCAGTGAGCCAGGGAGAGGAATTCCATGGATAATGGTGAGCCATGGAGAGGAAATCCATGGATAGCAGTGAGCCAGGGAGAGGAATTCCATGGATAATGGTGAGCCATGGAGAGGAAATCCATGGATAGCAGTGAGCCAGGGAGAGGAAATCCATGGATAGCAGTGAGCCAGGGAGAGGAAATCCATGGATAACAGTGAGGAATTCCATGGATAACAGGGAGGAATTCCATGGATAACAGGGAGGAATTCCATGGAAAACAGTGATAAGAACCTCATTGACTCCTGCTCTGGGGAGGGGCTGGATTGGAAGATGACTTCCAGCAGGAAGGGGAGAGGAAGGCAGGCGGCAGAGACGAGGGACAAACCCCTGCGTGCCAGCGGTGGGGAGGTGACAATTCCTCAACCGACCCCTTCCCAACCCCTCTCCTCGTGTCCCTGCAGGAAAACACCCGGACCATGAGGGCGGCCCTGGCGTTCCTTCTCCCGCTGGCGCTCGCGCTGGTGCCGGCGGCCGGCGGGCAGCGGCGGAAACCTCCCCGCAGACCCACGCGGCCGCCCGCGCCCTTCGAGGAGCCGGCGGAACCCACGGAGCTGCCCCCTCCCCTCCCTCCGGGCCCTCCGTCCGTCTTCCCCGACTGCCCGCGGGAGTGCTACTGCCCGCCGGACTTCCCGTCGGCGCTGTACTGCGACAGCCGCAACCTGCGCACGGTGCCGGTGATCCCGCCGCGCATCCACTACCTGTACCTGCAGAACAACTTCATCGCCGACCTGCCCGAGGAGTCCTTCCGCAACGCCACCGGCCTCAAGTGGGTCAACCTGGACAACAACCGCATCCGCAAGGTGGACAGGAAGGTGCTGGAGAAGCTGGAGAACCTCATCTTCCTCTACATGGAGAGGAACCAGCTGAAGGAGGTGCCCGCTTTCCTGCCGCCCAACCTGGAGCAGCTGCGGCTCAGCAGGAATCAGATCTCCAAGATCCCCGCCGGCGTCTTCAACAAGCTGGAGAACCTGGTGCTGCTGGACCTGCACCACAACAAGCTGAGCGACGGCGTCTTCAACAAGAACACCTTCAAGGGGCTCAAGAACCTGATGCAGCTCAACCTGGCCCACAACATCCTGAGGAAGATGCCTCCCGGCGTACCCAGCGCCATCCACCAGCTCTTCCTGGACAGGAACAACATCGAGGACATCCCCAGCGATTATTTCAAGGAGTTTCCCAACCTGGCTTTCATCCGGCTCAACTACAACCAGATCTCGGATAAGGGGCTGCCCAAAAACTCCTTCAACCTCACCAACCTGCTGGTGCTGCACCTGGCCCACAACAAGCTCACCAACGTGCCCTTCATCAGCCCCAAGCTGGAGCACCTCTACCTGAACAACAACTCCATCGAGAGTGAGTCCCACTCGGGTTGGCTGGGGGATGTGGGGAGGTTTTTTGGGGAGAAAAACCTTGGAAGGGTCGTTTCTCACCCGGTGGGATGTGATCCCTTCCGAGGGGGAAGCGGTGGTGGGATGAGGGGGGAGCTGCAAGGGTGGAAGGGAAGGAGCAGAGTGAAACCCCCCCTTGGTGCTGCAGGACTTTTCCCAGCTGCCTTCTTTGGGGCCACCTGCCCTTGGAGGCGCTCTTTCCAGGGCAAAAATCGGGATATTCAACCGGGAGAGCCTGTGCTCACATTTTAGGAACAAAATATGGCAAAACAAACAGCTGGGGATGGTGAGGAAACATCCCGGAGTGAGGAAGGAACGGGGAGAACAAGGCTGCCATGGAGGCAGAGCAGCCAGGGCTGTCTCACACCATTCCAGGGAAATCCAGCTGCAATTCCAGGGGAGAGGAGCCTGGGATGTGTGGAAACAGAGCGGGCACAGAGGAGGAGACAGAATCCCACTGCATTCCCATTCAGCCTTCCAGCACCTAAAGGGGCTCCAGGAGAGCTGGAGACAGATTTGGGATGAGGGATGGAGAAACGGGACGCAGGGAATGGCTTCCCACCTCCAGAGGGCAGGGATGAGTGGGATACTGGGAAGGAATTCTTCTCTGGGAGAGCGGTGAGGGGCTGGGATGGAATTCCTGGAGAAGCTGTGGCTTCCCCACCCTTGGAAGTGTCCAAGGCCAGGCTGGACGGGGCTTGGAGCAGCCTGGGACAGTGGAATGTGTCCCTGGGTGATCTTTGTGGTCCCTTCAAACCCAAACCATTCCAGGATTCTTGGTCTCCCCAGATGTTTCCTCTGTTGGAGCTCCAGGACCCCGCTGTGATCACATCCGCTCTTTAATCTGAATTTGAATCAAACACCACCAAATCTGAGCCGGGAGGGACCTTGGGGTGCAGGTGGTGACCCCTGCTGTCTTCCCACACCCCCCGTATCCAAGCGCTGCTGGGGTTTTCCACGGAGAGAAACCCAGTGCACGCCCTGACCCAGCTTTTCCTCACCTGTTTTCCCTGGTTTTTAGAAGGTTCCCATCCCTGAAGCTGCGTGCTGACATCAGAATCCTGCGGTTTATTTTCCATAACGCATGCCCCGGCTGGGCAGGGACACGTGGAAGGGCTGGAGCGGGATTCCTTGATGTTTTTTTGGGAAGCTCGGGGCCGGCTCGGCAGGTTCCGGGAGCGGGATGATCCCTTTTCTCTCCGGAATGCCACCGCATCCCTTGCTGCGCTCCACAGGAACATGACCTACTTCGCTCCTGATCACAAGCCAGAATTTCTTTCTTTGAACAGCCTGGGATTATCCCTTTTGGTGGCAAAACAACCCCAATTTGGGGTTCAATAACAGGGGGGATTAAAAAATCCCTACCCATTTTCCCTTTTCCCTAAACCGCACCTTGCTCTTCCTCCTGTCCACCTTCCCCTTTCCCTAACTTGAATCCCGCTCTTCCTCATCTCCACATTCCCCTTTCCCTAACCTGAATCCTGCTCTTCCTCCTCTCCACATTCCTGTTCCTCCTGCCCTCAATTTGGTTTTCCCTAAGTCATATCCCGCTTTTCCTCCTGCCCACCTTCCCCTTTCCTTAACTTGAATCCCGCTGTTCCTCGTCTCCACATTCCCCTTTCCCTAACCTGAATCCTACTCTTCCTCCTCTTTACATTCCCTTTTCCATGACCCACATCCCACTCTTTCTCCTCTCTACATTCCCTTTTCCATGACCCACATCCCACTCTTCCTCCTCTTTACATTCCCTTTTCCATGACCCACATCCCACTCTTTCTCCTCTCTACATTCCCTTTTCCATGACCCACATCCCACTCTTTCTCCTCTCTACATTCCCTTTTCCATGACCCACATCCCATTCTTCCTCCCGCCTACATTCCCCTTTTCCTAACCCACACCTCACTCTTCCTCCTCTCCACATTCCGGTTCCTCCTGCCCTCAATAATCTTTTCCCTAACCTGAATCCCGCTCTTCCTCCTGCCCTCACTCCCTTTTCCCTAACCCACATCCTGCCCTTCCTCCTCTCCAAATTCCCTTTTCCTAACTTGAATCCCATTCTTCCTCCTGCCCTCATTCCCTTTTTCCCTAACCCACACCTTACTGTCCACATTTCCTTTTCCCTAACCCACATCCTGCTCTTCCTCTTGCCCTCATTCCCTTTTCCCTGACCCTTATCCTGCTCTTCCTCCCCTCCAAATTCCCTTTTCCCTAACCCACATCCTGCTCTTCCTCCTCTCCACATTCCCTTTTCCCTAACCCGTATCCTGCTCTTCCTCCCCTCCAAATTCCCTTTTCCCTAACCCACATCCTGCTCTTCCTCCTCTCCACCTTCCTCTTCCTCCTGCCCTCATTCCCTTTTTCCCTGACCCACATCTGACTGTCCACATTCCCTTTTCCCTAACCCACATCCCGCTCTTCCTCCTGCCCTCATTCCCTTTTCCCTAACCCACATCCCACTCCTCCTTGCCTCCCCATCCCTTTTCCCTGACCCTCATCCCGCTGTTCCTCCTTCCCCATCCCTTTTCCCTGACCCTCATCCCGCTGTCCCTCCCTCCCCATCCCTTTTCCCTGACCCTCATCCCGCTGTCCCTCCCTCCCCATCCCTTTTCCCTGACCCTCATCCCGCTGTCCCTCCCTCCCCATCCCTTTTCCCTGACCCTCATCCCGCTGTTCCCCCTGTGCCCGCAGAAATCAACGGCACGCAGATCTGCCCCACCTCGCTGGTGTCCATCCAGGATTTCTCGCCCTCCGACCTGGACAGCGTCCCGCGGCTCCGCTACCTGCGGCTGGACGGGAACCTGCTGAAGCCGCCCATCCCCCTGGACCTGATGCTGTGCTTCCGCCTGCTGCAGTCCGTGGTGTTTTAGCCCTGCCTCGCCTCTCCCAGCCCCGGCTTCGCTCGGACGTTTCACCCCCGGCGCCGTTCGACGCGTGGGACCCTCTCTCCTCCCTCTCCCCCTGCTCTCTCCCCGCCTCCATCCTCCTCCTCGCTCCTTTTCCTGCCCTGCAGGGATGCTGGTGGCTCCTTGGGGACAGATCTGTGCCAGCCCCGGTCGCAGCTCCCTGTCCTTGTCCCCCCGGCCCAGCCCGCAGCGGCTCCGTCTCTCCCTCGGGGGTTGGGGTCGGTGGGGATGGAGCCGCTCCCCGCTCCCGGGGAGCCGTTCCCGCTGGATTTTGGAGCAGGGATGGGATGGGAATGGATTGAGAGCGGTGGAAGAAGAGGGAGGATGGACAATCAGGCCATGCCAGGGGGTGGGGACACTCCTGTCGCCCTTCTGGAGAGCTTCGGCTCCACATTTCTCTGCGGGAGGAGGATCCGAATCCCTCCTGGAGCTGCGGATCTGCCGGGATGGAGCAGGGAGGGTTTCCTGCCCCTGTGAGGGTCCCACCTTCCCACACCCCCTGGGCAAGAGCAGACCCTGCCCGGCTTCAAATCCCCCATCCCAGCACCGATCCATGGGGCCACATCCCCAAAATCCTGAATCCTTCCCTGTAAAATCTGGGATCAAGGGCCACATCCAAAGAGCCAGAGCCCCATCCCAAAATCCTGCATCATTCCCTCTAAAATCTGGGATTCAGGGCCATATCTATGGGGTCACAGGCCATCCCAAAATCCTGCATCATTCCCTGTAAAATTTGGGATCAAGGGCTACATCCATGGGGTCACAGCCCCATCCCAAAATCCTGCATCATTCCCTCTAAAACCTGAGATTCAGGGCAACATCCATGGGGTTATGGCCACATCCCAAATTCCTGCATCCACATCTGTGGGGTCACATCCCCATCCCAAATTCCTGCATCATTCCCCGTAAAATCTGGGATTCAGGGCCACATCCGTGGGGTCACAGCCCCATCCCAAAATCCTGCATCATTCCCTGTAAAATCTGGGATCAAGGACCACATCTGTGGGGTCACAGCCCCTTCCCAAAATCCTGCACCCTTTCCTCTGAGATCTGAGGATTCAGGGCCACATCCACGGCTCAGTTTCTCTCTGGAGCCAACACACAAGGCTGGGTTCTGCCTTTTTTTTTTTTTTTTTTTTTTTAATTAGAAATAAAAGGAAGGGAGAAGAAAAGGGAAGAATCATCCTTTGGAAGGGCTATTTTTATCCCTGCTCTTCCCCATCCTCACATGTATCGCTTCCCCCTCCCGTAGCTGTACCTGCATTTATAGGGTGTCCGGGTTTAGGGGGGGATTATTCTCTTCTTTTCTTCCCGAGTCTCAGGATTTGGATTTAAATGCCGAGCATTAGAGAGGAAAAAAAAAATTAAAAATAATTCAAAATCCAACTGCAACGAGCATTAAATAAACCAAAGAAAACTCCTTTGTGTCCAGCCAGCAGAACTGCCACGGACGGGCAGCGTGTCCAAACCCCTGCGGCCGGCACAGGGATGCTGCCCTTTCTCCATCAATTAAAACCTAATTTTAATTAATTAATTAATTAATTAATTAATTTTAAATTTAAATTTACATTAATATGTTTTGATTAATTAATTAATATTTTAAAATTTTAATTTACATTAATACAATTTAATTGATTACTTGATTAATTAATTAATTAATTAAAACCTATTGCGAATTAATGAGAGGTTTTCCCTGATGATCAAATCCCCTTTCCAGCTCTCTCTGCAGTTGGCTGGGACAGGTTTCAGCCCTAAACCTGGACGGACCCCCTGGATTTATAGATATTTATATCTGATGTGTATATAGACTGGTAGAATGTACAGACGTTCCTAAAGCCGCGTGTACCTCCCCACCCGGCAACTTTATGGGATTTTCACTCCCACTCCCTGCAGCAGTGGAAATAAAATCATTCACAAGGGACCCCGAGCCTCTCCCTGATCCATCCTCGCCTTCTTCCAGCTCCAAAATTTCCTTTCCTGGGGATGACTCTCCCAAAGTTTTTGGGGTTTGGTGGGCTTGGGGTTTTTGGCTGGAGGGATGGTGAATTTGGGAAGGAATTCTTGGCTGGGATGGAATTCCCAGAGAATCCGTGGATGTCCCTGGTTTCCTGGAAATGTCCAGAGTTAGGTTGGAGCAGCCTGTAAAATCTGGGATTGAGGGACACATCCAGGGGATCACAGACTCATCTCAGCATTCTGAATCCTTCCCTGAAAAATCTGGGATTCAGGGCCACATCCATGGGGTCACAGCCCCATTCCAGAATCCTGAATACTTCCCTGAAAAATCTGTGATTCAGGGACACATCCATGGGGTCACAGCCTCATCCCAAAATCCTGCATCCACATCCATGGGGCCACAGACCCATCCCAGCATCCTGCAAAATTCCCTGTAAAATCTGGGGTCACATCTATGGGGCCACAGCCCCATTCCAAAATCCTGAATCCATCCCTGTAAAACCTAAGGATTCAGAGACACATCCATGCGGTTACGGCCCACTCCCAAAATCCTGAATCCTTCCCTGTAAAACCTGGGATTAGTGGCCACATCCATGGGGTCACATTCCCATCCCAAAATCCTGCATCCACATCCGAGGGGTCACATTCCCATCCCAAAATCAGGGGGCCTCTCCCGGGGGGGCTGAGGGGTTCCGTGTGTGTTTTTTATGTGCACGGCACTCACCCCCCGCCCCCCCCCTCGCCATCCCCAGCGTGAATCCCCCACTCCCGACGGGATTTTCCCTCCCCGGGGAAGTCGGAGCCGTCTCCCATGGGAGCTGAGCGCCCCAAAGCCGCTCCCTGCAAAGCCTCGGTGCCCCCGTGGGGTTGGGATTGGGGCTGGCATTGTGGGGAGCTGCTCCTGTGGGCTCACGGGCAAGGCTGGGACCCCCTCAGGAGTGGGGTTGGAGGGGTGGGGCTCCTCAGCTGCTCCCAGGGATTGGGATCAGGGGGAATTCTGGCTCACGTCAATCCCCCTGGCAGCCTGTGACCCCCCAACCCCCTCTGTGGGTGCTGAGCAGGGACCTCCCGCTCTGAGGGGCTGGCAGCGACCCTTTATGGGGGCACTCAGGGACATTTGGGATGGTGACAGAACCTTCCAGGTGACACCGTCGGTGCGGGGAACGCTGAGGGGGCACAAGAGGAGTCTGCTGCTGGTGGGGACAAGGACAGGACATCATTCCGGGGCCAGGACAGAAAAGCAAAGACCCCAAAGACCCCACTGCCCTAGGGACCCTTCACCCCCGGGAACCCTTCACTGCCTTGGGGACGCTTCACCCCCGAGGATCCCACTGCCCCGGGGACCTTTCAACTTTGGGGGACCCTTCACCCTCAGGGGACCCTTCACCTTTGGGGGACCCTTCACTTTTCAGGGACCCTTCACCCCTGGAAGCCTTTCACCCCTCTGGGACCCTTCACCCCCAAAGACCCCATTGCTCTGGGAACCTTTCACCCTGAGGGGACCCTTCACCCCTGAGGGACCCCACTGCCTGGGGGACCCCACTGTCCTTGAGGACGCCTTCACCCCTGGAGATCCCTTCATTTATGGGGACTCTTCATCCTTGGGGACCCCTTCAATGTTTGGGACCCTTCACCCTGGGGACCCCACTGTCCTTTGGGAGTCTTCACCCCAGGGAACCCCTTCATCGTTTGGGACCCTTCACTCCCCGGGACCCCTTCTTGCCCAGGGACCCCTTCATCCCGGAGATCCCTTCATTTATGGGGACTTCATCCCTGGGGACCCCACTGCCTGGGGGACCCCACTGCCCTTGAGGACCCCTTGTGGAGATCCCTTCATCTTTTGGGACCCTTCACCCCAGGGAACCCCTTCACCCTTTGGGACCCTTCACCCTGGGGACCCCACTGTCCTTTGGGAGCCTTCATCTTTTGGGACCCTTCACCCCCAGAGACCCCACTGTCCTTTGGGACCCTTCACCCCAGGGAACCCCTTCACCCTTTGGGGCTCTTCACCCCAGGGGACCCCTTCATCTTTTGGGGCCCTTCATCTTTTGGGACCCTTCACCCCCGGGGACCCCCTGCCCAGGGGACCCCGGCCCAGCCCCGCCTGTCTCCTGCCAGCAGCGCCCCCCGGCCGCGCTGTGCCCCCCCAGCTGCCACATCGGCTCCGTCACGGTGCCCACCCAGCCGCTTAATGAGCGCCTTAATGAAGATTAGCGGCGCTGCGTGCTGAGCGAGGGGGGCACACGGCTGGGGCTGGGGGCTGCGGGTGCCCACGGGGGGCTGGGGGGCTGCGGGGGTGTCCCCGGCCGCCCCCGGAGCAGATGGGTGCGCAGGGAGGGTGGGTGGGTGCGTGGGGGGCGATGCGCGGCTGGCGACAGGAACATTTTCGCGGCCGTGGGTGGGCACGAGGATGCCCAGGAGGGGCTGCCGTGCTCGCCCTGCCCCTCCTGGGGTGTGCCAGCCCCGCGGGGACCTCCCCCAGGAGGGTCGTGGTCCCTCTGTCCCCAGGGACATGGGGCGGGGGGACGTGGGGGTGGGGGGTTTCCACCCTGCCCCAATGAGGGGAGCAATGCTGAGCCCCCCCCCCGAACTCACACTGTCTCATTGTCCCCAAAAATCCCAAAACCACCCCAGAGAGTGAAGATTGGGGTGCTGAGCCCCTCCCCCTGAACCCACACTGGCTCCAGCTCCCCCAAAATCCCCAAAACCTCTCAGTGTGTGATGTTTTGGGGTGCTGAGCCCCCCAGGAGGGGACCTGGGCTGGCTGAGCTCAATGTCCCCATCCATCGGCTGCCGGGGGGGTCTCTGGGGGTCTCTGCAGCCCCCCCAAACCCTGGGCTGCTCATTGGGACGACCCCCCCAGAGTGCTTTGGGGCGTCCCTGGGGTCGGACACAGCCCGGGTCCCTCCCTGGTGGCACCACCTGGGGTGGCGCTGGCTCTGTCTCCCCACCTCCCTGGGGGCTGGCTCTGTCCCCCACCGCCCCTGGGGACACCGGGGAGCTGCCACCGCTCGTTCCCCTCCGATCCCGCCGCTCCCAGCCCCAGACGGGGCTGTTGGAGCGGAGCCGGGCCTGGGGACAATGCAAGGACAATGCAGGGGACAGCCGGTTTGATTGGCCGCATCCTGGCTGTCCCCTCGGCCAGACCCCCGAGCAGCCCCCTCCTCCTCCTCCTTCTCCTCCTCCTCCTCCTCTCCTCCTCCTCCTCTCCGTGCCTTAAAAGCCCGGCATCCCTTCCCCAGCCCCTGCAGCCCACGGGAGGAGGAGGAGGAGGAGGAGGAAGGACGGGGGTACGTCTGTCCCGGCTTCGTTTGGCTCCTCCAGAGCCCCCCAGGCTGGGGCAGCTGGGGGATGGGAGGGTTTGGGGGGTGCAGGGGGCTCAGCGCACTGGGGAAGGGTGGATTTGGGGGAAAACAGCAGGAATTTGGGAGCAGCATCCTCAGGATGGAGTGAAAAAAAACTCTGGGCTGGGTGGTGGATTTGAGATTTGAGATTTGGGATTTGGGATTTGGGAGAGGCTGGAGGGGGCCGGGACCCTCCCCCTGCTCTGCCGTGGGTGTCCCATGGGAGGGAATTCTGTGGGAATGGGCCCTGGAGGGTTTGGATGTGGAGCTGCCAGGACTGTGGGGAGGGGTCCCCGTGCTGTCACATGGATCCTGTGGCCTCTGGCCCACCAGGGTGTTGGAAAAGCAGATTGAGACTGGGATTTAGACCTGGATGTGGGAGCAGAAGTGGGGAGCAGCAGTTCCAGGGCCCCTGGGCCCTGGCCACTGGGCTTGATGGGCCAGTGGACAGTTCCACCCATTGCCACAAGCGCCGGGACCCCTTTATCACCTCCCGAGCCCCTCATCACCTCCCGAGTCCCTCATCACCTCCCGAGCCCCTCATCACCTCCCGAGTCCCTCATCACCTCCTGAGTCCCTCATCACATCCCGAGCCCCTCATCCTTTCCCAACTCCTCATCCTTTTCCAACCCCTCTTTCCCCTCCCGACCCCCCCATCCCCTCCCGACCCCTCCGCACTCCCCGGGGCTGGGAGATCCGGGCAGCCCCGGCAGCCCCGCGGGGCCTCTCCTGCACAGCCGAGCGTGAAACGCGCTGAAAAGGGTCACGGAAGGTCCCCAGGGCCGGGGGCTGTCTGTCCCCTCTGGGGCTGGGGCTGTCTGTCCTCTCTGGGAAGGGGCTGCCTGTCTCTGCCAGGGGTTGAGGCTGCCTGTCCCCCCCAGGGGTTGGGGTCTGCCTGTCCCCCCCAGGGGTTGGGTCCCCTCTGTCCCGTCCACCCCGGGGTTTGGGGTCTCTCTGTCCCCTCCCGGGATTGGGGCTGTCTGTCCCACTCACCCCAGGGCTGGCTCAGCCACATCCCGTCCCCACATCCAGCCCTTGGTGACCATTTCAGGTCCCTCGGTGACCATTGCAGGTCCCTTGGTGACCGATCCAGCCCTTGGTGACCCATCCAGCCCTTGGTGACCCATCAAGCCCTTAGTGGCCATTCCCGGTCTCTTGGTGGCCATTCCAGGTCCCTTGGTGACCCACCCAGCCCTTGGTGACCCATCCAGGTCCCATCCCCAGGCACGGTGACCCCGGCCGGGGCAGGATGTGTCCCCTGGGCTGGCTGGGTGTGGCCAGCCTGTGCTTGGGGACACTTTGGGCTGTCCCAGCTGAGAAGAGGATGAAGGTGGACAAGCCCAAGGCTGAGCTGACCCTCTATGAAAACCTGGATCTGGGCAACTACGAGGTGACCTTGGATAACTACGGGGACATCCTGGACCTGAGCAACTACGAGGAGCTCTACGACTACAAGGACCTTGTCTCGAAGGTGAGGGGGACACAGGAGAGCCCCCGGGACAGGGATTTGGTGCCAGGGATGGATGAGGCACGGCAGCTCCTGGCAGCAGCAGCCCTGGCAGCTCTCCCGGCGCTGGGCAAGGTTTTACCCGAGCCAAAGCTCTGCCAGCTCCTGGATGTGAGGATTCCTTCATCCCTCTGGGCCAGGGGGGTTCCTTGGAGAGCCTGTGGAGCTTCCCAAGAAGGAATTCATGATCCCAACCTGTAACCCTGACCGGTGCCACCACCCCGGAGGGGACAAGGACACAAGTCACCCACCCCCCCTCACACCCAGCTGTGTTTGCAGATCGAGGTTGGCACCTTGGCTCCTCGCCCCAAGGACCGCAAACCCCTCCCAGGGCTGGGTGAAACCACGGCTGGAACCCCAAAACCACAGCCCCCGAGCAGTGCTGGCCCCGTGCCCCCAGCGCCCATCCCCGGGCAGGGTGAGTTGTGTTCCCTTGGGATGCATCCCCGAGTGGAGTTTTGGGGGGAAAAATGGGAATTTTGGTGCTGCCAGCAGCTAGTTGCAGGGTTTTGGGGTTGCATCTGCTGGCACAGCGAGGCAGGAGGGCTGCAGAGAAAGAAATTACTGGGGAAAAAATGAACTCCAGCAAAGCAGCGAGGCTTTAATGAGCAGAGCCTTTGCGGCAGAGGCAATTAGATTAGTGACAATTAAAATCCTGCAGCGAGGATAAATATCTTTATTCCTTTTCTGTCACTCCAGGCCAAGAAAAATTAAGTGGGAGGAGAAAGGAAATCGGTGCTGAGCTGCTTTGAAGCCCCCTTGAAGGGGTGGGAGGGGGGGCTTGGTTTTACCCCTCCTGCCCCCCGTGCTGGGGCCTTGGGGGCAGCTGAGACAGATTTTTTCTTGATCCAAAAGAATTTTGTTGAGTTCTTCTTCCTCCAGTGGGAAAATTAAGGGGGCCAGGAGAGCTTTGGGTGTAAAAAGCTGAATTTGGGGGCTTTAATCTCCCCTCCTCCTGCAGGAGGGATTTGATCCTGGGCACTTCATTTTTTAACAGTTTGGGTTTTGGTTTTTTTTTCTGGGAGTTTCTGTCCCTTCCCTGGGTGCTGCGGGGCTGTGACAGCTCTGGGTGTCACAGATCCATGTCCCCATGACAGGGTGGGTAGATCCCACTGTTGTGGGGCATTTTGTGGGGTTGGGGTCTATGACAGCTTTAGTGACATGGATTTTGTGTCCCCACAGTGTGAGCATGTCCCTGTGTTGTTCTGGGGTATTTTATGGGGTCAGGAGGCTGTGACATCTCTGTGTGCCACAAAGCCACATCCCCACAGCCGAGTGGGCTCCTCCCGCTGTTGTGGGGTATTTTATGGGGTCAGACTTTATTTCCACGCACCCGCAGGGCTGCACAGCTGCCAGCTGTGCCTGTGCCTCGGCACCTCGGTGTACTGCGACGACACCGAGCTGGAGCAGATCCCAGCGCTGCCCCCGGACACCGCGTACCTGTACGCCCGCTTCAACCGCATCGAGGCTGTCCGCGCTGCCGACTTCAGCGGCCTCGGTGCGTTGGGGTCACCAAAATCCCCTGCAGTGACCTCATTGCGTCGGGGTCATCAAAATCCCCACAGTGGCCTCGGCATGTCGGGGTCACCAAATCCCCCACAGCAGCCTCAGCACATCGGGGTCACCATAACCCCAACAGTGGACTTGGCATGTCGGGGTCACCATAATCCCAACAGTGGACTTGGCACGTTGGGGTCACCAAAATCTCCCACAGCGGCCTCGGTGCATCAGGGTCACCAAAATCCCCCACAGAGGCCCCGGCACGTCGGGGTCACCACTCGGGGAACCCGGGAGACAAATCCCCCACAGTGGCCTCAGAGGAGGGAAGTTGAAGTGCAGGATTTTATGGGAAGAATAAGTTTAAAAGTAAAAAAAGCAGAGTTTTAGCCTGGTGGTGACGGGCACACCTAGAATTGGGTTTTATAAGGTTCATTAATTGGGATATTGAACAGGTGTATTTGGGTTTTGATGGTTTTAATAGGGTTAATTAATTGGGATCTTTAACAGGTATAGTTATATTTGAGCTTTGATGATTTTGTAGGGTTAAGTAATTGGGATATTTAGCAAGTATGGTTTTGAAGGTTTTGTAGGGTTCATTAATTGGGATATTGAACAGGTATATTTGGGTTTTTGTAGGGTTAATTATTACTTATATCAAACCCTCAGAGCTTGTAATTCATCCTGTAAGACTGAAAACTCTTTTCCATGGACAGAGATCACAGCCAGTGTCTCTGGGGGCTCTGTCCAGGGGGGTTCCTGACCCCTGCCAGGGTCCCAGGGCAGCCAGAGGGAAGCTCTGGATTCCCACAGGGAATGAGGTGACTAAACCACCCTGGCTTTGTCCCTCTTCTCGTCCTCCCCTCAGAGAAGCTGGAGCGCATCGACCTGAGCAGCAATTCCATCTCGTGGGTGGACGCGGACGCATTCCGGCGGCTGCCCCGGCTGCAGGAGCTGCTGCTGCCCGAGAACCGCCTGCCGGCACTGCCCGAGCTGCCCCGCAGCCTCGTCCGCCTGGATGTCCGCCACAACCGCATCGCCAGCGCCGGGCTGCGCCCCGAGGCCTTCCGGGTGGGTCCCTGCTCCGGAGTGGGGACAGGGGTGAGGAGGGGTGGGACAAGGGGTCAACTCCAGGGGGGTCAGCTCCAGGGGGGTCAGCTCTAGGGAGGTCAGATCCAGAGGGGTCTTCTCTATTGGGGTTTCATCCCTATTGGGGTTTTATCTCTATTGGGGTTTTATCCCTACTGGGGTTTAATCCCTATTGGGGCTTCATCCCTATTAGGGTTTCATCCCTACTGGGGCTTCATCTCTTTCAGGGTTTAATCTCTATTGGGGTTTAATCTCTTTTGGGGTTTTATCTCTGTTGTGGTTTCATCCCTATTGGGGTTTAATCTCTATTGGGGTTTCATCTCTAGGGGAGAGTCAACTTTAGTGGGATTCATCTTTAGGGGGTTCATCTCCAGGGGGTTCATTGGTTCATTTCTAGGGGTTCATCTCTTGGGAGATTCATGTCTAGGAAGGTTCCTGTTTAGGGGAGTTCATCTTTTGGGGTCATCTTTAAGGGTTCGTCTCTAGCGGTTCATCTCTAGGGAGTTCATCTCTAGGGGTATCATTGTTCATCTCCTGGGGGTTCATCTTTGGGGGCTCCTCTTTAGGGGTTCATCTCTATTTGGGTTCATTTTTAGGAGTTCCCCTCTTTAGGGGTCCATCTCTATTTGGGTTCATCTTTAGGGGTTCCCCTCTGCCCTCTCCCCGCAGGACCTGAAGCAGCTGCAGTTCCTCCATCTCTCCGATAACCAGCTGGATTTTATCCCGGTGCCCCTTCCCGAGAGCCTGCGCTCCCTGCACCTCCAGGTGGGACAGGGTTGGCCTGTACCTGAGCCTAGCAGAGCCCTCATCCCCCTCCTCCTCCTCCTTCTCCTCCTTCTCCTCATCCTCTTCTTCCTGGTCCTGGTCCTCCTTATCCTGGGCCTAGGCCTGGGCCTGCTCAGCCTCCTCATCCCTTTGACTCAGATTTGTCCCTTTCCCTGAACCTCCAGGTGGGATGAGGTTTACCTGAGTTTAGCAGATCTTCCTCCCCCTCCTCCTCCTCCTTCTCCTCCTCTTCATTGTCCTTTTTCTTTTCCTGGTCCTGGTCCTGGCTCTAGCCCTGGTCCTTTTCTGGTCCTGGTCCTGGCTCTAGCCCTGGTCTGAGTCCTAGTCCTGGTCCTTTTCCTGGTCCTGGTCCTATTCTTGGTCCTTTTCCTAGTCCTGGCCCTGGCCCTGATCCTGGTCCTTTTCCTGGCCCTGGTCCTGGTCCTTTTTATGGTCCTGGTCCTGGTCTTGGCCCTGATCCTGGCCCTGGTTCTGGTCATGGTCCTGGGTCTGGTCCTGGTCTTTTTGCTGGTCCTGGTCCTTTTCCTGGTCCTAGCCCTGGTCACAGTCCTTTTCCTAGTCCTGGTCCTTTTCCTGGTCCTGGTCCTTGTCCTGGTCCTGGTCCTTGCCCTGGTCCTTTTCCTAGTCCTGGTCCTTTTCCTGGTCCTAGCCCTGGTCATGGTCCTTTTCCTGGTCCTGGTCTTTTCCTAGTCCTGGTCCTGGTCCTTGTCCTGGTCCTGATCCTGGTCCTGGTCCTTGCCCTGGTCCTTTCCCTAGTCCTGGTCCTTTTCCTGGTCCTAGCCCTGGTCACGGTCCTTTTCCTGGTCCTGGTCCTGGTCTTTTCCTGGTCCTCTTCCTGGTCCTGGTCTTTTTCCCAGTCCTCTTCCTGATCCTGGTCATGGTCCTGGTCGTGGTCCTGGCCCTGGTCCTGGTCCTTGTCCTGGTTCTCCTCCTCTCCTGCTCCCGTGACTCGGGTCCCCTTTGCATGCCCGCAGAACAACAACATCCGGACGATGCACGAGGACACGTTCTGTGACCGCCAGGAGCAGGGCCAGATCCGCCGGGCGCTCGAGGACATCCGCCTGGACGGGAACCCCATCAACCTCAGCCTCTTCGCCAGCGCCTTCTCCTGCCTGCCCCGCCTGCCCACCGGCCGCTTCTCCTGAGCCCCTGCTGCTGCAGACACAGGAAAATGTTCCCAGATCCCGTCCCACAGCGCTCAGACCCCGCTGCTCCACGGAAAATGTGGAAGTGGAGGTCTTCCATCCCAGGGCAAATGCGTAAAATAAAAAGAAAGTAAAATAAAGGTTTTAAAATGCATTCAAAGCCTTGTTCTTGACAGTGAGAGAAGCTGGGAATGCAGACCCAGCCCAGCAGCTTTGCTTGGATTTGCAAAGTTGGATTTTCCCTTCAACCCGCTTCTCCCTCATTCCCTCCAGAGCTGTTGGAATCCAGGACATCCCTCTGGCTGCCCTGGCTGTCTCCAGACCCTGGAGGGGGCTCAGAGACCCTGACACGAAGTCAAAAACACCTGTGGCTTCAATTTTAGCCCATGGAAAAAGCTGCCAATTTTGTATAAGGAATTACAAACCACAAGGGTTTGAGTGGTGTGGATGTTGAATTAACACGGGGTGAAAAATTAGAATTTTGGGGCTTTTTAAAATGGGGTTCAAGGGGACAAAATGGAGGGATTTGGGTGTGTCCTGACCTCCTTCTCTTCTCCTTCTCCTTCTCCTTCTCCTTCTCCTTCTCCTTCTCCTTCTCCTTCTCCTTCTCCTTCTCCTTCTCCTTCTCCTTCTCCTTCTCCTTCTCCTTCTCCTTCTCCTTCTCCTTCTCCTTCTCCTTCTCCTTCTCCTTCTCCTTCTCCTTCTCCTTCTCCTCCATGTCTTGCTGTGATGGTGACACTTTTCTGTTGGTTTAAGGTAGGGACACACTGCCCAACATAAATGACAGAGTTTGGCAGGTTATTGTAAACGTGGCACACGTTGTTTTTGACATAAAATGTAAACACCGCCCTGAGGGCAGTGCATGCCATGGTATCCATGGGTTTGGGAGGAGATCCCTGGATTTGGGAGGGCATCCTTAGATTTGGGAGGGTGCCCATGGATTTGGGAGGGTATCCCTGCATTTGGGGCGGTACCCGTGGATTTGTGAGTGTAACTATGAATTTGGGACAGTATCCATGGATTTGGGATGGCATCCATGGATTTGGGATGGTATAAATGGATTTGGGAGGGTATAAATGGATTTGGAATAGTATCCATGGATTTGGGATGGCATTCCTGGATTTAGGATGGTGCCCATGGATTTGGGATGGTATTGATGGATTTGGGACAGTATCCATGGATTTTGAAGGGTATCCATGGATTTGGGATAGTACCCATGGATTTTGGAGGGTATCCATGGATTTAGGATGGTGTCCATGGATTTGGGATGGCATTCATAGATTTGGGAGGACATCCCTGGATTTGGGAGGGCATTCCTAGATTTAGGATGGTGCTCATGGATTTGGGAAGGTATCCATGGATTTGGGAGGGTATAAATGGATTTGGGATGTTATCCATGGGTTTGGGATGGTGCCCATGGATTTAGGAGGACATCCCTGGATTTGCAATGGTATTCATGGATTTGGAATGATGTCAGTGGATTTGGGATGTTATCCATGGATTTGGGACAGTACCTATGAATTTGGAACCACAGAGAAACCTGGAGATCCCCAAGTCCCTGAGCCTGGAGCCGAAATCTCCGGGATGATCCCGGCTCCCCGCAGAGGAGGAGCTGCCCAGCGGTGTGGGATATTTCCGAGGCGATGTATTCATCCCTTGTATTTTTATCCACATGTAAGGAACACCTCGAGGGGGATGACACATCCCTGGAGAATCCAAAACCCTGAAGTGAAACCACGGAGCTCAGCCCACATCCTCGGAGCCCGGGGAGGCATCCGAAGGCGGCTGGAGAAAACTTGGGAAGAGGATCCGGCTCCTCATCCGTGGGGACGCGGCGCCTGCGGCGCTGGCACGGTGTGGGCACCTCCTCTCTCCCCTTTTCCATGCAAAACCCAGCCCAGGCGTGGATTGTTGGCCCAAAATCCTTGGGAAATGGGAATTTGGAGTTGTTTGATCCAGAATTCCAGGATTTGGAGCCGCTGTTGTCGTGTCACCCTCGAGCCTGCGGATCCGTTGCCCCCGCGTCCTCCTCCATCCCCACCCACCCTTCCAACACCTTCCCACCAGCCTTCATCCCGCTGATCCCACGGGATGGAGCCCCCAGCACCCCCTCCCCAAATCCAGCCCCACCTCTGCCCCTCCAGAGCTCTGGAAAAGGTGGGACCCCCCCCCGTCCCATCCTGGCTGAGGGGACCCCAAAGCCACCCAAGGCAAGACAACGCTCCTAAATCCCAACTCTCCTGCAGCAACCCCGCCTCGGAGCTCCTCATTTCTTTTGGAAAAGTTGGGATTTCTGCAAATCCGGCTCCAGCGGGGTGGATTTTTGGTCGATTTTTTCCCCGCCGGGTCCTTCGCGTTGGTCCCGCTAGAGGGCAAAGGCAGCGCCGGGAATGCCGGACCTTCCCTCCTGGAACCTCCGCTTCTCCCGGGAATGCCCGCCGGGCTCGGGAACAGCCCGGGAATGCTCCGGGGAAGGGCTCAGAGGAGCTGCGGGGGCTGGGCTGCGGCAGGAGGGTGAGGGCAGCGCGGGGATGGCTCCCGGATTTACAGAACTCCCAAATTGCCCAGAGCAGTGAACGGCTCTGTCGGGGCTTTGCTGGGAGAGTTGAGGTTCAGGGCGGGTGCCTTTGGGTGGCTTTTGTGTCCCTGCCACCCCCAGGGAGGAGGGACCAGGGTGGGGCAGGAGAGGCCGAGCTGGGGCTGGTTTGGGGTCGGTTATTGATTATTGGGGCAGTTATTGATCGCGCCCTCGTGTCCTCGCTGGGAACTGCCACCGCCTCCTGCCACTCGTCCCCTCCGTGGGCAGGGACTGTCCCCAGGCGCCGGGATCTGTCCTGGAGCAGCCAGGAGGGCACAGAGCCCTCCCCGGGGGGGGTTTCATCCCTGTCCTGCCCTCCATCCCTTTTCCCTCGCCCGGGGAACATTCCCGGGTGGATTCCTGGCCCTGCCGTGTGGCTCTGCCGCTCAAGGTCACCTTCCCCCGGCGGGGCTGGGCTGGCACAAATCGATCGCTCGGCTCTGGCAGCGCCGGCTCCGCATCCTGCGGCTGCTCCATATGGCCCCCGCCCCCTCCTCTCCTTCTCTTCCTCCCCCTCCTCCTCCTCCTCCTCCTCCGTCCCGCCCCTCCCCGCTCTGCTCCCAGCCCCAAAATTCAGCCGGGGAATTCTGCGAACGCCCCGAGCCCCGGGGAGCGGGACCCGCTCCGCTCGGGGGGCACCGCACGGGCCTCGCTGGGGCTGGGAGGAGCTGGGACAGCGGGGGACACCTCGGGGGGCTCCGGGGGACACCTCGGGGGGCTCCGGGGGACATCCCTGGGGGCTCCGGGGGACATCCCGGGGGGCTCTGGGGGACATCCCTGGGGGCTCCGGGGACACCTCGGGGGGCTCTGGGGCTCGGGGGGCTCTGGGTGACATCCCCGGGGGCTCTGGGTGACAGCTGTAAGGGACAGTGGGTGACATCCCTGGGGGCTGACTGTGACACTCCTGGGGGCTCTGGGTGACATTCCTGGGGGCTGTGTGACATCCCTGAGGGCTCCGGGTGACATCCCTGAGGGAGCTGTGTGACACCCCTGGAGGACAGCGGGCGACATCCCTGGGAGACAGAGTGTGACACCCCTGGGGGACAGCGCATGACACCCCTCAGGGACAGTGTGTGACATCCCTGAGGGACCTTGTGTCACATCCCTGGCGATGTGTGTGACATCCCTCAGGGACAGCGTGTGACATCTCTGGGGGACTCTCTGTCACATCCTTGGGGGACTCTGTGACACCCCTGGGTGCCCTGGGTGACATCCTTGGGGGACAGAGTGTCACATCCCTGGCGATGCGTGTGACATCGCACAGGGACAGCGTGTGACAACCCTGAGGGACGGGGTGACATCTTTGGGCAACTCTGTGTGGCATCCCTGGGGACACTGTGTGACACCCCTGAGGTGACATCCTGGGGACCCTGTGCGTGCCCAGGAGTTCCTCCATCCCCTCTGCCCGGCAGTGTCCCCCTCCAAATCCACATTCCCAATTTTCTCCCTGCTCCCACCCAAATTCCTTCTCCCTTTTCCCCTTTGGCCACCACGTGGGGACAGAACCATCCCCTGGTGTCCCTTGATGGAACTTTTCATCCTCCTGGGCCCTGGAAAATCAGGGAAGATCCCCCAGAATGACCAAAACCTCATTTTCCTGCCCCAATCCCAATGGGGTCATTGCTGGAGTCATTAATTCCCCCTGGGATTAACAGATTATTCTGATTATTAATGATGCTGCTCCAATTGTGGAGTTTTTCCCCTTTATTTTTCCAGAATATCCCAGTGCTGGGATTGATTAGGTGGGAGCAGGGGATGGAAGGGACACCCATGAATTATCCCTGAGGTGCAGACAGCTCTGGGGTCCCTCCAGGGAAACTCAACAATGGGAATGGGAACGGGATGAGGGGAACAGCCTGAGCTTTTCTTCTCCCCATTTTCCCCTTCACCACTGGAAAAACAAAAAAAAACAAAACAAAACAAAAAAATTAAAAAAAAATAAAAAAAGGAGGAGGGGAAAACGCAGCAAAATGCAGCAAACACATTTCTTGTTTTTTTCCACGTCCCCCTCCCCCTCGAGCTGTATAAAAATAATCCGCAAAAATTCAGATTTCTCCGCCTCAGCCCCCTCCCTGCAGCATTCCCGAGGGTTTGGGGGTTCCTGCAGCATCCTGGGGTTTTCCTGCCTTTTTCTGGGATCGGGATCCTGCGCCCTGCGCGGCTCCAGGGTGGGAGATGTGGTTGCCACATCCTATTTTTAGCAGCCACGCGTTAGGTGCTGTCAACAGGAGCCCTGGCAAAGGCTGGGAAAAGCTGCGGGATGGGAAGCGGGAATTGCCGGGAATGCGGGCCCGGGATGAACCCGGGAGCGGCTCCTTTTGGGGGGAAGGGAGTTCGGGGTGCTGGGAGGGGATGGAGTATCCCAGGACAGAGAGGCGGTGGCCCTGTGGCGGTGTCACCTCCTTGGGGGGGGACAGCAGAGCAGGGAATGTTCTCCCACCCTGCTGCTGATCCCGGATCCCGCTCCAGGGAAAATTCCCTCATTCCCAGGGGATCTTCTCCCATCAGATCAGGGAGAAGGGACGACATGGAGGAAAATTCCAGTGGGAATGGCAATTCCATGCCGCAATCCCGCATTTTCCAAGGATCAGCATCCATATGGGCACAAGGCCCTCCCCCAGTGGGAATTCAGTGTTCCCCCTTTTTTGTTTGTTTTTTAAAAAAATTTTACCTAAATCCCAGCTCTTCCAAGTGGGATTTGGGGGAGATCTCACTCTAGGGAAAATTCCCTCATTCCCAGGGGATTATCTCCTTCAGGGAAAAGGGACGAAAAGGAGGAAAATTCCAGCGGGAATGGCAATTCCATGCCTCAATCACACATTTTCCAAGGACCACATCCAGCATCCCAGTGGGAATTCAGCGCTCCCCCATTTTTATTTGTTTTTTTTTTTTAAATTTTGACCTAACTCCCATCTCTCCCAAGTGGGATTTGGGGGGGATGATTTGCTCGGGAGGGGTTCAGAGGGTGCAGCAGCCGAGGATCCGGACGGGAGGAGGGGGAACTCCAATGGATCTTTTAAAAGAACCACGCCGAGCTTGGATCTTCCCTCGCTGTAGGATGTGGAAAAACCTGCAGAGGGGGAAGAGAGAAACAGCTCGGAGCGAGCCGAGCGCGAGGATCGCTAATTTATGATCAGAGAAATGTTGGGGATGGAAGATTGCAGGGAAAGGACCCGGCTCAGCTGAGGAGAAATCCAGGGAAAAATCTTCCCCACAGGGAAAACTGTGGGAACGTATAGCAGGCTTAGCCCAAATTTCTGCTCCAGGAATTATTCCTGCTCACCTTTCCCAGCTGATTTTTCCCGGCCCTGCTCGTTGGGATGTGAGGATTTGGGGGAAATTCTCCTTTTTTGGGGTTTTTTTGGGGGGGTTTCCTTTGTGCACTCAGAGCAAGGTGAGGGAATTTGAATTCCTCCCCCTTGATATTGATTTTTTTTTCCTCCCAAGGGTGGAGGTTGGTGTGGCCGCTGGGGACGTGGAAAGGGGGAAAAATAAGGGAAAAAAAGATCTTACAAGCCAGGACACGCGGATTCACACACCCAAAATCCCAGAATAATGAGGCTGGAAGAGACCTCTGAGATCACCAAGTCCAGCCCATGCCCTGACACCACAACCAGACCATAGCACCAAGTGCCAAGTCCAGGGTTTTTTTAAACACATCCAGAGATGGAGATTCCACCGCCTCCCTGGGAAGACAATTGTCCTGGCTTGTAAGATCAGCACGGATTCTGTTGCCATCTGTTGGAGGCGGGGCAGTTTTCTTATCTCTCCAAGAACAATGTCTCCCTCCAGGGAGATATCTTCTGTTAATGGGTCATTAATGACTCCCTGCATGGCTGGGAAAGTTCCATCAGCCCATGGTGAGATGCTCCACCCAGAGGGAGGAGCCAAGCATTCCTACCTGCAGAAAATCAGCATTTTTGGGACACTGGGAGCACTTCGCTGGATTCCCAGAGGAGCAGCTTCTTTCCTGCTGGATTCCCAGAGGAAGACCAGGCCCAACTCCTCCATCCCCAGACCTCCAGAGAAAACTCCACCCTTCTCCAGATCCCCGCTCCAGCAATCTGCCACTGCAGGAGGAGCAGCCACCATTTAACTGGACTATTCCCAACATCCTGACTCCTCAGGGTGTCAGGCTTCTGACTCCATCACTAGTTTCATTTGTACTAATTACATTTTTTAATTATTATTATTTTTATTTCGCTTTTCTCCTAGTAAAGAACTCTTATTCCCATTCCCATATCTTTGCCTGAGAGCCTTTTTTAAAATTGTGGAAATTCGGAGGGAGGGGGTTTTACCTTTTCCATTTCACAGGAGGCTCTTGCCTTCCTCCACAGACTCCTGTCTTTTCAAACCAAGACAACAATTCCAGTATTTTATTATTCTTTCAGTGAAAAACTTTTTCCTGATATCCAACCTAAACCTTCCCTGACGTAGTTTGAGTCCGTGCTGTGGGATGGCAAAATGTCCCTTCCCTGTCACCTCCCCCCTCCCGGGGTTATTTTGAGCCTTTTCCCGTGGCTCGTGCTGCCACGGGACTCTCCGGGAGCCCACGGTGTCCCCGAGCGTCCCTCGCCACCCCCAGCCCATTCCTGAATTTCCAGCAGCTCCGGGAAGCAGCTCCATAAATCAGCGGAGAGCCGGGAAATGAAAATCGTTCCGGTGATAAATGGGGTTTATTTCGCTTTCAAGGAGCGGGATCGTGGAAAAAGAGCAGGGCAGGAGCAGGGAAAAGGAGGTGCTGAGGTTTTTTTCCATTTGGGAAAAATTGTGGGATAAAGGGGGAAGCGAGGGAATGCTGAAAATTCCTTGCAGCAAGGGAGGGAATATGGGAAGGGGTGAGGGTTTTCCAGGTGGCCCCGCATTTTTGGGGTGCTGTGCTGCACTGATCAGGGGTGTGCTCACCCCACAGGGGTTTCCTGGCTGTGGGATGGTCCAAATCCACAAGGAAATGTTATCCTTGGATCCAGGTGGGGGTGATTATCCACTGGGCTCGCCAGTGCCTGCAGCACCCAAATCCTGCAGCACCCACAGGATCCAAATCCTGCAGCACCCAAATCCTGCAGCACCCAAATCCTGCAGCACCCACAGGATCCAAGTCCTGCAAAACCCAAATCCAGCAGGACCCAAATCCTTTAAAACCCAAATCCCACAGCACCCAAATCCTGCAGAACCCAAATCCTTTAAAACCCAAATCCCACAGGTTCCACATCCTGCAGAACCCAAATCCCACAGCACCCACAGGATCCAAACCCTGCAGAACCCAAATCTCTCAGTACCCACATCCCAACAATTCCTGCATCCCAACAATTCCTGCATCCCACAGCACCCACATCCTGCATCACTTGCATCCCATAGGACCCACATCCTGCTGCACCCTCACCCTTCACTCCTGCATCCCAACAGCACCCACAGCACCGAAATCCCAACAATTCCTGCATCCCAACAATTCCTGCATCCCACAGCACTCAAATCCCAACAATTCCTGCATCCCTTGGCACCTTCATCCCACAGCACCCAAATCCTGTAGCTCCCACATCCCCCAGCACCCAAATTCCCCAGCACCCAAATCCCACAGTACCCACATCCCACCCAAATCCCAGCAATTCCTGCATCCCACAGCACCCAAATCCCAGCAGTTCCTAAATCCCACAGCACCCACATCCTCCAGCACCCAAATCCCACAGCACTGGTATCCCACAGCACTCAAATCCCAACAATTCCTAAATCCCACAGCACCCAAATCCCCCAGCACCCAAATCCCCCAGCACCCACATCTCAACAATTCCCGCATTCCACAGCACCCCAATCCTGCGGCACCCACATCCCCCAGCACCCAAATCCCACAGTACCCGAATCCCAACAATTCCTGCATCTCTCAGCACCCGAATCCAAACAATTCCCGCATTCCACAGCACCCCAATCCTGCGGCACCCACATCCCCCAGCACCCAAATCCCACAGTACCCGAATCCCAACAATTCCTGCATCCCACAGCACACACATCCCCCAGCACCCACAGCACACCCCGCCGGCCCTGCAGCCTGGCAGCAGCTCCCTCGGCCAGGGGCAGCGGTGCACGGGATGATTTCAGGATTTGGCCCCGGGACAGCGGGGATGGGAGCCCGCATTAATAAATCAGCGCTGCCCCAAGCCCCAGGGCATTTCCTGGGATTAATGACCGGCTCCGGGAGGAGCTGGTCATTTGGGATGAGGCCAAAAATCCCATTTACCCCACCCGGTGCCGAGTCCCTGCGCGCTCTTTGTGCCAAGGTCAGCGACGCCTTTTCCAGCCAATTTTTAAAATTATTATTAACAAGAATAATCAAGTGTTGGAAATGGATTTGCATTCCCAGCACGGCGATGCCTCCCGGTTCCCACAGAGAAAGGGGAGATGGACACCCCTCGTTAAAAATGGATGTGGAAACAGCATCCCTGTCCCCCAGGAGCCTTTTCCTGGCTCTCCGGGGGACAGGAGGGTGTTGTGGACATTCCTTGGCCTCTCCTGGAGTTCCCACCGGGATTTTGACACCCTGGAATTGCCGGGAAGGGATGGGGCAGGGAAAATGAGGAGCAGGATGCGGGCCCTGGGCTGTTTTGCGATGGAAGTTTGCGGGTTCCGGGATGAGCCGTGCTGGTCCCCGGCTTTCCTCTCCTGGGGGGAAGAAAGTTTTGTGCTGTGGGATGCGCTGGGAATGTGGGATCAGAGCTGTGGGATGGGCTAGGAATGCAGGATCAGCCCCATGGGAATGCGGTGGGATCAGAGCCTGGGATGTGGTGGGATCGGAGCCTGGAATGCGCTGGGAATGCGGGATCAGAGCCATGGGATCTGCTGGGAATGTGAGATCAGACCTGTGGATGTGCTGGGAATGCGGTGGGATCGGAGCCTGGGATGGGCTGGGAATGCGGGACCAGAGCTGTGGGATGCTCTGGGAATGCAGCATTGGAGCTCTGGGAATGCAGGATTGGAGCTGTGGGGTGCGCTGGGAATGCGGGGCCAGAGCTGTGGGATGCTCTGGGAATGCAGGATTGGAGCTGTGGGGTGTGCTGGGAATGCAGGACCAGAGCTGTGGGATGCTCTGGGAATGCAGGATTGGAGCTGTGGGGTGTGCTAGGAATGTGGGACCAGAGCTGTGGGATGCTCTGGGAATGCGGGATTGGAGCTGAGGGAATGCAGGATTGGAGCTGTGGGGTGCACTGGGAATGCGGGACCGGAGCCGTGGGAAGCTCAGGCTCTGCTGCCGCCACTCCCACGCGTGTTCAGGGACACCAAACACGGAAAATTCCAACCCAAAGCCATCCCGAGAAGCGGGACAGCCCTGCACTCCTGCTCCACATCGCCGTGTGGCGATCCAGCCTGGAATTCCAAGGGCTGGGATCGCTGGATGCTCCTCTGCAGCCACCACCCGCATCCTGTCCCTGCTTGGGGAACAATCCTGGTGCAGCCCCGGGATGAAGCCCTGGATGCTCCCCTGGATTCTGAGTTTTGGGGTGGAAGAAGATCCCAAAAACATTCCAAGGTGGATTCCAGGCCCTGGGCAAATCCTGGCCCTGGTTTTCCAGCCCAAGGAGAGCAGCCCTGGTTGTCCTGGAGGAAAATCCAGCTGGGAAAACATTCCCGGCCAAAAAAAAACCCCAAGCCAAAGCTGATCCTTCTCCCAGTCCGAAAGGGAACTCAGAAACCAGGGAAATCCCAAATCCAATCCCAAATCCAAATCCTGCTGGAAGCCCAGCCCTGCTCCAGAGCCTCTCCAGCTCTCCCTGCTTCTGCTGAGTTTTATGGCCGCTCTCTGTGATTAATCACTTGGGTTTAATTGCTGCTGCTCCAGCTCCGCCAGCGTTTGGTTCCTCTTGGCTGCTTCCCTCAGGATGGAGGAGCTGGGCCTGGGAGCAGTTTGGGATCAGGATCCTGATGGATCAGGATCCCAACAGAGCCCCGGGAGCTCCCTGGTCCCACAGCCAGGCTGGGGCTGGAAAATGGGATTTTGGTCCAATGCTCAGGGTTTGATTCCAGCTGGGAGCCAGCAGAGCCACCAAGGCCTGCTCAGTGTCCCCACCCCGGGGAGGGCTCAGCCCCTCCACCAAAATCCCAATTCCTGCCCCAAAGCCATCCCAGAGACCTCCAGGACCCTGCTGGATGAACTGGCCAGGCTGGGGGTGACCCCAAAACCAGCCTGTCCTCACTGCCACCTCAAAAATCAGCCTGTCACCCCAGAAACCAGTCTGTCCCTGCTGTCACCCCAAAACCAGCCTGTCCTCACTGTCATCTGAAAAATCAGTGTGTCCCCACTGCCACTCCAAAAATCAGTCTGTCTCCAGTGTCACCTCAAAAATCAGCCTGTTCCCACATCACCCCAAATCTAGCCTGTCCTCACTGTCACCCCAAAAAATCATCCTGTCCCTGCTGTAACCCCAAACCAGCCTGTCCCCATGGCCACCCCAAAAATCAGCCTGTTCCCACATCACCCCAAATCCAGCCTGTCCCTGCTGTCACCCCAAAACCAGCCTGTCCTCACTGCCACCTCAAAAATCAGCCTGTTAACCCCAAAATCAGCCTGTCCTCGTTGTCACCCCAAAACCAGCCTGTCCCCACGGCCACCCCAAAAGCACGGCACGGGGCAGGGCAGCAGGGCAGCCCAGCTTCACCCTCGGCTGCGGGGCGGGCGGAGGGGACAGCGCGGTGACCCGGGGCCACCGGCAGCGACAGCAGCGACAGCAGCGATGGCAGCAGCAGATAGAAGAGAAGAGACCGCCCTACTTAGCAGGGTTTATGTAAGGAGACATCTCCGTGACAGGATGGGAAAACTCGGGAATGGGAAAAGCTGCTCGGGAATCCCGGCTGGGGGGGTGAGGGTGACACCCGCGAGGGGCGCAGCCACCCCCTGCTTTGTCCCCCTTCACAGCCAGCTCCCACTCCTTATCGCTAATTAACACTCATTCATTAATTCACGGCCGTCCCCAGCACGTTTGGGGTGGGGGGCGGAGGTGCTGCCGTGGGGTGGCTTTGGGGTCATCCCGTGGGAATGCAGAGCTTCCCTCTGGCTGCCCTGGGACCCTGGCAGGGTCAGGAACCCCCTGGACAGAGCCCCCAGAGACACTGGCTGTGATCTCTGGCCATGGAAAAGAGTTTTCAATCTTACAGGATGAATTACCAGCTCTGAGGGTTTGATATGAGTAATAATTAAGTGTGGCACGGGTGCAAAAGTAAAATTTTAGGATTCTAGATGAGGGGTCCAAAGGGGACAAGATGGAGGAAATTGGGTGTGCCTTGTCCTTTTTCTCCTTCTTCATGCCCTCCATGTCTCACTGTGGTGTTGGCATTTTTCTGTTGGTTCAGGCTGGGGACACACTGTCCAACGGAGGTGACAGATATTGGCACGTTCTTGTAAATGCAGCCCAGGGAGTTTCTGGTATTTAATGTTTGTCACATCCCACTGAGGGCAGAGCCCCACACGCTGCCCTGCAGGACAGAGCTGGGCAGGGCAGCAGAACATGTGAGAGATAAACAGAATAAACAACCTGGAAACCAGTACAGACGAATTTTAACTTCTTCTTTGGCAACAAAGCAAAAAATAAACCCAAAAACTTTCTACAATCTCAGAATCATCAACATTACAAATTCCAGCATCATCCCAAAAACTCCGGGATGTGCCGGAGCCTTTCCCCGCTGGCCCGCGGTGACCGCGGGGCTGGAAAGGAGCCGGGAGAGCGGCACCTCGGCCAGCAGGTTCGCTCCCCTTATGGAAAGGCATTTGGGATGTGTTTATTCCTGTCGGAGCCCTTGGCCCGTGCCGAGGAGCGGGATTAATCCGGGAGGAGCGGCCGCTGCTGCCAAATTCCCCCGAGAGGCACAAGAGGCTGGATTTGGGGGGCCTCCGAGCCGCGGGGGAGAACTGGGGGGGTCCCCTTGGAGCACCGGGGTGATGGGTGGATGTTCCCCCTCCTGATCCCAGGAGGAGCAGCCACAGCGGGGAAATGGAAGTGGAGGAAAAGGAGGAAAAATCCCCGGAATCACTTTGGGCTCCGGAGCGGAATTTTGGGATAAATTCTGTCGCAGCCTGGCTGCTCTCCCTTCAGGGCACGGTCCCCGCCGGGCTGGGCGAGCTCCGCAGCTCCAGGGAGGCAGGAATTGGGAGAGGAAACCCCAAAACTTTAAAACCCCATTCCCAGAAAGCTGCCCCGGGTGTCTCGGTCGGATCGTCACTCCGAGCCGCCTGCCACGGTTCTGGTGACAAAACCGGTCAATGTCGCCGCGGCCCCGGGGCTGGCGGTGGCACCGACCTTGCTCACCGAGCGAGCCGCGGAGCTTGTTAATTATCCCAATTCCTGATTGCCATTCATGGTGAACACGATGACAAGTATCATATTCCCAATTATCATCGTGGTTACGTGACAATTATCATTATCGTCGCCTCTTCGGGGACTTTCTGCCCGTCCTGCTGCGCTGCCCTGGCACCTTGCACACCCATCCCTGCCCTCTCCAGCCTGTTCGTGCCCAGCTGTGCCCGTTTTCCATGGATTTCCTCGCTTTTATCCCCCTCGCCCACCTGCCCCAGGTGCTGCCTCAGGGCTCGAAGGGATTTTTAGGGGATTTCTCCCTCTCCTGGGTTATCCTCACCCCCCTCAGGCGGGCACGAACCGCGGAATTCCCTCCTTGGGAGGCTGCCCGCAGAGCCCGCCTGCCCCAGGGAATTCCCTGACCCCTCCAGCCCGGCTGGAAAATTTGGAAATTGCTGCGAAAACACAATTTGGTGAGGACGGCGCTGCCTCACGCAGAAATCTGTCCCCGCTAGGAGCGGGGTGCGGTCACCGAGCCCATCCTGGGCTGTGATCCCGCAGCCTGGAGCGGCACCAGTGCCCGGGGGGAACTGGGACCAGTTGGCCGAGGCCAGCGGGAGCCATCCAGCCAGAAACATTCCGGCTTGGGAGCCGCGTCCCAGTTTCTCGTGCTGTTCGCATTGATCTGCCTTCCAGGCTCTGCTTTGCTCCACTTTTTAATGTAATTTCACCAGCCATTAGCCCAGAACGGAGATCTGCCCCTCCCTCTCCTCACAGCGGTTTCCCCCCCTAACTTTTCCCTAAATTTTTCTTTATTTTATTTTATTTTATTTTATTTTATTTTATTTTATTTTATTTTATTTTATTTTATTTTATTTTATTTTATTTTATTTTATTTTATTTTATTTTATTTTATTCTTTCCCCTAAATATCTCCATTTGAGACCGCCTTGGTAGCAAAATCCTCACTTTTTTTTGGGACCCTCGCCACGACCCGGCAAAAGTGGCGGGAGCCCAAGGTTTGTGCCTCCCCAAACCAACCCAATTATGGTCAAACAGCTGCAAAAACAGCCCGGAGAGCATCCTTGACCGTCTGGAAGCTGCTCGAAACCCCCGGGAATGACCCTGAGCTTCACCCAGATGATTTCAGCGCTGATTTCCTGGGGGGTCTGGCTGCGCGGGGGGTGTTATTTTTTTTCCACGCTGAGGGAAAAGGAAAATGCTGAGGCACAGAAAGACTCTCACTTCCCTAAATCCTAATTATAGCAGCCAGAGCTTTCGGGCTCAGCGGGTGCCCCGAGCCTCGTGCAGCCTGCGGGGGTGGGAAACTGAGGCACGGGATGGATTTAAGGAGGTTTGGGAAAACGCTGAGCTCCTCCTGAGTTTCCTCTGAGGGTGGTGGCGGTGCCGCAGGATGGGGGATATTCCCTGTCCTTCCCCGAGAGGATTTCCAAGATTTGCAGGGAAAAAAATCGTGGGGGAAACGGGGGGAAAATGGGATTTTGCTGCCTTAAATTTCGTGATACCATCAGAGGGATCAGAGCCGCCAGCTCCAGCCCGGCTGCCCCGGGGCTCGGCGGGGACACGGGGCCGGGGCGAGCGGGGACAGCGGCGTTGTCACGCCAAGCGTCAATCCCTGGAGCTGCCAGCACCCACGGGCAGCCAGAGCCGGGGGAAAAAATGCCCAAATCCCGCTTGTCCCAAAGCCAACTTTCCGCTGGAAGCCACCAGCTGTCCCCCGGCCAGGTACGGGGACTTTGCCACGGGTTTGGACGCTCCCCTCATTAGTCACAACCTGATTAATTACCCCGCCGCCTCCTCTCCCAAACAGAGCCGGGTATGCAGGCGCTAATGAACGACTCCAGCAATTAATTACAGGGGTGAGTCCACTCCTAATTAGGAGCAGATTTAGGGAAGGAGCGCTGCGAGGGCTCGGCTTGGCCGCCGGTGCCTCCGCTCCAGCGCGGGCTGTGGATTCCAACCTGGGGCTTTTAATGACTAATTGAGGAGTTAATTAAGCTGGTGGGAACGGAGCTGGAGATGCTGGATCCAGCCGGGATCCAGCCGGGATCCAGCCCTGCCGGGAGTGGTTTTGCTGCCAGAAAAGGAGGTGTGAATGTGGCCGGGACGCCCAGCTCTGCTGGGGAGCTCCAGCGCGGCTCTCCATGGCTGGGAAGCTTTTTACAGCTGCTTCCAGATGCCCAAAATATGCTTAAATATCGGATTTTTCCACTGCGTTATCAGAGTGTCACCTGGACGGGGGACAGGGCTGTCCCTTTTGGATGTTTGGGTGTCCCAGGCTGGGCTCTGCCTGTCCCCTTGGGCTCCTGGCTGTCCCTGAGAAATCCCAAAGAAAAGGGAGATGCTGCTCCTGAGAAATCCCAAAGAAAAGGGAGACGCTGTCCCTGAGAAATCCCAAAGAAAAGGGAATACTGTTCCAGCTTTCCCTGAGAAATCCCAAAGAAAAGGGGAATGCTGTCACTGAGAAATTCCAAAGAAAAGGGATATGCTGTTCTTGGCTGTCCCTGAGAAATCCCAAAGAGAAGGGAATTCTGTTCCAGCTTTCCCTAAGGAATCCCAAAGAAAAGCGGATGCTGCATCCATGTCCCCTCTCTGTCCCTTCCCTGTCCCTGGCCAGGCCCAGTCCCTGTGTCACGGTGGGCCCTGCTTTGGGCTGCTCCCCTTTGCTGGGGATTCCCAATGGAGCTGGGAACGGGAATTTTCCACTTTTCCCTGCGGATCTCCCCTGCTCGGAGCAGAACCGGGCGAGCCCTGCGCTGTGCCAGCTCCAGAGGCGGCAGGGCTGGGGGGGGTGCAGCTGGAAAATTAAAAATAAACAACACCCAAACACTGTGAAGAAGAAAGAGCCGGAGAGCGGCCGAGTTTCCATCAGCGCTGGGTCACTGGAAAATCTGAGTGGGGAGAGAGGGAAGGAGGAACTTCTGCTTCCTGAGAGAGGGAGGGAGGGAGGGAGAGGCCATCATGGGCTGAGCGCGCTCCTGCACCTCGGGCTGCTTTTCCCTGGAAAATGCCGCTGGAATGAGGATCCCGATCTGCTCCGTGCCCGGCGCCGCGGGGCTGCTGCTGCCCCACCGAGAATGAGGCACAAAAAGAGCTGATGGACAATGGGATGGACAATGATGTGCCCACGGGATGGACAATGATGTGCCCACGGGATGGGCAATGATGTGCCCATGGGATGGGTAATGATGTGCCCACAGGATGGACACTGATGTGACCACAGGATGGACACTGATGACACTGATGTGTCCAGAGGATGGACACTGAGTGTCTGCAGGGTGGACACTGATGTATCCACTGACTGGACACTGAGTGTCCACAGGATGGACAATGAGTGTTCACAGGATGGACACTGATGACACTGATGTGCCCACAGGATGGACAATGATGTGCCCACAAAGTGGACACTGATCTGTCCACAGGATGAACACTGATGACACTGATGTGCCTGCAGGATGGACACTGATCTGTCCACAGAATGGGCAATGATGTGTCCACAAGCTGGATACTGATGTGCCCACAGGATGGACACTCAGTGTCTGCAGGATGGACACTGACCTGTCTGTCCACAGGATGGGCAATGATGTGCCCACGGGCTGGACACTACTCTTTCCACTGGATGGACACTGCTCTGTCCACAGAATGGACACTGCTCTGTCCACAGGATGGACACTGATCTGTCCACATGCCACACGTGTCCACAGGCTGGACACTGGTGTGCCCACAGGAAGAACACTGATCTGTCTGCAGGGTGGACACAGCTCTGTCCAAAAACTGGACACTGATGTGCCCACAAGCTGGACACTGATGTGTCCACAGGATGGCCACTGATCTGTCCACCGACTGGACACTGGTCTGTCCACAGGATGAACACTGATGTGTCCAGAGGATGGGCAATGATGTGCCTGCAGGATGGGCACTGATCTGTCTGTCCACAGGATGCACACTGAGCATCTGCAGGATGGACAGTGAGTGTCTGCAGGATGGACACTGCTCTGTCCACAAATTGGACATTGATCTGCTCACTGACTGGACACCGATGTGTCTGCAGGCCAGACACTGCTCTACCCACATGCTGGACACTGATGTACCAACAGGCTGGACACTGATGTGCCCAGAGGACGAACACTGATGTGCCCAGGGGATGGAAACTGATGTGCCCAGAGGACGGACACTGATGTGCCCAGGGGATGGACACTGATGTGCCCAGGGGATGGACACTTATGTGCCCACAAACCGGACACTGACGACTCTGATGTGCCCACAAACCTGACCCTGCTCTGCCAGGCTGCAGCTGCCCGCTCTCCTCCAGGACCTGTGCTGCAAATCCTCGGTCCCAATCCTGGCTCAGCGCAGGGAGAACGGGAGGAAGGACGTTCAGCACAAGGGGACGGGGACACAGGCCATCTTTGGAGGGGCTGCGTGGCAGGGCTGAAGGGTTCAATCCCTCCTGGATGGCACACAGGCAATCTCTGCCTCCTGCCCCTGCTGCCTGCTGGGCTCTGCTGGGCAGAGCTGATCCCACATCTGTGGCCGTGGTGCCCTGAGGGACCTGTCAAAGTCTTCTCCTCCTCCTCCTCCTCCTCCTCCTCCTCCTCCTCCTCGGAGCTGGGATCCGCGGGCACAGGGAGCAGAGCCGGCTCTGCGGAGCTCGGGGAGGAGCGCGGAGCCTGCGGCTCCCCGGGGGTTGCGGGACCCTCCCAGCCCTTTGCGGGTCCCTCCCTGCAAACCGGGGCTCGCTGGGGGCACAGCCACGGGAAGGAGCTCCCAGAGCTCACCTGGGGAACGCTGCATTTCTCTACTCCCTGTAGAACACATGTCAAAAAAACCTAACTTATTTACCTCAAATATGAGACAAAATATGCACGCTGCTTTTCCTTTCTACCCTTTCCTTTCTATCTTTCATCTGAGACCAGATAATCAGCCACCACTCTCTTTCCATCCTTCACTTTGTGGAACCCTGGCACGGCTGGGGTGGAAAGAGATCGTAAAGATCACCCAGTGCCACTCCTGCCACGGCAGGGACACCTTCCCCTATGCCAGCGTGCTCCAAACCCCACAAACCCGGCCTGAGATGCTTCCAGGGATGGAGCAGCCACAGCTTCTCTGGGAAATCCATCCCAGCTCCTCCCCTGCCTGCCAGGGAACAATTCCCAATTCCCAATCTCCCACCCATTGCTGCCCTCTGGCAGTGGGAGCCATTCCCTGGGTCCTGCCCGTCCAGGCCTTGCCCCAAGTGCCTCTGCAGCTGCCCTGGAGCCCCTTCAGGCCCTGGAAGAGGCTCCAAGATCTCCCATCCAAGAAGCTCCTCCAGATGCCCGATCAGGCCAGGTGCCCTGTGCCACCCCCAGCACAGGGGGCTCTTCCCAGGACCACTTCCACCACCAGATGTTCTTCTCTGGGATCAGCCAGTGGAGCACAGCTGGATTCAGGTTTGGATCTGGATCACACCTGGACTCAGATTTGGATTCTGGAGCACACCTGGACTCAGATTTGGTTCCTGGATCACACCTAGACTCAGGTTTGGATCTGGAGCACAGCTGGACACAGATTTGGCTCTGGGAGCACACCTGGACTCAGATTTGGATTCTGGAGAACAGCTGGACTCAGGTTTGGATCTGGAGCACACCTGGACTCAGGTTTGGATCTGGAGCACACCTGGACTCAGATTTGGCTCTGGGAGCACACCTGGACTCAGGGTTGCATCCCTACCTCCAACACCTACCCCAGATCTTTGTCCCAACCCTGCAGAGATCCTTCATCCCTCATCCCTTTCCCGGGCTTTGGGGATGGATTCTCCATCCCCTCCTGCCCTTCCTTGTTTTTTGCTTTTTGGTTTTGGTTTATTTGGTTTGGTTTGGTTTTGGGTTGGTTTTTTTTTTTGTTGTTGTTGTTTTTTTGGGTTTTTCTTTTTCCCCGGATCTCAGCCTCATCCATCACCATCCTTCATGGATCAGATGTGTCATTCCTGACCCGGGTTCACCAGGAGCTGCCGGGGCCCATCCCATCACCCTCATCATCTTCCCCGCTCCTCGGGCTGCCGGGACGTGCCAAACCCGCGTCCTCCCGGCGCTCCATCCCCGCCTGGAGCCGCGCGGGGCTCGGTGCGTGGATGGAAAAAAGGGATAAAAGAGCTCGGTGGCGCTGGCAATGACATTCCCACGTCAGAGCCGGGAGCTGGGAGCCGCTGTGGCGGCAGTCAGCGGGGACAGGAGCTGCTGGCGTCACCGCTGATGTGCGACACAGGCACGGCAGGCAGGCAGGGAGGGACATCTGTGCCATGAGACGTGGACGAAAAATTAAATTCTACAGTTTTGATCAAGATTTGTGGGCAGCGGTATGGTTATTTACAGCCCTGTCAGGACTCATTGCCCTTCCATGGACACGCGTACCTCTGAGAACCCTCGGTTCTTTTTTGTTACTCTTATTATTTTTTATATGAAATTTTAATATTAATTTTATATGAAATTTTATCTAGAGTTTCACAATAGGTTAATGGATATTTATTCTGCTGATTTCACATAATACTTACAGCTAGTCACACTTCCACTTAATTTTTGTTAGAAAGTATAGAAAGAATTCCTGGGTCACTCTGCCCTGTTTTAAGGTCTGAGGAGTTTTTTTTCTTATATTTTAGTGTGGAAATTTGCATTTTTTTCTCTTTAGCTGGGGTAGTTTTGCTAGGCCTGCAGTCACCAGACTAAACAACATATTTAGCAAGCTCAAAGTGGCCCATTTTGCTCAAATTTAAACAGATTTCTACCCTGTTCAACCTTCACTCTGTCCCAGCCACAGCCCGGGGATCCGAGGGCATTCCTGCAGCCCGACGTGTTCCCAAAATCCCAGACTCGGTGGTGGGAGGGTCCCTCCGGGAGCGTGGAGCCGTGTCCTGTCCCCGCGTTGCCACCACACCCACGCCTCCCTTGGACACCTCCAGGGATGGACACTCCACAGCTCCCCGGGCAGTTCCAATCCTGCTTTTTCCAGGAAAAATTCCTCCTGGTGACCAAGCTGAGCCTCCCCTGGGTGGGGCGGTGTGTGGCCAGCAGGTGGCTGGGGTGTCCTCGTCACCTTCCCAAGCGAGGCAGGGATCTGCTTTTCCAAATGGGGCCAAAAACTTGGAGTCCACAGGGAAAATCCCACCAAAAATCCAGGAAAATCAGCTTGACAGTGGCTGATGGATGGATGATGGATGGATGGATGGATGGATGGATGGATGGATGGATGGATGGATGGATGGATGATGGATGGATGGATGGATGATGGATGGATGATGGATGGATGGATGGATGGATGGATGGATGGATGGATGGTTGGATGGATGGATGATGGATGGATGGATGGATGATGGATGGATGGATGGATGGATGGATGGATGATGGATGGATGGATGGATGATGGATGGATGGATGGATGATGGATGGATGATGAATGGATGGATGGATGGATGATGGATGGATGGATGGATGGATGATGGATGATGGATGATGGATGGATGATGGATGGATGGATGGATGGATGGATGATGGATGGATGGATGGATGGCTGATGGATGGATGATGGATGGATGGATGATGGATGGATGATGGATGGATGGATGGATGGATGGATGGATGGATGGATGGATCCATGGATGGATCCATGGATGGATGATAGATGAATGGATGGATGGATGATGGATGATGGATGATGGATGGATGATAGATGGATGGATGGATGATGGATGGATGGATGGCTAGATGGATGATGGATGGATGGATGGATGGATGGATGGATCCATGGATGGATCCATGGATGGGGATCAAGGAGATCTCAGCACCCAGGACCCAGCAGATGAAGCCAGATTTGGACTGGGAATGGGATCCCACACTGGTGCAGGATCGTCCCTGTGCTCAGCAGTTGGAACAAGGATGGGACATTCCAGCTGCTGCCAAGTCTCTGGGAAGCACAAGCAAAACACTGGGAAGGAAAAGGAAAATATCCCGGCCTCACAAGGATCCCTGCAGGTTTTGAGGAGCCCCAGCCTCCCCCTGGCTCTTTGTGGAGGGTGGGAATGGCTCCTGGAGCACTGCCTGGAAGTGTCCCAGGCCAGCTTGGAGCAACCTGGCAGAGAGAAACGTGTCCCTGTCCCCAGGGATGAGCTGCAAGGTCCCTTCCCACCCAAACCATTCCAGGATCCCATGAAACGTCCTTGGCTTCCCTCTGCTCCTCTGCTGTTCTCCAGGGAAGCAGGGGACGCTCCCAGGGACACAGGGCATTGCTGTCCCCATCCCAGGTGACATTTCCTGGAGCCCATTCCCTGCTCCCGTCCCAGCAGGAGCTGCAGGGAGCTGCCAGCCCAGTCCCGGGCCCCTCTGGACAGCGGCAGGAATTTGGGAATGCCAAGCTGCGGGATCATCCCACTCCCTGGCATCCCACCGCCCCGTGATAGGAATTTTTGGGGTGTTTGAGCGGCCCCAAATCCCACATCACCCCCTCGTTCCTCAGCGTGGCTTTCCCAGCCCTTATCCACGAGTTGTTCCCGGTCAAGATTTGCACTCCCGCCTCTCCCAAGGAATTCTTGGTGCCTCCTCCAGGCCCGGGCACGGTGCCAAGGAGAAGGAGGGCATCACCACCAGCGGGTCACATCTGCACCTCGCCCAGCAAACCCCAAACTTTCCCTGGCAGCCCCTGGGGAGCCGTGGGTGCGGCCACGTGCTGCTGGAGGAAAGTTGCTCCTCCGTTTTTGTGATTAATTCCTTCCTCCCACCACGGCCGCCCTCAATCCCATCTATATCCATGGCTCCCCACTCCTCCTCAGCTGTAAAATATTTATAAATCCCTACATTAGGGGCTTTTTTCTTTTCTTTTTTTTTTTTTTTCCCTGCCTTCTTTTAAAATTTTCTTTCCCTTTCTCCCCTGCCGAGCTCCAGGAACTGCTTCATTTCCATAAATCTTGGGGAAGCTGTGAGGAATAATTTTGGTTTTTCTGCTTGGGGAATGCACTGCTTTTATTTTTTTTTTTGTTGTTGTTTTTAATTGCACTCATCTGCAGCTCCTTAGCAATGCATTATTGATGGTTGTTATTCCAATAAAGGTTCCTGGTTTGTTTTCCCGGGGATGCACTTGGAGACGTGTCTGGTTTCCCCTATTCCCTCTTTTGGGAAGAGGTAACCTTGGCATCCAAGATTTTTCCACCAATTTTCACCCTTCTTTTGGTATTTCATCCCTTTGTTTGGGTATTTCACCCCTTTATTTTGGATATTTCACCCCTTTTTTGGTATTTCACCCCTCTTTTGGTATTTCACCTCTCTTTTGGGTATTTCATCTCTTTATTTTGGATATTTCACCCTTTATTTTGGATATTTCACCCCTTTTTTGGAATTTCACCCCTCTTTTGGTATTTCACCCCTCTTCTGGGTATTTAATCTCTTTATTTTGGATATCTCACCCTTTCTTTTGGGTATTTCACCCGTTTTTTGGGTATTTCACCCCTTTTTTGGTATTTCACCCCATTTTTTGGTATTTCACCCCTCTTTTGGGTATTTAATTTCATTATTTTGGATATTTCATCCTTTATTTTGGGTATTTCACCCCTTTATTTTGCGTATTTCACCCCTTTTTGGTATTTCACCCCTCTTTTGGTATTTCACCCCTCTTTTGGTATTTCACCCCTTTATTTTGTGTATTTCACCCCTCTTTTGGTATTTCATCTCTTTATTTTGGATATTTCACCATTTATTTTGGGTATTTTCACCTCTTTATTTTGGGCATTTCACCACATTTTTGGCATTTCACCCTTCTTTTGTGTATTTCACCCCTTCATTTTGGCTATTTCACCCTTTTTTCAGTATTTCACCCCTTTTTTTGGGTATTTCACCCCCCTTTTGGGTGTCACCACAGCTTTGCCTTGTGGCATCAACACCCGCGATGTCCCCTTATTGTCCCCCAGCACCTGCAGGTGGGGTTAGGAGGGAAATGGACCTTTCTGGAAGCAGGAATCCCGAGAATCCTGGAGGACGGGAATGTCCGGAGGCTCCGTGTGGCTTTGGGGTTTTCACCGCTGGTCCAGCCTCCAGATTTCCCATTTTGGGAGCGCCTTGAGATTTTGGAAAAGCCGTTCCCGACCACACAACTTAGTGAAGGTGACAAAAGTGGCATTGTTGGGATCATCCCTTCTTTGGCTGTCGCATTTCCCCTCCACGCTCCGTGACCCAGGTGGCACCGAGGGCATCTCCAGCTCTCCCAACCCTTTCTCCCCGCATCCCTGGAGGGAAGGACGACCCCAAAATAGCCCCAAAGTGGGGCTCGGGAGCTCCTCCGCCTCTCCAGCTCGTGGCTGACAGCTCGGGAGTGACGGGCAGAGCTTTCATCTCCCTGTCCCCGAGCTGTCACTTGGCACCCCTCGCTTTCAGCACCACCCACCGCGCTGTCACCGCCAGCAGCGGGGACTTTCCTGGGGCCCACCAAGGTCCCCGAGCTGTTACCGCGCTGCAAACACCACGCACGAGGTTCCTCCTCGATGGCAGGAATGAAACGAGGTCGGAACTGGAGGGGGGAAAAAAAAAATGTTCATTTCGGGATCTCGGTGGGGATTTTCCCTGCAGGTGTTTTCTGTGGGAATGCAGAGCTTCCCTCTGGCTGTCCTGGGACCCTGGCAGGGGTCAGGAACCCCCTGGACAGAGCCCCCAGAGACACTGGCTGTGATCTCTGGCCATGGAAAAGAGTTTTCAATCTCACAGGATCAATTACCAGCTCTGAGGGTTTGATATCAGTAATAATTAAGTGTGGCACGGGTGCAAAAGTAAAATTTTAGGATTCTAGATGAGGGGTCCAAAGGGGACAAGATGGAGGAAATTGGGTGTGCCTTGTCCTTTTTCTCCTTCTTCATGCCCTCCATGTCTCACTGTGGTGTTGGCATTTTTCTGTTGGTTCAGGCTGGGGACACACTGTCCAACGTAGGTGACAGATATTGGCACGTTATTGTAAATGCAGCCCAGGGAGTTTCTGTATTTAATGTTTGTCACATCCCACTGAGGGCAGAGCCCCACACGCTGCCCTGCAGGACAGAGCTGGGCAGGGCAGCAGAACATGTGAGAGATAAACAGAATAAACAACCTGGAAACCAGCACAGACCAATTATGGCTTCTGCTTTGGCAGCGGGGCAGAAAAACCCCCCAAAACTTTCTACAATCTCAGAATCATCAATACCTCGGATTCCGACAGTTTTCTGCCCCTGCGGGGACAGAAAATCTCCTGGCTAGCTCGCCAGATGAAAAATCAAAATGTCACAATTTTAATAAAGATTTGTAGGGAACGGTAACTTTTCATTTTTTTAACGCTGGGATTTCCCCTCCCGCAGGGATCCCCTTCAAAGGGCACGCACAAAAATTCCTTTTATTATTCTGCACTAATTTATATATACATAGAATCTTATAATATGATTATATGCATTATATGATGCAGTATATGATTGTCATGATTATAATGCATATGATTATAATATGATTATATGATTTTATGCATAGTTATTTTGTTAATTTTGAGTTGCAATTTATAGTTGGCCCTTTGTATAGAGAACTCTTTAATCTCTTTGGTTATTCTTGCAGACTTTTATTTTCTTAGTTTTAGAGTTTAAGGTGCTCCTCTTATCTCTTCACCTTAGAAATCACATTTTTTTACTTTAGCTGGGACAGTTTTACAAGCACAGTATAGTTAACAGACTAAACAGGAGATTTTACTCGTGTTAGTAAGCTGTGTAGTACACTTGACTTAGATCTAAATAGATTTTTTTACCTTGTTAAATTTTATTCTATTTCATCATCCATGGAAAAGCACGGATCCAGCAGCCCGGAATTCCCCTCATCCCCAGCAGGGATGCTTGGGAAGGAGCAGCCCAGAGGCTCCTCCTGAGCCTCAAATTCACAAATTTTGGGGGTTTAATGATGGGAATCCAGAGCATCCCTCTGGCTGCCCTGGAAGCAGAGGGATGCCCTGGATTCCCACATTTAATAAACAAATTTAAATCCCGCCGTGCTTCCAACCGGGAACGCGCAGGGATGGGGAAGGGAAAGGCTCCCAGGCACTCTGGTGATCAATTCTGTAGGTGAGCAAATAATTTCATCTGCTAATTACGGCCATAAAGCAAAAAATCCCTCCCAATCCCCAAATTCCTCCTCTGGCCTCTCCTGTCAAGGCCCTTTTCCCTAATGAAGGAGCTGCTTAATTAGGAATTAATGGGGCTGTTGGAGTGATTGGGAGGAGGAATAGGCTAGGAAAGGTTCATTAGTGAAGTGATGGGTAATTAGCACTTCCGTGGCTGCGGGAATTTTTTTTTTTTTTTGGGAGGGGGGTCTCCAAAGACCTTGGAGTGAGCAGCGAATTGGTGTGGATGCCATGGGACATTTTCCATGGGCATCCCAAATTCCAGGCAAGAATCCAAACCTTGACCAGGCACCTCGGGGTGCTGCAGCTCAGGGGTGAGCAGGCATTGGGAAAAGAGGGAGAAAAAGCAGGAAAAAAATCTCTTAAATCCGCTTTTCATCAGCTGTGGGAGCATCTCCAGCTCCGTGGTGCCTCCAGGACCCCCGGCATTCCCGGCAGAGCCTCTCCAGGGTTTATTTATCCCCGAGCACATCGCTGCTCTCCCTATATTTAGCCCTTGAATGGAGAGAGATTTTACAGACGCCTGACTCTGCCTTGTGCTCCAAAAGTCACTCAGTGTTTCCATGAGAAACCCGCGGGGAGTGGGGGGGGATCCAATCCGGAGCTCCGTGACAAAATCCTGCCCAAAATCCTTCCCAAAATCCTTCCCCGCGTATTCCAGCAGCGCTGGATTTACCCCGTCCGCCCCCTCCGGGGATGAGATCAGGATCTGGCCCCGGGTTTTGATGGGTTTGTAACTTGGCTGATACAACTCGGCTGATTTAATTCATTTTTCAGGCTCAAAAACTCCACCTACAAGTTCCCAGCCTGGGAGGCATTAAAAGCAAATTAATCCAAATATTAGAGGCTGGGTTTAAAGGGAAATCATCAGGGAAGGTGGATTTTTTTTTTATTATTATTATTTTGGGTTTTTTTTTTTTTTAGGGAAGAGCCTGGGGGAGAAGTTTTCTATTTTGGGGTTATTTATTTTACCTTGGTGCTGCCTCAAGGCCTGGCACTGCCCACTGCTCTGCTTCACTTCCAGAGCAGCCAGAAAAGCCTGGGGGAGGAAAAGAGGTGGCAAAAATCAGGAAAACAGCCGAGATTCCCATGGGGATTTAGGTCCTTGGTGGAGAATTTGGGTGCTGCCGGTCACTGGGGGAGTTTGGCTGATTTTCCAGGGAATGGGAAGGGAGAGGCCTCAGGGATGTGGTGGGGATCCAGAGGAGCTGGGTGCAATGAATGAGAGAAATCCACTGGGAATCCACCCGGGAATCCAGCCAGGAATCCACCCGGGAATCCACCCAGGAATTCACCTGGGAATCCACCCAGGAATCCACCCAGGAATCCAACTGGGGATTCACCTGGGAATTCACTTGGGAATCCACTCAGGAATTCACTTGGGAATCCACCCAGAAATCCACCCAGGAATTCACACAAGAATCCACCAGGGAATCCATCCAGAAACCCACCCAAGAATCCATCTGGGAATTCACCCAGGAATTCATCTGGGAATTCACTTGGGAATCCACCCAGGAATCCACACAAGAATCCACTTGGGAATCCACTTGGGAATCCACTTGGGAATCCATCCGGAAATCCACCCAGGAATCCACCCAGGAATCCAACTGGGAATTCACCCAGGGATCCACCCAGGGATCCACCCTGGAATTCACCCCAAATCCATCCTGTCCCCATTGTCACCCCAAATCCAGCCTGTCCCTGCTGTCACCCCAAATCCGTCCTGTCCCATCTGTCACCCTATACCAGCCCGTCACCATCATCACCCCAAATCTGTCTGTCCCCATCATTACCCCAAATCCAGCCTGTCACCCAAAATTCAGCCTGTCTCTTCTTTCAGCCTATACCATCCTGTCCCCAGTGCCACCCCAAATCCAGCCTGTCCCAGTGCGAGCAGCGTGGGGACACCTCTGTCACCTCCCCGGGGGTGGCCAAGCCACCGGGAGGAGCAGGTGAGTGGAGCAGGAGGGAAGCAGAGACCAACACAGAGGGTCCCAAAATATTCTGTGAAGGAATTTTTCCCATCTGCAGCTCGTGGGGACAGCTCGGTGCTGACTTGGAGGTGACACTCCTGCTCCTGCTCCTTCTCCTCCATGTGCTTCTCCTTAAACGTGGCCTGGAAGAAGCTCTGGGGCCGTTCATGCCTCTCAAAAATCACATTTCCCCGCACGGATTTCGGGATTTTGGCTGCTCCCTCCCGCAGCCGCTACCCTGGGGTGGAAAACCTGTTTTTCCCCTTTTTAACCCAAACCCAATGCTGCAAATTCCCGGCAAATTCCTGCTCACACGGCTTCCCTGGGGCAGGAAGGCTGATTTCCTTCCAGGAGCCCAAATCCAGATGGTCAGAGATTCCTTCCAAGCTCCCAGAACCTGTTGGAAAAGGCCATTATGTCTCAATAGCAGCTCTGCATGGGAAGCCGTGCCTGCCAGCTGCTCCAACACCTCTTTTCCAAGCTGTTCTGTGAACCAGCCTGCTCAGGGCTGGCAGATTTTGGTGGAGGAATAAAAATCCCTGTGTTTATTCCCATTTTTTTGTGTGTGGCGGGCAAACGTGGAGTGAGTGAAAGGGGCCTGAGTTTGGTTTTTGAGTCTTTGTCATGAGAATGCCCAGCCCTGAAATATTTTATATTTTATTATCTATAAAGCTATAAATCTATAAACCTATAAATCTAGAAATATATACATATATACATAATAAATAAATAAATAAATAAATAAATAAATTTATATATATGTTTTATTTTCAGTAGGAATAACCCTGGAAACTCCCAAGGAGCAATTGAGGAGGAATTCCAAACCCAGGGCATTTTCCTCTTCCCAAAGGTGGTTGCGAACAATGCCCAATCACTTGTTTTTTTTAAAATTTTAAAAGTTCGATAATAATAAAATGGTTATAAAAATAATAATACAATTAGAGGAATAAAGTTTAGAGTTAGGACAATACAAGACAATACAAAGCAAAGAATTATGGATGTTTGGGTGCTTTAAGTCATGAAAAGCATGACTTGTGAACAAAAGAATCATCCTTAAACCAATCCACTTGTTGCATATTCATATATCCTTCATGGTTATGCATATATTTTATTTAAAACAAACTCTGTCTGTTGTATGTCAGTTGTTTCCTTTAATCCCTGGGCGTCTTCGATCTGAGCAAGGCCTGAAGAAATTAAGCTTATTCTGATAAGAAGCCATAAATTCTTCTCTTTTAGAAGATTTTGGTGTTCCTTGAAGCGAGTATCTCATTCCTAAAAAAATAAAAAAAACAACTTCCCCCACATACATAGTCTATATTTTAACATTAAGTTGTAACCTAAAAGTACATTTAACACACTACCGAAGAGAATTAACACAGCATCACTTTCTAACATTACACACATAATATTCTTCGTGCCATTTGCGAAAAGCCAATCACAAAATCTGCATTTTTCACAGTCGTGCTCCAAAGGATGCGGAGATGGAATGAAATCCAACCCGGGCAGCTCTGATGTTGCTCGGGTGACTCCAAAAAAACATTCCCAGCTCCAAAAAAATCCCCTGGATCGGCTGGGCTGGGCGAGAAGGTCCATCCCGGAGAGCTGAGGGAGGAATTCTGCTGGAAAATGGGGTGGAAATGAATTCCCAGGGCTGGCAACGTGGAATTCCCGAGGTGCAGGCCCAAACCTCTTGGGATAGCTAATGAGGGGCTAATTAACGAGGGCTAATGAGGGGCTGTGGCCGCAGGGGTGTTGCACTGGTTAAACTGGAACAGCTGGAGCCCAAACTGGGATTTGGGAGGGGATTTTTGGAACCCCCTCGAAGCCCTGCATGGAATCCTTCCATGGGGAATTTTATCCGGGTTCCTTTAGGAAAAGGGGCGAGGGTGGGATTTGGGGTGGGGGGGTTGGGCGTGCTGGATCTCAAGGTGTCAGCACCCCCAAATTTGTGCTGCCTATGAGGGGACAGGGTGGGTCAGAGCCACCCCAAAAGTGCTAAAACCCCCCAAAAACCCCCAATTTTGTCCCAGGTCACAGAATTCCTTCTGCCACCTCCACGGCTGGAGTGGGGAGGGGGCTGGGCATGAGGGTGCCAGCGGTTTTTGGGGTGCCCACACTGCCCTGGGGGGTCCCCACAGGTTTTGGGGGTGCACACTCCAATCTGCTTTCAGGGTGGGGTCCCCACATTGCCCGGGGGGGTCCCCACACTGTTTGGGGGCACCTTGGGCTGTGTCTGGGGGTCTCCACATTGCCCGGGGGGTCCCCACTCTTCCCGGGGGTGCATCTGCCTCCCTGCCCAGCGTGTCCCCACCCTGCTTGGGGACCCCCATAGCGCCCCGGGGTGTCCCCAGCTCTTCCCAGGGGTGTCCCCACATCGCCCAGGGAGTGTCCCCAAATTTCCCAGTGGTGTCCCCACCCTTTTGGGGGTGCACCCACTGCCTTGTCCAGCGTGTCCCCACCCTGCCTGGGGGACCCCGTATTACCTGGGGGTGTCCCCACCCTGCTTGGGGACCCCGATATTACCCGGGGGTGTCCCCACATTGTCCGGGGAGGTCCCCACACTGCTTGGGGGTACCTGGGGTGGCACCTGGGGGTCCCCACATTGCCCATTGGGGTCCTCACATTGCTCGGGGGGTCCCCACATTACCTGGGGGTGTCCCCACCCTGCTTGGGGACCCCGATATTACCCGGGGGGGTCCCCACATTGCCCGGGGGAGTCTCCCCTCTTTCTGGGGGTGCATCTGCCACCCTGTCCAGCGTGTCCCCACCCTGCTTGGGGACCCCGATATTACCCGGGGGTGTCCCCACATTGCCCGGGGGAGTCTCCCCTCTTTCTGGGGGTGCATCTGCCACCCTGTCCAGCGTGTCCCCACCCTGCTTGGGGACCCCGATATTACCCGGGGGTGTCCCCACATTGCCCGGGGGAGTCTCCCCTCTTTCTGGGGGTGCATCTGCCACCCTGTCCAGCGTGTCCCCACCCTGCTTGGGGGTCCCCGATATTACCCGGGGGTGCCCCCACCCTTTCCAGCCGTGCACCCCCCGCTCTGCCCGTGGGCTCCTGCCATGTTCGGGGTCCCCCACGCCGCTGTCCCCCCCCTCGCTGGTCCCTTCACCCCGTTCCTGTCGCCGTCCCCCTTAAGCGGCCGTCGGGGCGTGCAGCCACCTTAAGGGAGCCCCTCCCCCGGCGGGCTGGGACGAGCCCTCCCCCTCCCTGCCCGCCGTCCCCTCCCTCGCCGGCCCGGCCCCGCACGGCCCCGCACGGCACGGGGGGTTGCCATGACAAGCATTTTCTCCCGTTAGCTCCGGGACCGCTCCCCCTCCAGCCCATGGCCAGTCGCGGGGGCTCCGCCGCCAGCCGGGCGCCGTGGGACCGGAGCCGGTGAGTGCAAGGGGTGGGGGGGACACGACCCCGAGAGCTTGGGGGTACGGGGGTCCCGCGGGGGGTTTGAGGTGTTGGGGACACGGCGGGGGGACGCACGGGAGTGGCGTGGGGTGGCTGCGGAGCGGGGGTCTGTGTCGGGGCCGGGGGTGGGAGCATCGCCGCCCCCGCCGTGGGGGCGGTGGGGCGCTGGCAGCGGGGGTTTCACCGCCCCGCTCCGTCCCGGTGCAGCAGGTGGGATGGGGGGGCTCGCCGTGGGTTCTACATCACGGGGGGGTCGGTGTGGGACCCCCCCCCCAGACCCCAATCCCACGTGGGAGAAGGGTGGGGTGGTGGGGTGACCGCGGTCCGGCCGCTCCGGGGCGTGGGCGGCTGCGGGGAGTGCAGCCCCCAAATTTCTCGTGGGGGGGGTAACTCCGGCAGCCCCCCGGGTTTTGGGGTGGGGAGGATGCTCCGGTCGGATCCTACAACTTGTTGCCCGCCCTTGAGGTGGCTGTGTGTGTGCGGGGGGGAGGACGGTGCGGGGTTCCCGGTCGCGCGTGTTGCTGGATTTTTTGGGAGGCAGCGGGTTGTGGCATTGCGGGGAGGAGGAGGATGAGGATGATGGAGGAAGGAAGAGGCGGGGGAAGGGGAGGGGGGCTTGCGGCAGCCCAAGGACAGAGCGGGGAAGGTGCTGCGTGGGTGGGTTTGGGGTGGTTTTTTTCCCCCACGCGTGGGGCAGCAAAGGGGGCTGCTCCCTGCCTGGAGTGGGGTGACTCGGGTGGGGGGCGCGTGGGGAGGGTGGGATGCGGTGGGGAGGTGCGTGGGAGGGGAGGGGGGGTTTGCCCACGCCACGGCTGGGCACGTCTCCCTCCTGCCTGCACCAATCCAGCTGGGCAGAGCCACAGCAGAGAAAACAGGAGTGGGGAGGCGGAAAATAAATTAAAAAATAAATCAGGAAATCTATTGCAAGCTCGGCCAGGCTCTGGCCTCGTCCGCCTCCTCCTGCCTCTGTCCCCAGCGCTCTCGCTGCATCCCAGCCCGGCTCCGGAGCCTCCCAGCATCCCTGGCCTGGCTCGGTGGGTCCGTGTCCCCCGTGGGCTGCCGGCGGCGGGGGCGGGGGGGCTGTGCGGAGCTGGGTGGTCCCTCCCCGCTTCGCCAGAGGCGAGTGGAGATGTTGGGAGGGGAGGAGGGACAATAGGTTATTGTGCTCTTATCTCTGGAGACCTGAGCTTGGGTGGGGGTTTGCATTGCGAAGCCCAAACCAGTGCAGCCAGTTTCTGCCCGTGGCCGTGGACTGGCAGCCCCGGACGTGGGTGGACGGGCAGGAGCCGAGGGCAGCGAGCCGGGGTGGAGGTGAGTGCTCGGAGCTCGCCATGGGGCACCCAGAGCCGTCCTGGGGCCGGGGGACCCCCGAGGTGAGCCCCCCATCCCAAACCCCCTGGGCTGCGTGGGCAAGGCAGGGGCTGCACCGCTGCCTGCGCCCTGCCTGCCTCCAGACATTGCCCTCAATCTTTCGCTTCTCCGAGCACTGAAACGCACCTAAATTATTCAATCATGAGCGAGCGAGGCTGACGCCCCCGCGCTCCGCCAGCCCCACCCCGCCGCGCCCCGGGGATCCCTCGCCGGCCCTGGGCTTCCCTCCCCGGCTGCCCCCTCGGGTGACCGCCCGGACCCCTCCGTGCGGCCAGGCTGGCGGCTCGGGGGGGCTGGAGGTGCCCTTCGGATCGGAGCGGCGGAGGACCCTTCCTCAAAGGTGGGCGCTGGGTGGGCTTGGAGGCCAAATTGTGAGTGCCCGAGGCCCGGCTGCATCGCCTGGGCTGGCGGATGGCCGCGGCACGGGGAAGGTGCCGGTGCCGGGATGGTGCGGCTGGAGCTGGGAGGAGGCAGCGCTTCCCCGTTCCGGCCCCGGCACCGCGCGTTCCCCGCGGGCTCCGGCCCCGGCCCGCCCTGGCCGCCGGCGGGGCCGTGGCTGCCGCTCCCCGTCCTACCTACCCCGGCTCCTTCCCGGCTGGAAAAGCGCTGAGAAGTGCTGCAGGTAGAGAGGTTTGAGAGGGCGCATTCTGTTGTTGGGTGTTGGTTTCTTTTCTCCTTCCTTTTTTTTTCCTTTTTTTTTTTTTTTTTTTTTTTTTTTTTTGTATTTTTTTTTTTTTTTCCGCTGGCGATGATGACGGAGGGAATTCCCTGCGCTGCCGGCTCGCCGCTCGCGTGCCGTGGGTCCGCATCTCTTCCCGGGGGAATCTGCCGCTGTCACCCCAGCCTTGCGCCTCCGGAGCCGGGAGCCGCCGCGCCCGAGCCCCCGGGCAGGGCGGGGGCAGCCCAAGGGTGGCACGGCTCCTTGGGCAGGATGAGTAAGAGCAGCAGGGAGGGACGCCTGCTCCTCTCCACTATTGTTTAGCAGTCGAAAGCTCCGGGGTGGAGCTGAGCCTGGAGTTTCCCCTTGTCCCCAAGCCCTGCGAGGCGAGCCCGCTCCTTCCCCGCCCGCCCCTCGCCGGGGCCGCGCGTTCCCCGCGCGTTCCCCGCTCCTCTCTCGGGTTATGTGTTTTCTTCTAGTTTTTTTTTTTTTTTTCTATTCCTGTTTCTCCTCCCTGCTAGGCCACGAGCGGAGTTTTCCCGCAGGGTTGGAGCCTGCGGGGAATTTGGGGACCCAAATCTCTGCGGTGCCGGGGGGGACTCGCAGCCGCCGCCCGCTCGCTGCTGCTGCTCCCCGAGCACGGCCCGGCCGAGGGCTGGGCCGGGCTGGGCTGGCAGCTCCGGCTTCCTCCTCGCCCAGGGCTCCTCCCCGCCGGGCACGGCTGCGCCCTGCTGGGAAAGGAGCCGGAAAACCTGCGGGGAGAGCCCGGGCATCCCGCTGGGTCCGGGAGAGCCCGGGCAGGGACAGCGAGACCCGGCGGGGAGACACGGTGTGGCTCTGGGAAGTGACCGATGGTCAGTGTGGGTGTGGAAATGGGGTGCAGATCTTTTGGGAAGTGACCCATGGTCAGTGTGGCCGTGGAAATGGGATGCAGATCTTTTGGGAAGTGACCCATGGTCAGTGTGGCCGTGGAAATGGGATGCAGATCTTTTGGGAAGTGACCGATGGTCAGTGTGGGTGTGGGAATGGGTGCGGGTCCTTTGGGAAGTGACCGATGGTCAGTGTGACCACAACAGTGGGATGCAGGCCCTTAGGTGGGAGGTGACCAGTGCTCGGTGTGACCATGGCAGTGGAAGTGACCAGTGGTCACTGTGACCATGGCAGTGGGAGTGACCATGGTGGTGGAAGTGACCACTGCTCGGTGGGAGGTGACCATGGCAGTAGGAAGTGACCAGTGCTCGGTGTGACCATGACAGTGGGAGCTGACCAGTGGTCACTGTGAGGTGACCATGGCAGTGGAAGTGACCAGTGCTTGGTGTGACCATGGCAGTGACCAGTGCTCAGTGTGACCATGGCAGTGGGAACTGACCAATGGTCACTGAGGTGACCATAGCAGTGGAAGTGACCAGGTCTCGGTGTGACCACGCTGATGGATGCAGGCCCTTAGGTGGGAAGTGGCCACTGCAGCACAGGCGGTGCCACTTCCCTGGTGTCCCCCGTCTCCTGTGGCTGGCTGGAAACTCCTGGATCCAGGGATGCTGCAGCATTCCCAGTAAGGAATGGCTGTTCTGGCACGCCGGAGGGGCTCTGGTGTGCAGAGCTGGGAATTTGAACCCATCCCTGTCCCCCTGTCTTGTGCTGGGGGGAATAGGGATCCGATGGGTGGTGATGGGGCTGGAGATGCTCCTGTGGGAAGGAGCTTTGATGGCAGAGGTGGCAGAGCTGTCCCCAACCTCCTTCCTCTCCACACTGGTGCAGGCAGAGGTGACCAGCTGGGGGACAGGGACAGGCAGGTGACGGGATCCTGCCCAGCCCAGCGGTTTTCCAGTGGAAGCCACTGGTTTTCCCAGTGACACTGGGACAGGGAATGTGTTTTGGGGTGCAGGGATCGCTGGGAGCAGTCGGGTGACAGCCACAATCCCTGTCACCTCCTACCAGCGCTGAGGCTGAGCTAATGAACCCTGTGACTTTGATGTTTTAATTAGTTGCTTTTGGCTTTAATGTACGGGGATAATAGAGTTTCTATGGACTTATAAACCCTGCCCCTCTGCTGGATCGTTAGGAAAAGGGAAAAAAGCCACAAGGTAAGGCTGGGTAGGGACAGGAGGGAAGCTTGGAGCCCTGTGGAGTGCATGACACCCGCTGGGGTGTCACCCAGCCCGCTGGTGACTCTTTGAAACCGCTAATTAAGCACCTTAAATCCTGGGAGAACTCTCTGTGAGTAAGAGCTGAGTTCAGAGTCCTCCTGCATTTGTGAGCTTCTGGGAGGGGTCTCAGATTTGAACGTGGGAAGCTGATGCACAGCGAGGTCCCGGGAATTTTGGGATTTTGGGATTCCCTTTTGGGGCTGGCCCTGCTCCCTCCAGGGTGCAGAACTCCACCAGGGTCCCCATGTCCCACCAGCCTGGGCTGGTGACAAGGGACAGGCTGGGGACCCTGGTGGAGTTCTCCTGGGATTTCTGGATCATGGCATCAAGTCTTACATGGGGACCTAAATATGGACCAAGAAGTGTTGGCTGGGGAGGGAACACACAGCGGTGACACCAGCAACCCTCTGCCCAAATCCTGCAGCTTCAGGGTGAGGGAAGGGACGTGGGATCAATCGTCCATCGTGGGATTGATCATGGGATCAATCATGGGATGGGATCGATCATCCATTGTGGGATCGATTGTCCATCATGGGATGGGATCGATCATCCATTGTGGGATTGATTGTCCATTGTGGGATTGGTTGTCCATCATGGGATGGGATCGATCATCCATTGTGGGATCGATCGTCCATCGCGGGATCGATTGTCCATCATGGGATAGGATGGGATCGATCATCCATTGTGGGATTGATCATCCATTGTGGGATCTATCGTCCATCATGGGATGGGATCGATCATCCATTGTGGGATCAATTGTCCATCATGGGATGGAATCGATCATCCATTGTGGGATTGATCGTCCATCGTGGGATCCATCATCCATTGTGGGATTGATCATCCATTTTGGGATGGGATGGGATGGGATGGATCATCCATCGTGGGATCGATCGTCCATTGTGGGATCGATCATCCATTGTGGGATGGGATGGGATTGATCATCCATTGTGGGATCAATTGTCCATCATGGGACGGGATCGATCATCCATTGTGGGATTGATCATCCATTGTGGGATGGGATGGGATGGGATGGATCATCCATCGTGGGATCGATCGTCCATCATGGGACGGGATCGATCATCCATTGTGGGATTGATCGTCCATCATGGGATGGGATCGATCATCCATTGTGGGATGGGATGGAATTGATCATCCATTGTGGGATCAATTGTCCATCATGGGACGGGATCGATCATCCATTGTGGGATCGATCATCCATCGTGGGATCGATCGTCCATCATGGGACGGGATCGATCATCCATTGTGGGATCGATCATCCATCGTGGGATCGATCGTCCATCAGGGGACGGGATTGATCATCCGTAGCCCAGTGCCAATGGGAGAGCTGCCGGCCTCGGGAATCCTTCCCTTCCCTGCGGCACCAGGGGCTGTGTGCCACCCCAGTGCCACCCCAGTGCCACCGCAGTGCCACCCCGGGCCTGTCCCTTGCCACCCCCACCCACTGCGGCCACCCGTGGCCGAGCCCTGGCGTGTCCCAGCGTGGGGAGCTCCCGGCCGGGGCAGCACCGGCCGAGGGGAAGCTCCGGCCAAGTGTCCGCGCTTTGTGCTGACGGGGAAACTTTTCCTTCCACGCTTCCCCGGCAGGGATGAGTCGGCAGCTGGGCTGAGCCGAGCGCGTTGCCGGGGGCGAGGAGCAGTCCCGGTTTTCCCATCCCGTGCCCCCGTGGCTGCTGCGGGAAGGAGCAGCGAGCCGTGCCTGGGCAGAGCCCGGCGCGTAGGAGTCCCCACCCGGAAGAGTTTGTCCGGCGGGGCCGGGGAGGAAGGAATCCGATCCCTCCTTTCCCAGGCTGGGATCCCAGCGCCGGAGCTCGGCTCTGCGTGGCCGGTTCCCCTCTGCCGAACCCCCCCCACTCTCCCCAGCGTGGCTCTGCCATCCCTCCGCGCCGGGCCGGGTCCCGCAGCAGCGATTCCCGACATCTCCTCTTTTGTCTGCGGCTCGCAAAGGTCAGCCCTGCCTCGCTCCGTTAAGGAGCTGTAAATAATCCCCGCTCCGTGTGCCGCGGCTCCAGGGCTGAGCCCAGCATCCTCCTGCTCCTGCCCGAGGAGGTGATGCAGCCCAGCCCCGGGGGGACGCAGCGCTGCAGAGCCGGGGGGCAGCGGGGTGCGGGTGGCCCGGGGGGGGACAGCGGCGTGTCCCACGCCAAGGACAAGAGTCGGGATGGCCGCTCCTGCCTTCTCCAGGCTAAAAATAAGCCGCTGGCCCTCGCCGTGCTGCCTCTGCGAGGGGGTGGCGGTGGGCAGGGGGTGAATCCGGGCACCGCGGGGACCGTGGGGTGGTGGCGGGGCTGGCGTGGGGCTGGAAGTGACCTTTGCTCTTTGAGCATCGGGGTCGGCGATCGGATTTTCAGCTCCGGGCTCGGATTTCGGGCGGTAGGTGTCTGATTTTTCGGCGCCGTTTCTCGAGATGCTAATTAAGGACCCTGCAGCAGCAGCTGGAGCTTTAGTGTCCCTTCGACACCCCTCGCTCAGCCGGGAGGTGCCCGTGGCCCCTGGAATGCCCTCGGCTTTTCCTGGCCCCTAGAATACCCTCGGTTCTTCCTGGCCCCTGGAATGCCCTCGGCTTTTCCTGGCCCCTGGAATGCCCTCGGCTTTTCCTGGCCCCTAGAATGCCCTCGGCTTTTCCTGGCCCCTGGAATGCCCTCGGCTTTTCCTGGCCCCTGGAATGCCCTCGGCTTTTCCCGGCCCCTGGAATGCCCTCGGCTTTTCCTGGCCCCTAGAATGCCCTCGGTTCTTCCTGGCCCCTGGAATGCCCTCGGCTTTTCGCTTCTCGCCTTTTGTTCCTGTTTGGGAATGCCTCCCCTCGCCTCTCCAGGGCTCCAGCCTTTCCAGAGGCTTTTAGTGGCGTGGCCCCCTCGCTATTCCAGCTCCTCGCCTCACTTTCCAGCTTCTTAAAAATAACCCCGTGCTGCTGGGGACACAGCCCAGGATCCTGGAGGAAGGCTGCTTTCCCACTCCTGCCATTCCACAGGCAGCCCAGGGGCAGCGGGACGAGCCGGGAGATGGCTCAGTCCTCCAGCACTGCCCCCTCTCCTCCTTGCTCCGTGGAAGGCCGCTGATTTTGGGATGATGCCGGGGGAGATGCGACGGCTCCGAGCGGGATGTGGGATTTTCTCGTGGCACCTGCAGAGCTCAGCCCGGCTGCGTCCCAGTCCCGGCGTGACGGATGGCTGCAGCTGGCAGCGCGCCGTGCCAGCTTCCCGGAGCTTCCCGCAGCTCCGGAGGGGCTTCCTGGCACAGCCGGGCACGTGCCCGTGCCAGCGGCAGGGATCCGGCACGGCCTCGGCGCCGGGGACACGCCTGGGGCTGACCCGGGCTGGGAGGGAGCTGGTGCTCCGGCGTGAACCTCGAGTTAAACATTATTCCTGCCTCTGGAGCAGGGAGGGATTAGTGCAGGGAAATGAGGGCAGGCTGGATTTGCAGCTGGGAATGCCAGGCTGGCACTGGGTGAACCCCAGGATGGCTGGAGCGAGGCTGGAAGAGGGGTGACAGCGTGGGTGACAGCCTCGGGAGCAGCGGGAATGACAACCAGGATTCAGGTTGAATCCTGAAGGCGTGAACCTTGAGTTAAAAATTATTCCTGCCTCTGGAGCAGGGAGGGATTAGTGCAGGGAAATGAGGGCAGGCTGGCGCTGGGTGAACCCCAGGATGGCCGGAGCGAGGCTGGAAGAGGGGTGACAGCGTGGGTGACAGCCTCTGGAGCAGCAGGAATGACAACCAGGATTCATCCCGATGGACAGGCCTGGCTGGGAGCTGGATCAGCTGCAGGAGCTGGGATCGGAGCCATGGCTGGGCTGGGAGAAGCTGGGGAGCGTGGCTGGGAGCTTTCCTGGGTGTCCCGCTGCAGACGTGGCTCTGAGTCACCACATCCTGCCTGGGAAAGTTTTGGGTCCCCGCACTTCCCTCGGAGCAGCCGGGCAGGGCTCTGGGATGGGCCCCAGAGGGTCCTGCTGGATTCCCTGTGGGACAAATCCCCAAAATTTGGAGGCCACAACCCCCCCGCTGTGTGCAGGCTGGAGCTGGGAGAGGGTGAAGCTCCACATCCTGCATTTTCCAGTGTGACTGGTGCTGGCTATTTTTAGTTGTCCAAATTAAGCTCGTCTTAAATGCTGTCTTTTGAGGTTTCTTTGAGGGAGGAGGCCTGGAGTGGTGTTATTTCCCAAGTGACTGATTGCTCTCCAATCTGACCCCAAGTGGACTGGCCAAAAAAATGAAAGGGAGGACCAAAGCTGTGGCTGGGAAGTGTCTCCTCCCTGCAGAGCTGTGCCTGAGGGTGTTTCCTGAGCCAGCAGGAGATTTCCTGGGGGAAGGAGAAAGTAAACAGCATCCCCATGGGGCAATCCAGCTGGAAAACCTCATCCTGCTGCCTGCTCTGGCGTCCCTGGGGTGTGCTGTGCCCCTGGCTGTTCCACGGGGTGTTAAATCCACGGGTTTCTCACCTCAGGGACATTTTGGATTTATTGGAGAGCGCTGGGTGCTGGCTGGGGTTCCTAGAGGAGGTGGAAAAGGCTGGAAGCACGTGCAGGGTGCTGAGATTCTTCTTGTTTTGGGGGAAGCTCATCCAGAGGGGGCTGTGATGGTATCTGTCGGAATTTTTGGTATTGATGATTCTGAGATTGTAAAAGTCTCTGTCAGCCCCGCTGCCAAAGCAGAAGCCATAATTGGTCTGTGCTGGTTTCCAGGTTGTTTATTCTGTTTATCTCTCACATGTTCTGCTGCCCTGCCCAGCTCTGTCCTGCAGGGCAGCGTGTGGGGCTCTGCCCTCAGTGGGATGTGACAAACATTAAATACCAGAAACTCCCTGGGCTGCATTTACAAGAACGTGCCAATATCTGTCACCTACGTTGGACAGTGTGTCCCCAGCCTGAACCAACAGAAAAATGCCAACACCACAGTGAGACATGGAGGGCATGAAGAAGGAGAAAAAGGACAAGGCACACCCAATTTCCTCCCTCTTGTCCCCTTTGGACCCCTCATCTAGAATCCTAAAATTTTACTTTTGCACCTGTGCCACACTTAATTATTCCTTATATCAAACCCTCAGAGCTGGTAATTGATCCTGTAAGATTGAAAACTCTTTTCCATGGCCAGAGATCACAGCCAGTGTCTCTGGGGGCTCTGTCCAGGGGGGTTCCTGACCTCTGCCGGGTCCCAGGGCAGCCAGAGGGAAGCCCTGGACTCCCACAGTATCCATGAATTCCCCAGGATGCCTACATCCCATCAAAACCCATCCCCACCGTGCTCCAGCTCCGTCCCCGCCGCTGGATTCTGTTGTGCCAGCTCTTGCCCGTTCCCTGCTTCCCTTTTTTTGGCGCTGTTTTCCCACCTCTCCCCATCCGTGGGTGCGCTCTGTGCCTGTCTCACCTCACCGGGCACCTGCTGCAGCATCTCCTGCCTGGAGCCAGGTGCAGGAATGGCTTTTCCTGCCCTGCTGCAGCTCCCTGCAGCAGCAGCAGCAGCAGCAGTCAGTGTTTCCGTGCAGGTCAGCAGCCGGGGGATGCTCCGGCTCCTGCAGTGGGACGTGAAGTGCATGATGGAATCCCGGGCAGATGCTGCGGATGGAATTTCTGCAGCGCCGGGGGGACGTGGCCCTGCGGCCCCGGGGGTCAGAGCCAGGAGCTGGAAGTGTTCCCTGGCCTTTCCAGGCTCGGGACTGTCCCTTTTCCCTCTGGGAAGGACGATGAGGAGCCTCCCTTCCTCCTGGCGCTGCCCCGGCCGCAGCTGCCGGCGCTGGCCCGCTTCGGTTGGGTCTCCGTGCCCGGGAGCTGGCTGGGATCTGTCCCCTCTCGGGGTGATCCTTTGGGAACGGGGCTTTTGGGAAGGGATCCAGGAAAAGCCAGCAGGGAGCAGAGGGATTTTCCCAAATCTCAGCCTGCTCACCCGGGACCTGCCTCCCCTCGAGTGTGGGAGCAGCCAGGGTGGTGCTGGGGCACCCCACAAGGGTTTGGGGCATCCCACACAGTTCTGGGGGATCCAAAACGGTTCTGGGGGATCCCACACAATTTTTGGGGATATAAAACAGTTCTGGGGGATCCCACACAGTTCTGGAGGATCTAAAACAGTTCTGGGGGATCCCACACAGTTCTGGAGGATCCCACACGGTTCTGGGGGATCCCACATGATTCTGGAGGATCCCAAACAGTTCTGGGGGATCCCAAACAATTCTGGAGGATCCCAAGCGGTTCTGGGGGATCTCACACAGTTCTGGAGGATCCCACAAAGTTCTGGGGGATCCAAAACGGTTCTGGAGGATCCCAAACAGTTATGGAGGATCCCAAACAGGTCTGGGGGATCCCACCCAGTTTTGGAGGATCCCACACAGTTCTGGACAGCCCCAATCCAAGCTTCCACCCTGCATTCCCACTCACCTCGTTACTCCAGGAGCGAACCCCCCTGCCCAGCCCCTGGCCGTGCTGGAAGGTGATGGAGAGGGTGAGGAAGGCCCCTGATCCTGCAGGGAAAATGCTGGGAAAGGGGAAAGGAGGCAGAGCCTCGGGAGCGGAGGGGATTCCGGCAGGGACAGCTGGGCTGGAGGGGAATCCTGGCCGTGGGTTTGGCATTTTTCCATTGGGATGGGGGGCGGGAATCACACCCTGAGCCACGGCTGGGTGTGTGTGTCCCTGCTGGGTGCCGGTGTCCGGGGAATCCTCCCTGTGTTCCCGGGATCCCGCACTGTATTCCGTGGATCCCTCGCTGTATTCCTGGGATCCCTCACTGTATTCCCATGGATGCCTTGCTGTATCCCATGGATCCCTCACTGTATTCCTGGGATCCCTCACTCTATTCCTGGGATTCCACACTGTATTCCCAGGATTCCTCTCTGTATCCCACAGATTCCTTGCTGTATTCCCCTGAATCCCTCACTGCATTCCCACAGATCCCTCAGTGTATTCTTGTGGATCCTTTTCTTTATCCCACAGATTCCTCACGTATTCCCACAGATCCCTCACTGTGTTCCTGTGGATCCCTCCCTTTATCCCAGAGATCTCTCACTGTATCCCACAGATTCCTTGCTGTATTCCTGTGGATCTCTCACTATATTCCCGCAGATCCCTTGCTGTATGAAACAGATCCCTCACTGTATTCCTGTGGATCCCTCACTTTATCCCACAGATCCCTCACTATATTTGCACAGATCCCTCACTGTATTCATGTGGATCCCTCACTGTATCCTGCAGATCCCTCTCTGTATGCCACAGATCCCTCACTTTATCCCACAGATCCCTCGCTGTATCCCACAGATCCCTCACTGTATCCCGCAGATCCCTCACTCTATTCCCACAGATCCCTCGCTGTATTCCCGGGATCCCTTACTCTCTGTATCCTGCAGATCTCTCGCTGTATTCCTGGGATCCCTCACTCGCTGTATCCCACAGATCCCTCACTGTATCCCACAGATCCCTTGCTGTATCCCGCAGATCCCTCGCTGTATTCCTGGGATCCCTCACTCGCTGTATCCCACAGATCCCTCCCTCTATTCCCGCAGATCCCTCGCTGTATTCCCGGGATCCCTCACTCGCTGTATCCCACAGATCCCTTGCTGTATCCCACAGATCCCTCACTGTATCCCACAGATCCCTTGCTGTATCCCACAGATCCCTCGCTGTATTCCTGGGATCCCTCACTCGCTGTATCCCACAGATCCCTCCCTCTATTCCCGCAGATCCCTCGCTGTATTCCCGGGATCCCTCACTCGCTGTATCCCACAGATCCCTCGCTGTATCCCACAGATCCCTCACTGTATCCCGCAGATCCCTCGCTGTATTCCCGGGATCCCTCACTCGCTGTATCCCACAGATCCCTCGCTGTATCCCACAGATCCCTCACTGTATCCCGCAGATCCCTCGCTGTATTCCCGGGATCCCTCTCTCCGCTGGCTCCCTCGGTGCCGCTCGGTGCCAGCTGGGTGCCCCTAACTCCGGGATTTCCCCGCTAATCTGGGCCCTATCGCTGCTAAAGCCGCAATTATCCCGGGATTAGCGGGATGAGCGCTGCTGCTCGGGGCCCCCCTGGGCCCGGGCCAGCACAGCGGGGCCGGTGGCCACCGTCACCTCCGCCGACCCCAGAGCGCCCGTCCCTCCTGCCCGGGGGCTGGGCGCAGCTTTTGGGGTTTTTTGGGACGTCGTTTGGGCTGTGTCCTGGTTCCCGTTGTGTCTGAGCCGAGCGAGGCCACGCTGGGTTTGGAGCACCCTGGGATGACGGGAGGTTTCCCTGCCCAGGGAATGGGATGAGCTTTGAGGTCTCTTTTCATCGCTTCCATCCCGAACCATGGTGGGATTCCATCCCGAACAACGGTGAGATTCCATCCCGAACCATGGTGGGATTCCATCCCGAACAACGGTGAGATTCCATCCCGAACCATGGTGGGATTCCATCCCGAACCATGGTGAGATTCCATCCCGAACCATGGTGGGATTCCATCCCGAACCATGGTGGGATTCCATCCCAAAACATGGTGGGATTCCATCCCAAACCATGGTGGGATTCCATCCCGAACCATGGTGAGATTCCATCCCGAACCATGGTGGGATTCCATCCCGAACCATGGTGGGATTCCATCCCAAACCATGGTGGGATTCCATCCCAAACCATGGTGGGATTCCATCCCAGTGTCGCTGCAGGTGGGTTTTTTTTTGGGGTTAGCTGGGATTTGTGACACGTTTATGGCAAAAAAAGCGCTTGGTTTTGGGGCCGTGCAGCAGGGCTGGAAGACCCCAATCCCTCCTGGCAGGGATGTCTGTCCCAGGGGAGGGATATCCCAGTTTATGGAGGAATATCCCAGTTTATGGAGGGATATCCCAGTTTGCACAGGGATATCCCAGTTTATGGAAAAATATCCCAGTCTGCTGCAGGGATATCCCAGTTTATGGAGGAATATCCCTGTTTGCAGAGGGATATCCCAGTTTATGGAGGGATATCCCAGTTTGCCGGGGTTACTGGTGCAGCTGGGAGCTGCTGGGAGGAGGGAACAGGATGGCAGGTCAGGAATGCTGGGATGCAGGGCAGGGGTGTGGAGGTGAGGCTGGGAATGTCGGGGTTGGGAATTACAGGATTGGGAATGTCAGGGCTGGGAATGACTGACAGGGCCGGGAATGACACCCCAGACTCCATGGTTGCAGATCGGGGTGACTGCGGGGTGGCAACAGGACAAGGTGCAATTTTAGGGAGCAAAGAGCCGCATCCAGTTGGAATCATCACCCATGGAGATGATGATGATGATGATGATGGTGGTGGTGGTGGTGGTGGTGCCTCTCCCCAAACTCATATAATCAATCAGCACTTAATTAAAGCCTGCTCAGGGTTTTTAATTGCTGTGACTGCCCCGGGAAGCGGGAACGCCGTCCCTGCTCTGGCTGAGGCGAGTGCCTGGCGCTGGTGGGAAGCTCAGCTCGAAGGAAGCGCCTCTGGAAAGCACATCCAGGCTTTTCCCAAGGATTTTTCCCATCCCCCTGGACGCGGGAAGAGAGACAGCTCCCCCAGAACACCGGTGGGGTTCAGCTGGGCCGGGCTGGGAGCCTGTGGGTGCCCGGGATGGGTGCCCAGGGTGCTGCCCCTTCCCTGCCACCCACCCTGGGGCCCTGCGGTGCCTCCAGGCTTTGCCCACCCCCTTTCCATCTCTCCCGCCCGCCTAGATTCCCTTTCCGATTGATTCCATTGATTTTCCAAGCCCATTCCGGCTGCTTTGCTCAAATCTTCGCTTCTCCACCTGGGGGGGAAGAGCCTGGGAGGCTCCCGGCGGGTGGCTGTGCCCCCTCCCAGCTCATTCCCAGTTTATTCCCAGCTCATTCCCTGATCATTCCCAGTTTATTCCCAGGTCATTCCCACCTCATTCTCAGGTCATTCCCAGTTTATTCCCAGCTCATTCCCAGTTTATTCCCAGCTCATTTCCAGCTCATTCTAAGCTCATTTCCAGTTTATTCCCACTCATTCTCAGCTCATTCCCAGCTCATTCCCAGTTTATTCCCAGTTTATTCTCAGCTCATTCCCAGTTTATTCCCAGCTCATTCCCAGTTTATTCTCAGCTCATTCCCAGTTTATTCCCAGCTCATCCCAGCTCCGAGGAACTTTCCCTATTTCTTGCCCTGCCCCTCCCTATGCTCTCCTGGCCCATCTGGCTCTCCCCTCCTATTTCTCCATATTTTCCATCCTCTGATTTGCCTCTCCCGCCTGGTTTTTTTTTCCCCTTTTTTTCCTTTTTTTTTTTTTTTTTTTTTGGCGATTCCCACACCCACCACCACATTACTTTTTTTTATTATTATTTTTCTCTCTTCCTCCCCCCCCATTGCTGGGCGAGGGTCTGCATTTCGGATTTTTTACGGATGGGGTCGGGGGTTTCTTTTCTCCCGGGTAAATATCTCCTTCCCTGCTCGCCTGGCTCCCTTTAATTAGACTTCTTACTGCATGGAACAGTTTGCAGTTATATATGGAAAACATCCCACACTTTCCCAGGAGCGGGGCATGTTGGGAAGGGAAACGGGAGCAGCCGGGCGCGCTCTTCCCTGGGAGCCGCGTGTGTTTTTCCTATCGCTTTTCCCGACTTTATTTTTTTAACCCTTTTGCGGCAGCGAAAAGCGCTCGCAGCCTTTTTTTTTTTAATTTTTTTTTTTTTTTAAATTTATTTATTTCATTTGTTCGTACTCCTCTTCCATCCCTCGTCGTTGCGGGTCTGTCCCTTAGAAAATCGGTGCAGGGCTCGTTTTTTTTGGTGGGTTTTTTTGGGGTTTTTTTTAGGAGGTTTTTTTGGGCTTTTTTGTGTTTGTTTTTTTTTTGTGTGTGTTTTGTTTTGGTTTTTTGGTGGATTTTTTTTTGTTTTGTTTTTTTTTGTTTGTTTGGTTGGTTGGTTTATTTGGGTTATTTTTTGTTTTGCTTTTTTTTTTGATTTTTTTTTTGGTTTTTGGTTGGTTGGTTTATTTGATATTTTTTGTTGTTTTTGGTTTTTTAGGGGTTTTTGGGGTTTTTTTTGTTTGGTTTGTTTGGTTTTTTTTTTGTTGTTGTTTTGTTTTGATGTTTTTGTTTTTTTTGTTTCATTTTGTTTGGTTTATTTGGGGTTTTTTTGGGATTTTTTTTGCTTTTTGGGTTTTTGTTTGTTTGCTTTGTTTATTTGGGTTTTTTCTTACTTTTTTGAGATTTTCCTGGATTTTTTTGTTTGATTGGTTTATTTGGGGTTTTTCTGGGTTTTTTTGGTTTTTGGTTTTTTTTTTTTTTGCTTTTTTGGTTTTTTTTGGTTGGGAAAATACATACTTAGTGCTGGAGGAGTGTGGGGAAAGTGATTGCAGGTAGCCGGGCTGGCAGGGATGTGATCCAGAGCGGGAATTCTCGGAGCCGGGACGCTCCTCCCAGCTGACGCGGTGGCAGGAGGGACAGCGCTGTCCCCAGCCCTTCCCCGTGTCCCCAGGGCTGCCACCACCCTCGGGATCCGCCCGCTGGAATTGTCACCCTCCAGCACATCTGGAATCGCTGGGGTTCCCCTACAGCACATCTGGAATTGGTGGCGATCCCCTACAGCACATCTGGAATCGCTGGGGTTCCCCTACAGCACATCTGGAATCGGTGGGGTTCCCCTACAGCACATCTGGAATTGTTGGTGATTCCCTACAGCACATCTGGAATTGTTGGGGTTCCCCTACAGCACATCTGGAATTGTTGGTGATTCCCTACAGCACATCTGGAATTGGTGGGGTTCTCCTACAGCACATTTGGAATTGTTGGTGATCCCCTCCTGCCACAACCCCAGCTTTAGGGGATCCCCCAAATTTCCCTGTGCTGCCCCACCAGCTCTGCCTCTCCTGCCTCAGTTTCCTCAGGGGCGTTTTTGGGAGGGATTGCTGCCGGTTTGGGATTTTTTTTTTTTTTTTTTTTAATTTTTTGATTTTCCCCACGGGATTCTTCACGGAGCAGGGAGGACGAAGCTCCCGGCGGTGACAAGGTGAGCCACCAGGTGCCCCAGGGTGTCCTGGGCACCCCAAAAATCCCACGGGCTGCCCCTCTCCTCCTCCTGCCTTCCCGCAGCAGCTGATGCTTCCCCCGGCTGCTGCTGCTGGAGGAAGGGACGGGGCCCTATTTTCAGCCCCCAGGGATTTTCGGGGTAGGAATCCCCTGTCCCTGTGGAATCTTGCTGAAAACACCGGGCCTGTGTCCTCCTGTCCTGCCCGGTGGCTCTCCTGTCCCCCCGAGTGTTGTTTTGCGCCGTGCTCTGGGTTTGGATGGAATTTAAGCCGATTTTAAAATTCCTGCGCTTTCCAAACGGGATGTGGGAAGGTGGGAATCGGGATTTGGGAGATCTCAGGTGTGTGGAGAGATGAGCTGGACACCAATTGCTCCTGGGCTGCCCCATCCCATGAGAGAGATGGGATGGCAGGAGCATCCCTCCCTGGGCTGGGATTCACCAGGCTCAGCCCCATCTCCTGCCAAAATCCCGCTGTCCATCCTGAGATGCAAAAATCAAAAAAAATCCTGCTTGGGGCTCTGCCCAGGAACGGCTCTGGAGCAGAGGGCTCCGGGCTCCTCCCTCCTGCCCTCTGCTCCAGCCTGGCCAGCTTGGACACTGCCCCCAGCCTTCCCCTGGCCTCTCCTGCTCCTCAGGGACCTCCCAGGACAGTGAAAGTGATTTTTAAGGCTTGTGAAGATACTGGAGTCTGTTCAAGATATGTATGGTTTATGGTTTTTCATCCTCCCCTGCATCCTAGTTCCAGTAATATGTTCTGGGGGTTTATTAGTAATTGTTAGGGGAGGAGCAGGGGTTGAGGTTTTTCAGCCTCTCCTTTCCTTCTTCTCTTTTGAATCTGTTATGTCACTTTTTGAGGATATTCGGTTTCCCCCGAATGTTACAGAGACCATCTTTCCAGTATTCTGCAGCACCACCCTGGCAACGGGATCCCCATCCTGCCAGGATTCCCGGTGCCAGCTCCCGGCTGGCCAGGTGTGCCAGCGGCTGGCAGGGTCCAGGTGGCTCTGACAGGGCTGGGATGTGGCCACTGCCCCGTGTCCATCCTGGAGGTGCTGCCAGAGCAGCCCCAGGGCCTGGTTTGCTGCCTTGCTGTTATCCTCCAGTCCTGCTCCACAATTCCAAGCTGTCCAAATCCCAAACCTCGGCTTTGGGCTCGCTCTGGGGCTGGGAATCGGCGCCAAGCTGAGCCCAGCATGGGTCTGGAGGAGGGAGGAGAGGTGGAGGGGGCAGCGGGGTGGGAGCTGCTGCCCTGGACACGTCCCTGCAGCAGATCTGCCCGGAGGGAAGGGAACAGAGCAGAGAAGGGGCACCCACTGCGTGCCAGCTGCTGCCACATCACCCCGTGGTGGCTCCCCGATGAAGAACCCATTTCCTGGTGCCAGGTGGGATGGAGAAGGAGCGGGCAAAACCTCGTGCTGGCATCCAGGACAGTCCTGCCAACCTGGCAGCACCGGGGCTGTGCCACTGTCACCTCCAGGGAGCAGGTGAATTTGGGGGAGAGAGGGACAGACACAGAGCAAAGAGCAAGGCAGCCCAGCTCCTCCCTACCTGAGGGCTGCTGCGTAGAATCACAGAATTGTCGGGGTTGAAAAAGATCTTTAAGATTGTCAAATCCAATCCTTAAGCCAGCAGTGCCAAATCCAGCACTACACCATGTCCCTGAGCACCACATCAACATGTCCTTTGAAATCCTCTGGGTGTTACAGGCAGGTGAAAGATGTATTCTGTGATTTTGGTGGCCGGATGATCACAAACAAAACCGTGTTGGTGTTGAAAGCGCCGAGGCTGCTCGGGAGGTGGCAGAGGGGCTGTCCCCAGGGGGATGCTGTGCCCCTGCAGAGGGTGAGGCCTGCAGGTGTTTGCTGCTGCAGGAGAGGCTGGCTTTGCTGCCCATCCTCCTGCGTTCCTGCACCGTGCTACCTTGTAAAGCACGGAGAGAATAATGAGAGGAGCGGCGCTGATTTAGTGCAGGCGCCGCCGGAGAAATACCAAGGCCTTAGATGGAAACATTCCCCCTGACAGCTCGCCTGGAGGCTCCCTGCTTTTCTTTTACTTCCACCCCCCCTGGAATTCCTGGGCTGCTGCACCCTGAGGCTCGGGGAAGCCCCGATTCAGATTCCTGACCCCCGGCACTGCCAGCTGTGCCCGGTGGTGGCTTTGGCACGTGGATGTGACACTTTTGGAAGCCTGGACACCATGAGCTGTCACAGCCCCTGGTGGCAGCAGGCTCAGAGCTGGGGGGTTTGAGGCTCAGGGCTGTGGGTTTAGGGGCTGAGGGATGCAGATTTTGGGGCTCAGGGCAGCGGGATTTGGGGAGCCACGTCATGGATGGCCGCATCCGTGCCAAGGCTGTGCCCAGCGTTCCGCCTCCAGCCTCTTCCCTGCCCTTTGCGGGAGTTAATTGCTGCCTTGGGCACGCCAAAACCCAGCAGTTTTCCAACGTCAATTAGCAGGAGGCAAAATAGGAGCAAAATGGGAGCCAGGGCAGCTGGAATGAGCGGGGCGGTGGCGGCCGCGTGAGTGCCCTGCAGGGTGGCGGCAGGGACATTCGTTTTGGGGAATGTCACCTCCTCCTGCCTTCTCCTGCTTTCCCTGTGACCTTGGCCCTGCTGCCATCCCTCCTGTGGGTCCCACGGGCCTGGCAGGAGGAAGGAGAGGAGGAGGAGGATGGTGTGACACAGGCAGGGATGGGACAACGCTCTGCTGGCATCGCCACCCTCGGTGTCACCGGTGTGGGGACGAGGATCTACGGCCAAGGGGGTGACAGCTGGTTTGGGGACAGGCCCCCAGCCTTGTGCCCTGCACGTGGCAGCCCCGTGGCTGCCTGCTGGCACCGGGAATTGTGTGCTTGGCACAGCCGTGTGGGAGGAAAAACTGCGGGGCTGGCACCGGGGGTGACGGTGACACCGCGGGGACAGCGGCTCCCTGCCCGCAGCGTGTGGCACCCTGAGCCCGTGGGAGCTGTGGCGTGTCCCCGTCCTCGTCCCCAACCCCATGTCGTGGACGGGGAGGAGTGGTGTGGGAGTCGGGAATTGTCACTTGCGGGAGATGGAAATTGTCACTCGTGGGGAGATACGAATTGTCACTTGCGAGAGTCTGGAATTGTCCCTAGCAGGAGATGGGAATTGTCACTCGCAGGAGATGGGAATTGTCACTCGCGGGAGACAGGAATTGTCACTCGCAGGAGATGGGAATTGTCATTCGTGGGGGACTGGAATTGCGGGAGACAGGAACTGTCACTTGCAGGAGTTGGGAATTGTCGCTTGCAGGAGACAGGAACTGTCACTCGTGGGAGACAGGAACTGTCACTCACGGTAGTCGGGAATTGTCACCTGCAGGAGACAGGAATTGTCACTCGTGGGGACCCGCGGGGATGAGGGGAGCCTGCCCTGCCCAGCCCTGCCCAGGAGCAGCCCCAGGGGCCGATCCCCGCAGGAATTCCCGCAGGAATTCCCGGGCTGCGCCTCCAGCCCCGCGTCCTGCCCCGTTGTCACTCTGCTGGTGACTCAGTTTCCCTGGCACAGCGCTGCTGCTGCCGCCGCTCTCCATGAGGCCCCAGCGCTTCCTGGGCGTTTTCCTGCTCCTTTTCCAGGGCTTTTACCCCACGTTTATCCCCACCACGTTTATCCCCCCAGGTTCATCCCCCCCAGGTTCATCCCCCCAGGTTCATCCCCCCCAGGTTCATCCCCCCAGGTTCATCCCCCCAGGTTTATCCCCACCAGGTTCATCCCCCCCAGGTTCATCCCCCCCAGGTTCATCCCCCCCACGTTTATCCCCACCACGTTTATCCCCCCAGGTTCATCCCCCCCAGGTTTATCCCCACCAGGTTCATCCCCCCAGGTTCATCCCCCCCACGTTTATCCCCACCAGGTTCATCCCCAGCAGGTTCATCCCCCCCAGGTTCATCCCCCCAGGTTTATCCCCCCCAGGTTCATCCCCCCAGGTTCATCCCCCCCGCGTTTATCCCCCCCACGTTTATCCCCACCAGGTTCATCCCCCCAGGTTTATCCCCCCCAGGTTCATCCCCCCCACGTTTATCCCCACCAGGTTCATCCCCCCCAGGTTCATCCCCCCAGGTTCATCCCCCCCACGTTTATCCCCACCACGTTTATCCCCCCAGGTTTATCCCCCCCAGGTTCATCCCCCCCACGTTTATCCCCACCAGGTTCATCCCCCCCAGGTTTATCCCCACCAGGTTCATCCCCCCCAGGTTTATCCCCCCAGGTTCATCCCCCCAGGTTCATCCCCCCAGGTTTATCCCCCCCAGGTTCATCCCCCCAGGTTTATCCCCCCCAGGTTTATCCCCCCCAGGTTTATCCCCCCCAGGTTCATCCCCTCTCGCAGGATGGAGCCTGCGGGCTCCTTCCCCGTCTGCCCCCAGGAACGGGCCGGGTCTGGCGGTCAGCGGGGTGTCCCCCGTGCCAGGGTTTGGCCCTGGAGTGTCCCCCGGGTGTGGCGGGGGTGTCGCTGCCGGGTGCGGGTGACCCCGCGGGCAGGGCAGTGTCGCTGTCCCCACCCCTGGCGGAGGAAGCGGATGCTGCTGCGGGAGGAGGGGACATCCCGCGGGTGCCACAGGTGGCTGTCCCCGGGTGCCACCGCTTCTGCTGTCGGCACAGCGTGACCGAGGGAAGGGGACAGATCCTCCTGAGCTGGCACAAGGTCCCTGAGCTTGTCCCGGGGTCTGTCACAGCCTGGCTTTGTCCCCTTCTCCTCTCCGTGACACCGGGATGGCGGTTCCCCCACCGTGACCTTCTTGCCACCCTGCCCCTCCTCCCCGAAGGTGACAATGCCGGCTGGGATGTCCCCTGCCCCTTTCAGCCAGCCCTGAGCACGAGGCTCGTCCCTCTGCGCCCCCGCCTCGTCCGGGGAGGTGCCAGCCCGGCGGTGTCCCCCGCGGGCCCGGCGCCGCAGGGGTTAAGCAGGGAAGGCTTCCCTTGCCAGGGGTGTTGCTGGGATCGGGCAGGAGCGGGAGCGGAGCCGCTGCCATCTGCACATTGCGATTTGGTGAGTGTGCAGGGGAGGGGCGCCCAGGGCGGCCGGGCCCCCCGCTGCCCGCGGCGGCTCCGGGGCGACGCTGGGCACCCCGAAATCCCCCGTGACATCCCCCTGAAATCCCTTGACATCCCCCCGAAATCCCCCGTGACATCCCCCTGAAATCCCTTGACATCCCCCTGGAATCCTCTGTGGCATCCTCCTGAAATCCCCCGTGACATCCCCCTGGAATCCCCCGTGACATCCCCCCGAAATCCCCCGTGACATCCCCCTGGAATCCCCCGTGACATCCCCCTGAAATCCCCCGTGACATCCCCCTTAAATCCCCCTGAAACTCCCCGTGACATCCCCCGTGACATCCCCCTGAAATCCTCCGTGAAATCCCCCTGAAATCCCCCGTGACATCCCCCTGGAATCCTCTGTGGCATCCCCCTGAAATCCCCTGACATCCCCCTGGAATCCCCCGTGACATCCCCCTTAAATCCCCCTGAAACTCCCCGTGACATCCCCTGTGACATCCCCCTGAAATCCCCCGTGACATCCCCCTGGAATCCTCTGTGGCATCCCCCTGAAATCCCCCGTGACATCCCCCTGAAGTCCCCCGTGACATCCCCCTGGAATCCCCCTGAAATCCTCCGTGGCATCCCCCTGAGATCCCCCGTGGCATCCCCCATCAGCCGGGCTGGGCTCCACCTGCTCCACGTGGCCGTGTCCTGGTGGGACGGGGACCTGCCTGCCGCAGCCCCCTGTCTCCAAGGCTGTCACCTCAGCCTCGCTGTGTCCCCTCCCTGTGTCCCCTCCCTGTCCCCAAGGCTGTCACCACAGCCCCGCTGTCCATTTCCTGTCCCGAAGACTGTCACCCCTCTCCCGGTGCCCTCCCTGTCCCCAAAGCTGTCACCACAGCCCCACGGTGCCCTCCCTGTCCCCAGGGCTGTCACCTGTTGGTGCGGGGCAGGACGCTGTGCCCAGGTGCCAGTGCAGAGCCCAGGTCCCACATTCCCGCTGGGAAGGCGCCTCCCCTGGCTCTGGGGGGCTGCAGGGGGGTCTCGTCCCCTCCTCAACCTCCCCACGGTGATGGCAGCACCCCATGGGTCTCTCCCGGTGATTCCTCCCTGGATTCAGCCATTCCAGGGGATTTTCACCTCCCTGTGGCCTCTCCAGGGGCAGCAAAGGTGCTCCAAGGCCGTTTTTCTCCTTTAATTGGCAACTTTGGCTCGTGGAGTCCGTCTGTGCATCTGGAGAACGTCCCTGTCCGTGCAGCCTCTCTCATCCCACTGCAGATGCAGCTTCAGATTCCCAACGAGAAAAAAAATCTCAAACCCGAGCCAAGGAAGGGGAATTTTGGGGGAGTTGATTTTTATGTGGGTTTTTTTTTTTCTTTTTATTATTTTTTTTCCCTTCCTCCCCACTTGGCAACATAAACAGCATCCTTGACAGCTTTACATTGAGTTTGCCATGGCAACCTCCGGCAGCCAAGTGTTCCCAACACCCCATTCCCAAACTGGGAGAGGAGTTGGACTCTGGTGGGTGCTGCTGAGAGGGGCAGAGTGTGGGGCTGGGATCCAGGTGCTCGGGGAAGGTGATCCCACCTTGATCCACCTGATCTGAGCTGGTATTTGTGGCTCTGGGCAGGGAATGTGGTGGCTGGTGATGCTTTTCCTTGGCCTGTGGGTGGGAGATGTCCCAGCTGGGGCACGGATTTCATCCTCCTTCGTGGACCAATGGAAAAACCTCCTGAGCTTGGGCAGGGATTGCTCCATTGGGAGGATGGAGCAGCTCCCGCTGTCCATCAGGATTTGATCCGATGTCCTGAGGCAGGAGGATCCCTGTCCTCACCCAGGGACCCACCAGGGCTGCTGCTGGCACATGCCAGCTCCTGGTGCCACCAGCACGGCAGCAGGGCCACCCCACGGCGTGGCTGGAGTTGCCACTTGTGGCACCTCCAGCTGATTAATTTTTCCTCGTCGCTTTCCGAGCGCTTTGCGAGGGTAAATCCAGCAGGTCCTGGGGCTGGGGTGGGCACAGGCCAGGCTGGGGCGGTGGCGCTGGCTGCGGGCACTGTCCCTGGCAGGACAGAGGTGCCGTGGCTGCCGTTTATTATTCCGGGCAGGTTCAGCTGCAGCACCGGCTCCACCGCTCCTCGCCAGCTCCTCCTGCCTGGAGCCCGCACGCTCCTTCCTCCCCTCACACTGCTCTCCTTCCTCCCCTCACACCCCACTCCATCTTCCCCTCACACCCCGCTCCTTCCTCCCCTCACATGCCTCTCCTTCATCCCCTCACACCCTGCTCCTTCCTCCCCTCACACTCTTCTCCTTCCTCCCCTCACACCCTACTTCTTTGTCCCCTCACACCCCACTCCATCTTCCCCTCACACTGCTCTCCTTCCTCCCCTCACACCCCGCTCCTTCCTCCCCTCACACCCCACTCTTTCCCCTCACACTCCCCTCCCTTGTCCCCTCACACTCCTCTCCTTCCTCCCCTCACTCCGTGTTCTTTCCTCACACTCCTCTCCTTGCTCCCCTCACACTCTTTCATCCCCTCACACCCCACTTCCTTCCCCTCACACTCCTCTCCCTTGTCCTCTCACATTTCTCTCCTTCCTCCCCTCACACTCTTTCATCCCCTCACACTCCTCTCCCTTGTCCCCTCACACTCCTCTCCTTCCTCCCCTCACACTCCTCTCCCACCTGGGCTGTTTTCATCCCTCAGGGAGCGCTTGTTCCTCTCCAGGGCCTGGGGCTCTGGGAATGGATTCCCAGAGTGAAGGACAGAACCCGCTGGAGTCACTGGGATCTCCTCAGAGCGATGGCTCTGATCCGGGTGGATCCTTCCCAGCTCGGCCAGGGAGCCGTGCTGGTGGGATGGGGCAGGTTTGGGAACGGGGCTGTGATCCCAAAAGGGCTGCGGGAGGATGCTTGGAGCAGACAGGAGCCATCCCACACCTCGGTCCCAGGCTGGGATTGCAGGGTGGGACACAGGGATGGTGCCGAATACCTCCTTTCCCCGCAGGACAGAGCGAATTCCAGGCTGGAATCTGACTGTGGGACAGGGATGGTGCTGAATCCCTCCTTTCTCCTCAGGACAGAGCGAATTCCAGGCTGGAATCTGTGGGACACAGGGATGGTGCTGGGTCCCTCCTTTCCCGCAGGACAGAGCGAATTCCAGGCTGGAATCTATCTGACTGTGGGACACAGGGATGGTGCTGGGTCCCTCCTTTCTCCTCAGGACAGAGCGAATTCCAGGCTGGAATCTTGCAGTGGGACACAGGGATGGTGCTGATCGCTGCCCCCTGAGCTCTGTCAGGGGTAATTAAGGGCTAGGCCGTTACAGTATTAATTAACTGTCTCCCTCTTAACCTCTGAGCACTCCTCAGACAGCGCCGGTTGCTATGAAAGAGAAGGAAATGAGCGTGGTGGGGTGGGGGAATTAGCGTTTTTTCTCTTAATCAGCAGGAGCCTGCTTAATTGGGCCTGCCACCTCCTGCTTCCCGCTGCTGGGAGCTGCTGCCTGGCAGGGATGGATGAGCTCAGCTCCACGAGGAGCCGTGGGAGAACGGGGCTGGGGATGGGCAGGGATCCATCCCTGCTGGATGGGGCAGGAGCAAAGCTCTGGGTGTCCCGGGAGCTGCAGTGTCCCATCTGTGTGTCCCATCCCTGTGTCCTTCCATCCCTGAGTCCCATCCCTGTTCTCCCCATCCCTGTGTCCCCATCCCCGTGTCACCATCCCTGTGTCCTATCTCTGTTCTCCCCATCCCCATGTCCCATCCTCGTGTCCTGTCCCCGTGTCCCAATCCCTGTGTCCCCCATCCCTGTGTCCCCCATCCCAGTGTCCCCATCCCCATGTCCCCCATACCCATGTCCCAATCCCTGTTCCCCATCCCTGTGTCCCATCCCTGTTCTCCCCATCCCCATGTCCCATCCTCGTGTCCTATCCCCGTGTCCCAATCCCTGTCCCCCATCCCTGTGTCCCCCATCCCAGTGTCCCCATCCCCATGTCCCCCATACCCATGTCCCAATCCCTGTTCCCCATCCCTGTGTCCCATCCCTGTTCTCCCCATCCCCATGTCCTATCCCCGTGTTCCCCCATCCCCGTGTCCCCATCCCAGTGTCCTGTATCCCATCCCTGTGTCTTATCCCAGTGTCCCCATCCCCTTGTCCCCCATACCCATGTCCCAATCCCTGTGTCCCATCCCTGTTCCCCCCATCCTGCCGTGCTCCCCGCTCCCTGCAGCTGGAGCACGGGTCCCTCCCGAGGTGGGGACACTGCTGAGGAGGGGACACTGACAGTGTCACTGCTGTCCCCGAGGTTCGGTTGGTGCCTGTGGTGCCCTGATAACGCCGGGAGCTGCCCTGGGGGTGCTGCTGGTGGGATAAGGAGGGCCAGGCAGGGAGGGTTCGGTTCTTTGGGCTTCTGCTGCTCCAGAGATTGAAAAGTCCCTGGGGCTGGAATTGGGGCAGTTTGGGGCAGTCTGGGGGGCAGCCCTGGAGCTGGAATTGGGGCAGTTTGGGACAGGGCAGTTTGGGATAGCTCTGGGGCTGGAATTGGGGCAGTTTAGGATGGCCCTGGAGCTGGAATTGGGGCAGTTTGGGACAGGGCAGTTTGGGATAGCTCTGAGGCTGGAATTGGGGCAGTTTGGGATGGCCCTGGAGCTGGAATTGGGGCAGTTTGGGATGGCCCTGGAGCTGGAATTGGGGCAGTTTGGGACAGGGCAGTTTGGGATAGCTCTGGGGCTGGAATTGGGGCAGCTCTGGGGCTGGAATTGGGGCAGTTTGGGATGGCCCTGGAGCTGAAATTGGGGCTGTTTGGGACAGGGCAGTTTGGGACAGATGTGGGGCTGGAATTAGGGCAACTCTGGGGCTGGAATCAGAGCAGTTTGGGATAGCCCTGGAGCTGGAATCAGGGCACTTTGGGACGGGCAGTTTGGGATGGCCCTGGAGCTGGAATTGAGGCAGTTTGGGATGGAGCAGTTTGGGATGGCGCTGGGGCTGGAATTGGGGCAGTTTGGGACACCCCTGTGCTGATTTGGTGCCTTTCTGTGGGGTTTGTGAGGGCTGGTGCTTCCCGTGTGTTCTGGGATCAGCCGTGGACGTTCTCCCTCCCCATCCCTCCCCAGGCTGCTCTGCCACCCCTGGGCCCCGTCTGGGGCGGATGCTGCCTGTTCTTTATTTATTTTGCCCTCAGAAAGATTTTGTTTTCTCTCCATGAGAGCCTCTCCTCGCAGCCTTTTTGCCTCTGGAGTGCCGGCAGCTTCCCTGGAGCTTGAGAACACAGCTAACCCTGGCTGACAAAAAGCCCTTTTCCCCTCTGGCCTGTGCTGTTCCCTCCATGTCCCTGATTGTCCCTAGAACTCTGAAATGCCAGCAGGAAATCCCAGCCCCAAAATCCCTGAGGAATGGGGGAGCTGTGGGATGCTCGTGGTCCTTGCCTGGCTTGGTTGAAGTGTTTTAGGGGCTTGCTGTGGGGTTGTGACCCCAGGTGGCAGCTCTTGGGGACACTGAGAGCCACTCGCTGGCCTCAGGGAACCACCTCGGAACAGGAAAAGCCTCGATTTCCAACAAAATCCCAGGTTTTGGTGGCTTTTCTGCCACTTCCCTCTTCTCTTTTGTGGTTCCTGTGGCGTCTCCCAGCCGATGTAGAGCCCATGGGGTGATGCAGCCCCTTTCCTATGGATATTGGGATAGTGGGATATTGGGATTTTTGGACATTGGGATGTCAGGAATTTTGGATATTGGGACATTGAGATATTGGGAATTTGGGATATTGGGGCATTGGGATATTTGGATATTAAGATATTTGGACATTGTGATTTTGGGATATTGGGATATCGGGAATTTGGGATATTGGAACATTGAGATATTGGGAATTTGGGATGTTGGGGCATTGGGATAGTTGGATATTGGGAATTTGGGATATTGGGACTTTGGGATATTTGAATATTGGGATATTTGGACATTGTGATTTTGGGATATTGGGATATTGAGAATTTGGGATATTGGACATTGAGATGTTGGGAATTTGGGATATTGGGACATTGGGATATCAGGATTTGGGGATATTTGGATATTGGGATATTTGGACATTGTGATTTTGGGGTATTGGGATATCGGGATATTGTGAATATGGGATATCGGGACATTGAGATATTGGGATTTTGGGAATTTGGCCTATTGGGACATTGGGATATTTGGACATTGTGATTTTGGGATATTGGGATCATTGCCTACCTGCTGGCAGGGCGGGGAGCGATGCTCCGGCCCCCACGTCCTGCCCAGGGGAGGAAGCAGCTGTTTCCCACTGCCGAGGGGTATTTTTAACCCAAAATCGATGGGAGGGTTTGTCTGGGCTGAAAGCGAAGAACCACCTGGGCTCCTCTTCCTGCCCGGCCCCGCAGCTGCGGCTTTCCCCTGCTCCACACCCCGAGCTCAACTTCTCACCCAGGAATTCCTGCCCAAACCACGCTGACACCGCATTCTCCCTAAAAATCCCCCCCGTGGGGTAGCACCTCTCCCTTGTCCCACCCCATGGGGCGCCTCGCTCCTTCCCAAGCCCTCCTAACGCCGATATTTTTGTTTCCCACGGTTGTTTTCGCAGCTCCAGTTGCTGTGGTATCCAGGGAGCCCTCCTCCTCCTCCTCCTCCTCCTCCTCCTCCCGCTGCAGGAGCTGCACGCCGGGCGTTGCTAAGGTCGCCTCCGCGGTAACATGCACATCCTGTTTACACCTTCATCCCGACAACTTGGGCTCGGATAGAGCCGCCCGTTCCCCCCGGGAAGCCCCCAGGGAAGGAGCCACACGGAGCATCCCCCACCGGAGCCGCCGGAGCCGCGAGCGAGGCCGCCCCAGGAGCGCCGCGCCGGTGGCACCGTCGCCGCGACAAGATGACGAACAACGTGGCCGACCACCACCCCGGGAACTCGGTGGCCGAGGGCAGCCATGAGGGGGACTTTGGGTGCTCCTTGGTGGAGCTCAGGAACCTCATGGAGCTGAGGAGCGCCGAGGCCGTGGCCCGGCTCAATGACTCCTATGGCGGCGTCCAGAACGTCTGCAAGAGGTTGAAGACGTCGCCGGTCGAAGGTGAGTGGCCCTGCCATGGGCTGGGGTTGTCACCTGTGGGGTTATCACCTCCAGGATGGAGACACATATGGAGGTGATGTCTAAGGGTGGTGGCTCCCACAGTCTGTGGTTGTCACCTGTGAGGTTGTCACCTCCAGGATGGAGACACATGGAGGTGATGTCCGAGGGTGGTGGCTCCCACGGTCTGTGGTTGCCATCTCTGGGGTTGTCACTTCCAGGATGGAACCATGTGAAGGTGACATTCAAGGGTGGTGGCTCCCACGATCTGGGGTTGTCAGCTCCAGCATGGAGCCATGTGAAGGTGACACCTGAAGATGGTAGCTTGCAGGGTCTGGGGTTGTCAACTTTGGGATTGTCACCTCCAGGATGGAGCCATGTGAAGGTGGCACCCGCAGATGGTGGCTGCCACGGTCTGGGGTTGTCACCTCCAGGATGGATCCACATGGAGATATCGTCCAAAGGTGGTCTGGGGTTGTCACCTCTGGATTGGAGCCATGTGAAGGTGACACTCGAGGGTGGTGGCTCTCATGATCTGGGATTATCACCTCCAGGGTTGTCACCTCCAGGATGGAACCATGTGAAGGTGACATCTGAGGGTGGTGGCTCCGGTGGCTGTCATGTGGCCTGGGGGTGTCACTTTTGGGATGGAACCACATGAATGTGACACTCGATGGTGTCTCCAGCGGCTGTCCCATGGTCTGGGGTTGTCACCTCTGGGATGGTCAGAGATGTGGGATCTGGCCTTCTCCGGCTGTTCCCTGTTCAATCATTTACGGAGTGGGAGGGGAGGTGTAAAGGTTGGAGGGCGCTGGTGAGGTGGCCGGGTGTTACCTGCAGCTGTTGGTGGCACTTTGGGTGATGGACATGGACAGTGCGTCCCCAAAGGGGGTGGGGGATGCACCCAGGGATGGGGAGGTGGGACCAAGTCCCTCCTGGTCTGAGGGTGCTCCGAGGAAAACCTGGGCAGTGCAGCTGGGGTGGTGGCCGTGACACCTGGGGTCACCTCTGGAAGGATCTCAGGGTGGCACCTCTGCCCTCACGGTCTGGGCTGGCTTTTGGGGTCCCCTCAGCAGCGGGGCTGGTGGCACTGAGGGGGTGCAGGGGCAGAGAGCTCCTGATTCCAGCTCTGAGGGGTTTCCTGGAGCTGTGGGATGGGAACTGGGCCCTGGGGCTGTGGGATGGGGGCTCAGCCCTAAAACTGTGGGATGGGGACTTGACTGTGACAATCTGGGATGATGACACAGCCCTGGAGCTGTGGGATGGGGGCTCAGCCCTAAAACTGTGGGATGGGGACTTGACTGTGACAATCTGGGATGATGACACAGCCCTGGAGCTGTGGGATGGGGGCTCAGCCCTAAAACTGTGGGATGGGGACTTGACTGTGACAATCTGGGTTGGGAACACAGACCTGGAGCTGTGGGATGGGGACTCAGCCCAAAAGCTGTAGGAAGGGGACAATGCTGTGACAATCCGTGGGTACTGAGCCCTGGAACTGTGGTATGGGGACTCTTGGGGACTCAGCCCTGTAGCTGTGGGATGGGGACTCAGCTGGGACAATCTGTGGGATATTTTTAGTGCTGCAAGGGGGGGGTTTGCAGCTTTCCAGCTGCGAGCGGGACCGGGAAGGAGAGACAATATCGGGATGTCGTTCGAGAAGGGGGGGAAATCCCGGTGGAAATACGAAGCTCAGGTCACAAAACAATGTGCTCGGCCTTGCCAAAGTGGGATCACGCTGCTTTGGGGCGGGAAGAGAGGCAGGAGGAGAACCCAAAAGGTTCTTCTAGGGGAGGTGAAGGGTTCAGTCCCACCCTGGCACATGCCTGCCATGGAGCTGAGCTGTCCCAAATCCCGCTGGAAAGGTTCTCTCCTCCAAATCCTCGGGGATTTTTGGCAAGACCAAAACCCCAAGGGAACCTGTGGCACCTCTGTCTGACCCCACTGAGTGGGGTCAGCTTGGTGTCCTTGTTTCCAGATGTTTGTCCCCATCCCCATTCTCGTTGTCCCTCTGCTTGTCACCCTTCTGGGGTGGCACAGGGCCTTGTCCTCCTGCGTGTCACCAGCAGGGCCAGCCCGGGGTGTCCTGCCAGCACCCCTGTCCTGCTGTCGGATCCTTTAGGATCCTGTTCTGGAGTGCTTTGATCCCACCTGGATCCCTTCTGAGCCTCGGTGCCACCCTGTGCTGCAGGACTGGTGTCCCCTCTCCAGCCTGGCACTGTCCTCATGGGCAAACACTGTCCACAGTCCCCCAGAGCCCTCCTTGGGGTCCCCAGTGAGGGGTCCCCGGTGTCACTTTGGGGTCTGCTGGTTCTGGCAGCTCCAGCAGCCCCAAAACCCTCAGGGCTGCTCCAGAAGCGGCTTTGGGGTGCCACGAGCGGGTGGTGGCTCCTCTGAGTCACCCGTGTCCCCTGGGTGCCTGGTGCCAGCACAGCCACCCTGACTCACCCCCAGCCCCATTCCTGCGGGGGATCTCCTCGTGCCACCCCACAGCCGCTGTCCCCAGGCAGAGCAGGGACTGGTGACAGCTCCCTGCTGTCACGTGTGGCCTCCACCCAAAATTTCTGCCCCATTTCTGTGCCAGTCCTGACCCCAGAGTGGCCCCATGGGTGCCACCTGCCCAGGGCTGCTGCTTTTTGTCACCTTGTAATCGGTCCCCCACACCCTGCAGTGGCATTTGGGTGGCACGTGCTCTTTGTCACCCTCCCTGTGCCAGCACAGAGCCACCAAACCCCCCCAGTTCCCCAGGGAGGGTGGGGGACAGCCCTGGGATCGTTCCCATGGGTGGGATCTGCTTTGGGATCTGTGTCCTGTGGGACCATCCCGTGTCCCCGTGTGTCCCCACGTGTGTCCCCACGGCTCCGTGGCCATGAGCCACATTTTCCACCCTCTGGTCGGGAATGGAGGCCGGGACATGCCAGGATCCTGCTCAGCCTCCTCGTCACGGCTGGGTGGGGACAGCCCGGCTGCTGTGCCAGCTGCCAGCTGCCAGCTGTCCCCTCCCTGCAGCTGGGCTGGAGCGGGAGGGGATCGATCCTGCTTCAGGGACACGGGGCGGCACGGGGGGTGTCCCCAGAGTGACACAGGGCTGACAGAAAGGTGTCCCCAGAGTGACACAGAGCTGGCAGGGAGGTGTCCCCTGAAATGACAGAGCTGCCAGGGAGGTGTCCCCCAGAGTGACACCGGGCTGTTAGGAAGGGCATCCCCTGGTGTGACATGGAGCTGGGAGGAGGGTGTCCCCCAGAGTGACACAGGGCTGGCACAGGGGTGACCCCAGGGTGACACAGGGCTGGCACGGGGGTGTCCCCAGGGTGACACAGGGCTGGCAGGGAGGTGTCCCCAGGGTGACACAGGGCTGGCACGGGGGTGTCCCCAAAGTGACATGGAGCTGGCAGGGAAGTGTCCCCTGGAATGACAGAGCTGGCAGGGAGGTGTCCCCCAGAGTGACATGGTGCTAGCAGGGAGATGTCCCCACAGTGACACAGCGCTGGCAGGGAGTGTCCCCCAGAGTGACAGAGCTGGCAGGGAGGTGTCCCCTGAAATGACAGAGCTGCCAGGGAGGTGTCCCCCAGAGTGACACCGGGCTGTTAGGAAGGGCATCCCCTGGTGTGACATGGAGCTGGGAGGAGGGTGTCCCCCAGAGTGACACAGGGCTGGCAGGGGGTGTCCCATACAGTGACACGGCTGGCAGGGGGGTGTCCCCTGGAATGACTCGGAGCTGTCCCCTGAGTGCGAGGCCGGGTCCCCTGTCACTGCCAGGCTGCTCCAGGCACCGCAGGGATGTGCCCAGGGCCACCAGGGCCATTATTCCTGGAGCATCCCGGGACCTGGCAGTGCCCGGGGACATCTTAAGGTGGAGAAGGACGGGAGTGGGGGGGTCCCTTAAGGTGGTGCTGGGCAGGGGGGGCTGCTCTGTCTGGGGACACAGCCGTGTCACCCACTGCTGCCTGGTGGGACCCTGTCACCATTTATGGCTTTATTAGGGGTGGCTGTGTCACTTTGCCACTGTCACCCCTGGCTGGTGGGACCCCATGAGCATTTATGGCTTTATTAGGGGTGGCCACATCACTTTGCCACTGTCACCACCACCAGCTCATGTCCTGGTACCCCCTCAGCCCTTGTGGCTTTGTGGGGGTGGCTGTGTCACATTGCCACTGTCCCCTCCTGGGACCCCCCTCAACATTTATGGCTTTATTAGGGGTGGCCGTGTCACTTTGCCACTGGCACCCACTGCTGCCTGGTGGGACCCTGTCACCATTTATGGCTTTATTAGGGGTGGCCACGTCACTTTGCCACTGTCACCCACTGCTCCCTCCTGGGACCCCCCTCAGCATTTATGGCTTTATTAGGGGTGGCTGTGTCACACTGCCACTGTCCCCTCCTGGGACCCCCCTCAGCATTTATGGCTTTATTAGGGGTGGCACTGTCACCCCTGAGTGGTGGGACCCCATGAGCATTTAAGGTTTTAATAGGGGTGGCCACGTCACTTTGCCATTGTCACCATCACTGCTTTGTGTCCTGGTGCCCCCTCAGCCCTTGTGGCTTTATGGGGGACATTGCCACTGTCACCCCCTGTCCCCTCCTGGAACTCTGTCACCATTCATGGCTTTATTAGGGGTGGCTGTGTCACACTGCCATGTCCCCTCCTGGGACCCCCCTCAACATTTATGCCTTTAATATGGGTGGCCCTGTCACTTTGCCACTGTCACCCATCTCTCATCCCGAAACCCCGCTGGCATTTATGGCTGTATCAGAGGTGGCCCTGTCACTTTGTCACCCACTGCTCCATCCCAAAACCCCGCTGGCATTTATGGCTGTATCAGAGGTGCCACCTTGCCACGGCTGCCCGGCGCTGCCTGTAGGGCTCAGGAGGGGCTCAGCCTCCCTTTCATTCCCTGTTTTTCCCCATTTTTCCCCATTTTTCCCCCATCCCCGCTCCCAGCTCCGTGTCCTGCTCCCTCCCTGTCTCCCACCCTTTTCCAGCAGCAAATCCCAGCTCGGGTCTGGTGTCCCCAGGGCTTGGGGACATTCCTGTGGCTCCAGGGGCTGGCATGGGCAGGGCTCAGGGGGCCACGGGCGCTGCCGGTGCCAGAATTGCCCAGAATTACCCAGAATTGCCCAGATTTGCCCAGAATTACCCAGAATTGCCCAGATTTGCCCAGATTTACCCAGATTTATGGCTCATTTGATGTAAACAAGGCTACCGGTGCCAGCTGGCAGCACCTGGGCACTCGCCAGGCTGCAGCCTGATAGATTATTTGTTTGTTTTATTTAGTTATTTATTTGCTCATTGTTTGGTTTATTTATAGTTTGTTTGATTGATTTGTTTATGTTTTTATATAGTTCTATTTTATCTTCTAATGTGTTATTTATTAATACCTTTGTTTATAATTTATGTATATTTTATTTATTTATACTTTATTTTTATGTTTTTATTTTATATGTTTTGTTTATATTTTGTTTATGCTTTATACTTTATTTAATTTATTTGTTGATACTTAATTAATTTATATTTTAATTTTATTCTTTTTATTTATTTATACTTTATGTATATTTTAATTTTAATTCATTTATTTATACTTTATATTTTCATTTTAACAATTTTAGTTCTTTGTGTATACTTTGTTTAGATTATAATTCTTATATAATTTATGTATCTGTTTATATTTAATTTATAATTTGTTTTTATTTAGATCATTTATTTGTTGATACTTTATATTTTATTATTATGTGTTTATTTGTTTACATTTATAATATATTATTTAATTTATTTATTTGTTTATACTTTATTTATATGTTACTTTTTGTTTATATTTTAATTTTAGTTTATTTATATTATTTCTAATTTATTTATATTTAGCTTTTGTTTATGCTTTATTTATATATTTGTATTTTTATTTAGTTAATTTTATATTTTATTTATTTATTTGTTATTTATTTATTTAATTATTTATTTATTTGCACCTTGGCTCCCCACTGCCAGCACCACCCGGGACAGGCAGGGAGCTGCTCCGGGATGAATTCCAGAGGGACAAGAGTGGGATTTGCCCTCATCCCTGCTTTCCCACCCTCCAGGCCTGTCCGGGAACCCCACGGACCTGGAGAAGCGGCGCCAGGTCTTCGGCCAGAACTTCATCCCCCCGAAGAAGGCCAAGACGTTCCTGCAGCTGGTGTGGGAGGCGCTGCAGGACGTGACGCTGATCATCCTGGAGATCGCCGCCATCATCTCCCTGGGGCTCTCCTTCTACCACCCCCCCGGCGGGGACAACGAGCGTGAGTCCGGGATGGGCTCCGGGATTGGGTCCTTCCCTGTGGGAATGGGGGTTTGGGATGGGTGCTCCGGGATCGGGTCCTTCCCTGTGGGAATGGGGGTTTGGGATGGGCTTCGGGATCGGGTCCTTCCCTGTGGGAATGGGGGTTTGGGATGGGTGCTCCGGGATCGGGTCCTTCCCTGTGGGAATGGGGGTTTGGGATGGGTGCTCCGGGATCGGGTCCTTCCCTGTGGGAACGGGGGTTTGGGATGGGTGCTCCGGGATCGGGTCCTTCCCTGGGGATCAGGGGTTTGGGATGGGCTTCGGGATTGGGTCCTTCCCTGTGGGAATGGGGGTTTGGGATGGGCTTCGGGATCAGGTCCTTCCCTGTGGGAATGGGGGTTTGGGATGGGTGCTCCGGGATCGGGTCCTTCCCTGTGGGAATGGGGGTTTGGGATGGGCTCCGGGATCGGGTCCTTCCCTGTGGGAATGGGGGTTTGGGATGGGCTTCGGGATCGGGTCCTTCCCTGTGGGAATGGGGGTTTGGGATGGGCTTCGGGATCGGGTCCTTCCCTGCGGGAATGGGGGTTTGGGATGGGTGCTCCGGGATCGGGTCCTTCCCTGCGGGAATGGGGGTTTGGGATGGGTGCTCCGGGATCGGGTCCTTCCCTGTGGGAATGGGGGTTTGGGATGGGCTTCGGGATCAGGTCCTTCCCTGTGGGAATGGGGGTTTGGGATGGGTGCTCCGGGATCGGCCCCTTCCCTGTGGGAATGGGGGTTTGGGTTGGGCTTCGGGATTGGGTCCTTCCCTGTGGGAATGGGGGTTTGGGATGGGTGCTCCGGGATCGGGTCTTTTCCTGTGGGAATGGGGGTTTGGGATGGGTGCTCTGGGATCTGCTCTGTTCTCTGTGGGGATATCCTGGGATCTGCCCCTTCCCTGGGGGAACAGGGATTGGGATGGGGGAGTTGGGATGTGCCCCATTCCCTATGGGAGCAGGGATTTGGGATGGCCACTCCAGGATCGGCCCCATTCCCTGTGGGGATATCCTGGGATCTGTCCTGTTCCCTGTGGGAGCAGGGATTTGGGATGGAGGTGTTGGGATGTGCCCCATTTCCTGTGGGAACAGGATGTTTGGGATGGGATAGGGGCGTTGGGTGGTGGCATCTCCCCATCTTTGGGGTCGCTGTGGGAGGAGCAATTATCCAATGGGGAATTCTCTCCAGGGGTATGTATGGGGTTATCTATTCCCTTGGGCAGTGTGTGGGGTTATCCAAGCAGGAATTCCCTGCTCCAGTCAGTGTGTGGGGTTATCCCATGGGAATTCTCTCAGGCAGTGTGTGGGGTTATCCCAGGCAGTGTGTGGGGTTATCCCGGGCAGTGTGTGGGGTTATCCCACAGGAATTCTCTCAAGCAGTATGTGGGATTATCCCATGGGAATTCTCCCGGGCAGTGTCTGGGGTTATCCCAGGCAGTGTGTGGGGTTATCCCGGGCAGTGTGTGGGGTTATCCCGGGCTGTGTGTTCAGTTATCCCGGGCAGTGTGTGGGGTTTATCCCACGGGAATTCTCCCGGGCAGTGTGGGGGTTATCCCGGGCAGCGTGTGGGGTTATCCTGGGCAGTGTGTTCAGTTATCCCGGGCAGCGTGTGGGGTTATCCTGGGCAGTGTGTTCAGTTATCCCAGGCAGTGTTTGGGGTTATCCTGGGCAACGTGTGCGGTTATCCCATGGGAATTCTCCCGGGCAGTGTGCGGGCAGTCCACGGGCGGCGTGGAGGACGAGGGCGAGTCGCAGGCGGGCTGGATCGAGGGCGCTGCCATCCTGTTCTCCGTCATCATCGTGGTGCTGGTGACGGCCTTCAACGACTGGAGCAAGGAGAAGCAGTTCCGGGGCCTCCAGAGCCGCATCGAGCAGGAGCAGAAGTTCACGGTGATCCGCAAGGGCCAGGTGATCCAGATCCCCGTGGCCGAGATCGTGGTGGGGGACATCGCCCAGATCAAGTACGGTGAGTGGAGCTGGGGCTGTCCCTCCCCTGGATCCCCCTCTAACGCAGCTGCGGTGTCCTGGATCGCTCTGGGATGATGGGCACAGCCTGTCCTGGGTCCCAGCCGTGGGCAAGCTTAGCGAGCAGCTCTTGAAGTGATTTCAGCTCCTTGGTGAATTCATCTCTTAAGTGATTTCAGCTCCTTGGTGAATTCATCTCTTTGGTAAATTCAGCTCTGAAGTGATTTCAGCTTCTTGGTGCATTCAGCTCTTTGGTGAATTCATCTCTTAAGTGATTTCAGCTCCTTGGTGAATTCAGCTCTCTGGTGATTTCATCAGCTCTTTGGTTAATTCATCTCTTAAGTGATTTCAGCTCTTTGGTAAATTCAGCTCTTTGGTGATTTAAGCAGTTCAGTGATTTCAGCTCTTTGGTGAATTCATCTCTTAAGTGATTCCAGCTCCTTGGTGAATTCAGCTCTGAAGTCATTTCATCTCTTTGGTAAATCCAGCTCTTAGTGATTTCAGCTCTGGTGAATTCAGCTCTGTGGTGAATTCAGCCCTTCAGTGATTCCAGCTCTTTGGTGAATTCAGCTCTGAAGTCATTTCATCTCTTTGGTAAATCCAGCTCTTGGTGATTTCAGCTCTGGTGAATTCAGCTCTGTGGTGAATTCAGCCCTTCAGTGATTCCAGCTCTTTGTTCACTAAGTGCCTCAGCAGACGCAGGGCTGAGAGAGGAGAAGGCTGTATGAGGTTCCACAGCTGTGTCTTTATTGGCAGCTCCTGCAAAGCATTTCAGTGTCAGCTCTTCTGCCAAAATGGGCAGAAACGGGGCTTATGTAGGGTACAGGAATTGTCCGATGGCCAGGCTCGAGGTGAATATCACCTATGGTCTTACAGAGAGATCATGAGGGTCTGAAGGAGGAAGAGGGGCTTCTTTGGTCCACTCATCATGACTTGGCACTTCTTATCTTGGGCAAGTGACCTCCAGGGAGGCCTCGCAGGGCCTCTGGCTGCTGCACTCCTCCCCGCTTCTCCATCGGAAATCAGGGAAGAAATTATGATGTCTGCTCCCCATCAGAAGGTTGAAGGATAGCTTTATTAAAACTATATTGCATTAATATACTATTTAAAGAGATACTATCCAATTCCACATGCTTAATTCTTACTTACCTAACTAATTAACTACAAACTCATGACTCTGCTGAGAGTCCCACGCACAGCAGCTGTGTCTGCCCCATCCCTGGCAGCTCCTTGGGATCATGGAAGTTTGTCCCTGCCCATGGAATGGGATGGGATTTAAAATCCTTTCAACCCAAAGCAGTCTGGAATTCTATAATTCCAGGATCTCCATAACCCTGCCCAAAATATTTCAAAATATTCTCTATTGGTCACTGAACCCAAACAACCTTCACCAGAATCCAATCCAACAATGAGTTCAGGTAAAATCTCCACACCAAATTCCACATGGGGAAAACAAAGGAGCAGAGATAAAGATTGTTTTCTCTTCTTCTCCCTGTGCTTCTCCTGAGAGACAGAATTGTGTCTCTGTCCTGAGAATGTGAATGCCACACTCCTCCAGCCCTTCTCCCTTGAGGACACTCACCTTCCCTTTTTGCCCTGGAACTTTAAGGAGCTTCTGGATCAGAATTAGTGTATTTTATCAGTTTGTATTAGTTTATTTTCCCAGAAACCTTGTCCCTGTTGAGGATATTTCCTTATCCAGATGTTGAGGAATACTTCCTTGGCCAGGAGATGTTGGGGAGTGTTTCCTCATCCGGGAGGTTTTGGGGAACATTTCTTTATGCAGGAGGTTTTGGGGAACATTTCTTTATCCAGGAGATTTTGGGGAACATTTCTTTATGCAGGAGGTTTTGGGGAACATTTCTTTATCCAGGAAATTTTGGGGAACATTTCTTTATGCAGGAGGTTTTGGGGAACATTTCTTTATGTAGGAGGTTTTAGGGAACATTTCCTCATCCAGGAGATGTTGCTGGATATTTCCTTATTCAGGAGATGCTGGGGAATATTTCCTTACCCAGGAGTTGCTGGGGAATATTTCCTTGGCCTGGAGGTCCTGGTGGATGTTTCCTTATCCAGGAGCTGCAGCCCTTGGGATCCATCAGGCCCTGCTCCTCGTTTCCCAGGGGGAATATTCCTCCCATTCAGGAAGGAGATTGATCCAGCATCGTGTTTGTTTTCCCAAGGGCCCGATTCCATACTTGGCAGGTGGATAGGGTGGATTTTGGATGCATCAGGAGCTCTGGGAAGGATTCATTAAAACCAAATGGGGAAACACTGAGCAAAATCCTCCCCAGGACTCTGCAGCGAGGATTTGGGAGCTCTTGGATTTCATTGGATTGCACCTGTCCCTTACAACCCCCACCTGCTGCTTCTCCTCCCTCTGGAGCTGGAGTTTTGGATCCTTTTGGAGCACTCCTGTGGGCTGGGGCAGGCAGGCTGGGCTGATCCCTGGTTTTCCTCCTCTCCCAGGTGATCTCCTGCCAGCGGACGGGATCCTGATCCAGGGCAATGACCTGAAGATAGATGAGAGCTCGCTGACAGGGGAGTCAGACCAGGTGAAGAAATCCATGGATAAAGACCCCATGCTGCTGTCAGGTGAGGCTTCAGGGCTGGGATCAGGGTGTGTCCTGCTCTCAGGGAGGTGTCCAAGGCCAGGCTGGGTGGGACTTGGAGCAATCTGGGATAGGGGAGGTTGGCCCTGTCCGTGGCAGGGGGCGGAAGGTTCTTCTGAGTCAAAGATGCTTTGTTTTTAGAATTTATACTAGATACTAAATAAATGCACTTACACATGTGATAGAAGGGAAATAGTCTTGGTAGGTATTCATTTGGACTGGGGCTGCTACATCAAGTAATCATTAAAGAATTCCTCCTTTTAGGAGTCGGTTAGAAGCTCCAAGTCTGGGGTTGTGTGGGATGGGAACTGGGGGTCTCACCTGTGTGCCCACGGCGTTGCTGCCCTGCCAGGTACCCACGTGATGGAGGGCTCGGGCAGGATGGTGGTGACTGCCGTGGGCATCAACTCCCAGACAGGGATCATCTTCACCCTCTTGGGAGCAGGAGAAGGGGACGAGGAGAAGAAAGTGAAGAAAGGTAAGGACATGTCCTGAACCTGCCTTTTCCCTCCTTTTCCCTTTCCTGGGAAGCATCCACAGGCTCCTTCCACATCGGGGTCAGCTCCCCCGGCCCAGACAGGAACAGGGAGAGGTTGGGGGTCCCTCCCTGTCCCCTCCACCTGGTGCAGGTGCTCCCAGACCTCTTTAGGACCCTTCTCCATCCTGGAGCTGTGAGGTGGGGGAGTCAAGGATCCCCTGGTGGGCAACTCCCCCGTGGTGCTCGTTGCCCACCCTGTGGTGGTGGGAAGGTGAGTCCTGGGTGCCCACAGGGTGTTTTTAGCCCATCCAAACCCTGCAGGACTTGGCTGAGGATCTCCTGAGCATTTCCTGAGCTCCCAGGGGGAAAGGAGGGGATGGCAGGAAGCAGAGGACAGCAGCCAGGCCGAGGTGTTCCCATTGTGCTGGGGCTGGAGTGCTCTCCTGTCTCAGCTTTCACATCCAGCTGTTTATTCCCTGCTGGGGAAGCTCCCCGTGTCCCTGATGCCCTGCTCAGCAGGTTTGGCCTCACTGGGATCAGGCACTGGCAACAGCAGCAGGCTGGCACTGCCAGCTGCTCTGGCATCCCCGCGGCAGGGAGCCCTTCCCAGGAGGGGATGCCAGGTGGGAGAGGCTCCCGGGCTGTGCTGGCTGCCAGCTCCCAGCTGGATCCTGCATTTCCCAGCTGGATCCTGCATTTCCCAGCTCCCAGCTTGATCCTGCCTTCCCCAGCTGGATCCTGCCGCTCCCAGCTCTGGGTGTGGATCCTGCCTTCCCCAGTTGGATCCTGCCTTTCCCAGCTCCAACCTGATCCTGCCTCCCCACCTATGGGTGTGGATCCTACCTTCCCCAGCTCCCAGCTGGATCCTGCCTCTCCCAGCTCCAGGATCGCCAGGATTTGGGAGCTTTGGAGCTCCTGGGTTCAGCTGCCACCGTGGAGATGGCAGGACAAGATGCCCTGGGAATGGCACTGCCCTGGGATCCACCCAGTGCTTGGAGCTTTCCCAGCCTTCAAGCTCAATGGATGTGGGAGCAGAGCAGGCCGCGGGGTGCCACCAGTTTGTCCCCACGGGAGCTGTGGGGTGGCATCAAACCCTTGTCACCTGAAGCTGGTGGAGGTGCAGCAGCCATGGGCACCCCCGTGTGCCACCTGGACAGATTTTGGGGCGGTCACACCTCCCTGCTCTGGGTCTGGGGCTGCCCATGGTGGGGGACAAGTCTGAGCTTCCCATCTGGATCTGATGGCAGTGGGAGGGAAGGACCTGGAGCTGCAGGAGGGTTTCTTCTGAAAATCTGCTCCATGGATCTGATGGCAGCGGGAGGGAAGGACCTGGAGCTGCAGGAGGGTTTCTTCTCCTGAAAATCTGCTCCATGATTTCTCCTCCTGAAAACCTGAGGCACCTCCAGCACCCTCGATGCACTCTGCGGGTTTTGGGGGTGATTTGCAGGTGGGAAAAATCAGAATCCTTGGCAATGGGGTGCCCAGGGAGCTCTGGAGCCTCGAGCAGTGCGGACCAAGGCGAGGGTGACCACAGGAGTGACCCCCTCGGAGCATCCCAGGATGGGGAATTCGGCTCCGTGTGCTCAGCCCTCCCCCCTTTCTCTCTTTGAACAGGTAAAAAAAGCGGAGCCCCCGAAAACCGCAACAAAGGTAACGCCAGCCTCTCCATCCTTTGAACCAGCACCACACTAACTACCGAGCATTCCTCCTTCCTCTTCCTTCCTTCTCCTCATCAGTCTGTGCTCTTTGCTGCTCCGGCGGGACTCTCGCCTCGTTTCTCCGGGACAGGGTGCAAGGGTCCCCTGGCACGGCGTCCTGGTGTCCCCAAAACCATCCCCAAAACTGTCCCCAAAACCCCGGCACGGGCTGCTGGTGCCTTGGTGGGACTGCCCAGAAACAGAATGAAGGGAATAAAAAGCAGTTTTATTTACTGAAGGGCCTCCAGGTACATTTAGGCAGATGAAACCCAGCCAGAAATGGACCACGGGTTTCACGCTTTTATAAGTTTGGGTTGTTTGCGTATTGGGGGTTAATCTTCCAATTAAAGCTTCAGGTAATGAAGTCGTTTAACCCAAGTTTGCTCCTCCCCAAATCATTTTTGTTCCCATCTCTCTGGCTTGAGGCAGTGAGGTGTCCTTGATTGCCAGGCCTGGAGAGGAATTGTTTTGCAAAAATGGGAAAGCAGCAGCTCCCACTGTGTATAGAGTTTAGATTTACACACTAAAGAACTGCAGGATTACAAATGTACAGAAAAGAGAAAAGCTAAAATGTATAAATGCTAAAATTTATATATCTATAAAATGTATACATTTATAAAAGCTAAAATTTATAAATGTCCATAAAACTTATGGAAAAAAAGCTAAAATTTATAAATGTATGAAAAAGATAAAAGCTAAAATCCTCAGGCATCACTGGGATGAACCTTCCTGCTGTTCCTACATGGGGAAAAGCCATTTTTCAGGGAGGACAAGGCTCTTCCAGCGGGACTTCTGGCACGGCATCCCTTTCTTGGGATAGCTCCGTGAGTCCCAGCAGGGGTTTGGTGGTTGAGGTGCCCTCCTGGCATTCCTGGGATGAGATCTCTGCCAGGGCCTGGCCCACGGGACGCTTGCACCCTGTCCTGCCATGGCCTCGACTCCGTGAGCGTCTCCTCGCCAGTGTTTCTCACCCTGTTCTTTGCAGGCTGTGGAGGAAGCCCCATTTCTGCACCTCTCTCTGCACCCCTCTCTCTGTTTCTGTTTCTCTCTCTCTCTCAGCAGTTTGAGTTGCCCTCCTTGCCCTCAGGTGTGTCCGGGTGCTTTGTTGTGTCCGTGTCGGGTCTCTTGTCACCGTCGAGGTTCCCCTGTGGAGCTGCTCCGGGGTGGCCTCAGGAAGGGGACAGGTCCCGGGATGTTCTGCTGCTCCAGCAGCTCAGCACGAGCCTCTGGTGGGCTCCAAAGCTTCCAGGCGTGGGTTTCCCCCAGGGCAGCCTTCCAGCTGGATGAGCCCAGTTTTAGGAGCAGGAAGCCCGGCTGTCTCGGGTCCCCTAGGCGTGGTGGATGGATGGCTCCAGGCTGGGATTGGAGGCTCCCTGGCTCCCTGCTCTTCAGTCTCCATGCCAGTCTCTAACCCTCCCCTCCATCCCACCCCCTCCGTCACTTCCCTGGCCAGTGGTTCCTGCTGGGGACCTGGGGGCATCTCTGGGCTCATCCCAAAGCGCTCCCAGTCCTCTGCAGGCTTAGAGGCCAGAAGAGACCCCAAAATCTGGCCTAGAGGGTCTCTTGCAGAGGTGTGACGGGTGCCACAGTCACCTCTGAGGATCCCTTATCCATGGGCAGGGGGTAGATGGCAGAAAACCACCCCGGAGAGAGGTGGCAGGGCCCAGGACACGGAGCTTCCATGTGCTCGGACGCATGTGTGGTCGGGAGTGGTTCTTGTCCTGGATTTCTCTTTCTCTCTCTCTCTCTTTCTCTCTCTCTGCCACCACCATCCTCCTCAGTGGTGTCCTCCAGGCTGGCCTGGGTCTCTCCTGTTCACACGTGGTGTCTTGTTTTGCCCCCCGGGCTGTAGCTAAAACTCAGGATGGTGTGGCCTTAGAGATCCAGCCCCTGAAGAGCCAGGAGGGGGTGGAGAACGAGGAGAAGGAGAAGAAGAAGGTGAAGGTGCCCAAGAAGGAGAAGTCGGTGCTGCAGGGGAAGCTCACGCGCCTGGCGGTGCAGATCGGGAAGGCAGGTGAGTGACACTGACAATGACAGTGACCCCAGAGCTGGTGAGACAGGGCTGTCTCTGTCCCCTGTGTCCCCAGGGCTGGTGGGGAAGGGCTCTGCTTGTTCCCCAGTGTCCCCAGGGCTGGTGGGGACGGGCTGACCCTGTCCCGAGTGTCCCCAGGGCTGGTGGGGATGGGCTGTCCCTGTTCCCAGTGTCCCCAGGGCTGGTGGGGAAGGGCTGACCCTGTCCTGTGTCCCCTCACCTCATTCTTGTCCCCATCCCCAGTGACCCCAGAGCTGGTGAAGGGCTGTCCCTGTTCCCAGTGACCCCAGAGCTGGTGAAGGGCTGACCCTGTCCCCAGTGTCCCCAGGGCTGGTGAGGAAGGGCTGTCCCTGTCCCCTGTGTCCCCTCACCTCGTCCTCGTCCCCAGGGCTGATCATGTCGGCCATCACCGTCATCATCTTGGTGCTCTACTTCGTCATCGACACCTTTGGGGTGCAGGGCCGGCCCTGGCTGGCCGAGTGCACCCCCATCTACATCCAGTACTTCGTCAAGTTCTTCATCATCGGCGTCACCGTGCTGGTGGTGGCCGTGCCCGAGGGGCTCCCGCTGGCCGTCACCATCTCGCTGGCCTACTCCGTCAAGGTGAGGTTTGGGGCGGTGAGGAGGGATGGGGGTGACCGGGGTGAGCTCAGCCCTGACCTTCTGGGTGTTTGCAGAAAATGATGAAGGACAACAACCTGGTGAGGCACCTGGACGCCTGCGAGACCATGGGCAACGCCACGGCCATCTGCTCGGACAAGACGGGCACGCTGACCATGAACCGCATGACCGTGGTGCAGGCCTACGTGGGGGACACCCACTACCGCCAGATCCCCGACCCCGAGGCCATCCTGCCCAAAATCCTGGACCTCATCGTCCACGGCGTGGCCATCAACTCTGCCTACACCTCCAAAATCCTGGTGAGCTGCAGCACCGAAGCTCAGGGGTGTCCCGGTGCCTTGAGTGGGAATCTAGAACACAGGCTGGACAGAGTTAATGGAGTAAAGCAGGGATTTATTAAAATGTGACAGTGACCCCAGAGCTGCTGTGTCCCCTGTGTCCCCTCACCTTGTCCCCTGTTCTACCCGCCCAAGGTGAACCTTCAAGGACACACCTTGGCCAGCACAAGAACCTGCCCATGGCTCCACGACTCAGAGTCATGAGTTTTGACACTTTTATAAGTTTTGGTCCATTTCCATTTTGGGGTTAATTGTCCAATTCCAGCTCCAGGTGATGCAGTCCTATCCTCCCAGGTTGCTCTCCCCTATTCCCGGTTGTTTGGGGTTGTTTGTTGTTTTTGGGGGCTGAAGCTGCAGCGGTGCCCTTGGTTGTGGGGCTGGAAAAGGATTGTTCTGTGTGCCTGAGCTGTGAGGAGAGCTCGTGCAGTTCAGAGTTATTTATTAATGCAGCACAGAGCCTGGAAAACATAAAAGCTGAAAGTTAAGGCATCGTTCCATCCATCACTCCATCCATTGTTCCATCATCACTCCATCCTATTGTAAATGCAGGTGAACTGGTGGGCAGAAATACTGATGTCTGACTCAGCTCAGAAGGCTGAATGATTTCTTTATTACAACTATACTATAATACATTAGTATACTATTTAAAGGAGATACTAAAACTACAAATCTACTAAATCTAACTCACAACTCCTGACTCTCTCTGGAGAGCCCAGCCCCAGGTGGATTGGATTGGATTGGATTGGATTGGGTTGGATTGGATTGGATTGGATTGGATTGGCCACCAGGCTCAAACAATCCTCCCCAGAATCCAACCCAGCAATCACCCAGGTAAAGAATTCCACAAACACATTCCACGTGGGAAAAACAAGAAGCAGAAATAGAAATTGTTCTCTTTCTTCTGTATGAAAAAATACTGAGAGATCCAGAAACGTGCTTGCCACGCCTGGGGTTGGCCCCACCTCTCCATCCTTTTTTTACAGCCGCCGGAGAAGGAAGGGGGGCTGCCCCGCCAGGTGGGCAACAAGACCGAGTGTGCCCTGCTGGGCTTCGTGCTGGACCTGAAGCAGGACTACCAGGCCGTGCGCAACGAGGTGCCCGAGGAGAAGCTCTACAAGGTCTACACCTTCAACTCCGTGCGCAAGTCCATGAGCACCGTGCTGAGGAGCGGCGGCGGCGGCTTCCGCATGTACAGCAAGGGCGCCTCCGAGATCATCCTGCGCAAGTAAACCCCGCTGCTGCCCCAGCCCCCGGAGCTGGGGGGTCTGGCTGCCCCACGGGGCGAGGGGGGCATGGGGCTGGGTGTTGGGAGGTGCCCGGTGGGGTTTTGGGGAAGCTGGAGGGAAAGGGGATGTCCAGATGGAAGCAGGAATGGTTTTCGGGTGGGTTTTGGGGAGGTTGGAGTGGGCTGTGAGAAAGGGACAGCTCCCTTTTGTAGATGGGGTGTTAGGGATGTGCTGAGTGGTTTTTTGGGAAATCTGGAGGGGGCTGTGAGAAAGGGACAGCCCCTTTTCGTACATGAGGTGGTAGGGATGTGCTGAGTGTTTTTTTGGTGGTTTCGGGGAAGTTTGAGGGAGCTGTGAGAAAGGGACAGCCCCCTTTTGTAGATGGGGTGTTAGGAATGTGCTGAGTGGTTTTTTGGGTGGGTTTGGGAAGGTTGGAGGGGGCTGTGAGAAAGCGTTAGCCCCCTTTTGTGGAATATGCCAAGTGTTTTTTTGTGGTGGGTTTGGGAAATTTGGAGGGAGTTGTGGAAAGGGAATGTGCCCCTTTTTGGAAATTTGGGTGGCAGGAATGTGCTGAGTGGTTTTTGGGTAGGTTTAGGTAATCTGGAGGGGGCTGTGAAAAAGGGACAGCTCCTTTTTATAGATGGGGTGCCAGGAACGTGCTGAGTTGTTTTTGGGTGGGTTTGGGAAAGTTGGAGGGGGCTGTGAGAAAGGAATAGCCCCTTTTTTGGATGGGGTATTAGGAATGTGCTGAATGGTTTTTGGGTGGGTTTGGAAAATTTGGAGGGAGCTGTGGAAGGGGAATATGCCCCTTTTTGGAAATTTGGGTGGCAGGAATGTGCTGAGTAGTTTTTGGGTAGGTTTAGGTAATCTGGAGGGGGCTGTGAAAAAGGAACAGCTCCTTTTTAGTGAATGGAGTGCCAGGAACGTGCTGAGTGGTTTTTGGGTGGGTTTGGGGAAGTTGGAGGGAGTTGTGGAAGGGGAATGTGCCCCTTTTTGGAAATGGGGTGCCAGGAATGTGCTGAGTGTGTTTTGGGTGGATTTAGGAAATCTGGAGGGGACTGTGAAAAAGGAACAGCCCCTTTTTAGTGGCTGGGTTGTCAGGAACGTGCTGAGTAGTTTTTGGGTGGGTTTAGGTAATCTGGAGGGGGCTGTGAGAAAGGAACAGCCCCTTTTTAGTGGCTGGGGTGCCAGGAACGTGCCGAGTGGTTTTTGGGTGGGTTTAGGTAATCTGGAGGGGGCTGTGAAAAAGGAACAGCCCCTTTTTAGTGGCTGGGGTGCCAGGAACGTGCCACTGCCTCACCTCCCGCTCCCCTCAGGTGCACCAAGATCCTGGACAAGAACGGCGAGCCGCGGGTGTTCAAGGTGAAGGACAGGGACGAGATGGTGAAGAAGGTGATCGAGCCCATGGCCTGCCACGGGCTCAGGACCATCTGCCTGGCATTCCGGGATTTCCCTGCGGAGCCGGAGCCCGACTGGGACAGCGAGAACGAGATCCTGTCTGAGCTGACCTGCATCGCTGTGGTGGGGATCGAGGATCCCGTACGGCCCGAGGTACCAAATCCCACCTGGCCCCCCTGGCCGGGGCTGCTCCCGGCCCTTTTCCTGCTGCTCAGGGCTGTGATCCCCTCAGGAATTCCAGCAGCTCCCTGTGTCCATCCTGGATGTGCCCCCAAGGAATTCCAGCAGCTCTTCTATCTCCATCCCTAATTTCTCCTCAGGAATTCCAGCAGCTCCCTGTGCCCATCCTGGATGTTCCCCTCAGTATTTCATGTGTCCATCCCAGCTGTGCCCTCAAGGAATTCCAGCAGCTCCTCTGTGTCCATCCCAGATGATCCCCTCAGGAATTCCAGCAGCTCTTCTATGCCCATCCTGGATGTTCCCCCAAGGAATTCCAGCAGCTCCTCTGTGCCCATCCCTGACTTCCCCTCAGGAATTCCAGCAGCTCCCTGTGTCCATCCTGGATGTTCCCCCAAGGAATTCCAGCAGCTCCCTGTGTCCATCCTGGATGTTCCCTTCAGGAATTCCAGCAGCTCTACTATGCCCGTCCCTGATTTCCCCTCAGGAATTCCAGCAGCTCCTCTCTGCCCATCCCTGATGTGCCCCCAGCTCCCTGCTGTGGGCATTTCTCTCCCACTTTTGGACAAAACAATGCCACGGCACCCAAAATTCCCGATCCTTGGGGTCTGTGCTGCTCCAGGCTGCGCCAAAGGCGGATGGAAACAGCCAGGAAGAATCCCTGGGCTGCTGGAGCTGGTTTTCCCTCTGAGCTGTGTGCTGGCTAATGCAATAATCCCCCTGTTCCTGCCTCTGGATGCAGTTTGGAGCTCCCCTGGTCCCTGATGAGATGTTCAGGGATCTGGCAATCTGGGAATTGCATTAGGGATCCCCAGCTGCAGCGGCTCTGGAGGCTCCTGATTCGATTTGCTCATTGCTCACTCCAATTTCCTCTCTTCCCCCTCTGCTCCCTGATGGCTAAACCCAGCAGAGGGGTGGCAGAGGATGAAATTCCTGCTTTTATGGACGGCCTTGGCACCCAGGGAGGTGACAACAAGGTGGCAGTGAGGTCCCATCCCCTTGGGGTGGCAGATGCAGCTCCCCCACCCCTCCAGAGCCTTTTCCAGATCCTTTTAGGACGAGGAGGCAAAGATTTATTAAAATGTGGTGACAGCAACCCCAGAGCTGCTGGGGAAGTCCCTGTCCCCTGTGTCCCCTCACCTTGGGTTCTGAAACGCGGGTGAAAAATCAAACCCCACATTTCCAATAAAGATTTGTAGGGAATGGTTATGTTTATTTACAGTGCTGTGGACGCATGTCAGGACTCATTTCCTTTAATGGATATGTGAACCTCTGAGAACTCCTCATCCTTTTTTGTTACTCTTATTAATTTCTATATGTATAAAATTTCACAATAGGTCAATGCATGTTTGTTCTGCTGATTTCACATTATGATTACAGCTAGTTGTACTTAGTTTTTGTCAGAAAGTACAGAAAGAACTCTTGGGTTACTTTGCCCTGCTCGTTTTAAGGTCCGAGGAGTTTTTTTTTGTTTCTTACCTTTCAGTGTGGAAATTTGCATTCTTTCTCCTTAGCTGGGGTAGCTTCGCCAGGCCTGCAGTCACCAGACTAAACAGCACATTTAGCAAGCTCAAAGTGGCACATTCCACCCAAATCCAAACGGATTGCTACCCTGTTAAACTCTCAGTTCCCAGTGCCAACCCTGCCCGTGTCCCCAGGTGCCCGACGCCATCCTGAAGTGCCAGCGCGCGGGCATCACCGTCCGCATGGTGACGGGGGACAACATCAACACCGCCCGCGCCATCGCCACCAAGTGTGGCATCCTGCTGCCCGGGGAGGACTTCCTGTGCCTGGAGGGGAAGGAGTTCAACCGCCTCATCCGCAACGAGAAGGGAGAGGTGGGCAGCTTGGGAGCCCCGAGTGCTGGGGGGGGTCCCGAATCCCGAGGGGTTTCCCGAATCCCGAGGGGTTTTCTAAATCCTGAGGGGTTTCCAAGTCCTGAGGGGTTTCCCCGAATCCTGATGGGTTTCCCAAGTCCTGACGGGTTTCCCCGAATCCTGAGGGGTTTCCCTGAATCCTGAGGGGTTTTCTAAATCCTGAGAGGTTTCCCAAATCCTGCTGGGTTTCCCGAATCCTGAGGGGTTTCCCGAATCCTGACGGGTTTCCCGAATCCTGAGGGGTTTCCCAAGTCTTGAGGGGTTTTCTAAATCCTGCTGGGTTTCCTGAATCCTGAGGGGCTTCCTGAATCCTGAGGGGTTTCCCAAATCCTGCTGGGTTTCCCGAATCCTGAGGGGTTTCCCAAGTCCTGAGGGGTTTCCAAGTCCTGAGGGGTTTCCAAGTCCTGAGGGGTTTCCCCGAATCCTGATGGGTTTCCCAAGTCCTGACGGGTTTCCCCGAATCCTGAGGGGTTTCCCTGAATCCTGAGGGGTTTTCTAAATCCTGAGAGGTTTCCCAAATCCTTCTGGGTTTCCCGAATCCTGAGGGGTTTCCCGAATCCTGACGGGTTTCCCGAATCCTGACGGGTTTCCCAAGTCTTGAGGGGTTTTCTAAATCCTGAGGGGTTTCCCGAATCCTGAGGGGTTTCCCAAGTCTTGAGGGGTTTTCTAAATCCTGCTGGGTTTCCTGAATCCTGAGGGGCTTCCTGAATCCTGAGGGGTTTCCCAAATCCTGCTGGGTTTCCCCGAATCCTGAGGGGTTTTCTGTATCCTGAGAGGTTTCCCAAGCCCTGCTGGGTTTCCCAAATTCTAATGGATTTTCTAAATCTTGAGGGGTTTCCTGATTCCTGTAAATCCTGATGGATTTCCCAAATCCTGATGGGTTTCCCGAATCCTGATGGATTTTCTAAATCCTGAGAGGTTTCCCAAATCCTGTAAATCCTCCTGGGTTTCCCAAATCCTGATGAGTTTTCCCAAATCCTGCTAGGTTTCCCGAATCCTGCTGGGTTTTCCGAATCCTGAGGTGTTTCCCAACTCCTGAGGGGTTAACCCAAATCCTGCTGGGTTTCCCAAATCCTGATGAATTTTCTAAATCCTGAGAGGTTTCCCAAATCCTGATGAATTTTCCAAATCATGCTGGGTTTCCCAAATCCTGAGGGGTTTCCCAGCTCCTGAGAGGTTTCCCAAACCCTGAGGGGTTTCCCAACTCCTGACATATTTCCCAAATCCTGCTGGGCTTGCCAAATCCTGCTGGGTTTCCCGAATACTGATAGGTTTCCCAAGCCCTGCTGAGTTTCCCAATTCCCGAGAGGTTTCCTGAATCCCAATGGGTTTCCCAAATCCTGAGAGGTTTCCCGAATCCTGATGGGTGTTCAGAATCCTGCTGGCTTTCCCGAGCCCTGCTGGGTTTTCCCGATCCCAATACCTCTCCCGAATCCTGCTGGCTTTCCCTAATTTCCTCGGATAAGGAAGCTGCTGGGGTGCTCAGCAGTGTTTGGGGTGAAGCCACTGCCCCGTCCCAGTTGGGATTTGCTCCCAGGCGGGACAGAAGATTCCTGGGGGGGAATCACTTCCCTTTTCCTGCTGCTGCAGGTGGAGCAGGAGCAGCTGGACAAGATCTGGCCCAAGCTGCGGGTGCTGGCGCGCTCCTCGCCCACGGACAAGCACACCCTGGTGAAAGGTGGGCACTGCCCTCCCCAGGGGCTCCTCCCTGGCGATTTTCCAGCCCGATCCAGGCTGGGATCCTTCCCGTGGGGGTTTCATTTCTCCTTTCCTTCGCAGGAATCATCGACAGCACCGTGGGTGACCAGAGGCAGGTGGTGGCTGTGACGGGGGATGGCACCAACGATGGCCCAGCCCTGAAGAAAGCAGACGTTGGGTTTGCCATGGTAGGGGGTTTTCCTTTGCTCCGTGGGTTATTCCACTGGGATGGCTTCCAGACCGTGGAAACCTTTTTCCAAATCTGTGGGATGGACTAAAAACCCAAAAAGGAATTTTCTTAGGATGTTGGGTTTGGGTCTGAGCAAGGGGTTGGGAATTCCTTGGAAGTCCCAGAGCAGGGACCTGCCCTGTCTTGGTGTCTCTCCTGGATCCAGGAGAGCCATGGGAGCCCCAGGATTTGGTTTTCCCTGCAGTTTTTCACCCCAATTCCAGGCACGGTGCTGGATCAGACTTTGGGAATGGTGGAAAATTTTGGCTTGATGCTTTTTTATGCTGTCTGAAAGGAGCAGGGAAATAAACCTGTTGTTTTTCACAGATTCCCTATGGATTAATTTTAGGGAGGTGAGCAGGAGCTGGGTGGGGAGGCTGCACAGGGAGCTTCGAGCAAATGAGAGATTTTTGGGAAGCGTTTTTAGGAATGTGCTGGACATCCAAACGCAATTCCAGAAGCAGGGAGGGCTGTTCCCCTAAACCCCACGTGCTGCCACGGGCAGGGATGTCCCCTTTGAGGTGGGATTGGGATCTGGGGAATCTCCTTTTGGGCACAGCCTGGAATTCCTGCCTGGAATTCCTGCGGGGCGAGCGCCTCGCTGTGCTGGCTCCTGGAAGCACAGCCCGGCCCGCTGCCCTGGAGACGCTGCCGGGGATTTTGGGGGATTTTTGGGGATTTTTGGGGCCGGGGTTGGGGCAGAAACCTCCGGGCCGAGCTCTCGCTCCTTTGAGCTCCCAGCAGAGGCGCCCAGCCCGGGATGGAGCCAATCCCTGGCATGGGGAGAGAGCTGTTTTCCTGTCTGTTTTCCTGTTTCCCAGCTATTTTCCAGCTGTTTTCCTATTTTCCAGCTGTTTTCTGGCATTTTCCCAGCCGTTTTCCAGGAGATTTCCACCTTTTTTTCCAGATGTTTCCCAGTTGTTTCCTGTTTTCCTGTCCGTTTTCCTGTCCGTTTTCCTGTTTCCCAGCTCTTTTCCAGCTGGTTTTCTGGCCATTTTCCAGCTGTTTCCTGGCATTTTCCCAGCTGTGTTCCAGGAGATTTCTGTCTGCTTTCCTGTCTATTTTCCTATCTGTTTTCCAGCATTTTCCCAGCTGTTTCCCTGTCTGTTTCCTATCAGTTTTCCATCTGTTTCCCAGCTGTTTTCCTGTCAGTTTTCCATTTGTTCCCCATCCGTTTCCCCCATCCGTTTCCCCCATCCGTTTTCCCACCCGTTTCCCACCCATTTCCCACCCGTTTCCCACCTATTTCCCAGTTTTTCTGCACCATGGCTCTGTCTGGGCCACCTGGGCTCCCTCAGAGCATGTCCATGAAGGCTCTGGAGCTTTCTGGGCAGCGTCGGGGGCTTTTCCTGCCGGGAACGTCCATGAAACTGTCCCTTTGTCCCCAAGGGCATCGCGGGCACGGACGTGGCCAAGGAGGCCTCGGACATCATCCTGACGGACGACAACTTCACCAGCATCGTCAAGGCCGTCATGTGGGGCCGCAACGTCTACGACAGCATCTCCAAGTTCCTGCAGTTCCAGCTGACCGTCAACGTGGTGGCCGTCATCGTGGCCTTCACCGGCGCCTGCATCACCCAGGTGAGCTCACCTGGGCGGGTGGGACATGGGAATTTTCACCAGGCCAGGTAGGACATGGTGGTGGCATCATCGTGGCCTTCATTGGTGGCTGAATCACCCAGGTGAGCTCACCTGGGTAGGTGGGACACTGAAGGTCTCACCTGGGTGGCTGGGACATGCAGGGTCTCATCTGGGTGAGTGGGACATGGTGGTGGCATCATCGTGGACTTTGATGCCTGCATCACCCAGGTGAACTCATTTGGGCAGGTGGAACACTGAAGGTCTCACCTGGCTGGGTGGGACATGTGAATTTTCACCAGGCCAGGTAGGACATGGTGGTGGCATCATTGTGGCCTTCATTGGTGGCTGAATCACCCAGGTGAGCTCACCTGGGTAGGTGGGACACTGAAGGTCTCACCTGGGTAGGTGGGACATTAAAGGTCTCACCTGGCTGGGTGGAACACAGTGATGGCATCATCATGGCCTTCACCAGTGCCTGCATCACCCAGGTGAGCTCATCTGGGCAGGTGGGACATTGAAGGTCTCACCTGGGTGGGTGGGACATGGGAGTCTCAAGAGAAAAGCAGTAATATCTTGAGGGGTGTTTTAGGAAGTTGTTAAATACCCCAGAGCAATTCTGGAGTTCTCTTCAAGAGGAGAGTGAAACTAAAGAGAAAAAAAGTTTTATTTAGGTGGTGTGACTGTTCTCCCCCTCAGGACTCCCCCCTGAAGGCCATGGAGAAAAGGAGAAATATTTGGGGATGTTTTTGGAAGGTGTTAAGTACCCAAAAGTGATTTTGGAGAGGTTTTCAGGAGGAGAGTGAAACAAAGAGGGAACCAAGGTTTATTTTGGTTGTGTGACTGTTCTCCCCCTCAGGACTCCCCGCTGAAGGCCATGGAGAAAAGGAGAAATATTTGGGGATGTTTTTGAAGGTGTTAAGTACCCAAGAGTGATTTTGGAGAGGTTTTCAGGAGGAGAGTGAAACAAAGAAGGATAAAAAATGTTTATTTTGGTCATGTTGATGTGTTCTCCCAGTCTTTACCTGCAGGACTCTTCTCTGAAGACTGTGGAGAAAAGGAGAAATATTTGGGGATGTTTTTGGAAGGTGTTAAATACTCAAGAGTGATTTTGGAGAGGTTTTCAGGAGGAGACCAAAACAAAGAGAGAACAAAGTTTTATTTAGGTGATGTGACTGCTTTCCCCCTTCAGGACTCCCTGCTGAAGGTCATGGAGAAAAGGAGAAATATTTGGGACGGTGTTATGTACCCAAGAGTGATTTTGGAGAGGTTTTCAGGAGGAGACCAAAACAAAGAGGGAACAAAGTTTTATTTAGGTGGTGTGACTGCTCTCCCCCTCAGGATTCTTCTCTGAAGGCCGTGGAGGAAAGGAGAAATATTTGGGATGTTGTTATGTACCCAAGAGTGATTTTGGAGAGGTTTTCAGGAGGAAAACGAAACAAAGAGAGAACAAATCTTTATTTTGGTGGTGTGACTGCTCTCCCCCAGGACTCCCCGCTGAAGGCCGTGCAGATGCTGTGGGTGAACCTGATCATGGACACGTTCGCCTCGCTGGCGCTGGCCACGGAGCCGCCGTCGGAGTCGCTGCTGCTGCGCAAACCCTACGGGCGCAACAAGCCGCTCATCTCCCGCACCATGATGAAAAACATCCTGGGCCACGCCGTCTACCAGCTCACCATCATCTTCACCCTGCTCTTCGCCGGTGAGAGCGAGCGCGGCGCCCGCGCGGGACGGGAGAGGGGAAGCAAAGGGAAAGGGGAAAAGGGAAAAGGAAAAGGGAAGGGAAAGAGAAAAAAAGGAAAGGGAAGGGGGAAAAGGAAAGGAAAGGGGAAGGGGGAAAGGGAAAAGAGAAAAGGAAAGGGAAAAAGAAAAAAGGGAAAAGAGGAAAGGAAAAGGGAAGGGAAAATGGAAAAGGAAAAGAGAAAAAAGGAAAAGGAAAGGGAAAGGGGAAAAAGGAAAGGAAAGGGGAAGGGGAAAAGGGAAAAGGAAAGGGAAAAGGGAAAAGGAAAAGGGAAGGGAAAAAAGGAAAAGGGAAAGGAAAGAGAAAAAAAGGAAAGGGAAGGGGGAAAAGGAAAGGAAAGGGGAAGGGGGAAAGGGAAAAGAGAAAAGGAAAGGGAAAAAGAAAAAAGGGAAAAGAGGAAAGGAAAAGGGAAGGGAAAATGGAAAAGGAAAAGAGAAAAAAGGAAAAGGAAAGGTAAAGGAAAGGAAAAAAGGAAAAGTAAAGAGGGAAAAGGAAAGGCAAAGAGAAAAAAGGGAAAGGAAGGAGGAAAAGGAAAAAGAGAAAAGGAAAAGGAAAGGGGGGAATAGGAAAGGGAAAAGGAAAAAGAAAAGCAAAGGGAAAAAAGGGAAAGTAAAGGGTTAAGGGGAAAAGGGAAAAGAGAAAAGGAAAGGGAAAGAGAAAAAAAGGAAAAAGAAAAAGAGAAAAGGAAAAAAAGGAAAAGGAAAGGGGAAAAGGAAAGGGAAAGAGAAAAAAGGGAAAAGAAGGGGGGAAAAGGAAAGGGAAAAGGAAAAAGAGAAAAGGAAAAGGGAAGGGGGGAATAGGAAAGGGAAAAGGAAAAAGAAAAGGAAAGGGAAAAAAGGAAAGGGAAGGGAAGGGGGAAAGGAAAGGGGAAGGAGAAAAGGTAAGAGAAAAAGGAGAAGGAAAGGGGGGGAAAGGAAAGGGGAAGGAGAAAAGGAAAGAGAAAGGGAAAGGGGGAAAAGGAAAGGGAAAAAGGAGAAAGGGAAGAAGAGAACTCTTCCCTTCCCCAAACCCCCTCTCCTCCTGCTCAGGGGAGCAGTTTTTCGACATCGACAGCGGCCGGAACGCGCCCCTGCACTCCCCGCCCACGGAGCACTACACCATCGTCTTCAACACCTTCGTGATGATGCAGCTCTTCAACGAGATCAACGCCCGCAAGATCCACGGCGAGAGGAACGTCTTCGAGGGCGTCTACCGCAACCCCATCTTCTGCAGCGTGGTGCTGGGCACCTTCTTCGCCCAGGTGACCCCAGCCTGGGGGGGTTTTTCCTTTGCTCCGTGGGTTATTCCGCTGGGATGGCTTCCAGAGCATGGGAACGCTTTTTCCAAATCTGTAGGATGGACTAAAAAGCCAAAAAGGAATTTTTTTAGGGTGTTTGGTTTGGGTTTGAGTAAGGGGTTTGGTGTTGCTGTTGAGGTAGGGAAGACTCCATCTTCAGAAGGCAAATGAGCGTTTATTTAAAAGCACTTCTCTCTTTTATAGAGAACATCCGAACATTAATTCCATCTGTCCTAGAGTAAAAAACATTTCACCTGGCTGGTGCACTGCACTTAGGTCAGTGTGGTAGAACACATCTATAAACAATATGAATGGAAAACAAGATAATCGATTGTTTACATTCCTCACAGACTTTTTCCCAGGCTTTGCCTGGCAGAAATCTTTCTTTTTCTCTCTGACTGAACTGAGAGTATCCACAGCTGGAAATTCCTTGGAGGTCCCAGAGCAGGGACCTGCCCTGTCCTGGGGTCTCTCCTGGATCCAGGAGAGCCATGGTAGCCCCAGGATTTGGATTTCCTTGCAGCTTTTTACCCCAGTTCCAGGCACAGTGCTGGATCAGGCTGTGGGAATTTCTTTCTGGTGGAAAACTGGTTTGGTGCTTTTTTATCCTGTCTGAAGGGTTTCCAGGCCATTGCTGTCATATTAAGGTGAATAAAGTGACAGAGGCTTCAAGTTCTCAGAAGGCAAAAAGCAAATTTATTAGAAACCATACATTTCTTTTATTAACAATTCTGAGAAAGTTGGACCTCATTAATCAACATCTCTTAATGAACACCCCTTAATCAACACCCTTTAATCAACACCCCTTAATCAACACCCCTCACACCGTTGGCTAATTAGGAACAACACCCTTCTTGCACCTCGTGCAAGTGAACACCACCTTCAAAGCACCAGCTGCAGGATGGTTTTAATTCTCCAAACTTCCCAGAGCAAGGCCTGGGAATGTTTATCTGAATTTTTCTCTGAGTAGATTTTTCACACCAGGGGCTGTGGCACAGGCAGGCTCTGTTCTGTGGAGCTCAGAGTGACCTGAGCTGGTGGAAAGTGTCCCTGTGTGTGGATCTGGGTGGGCTTTAAATCCTTTGAAGCCCAAAACATCCTGGGATTTCAGGATTTGGGGTCTAGAGTAATTTGGGATGTGTTTCATAGAGTTCCAAGCCTGGATGTGAGGTCCCCGCTCTTTTCTGGTGTTCCTTAAAATTCTCAGCCTGACTGGGAGGTCCCTGCTTCTTTCTGCTGTCCCAGAAATTTTCCAGTCTGGACGAGAGATCTTTGCACCTCTCTGGTGTTACACAAAATTCCCAGCCTGGAAGTGAGTGAGGTCCTTGCTCCTAAAATTCCCAGCCTGGAAGTGAGTGAGGTCCTTGCTCCTAAAATTCCCAGCCTGGAAGTGAGTGAGGTCCTTGCTCCTAAAATTCCCAACCTGGATGGTGAAGTCCTCGCTCCTCTTGTAATCCCAGGAAAGAGGGAAAAGTGTGGCTCAGGGGGACGTTTCCATGCCCAGGGTGTGACTCCTGTCTCGTGTGCTGCAGATCATTATCGTGGAGTTTGGTGGGAAGCCCTTCAGCTGCTCCGGGCTCACCCTGAGCCAGTGGTTCTGGTGCATCTTCATCGGAGTGGGAGAGCTCCTGTGGGGCCAGGTGAGGGCCAATCCCAAAATCCTGCCCCATCTTTCTCTCCCTGCATTTGTTTTCCCTGGATTTTCTGCAGGGAAGGTGTTTAGGAAGGGGATGATGCCCCTCCTCAGCCCAGCAGCAGGAGAGGAGGTGGCTGGTCTCCTCCTGCTGCAGAGGGACACGGCCCGCGGTGACAGGGACATCCCCAGTGCTCCCACCGGGTCCTGGCAGCTCCTCCAGGCTGGTGGCACTGGCACTGCTGCCTTGGGAAGGCTGAGCCAGAGCAGAGGCCAGACAGAGCTAAAGGATAAAGCAGGGATTTATTAAGGGATCTCCTCCATGGAGCCACCTTGGGCAGCACCAGAGCCCAGCCAGGGCTGCACCCAAGATGGACCAAAATGGTCACAAAGTGAACCCAAAATGGTCACAAAATGAACCCAAAATGGTCACAAAGTGAACCCAAAATGGTCACAAAATGAACCCAAAATGGTCACAAAGTGAACCCAAAATGGTCACAAAATGAACCCAAAATGGTCACAAAATGAACCTGAAATGCTCACAAAATGAACCCAAAATAGTCACAAAATGAACCAAAGTAAACAAAAATGGTCCCAAAATGAATCCAAAATGGACCCAAAATGGTCACAAAATGAACCTAGGATGGCCCCAAATGGTCCCAAAATTAATCCAAAATGGACCCAAAATGGTCACAAAATGAGCCCAAGATGGACCCAAAATGGTCCCAAAATGCACGACCGCTCACGGGGGCTCTCACTTTTATCAATTCTGCTCCATTTGCATATTGGAGTTAATTATGCAATTACAGCTTTAGCCCATGCACTCCCATCCTGCTTGTTTTTATCTCTTCAGCCCACAGTGTTTATGCTCTTGGGCTTGAAATTTGGATCATTTGAAATTTAGATCATAGAGAGCCTGATATTTTGATCATTTGAAATTCAGATCATAGAGAGAGCCTGAGATTTGGATAATTTGAAATTTGGATGATTTGAAATTTTGATCTTAGGGAGGGCCTGAAATTTGGATCATTTGAGATTTGGATCATTTGAAATTTGGATCATTTGAGATTTGGATCATTTGAGATTTGGATCATAGAGTGGGCCTGAAATTCGGATCATTTGAAATTTGGATCATAGAGTGGGCCTGAAATTTGGATCATTTGAAATTTGGATCATAGAGAGGGCCTGATATTTTTATAATCTGAAATTTGGACCATGGGGAAGGAACTGTTTTGTCTCCCTACTCTGTGAAGAGAGCTCACCAACACTTAGCACGAAGCTCAGCCCCACACGCTAAAGAATCCTCAAACCATAAAACCCAAACCCTGAGACCTCAGCACGACCTCAGGCTGAGTCTCTGCTGTGTCCCCGAATGTCCCCAGCTGATCTGCACCGTCCCAACGAGCCACCTGAAGTTCCTGAAGGAAGCCGGGCACGGCATCACCAAGGAGGAGATCCCCGAGGAGGAGCTGCCCGAGGACGTGGACGAGATCGACCACGCCGAGATGGAGCTGCGGCGGGGGCAGATCCTGTGGTTCCGGGGGCTCAACAGGATCCAGACCCAGGTACTGGGGGGCAGCGGGGCCGGGCGGGGGGCTCTGCCTGCTGTGTCCCCTCCTCTCTGTCCCCTGCCGGGGGGAAAGGTGCTGCTCACTGGTGCCATCACCTCCCGGGCCAGGGTTCCTCCTGTGCCGCTCCAGGGAGCCGGGATAAGCTGGATTTTGGGAGAGCTGGAGGTGGGGAGGCTGTTCTGCTGCAGGCACTGTGCTGCTGGTCAGCAGGAGGGTGGACGTGCCACCAATGGTCACCTCGTGCCACTGATGATCACAGCAGCGGCACAAGGAGCTTGGATGTGCCACTGATGGTCACCTTGGCAGGATGGGAGGGTGGATGTGCCACTGGTGGTCACCTCGGCAGGACGTGCCGCCGATGGTCACCTCGGCTGCACAGCAGGGTGGACGTGCCACTGATAGTCACCTCATGCCACTGATGGTCACCTCAGTGGCACAGGAGGGTGGACATGCCACCAATGGTCACCTTGGCAGGATGTGCCACCGATGGTCACCTCAGTGGCACAGGAGGGTGGACATGCCACCTCAGCAGGATGTGCCACTGATGGTCACCTTGGCAGGAGGTGCCATCGACGATCACCTAAGCAGGACATGCCACTGATGGTCACCTTGGCGGCACAGGAGGTGGGTGTGCCACCAAAGGTCGCCTTGGTAGGACATGCCACCAAAGGTCACCTTGGCAGGAGGGGAGGGTGGACGTGCCACCGATGGTCACCTCTGCAGCACAGCAGGGTGGATGTGCCACCAATGGTCACCTCGGCAGCACAGGAGCTTGGACGTGTCACCGAAGGTCACCTTGGCAGGAGGTGCCATCGATGGTCATCTCAGCAGGACATGCCGCCAATGGTCACCTCAGTGGCACAGGAGCTTGGACGTGCCACCCAAGGTCACCTTGGCAGGATGTGCCACTGATGGTCACCTTGATGGCACAGGAGGGTGGATGTGCTACTGATGGTCACCTTGGCAGGACGTGCCACCGAAGGTCACCTCAGCAGGACATGTCACTGATGGTCACCTCAGTGGCACAGGAGGGTGGACATGCCACCGATCAGGTCACCTCAGCAGGACGTGCTACTGATGGTCACCTTGGCGGCACAGGAGGTGGGTGTGCCACCAAAGGTCACCTTGGTAGGACATGCCACCAATGGTCACCTCGGCGGCACAGGATCTTGGACGTGCCACCGAAGGTCACCTTGGCAGGATGTGCCACCGAAGGTCACCTCAGCAGGACATGCCATCTTGGTGGCACAGGAGGGTGGGCATGCCACCGATGGCACACCAGGGGAGAAAGTCTCTCCATCTTCTTCTTACATCACGTGGTTTTCCTGCCTCCTTTCCCTGATTTTTGCCTTTCCCCCACCCCAAGAGGGGTTTTCTGCTCCCACCAAGCAGGAGCCCCTCACTGTCCCTGGAGGCCAGGCCACAGCTGTCCCACGGAGGGAAGTCCTGGTGTCCCCGGGCGTGCAGAGCTGCTGGGTCACTTTTGCTCCTCCTCTGTCCCTGTGAGGAGGCCTGGGGACAGGGTAGGGTTCACTGCCTTTCTCTGAGAGCTGCCACCTCTGCGGTGCCACCTCCATGGCTTCAAGGTGACACCTCCATGGCCTCAAAGTAACACTTTGATGGCTTCAAGGTGACACCTCCCATGGCTTCAAGGTGGTACCTCCATGGCCTCAAAATGACACCTCCATGGCTTCAAGGTGGACACCTCCATGGCCTCAAAATGACACCTCCATGGCTTCAAAGTGCCACCACCATGGCTTCAAGGTGGCACCTCCATGGCCTCAAAATGACACCTCCATGGCTTCAAAGTGCCACCACCATGGCTTCAAGGTGGACACCTCCATGGCCTCAAAATGACACCTCCATGGCTTCAAAGTGACACCTCCATGTCCAAGGTGTCACCTCGATGGCTTCAAGGTAGACGCCTCGATGGTTTCAGGGTGTCACCTCCATGGCTTCAAGGTGACACCTCCATGTTCAATGTGTCACCTCCATGTTCAAGGTGTCACCTCCATGTCCAAGGTGACACCTCGATGGCTTCCAGGTGATGCTCAAGGTTCCTGGCTGGCTGTGAGCCCCGAGGAGCAGCCGGGCTCTTTGTGGGGGGAACCATTCTTCACTCACATGAGGAACATGCTGGGAACTTCCAGCATCTTCTGGGAGTGCTGCAGCTGTGCTGGAATTCTGGGAGCTCTGGGGCCGAGCCTGGAGCTTCCCGGGAGTTTCCCTGTGCTGGGGCTGAGCTCCTGCCACATGAGAAACGAGTGCTGGCACGTCCTGGAGCATCTTTGGGGTCCAACCTGAGCATTGTCGGGGGCTCCTGTCTGAAAAGGGCACAGGACTCTTCCCCCAGCCCAGGGGAGAAGAGGGACATCGGAATGGGGCCTGGATGTGAGGTCCCCGCTCTTTTCTGGTGTTCCTTAAAATTCTCAGCCTGACTGGGAGGTCTCTGCTTCTTTCTGCTGTCCCAGAAATTTTCCAGTCTGGACGAGAGATCTTTGCACCTCTCTGGTGTTACACAAAATTCCCAGTCTGGAAGTGAGTGAGATCCTTGCTCCTAAAATTTCCAGCCTGGAAACGAGTGAGGTCCTTGCTCCTAAAATTCCCAGCCTGGATGGTGAGGTCCTCGCTCCTCTTATAATCCCAGGAGAGAGGGAAAAGTGTGGCTCAGGGGGACCTTTCTGTGCCCAGGCTGTGACATGGGAGTGTGGCAGGAGCGAATCTGTGCGTGAAGCCCCCGCACAGCCAGAGCTGGGGCTGCAGGAGGTGCCCAGAAGGTGTCCAGAAGGTGCCCCAGGGCTGGCATCACCCAGCAATTTGGATGCTCCCCAGATGCTGCTCAGCTCCTGGAGCCTTGGGGACACATCCACAGGGCAGCCCTGAGGCCTGGGAGAGGGGCTGGAGCATCTCCTGCTGCCAGGGGAGCCCGTGGGGTGTCCCCAGAGCTGCCCCACAGGGCTGGGGCAGCAGGAGCCCTTCCCCACCAGCTGCCCACTTGCACCTCTGCCCACCCTCTCCGTCTCTCTCTGCTCCTCCTGCAGATTTTTGGGATGTTTCCTCTGCCACTGCCTCCCACCACAGCCCTTTTCCTGCTGGGGGGATCCTCCCTGCCGCTCTGGCTGCCCTGGAAGGGCAGAGCCAGACATTCTCAAAAACCCCACGTGGCTTTCGGGGAGCGTGGGGCGGGGTGGGGTGGCTTTTTCCTTCTTCCTCCTCCTCTTCCTCACCTTTCCATCCTCCTCCTTCCTCGCTGTCTGTGTGTCTGCCCGCCCTCCCCTGTCCCCTGTCCCTGTCCCTGGCCGGGTGTCGCTATCTCACTCTCTGGTTCTTTGCAGATGGACGTAGTTTACACATTCCAGACCGGCGCCTCCTCTTTGCAGGGAGCCCTCAGGAGACAGCCTTCCATCGTGAGCCAGCACCACGATGTAAAAAATGTTTCTAGCCCAACCCATGTAGCTCTTTCCTCCGTCAATTCCACTCCCACCACTTCTGCTGTTGCTGCTGCTGCTGCATCTCCTCCTGCGGGCAGTGAGTGATGGTCTATTACAATGCATGACTTTAATAACCACAGAGAGCACCTGCACCCCCCTAACCCCGCCTGTTCTCGCTCCCTCTCCGCCTTCACTCACACACTCGATCCCAAACCTGAAGGATAGGGCGGGAAACCCTTCAAAACCCTTCAAAACCCTTCAAAACCCTTCAAAACCCTTCAAAACCCCAGTTTTTTAATGCTGTTAACAAAGTTATGAACCTTTCTGGTCCTTTCCCCCCCCAGTTCCTTGTTGCTTCTTCCAGTTTTACCTCTTCTCCTCCTTTGCAGGGCTGGTGTTTGAGCCCACCCTCCTGAGGACGGGCAAAAATTGGCAGTTCTTGCTCAAAAAACCCCCGAGTTCACGAGCATTGCTGGGAGAAGGGCAAGGCTGAGCCCAAATCCTGCTGGTTTTTTCCCACTGCCCGGCCCTGGGACACGCCAGGGATGGGCAGAGGAGTTGCTTGGAATCTTTTCTGGAGGCAGAGTGGCTGCTGGGACTGTCCCCAGGGCTGGCTGGGCCGGGAGGGACAAGCAGGAATTTTTCCTGCCCATGGCTCAGCTGGTGACACCTCGGGGCTGCTGTCCCCTTCTCTGTCCCCACCTGGGGACTTGCACGGCCTGGGGACATCCCTGTGCTGCCCTGGGGACATCCCCGGGCTTCTGCTGGTGCCCAGGGCAGGCAGAGGATCCTCAGTGCCCACCTTGCTCTGCACACTCTGGATCCCAGGGGGTGCAGACACTGCTCTGCATGGAAAAGGGCATGGAGCACAATTCCTGCTGGATCCCAGGGGGAATTCTGAGTTCTGGATTTGGCACTGGGTTTTCAGACCCCCAAAAATGGTCCTGTGTGGTGCAGGACTCTCTCTCTGTTCACACTCTGGATCCCAGGGTGTGCAGACATTGCTCTGCATGGAAAAGGGCATGGAGCACAATTCCTGCTGGATCCCAGTGGGAATTCTGGGTTTTCAGACCCCAAAAAAGGCCCTGTGTGGTTCAGGGCTCTCTCTCTGTTCACACTCTGGATCCCAGGGTGTGCAGACAACAGCTGTGCATGGAGCACAATTCCTGCTGGATCCCAGGGGGAATTCTGAGTCCTGGATTTGGCACTGGGTTTTCAGACCCCCAAAAAAGGCCCTGTGTGGTGCAGGGCTCTCTCTCTGTTCATTCTGGTCTGCTCTGCACACTCTGGATCTCAGGGTATGCAGACACACAGCTGTGCATGGAACACAATTCCTGCTGGATCCCAGTGGGAATTCTGGGTTTTCAGACCCCAAAAAAGGCCCTGTGTGGTGCAGGGCTCTCTCTCTCTCTGTCCATTGTGGTCTGCTCTGTACATGATGGATCTCAGGGTCTGCAGACACACAAATGTGCATGGAAAAGGGCATGGAGCACAATTCCTTCTGGATCCCAGTGGGAATGCTGGGTTCTAGATCTGGCACTGGATTTTCAGACCTCCAAAAAAAAGGCCCTGTGTGGTGCAGGGCTCTCTCTCTGTTCACACTCTGGATCCAAGGGTGTGCAGACACAAAACTGTGCATGGAAAAGGGCATGGAAGCCACATTCCTGCTGGATATCAATGGGAATGCTGGGTCCTGGCTTTCCAGACCCCCCAAAAAAGGCCCTGTCTGATGTAGAACCCCCGTGTGTGTCGGGTGTTGGGGCTGGTGAGCACATGGCCGTGGATTCTGTCTGCAGGCTGGGAGCAGGGAATGTGTCTCTGCTGGATAATTGGCTTTTTTATTGCACAGTCACTTATCCCTGTTCTCTGATTAGAGAAAAACCCTCGGTGGCTTTCTGGAGAGCTTTCAGGCTCCGCTGTTTATGCACTGTGGGGGAGGAGAGAGAATTTGGGATAATTTTGTTTTCTCTCTGTTTAGCTGACTCTGAGGCTGGCAGCTGATTGAGTTTAACCCCAGCGATTCTGGAGCAGCACAGCTGCCTCCTGCTCCTCCTGCATCTGGGAAAACCTCCAGGATTTTCTGATGGAATCAAATCTGCTTGGAGGGGCTCAGAGGGGGGGTGGGAATGAGACCAAAATGCAATCTGTGCATCCATGTTTTTGCAGCGAGGGAATAGAAAACTTGGATAGCTCGTGCAAACTTCACCAGGAGCTAAGCCAGGTCTCCAAATTTCCTGCTGTTTTCTTGCCTGGATTTCTCTTGTTTCCCTCTGCTGCTTCTCTTTCTCTCTCCCAAATCTCCTCTTCCCTCCACGCAGATCCGTGGTCTCCCTCTCCCGTGGATGAGTTTTTTCCAGGGCTGGACTTGCTGTGTCCCTCCTGGAGATGTCTCAGGAATTGATGTTCAGGTTTTGGCAGGGAATTCTGCCCTGGGCTGAGGGATGTAACTCCCTCCCAAGCACGTGGAGGTTTCACGGGAATCAATTCCAAGCCTGGAGGTTGCATTTGAAGCTTCCAGGTGGGGAGGAGGCGGGAGCTGGGCCGTGGGAGGGAGGGAGGGGCAGCTCCAGGCTGGAATTCGGCTCTGCTGGCGCTGCCTGCCTCATTCAGAACACATTTCCTCCCTGTTCCCTCCCTTGGAGAGGGAGCAGCTGAATTCATCTCACAGCAGGTGATGGAGAAGGGGGAGAAAATGTGAGGGAAGCTGCAGCAGGAGCTCCTTGAGGGGGCTGAGCAGGAGACGGAGCACAGATTCCCTGGAATTGCTCCAAGGAGCCTTCCCTGCTGCTCCTGGCAGTGCTGGACAAATCTCCAGGGCTTGGGAGGGGAGATCTGCTCCCACGTGAGAGGGGGAGGCTTCTGTGGAGCTGCTCCTAAGTCTGAGCTTGTAGATGTCACCTCCTGGTGGCTCAGAGTCCCTGGGCTCTCCTTGGCCACCTCCTGGTGGCTCTGGCAGTCCCTGGATCTCCTTGGTCACCTCCTGGTGGCTCTGACAGTCCTTGGAATCTCCTTGGCCACCTCCTGGTGGTTCTGAGTCCCTGGGCTCTCCTTGGTCACCTCCTGGTGGTTCTGAGTCCCCTCCTTGGCCACCTCCTGGTGGCTCTGGCAGTCCCTGGGCTCTCCTTGGCCACCTCCTGGTGGTTCTGAGTCCCTGGGCTCTCCTTGGCCACCTCCTGGTGGCTCTGGCAGTCCCTGGGCTCTCCTTGGCTTGGTTGGATTTGTTCTCCGTGGTTCAGTGGTGTTTTAGGGCTCAGGACTTGCTGCTCTCAAGCCGTTGCTGATGTGGCAGATGATCAGCGTGAGGTGGCCCCGTGGTGTCCCTTGTCCTGTTGATCCAAGGTCATCGGTGCACAAATCCAGCTCTGAGCTGGCTCCCAGCTGCCTCAAATTCCCGTTTTTCCAAGCCAGTGGTGCTCCAGGCTGAGGTGTGTGTGCCCTGCTCCCTGTGCAGGAGCTCCTGGGGCTGCTTCCAGCTGGGATGGGCCGAGCCCGTGCCAGGAAATTCCTCCTGATCCAGGGAGCAATTCCTCCTGATCCATGGGCAAAACACACCGGGAAAGGCATCCCTGGTGAGAGGGGGCAGGGACAACACCAGAGTTCCAGACACAAGGAAGGAATTCCCTGTGCTGCTTTTGTGGGATCAGAGATCCTCAGGAGGGTTTTGGCTGTGCTGGGGGGTTGAATTCCCACCTACAGGGGTGAATTCCCACCTGGAGGGGTGAATTCCCATCTGGAGGGTGAATTCCTACTTGGAGAGGTGAATTCCCACTTTGAGGGGTGCCACACCCAGGGACAGTTTAAATAAAGGGACAGATTAAATAAAGAGACAGTTTAGGGGCAGTTTAAATAAAAGGAATAGTTTAAGTAGAGGGACAATTTAAATACAGGGACAGTTCCAATAAAGGACAGCTTAGCCCAGCCCATCTCACCAGGATTTGGGGTGATCTCCCTGCCCCCCCTCACCACCAAGGGGATTTCTGCACCGTCCCCCCTCGGCTCCCTCCGCTGGGAGGATTCCCACAGGGAATCCCTTCTGTGGGATCTGTGGATCTCCTCCTGTTTGTGCTGCACTTTCAGCCCTGGGGGCACCACGGCAGCGGGCAGGGGTGAGGAGCAGGGGGAGGCAGCTGAGGAGGAGCAAAGCAGGAGACTGAGCACAGCCCAGCACTGGAATTGCTCCAGGGAGCCTTCCCTGCTGCTTCCAGGGGTGCTGGACAAACCTCCAGGGGTCTGGGAGAGGAGATTGGTCCCACAGCAGCTCTGCTCCACAACTGCTGTTGCTTCCCTGGAGCCCCAGCAGAGCTGGGATGTGACACTCGCCACCCACCTGAGCCACAGTCTGTGAGCTGGAAGGGCTTGAGGCTGGAATTCCAGAGGATCTGGAGGGAGCAGGGAATTCCCTGCCAGCCACCATCCGGGTGTGCTCCCAGAGCTCTCCCTCCCAGCGCAGTGGGGGTGGCAGAGCCGTTCCCTGCTGCTCTGCATCTCCTGCCTGAGCCTGGGTTTCGGTGGAGCTGCCCCAGGGCTTTCCCAGGATGGTGTGTGGCTGGAATTCCCTCAGAATATCCAACAGGATCTGAACTGGCTGCCAGCCCCATCTAATTCCCATTTTTCCAGGCTGGTGGAACTGCCTTTGGAAACCACTGGGTGTCTCCTGCAGGTGCAGGGAAGGTGCAGGTCCCTTCCCTTCCCTTCCCTTCCCTTCCCTTCCCTTCCCTTCCCTTCCCTTCCCTTCCCTTCCCTTCCCTTCCCTTCCCTTCCCTTCCCTTCCCTTCCCTTCCCTTCCCTTCCCTTCCCTTCCCTTCCCTTCCCTTCCCTTCCCTTCCCTTCCCTTCCCTTCCCTTCCCTTCCCTTCCCTTCCTTTCGTGCCCATTTTTAAAAGGATCTAGAGTATCAAAAATCATTGAAAGTTTTCCCTTCGGGAGCAGCCCTGGCAGTGTGTTTGTCCCAAATTCACCTGCGTGGATTTAGACACTTCAAAGGACAAAAATTTCCTCTTGCTAGCATTTATTTGGTGCAGGAAAGTTGATGCCTCTGACAAAAAGCAAAATGAAGCAATAATTAGTGGGGGTGAGCTGAGTCCTTGGCGTGTGCTGGTGGAGGCATCTGTGTGCCCCCCCTGTAATCCTGGGGGCGTAAGGGACATTTGGGGACAAGAACACAACAAAGTCACGAAGATCCAAACCACCTGAACATCTGCAGGTGCAGGGAAGGCTCCAGATTCTCCAGCAGTGTGGGGAACCCCGCACCGAGCTGGATTTTCACCTGGATCCTCACGCACCCACGTGGATCTGGTGCTTCCAGGAGCCCCAAAAAAACCTGGAGCCACCTTTGTGCAGCCCCATTCCTCTGCAGAGCTGTAGGAAGGACCCTCCCAACCCCACCCACGGCTCCACAGTGTCGCTGTTGGGGCGGGACGGGGATGAAGGGACTCTGACCAGAAGGTTGTGAGAGTAAAACTCCGATTTATTCAAAATACACTGCTCTTTATACAGAGCTTTGTGAGGGCCAACTCCATTGGACCAATGGAAAAAACAGAGTAAAACTCCGATTTATTCAAAATACACTGCTCTTTATACAGAGCTTGTGAGGACCAACTCCATAGGACCAATGGAAAAAAACTGAGAGTAAAACTCCGATTTATTCAAAATACACCTCTCTTTATACAGAGCTTTGTGAGGGCCAACTCCATTGGTCCAATGGAAAAAAACTGAGAGTAAAACTCTGATTTATTCAAAATACACCGTGAGGACCAACTCCATTGGTCCAATGATAAAAACTGAGAGTAAAACTCTGATTTATTCAAAATACACCGTGAGGACCAACTCCATTGGTCCAATGGAAAAAAACTGAGAGTAAAACTCTGATTTATTCAAAATACACCGTGAGGACCAACTCCATTGGTCCAATGGAAAAAAAAAACAGAGAGTAAAACTCTGATTTATTTAAAATACACTGCTCTTTATACAGAGCTTTGTGAGGGCCAACTCCATTGGACCAATGGAAAAAAAAAACAGAGAGTAAAACTGATTTATTCAAAATACACCATTCTTTTATACAGAGCTTTGCGATGACCAACTCCATTGGTCCAATGGAAAAAAACTGAGAGTAAAACTCCAATTTATTCAAAACACATCATTCTTTTATACAGAGCTTTGTGAAGGCCGGCTCCATTGGACCAATGGAAAAAACTGAGAGTAAAACTCCGATTTATTCAAAATACACCATGAGGGCCAACTCCATTGGTCCAATGGAAAAAAAAAACAGAGAGTAAAACTTTGATTTATTTAAAATACACTGCTCTTTATACAGAGCTTTGTGAGGGCCAACTCCATTGGACCAATGGAAAAAAAAACCTGAAAGTAAAACTCCGATTTATTCAAAATACACTGCTCTTTATACAGAGCTTTGCGAGGACCAACTCCATTGGTCCAATGGAAAAAAAACCTGAGAATAAAACTCTGATTTATTCAAAATACACCGCGAGGACCAACTCCATTGGTCCTGAAAACAACTCACCCCATTGGTGTACAGTGCTTGACACACAGTGATAGAACTTAACTGTAAATAATGTGAACAAGAAGAGAGATAAAGAATTATTTACATTCCTCTCCAGCTCTTCCCCAGGCTCCTGCCTGGCTAGAACCTCCCAGTTTCTCTCTTTGACCGAATCAGTCCCACACCACAGTAGATGCTCTTTGCCTAACCCACCTCTTTTTTGGAGCCGTAGTTCCCCCCACCTCCTCCATTGTCCTGTGTCCGTGCACCCCGAGGCGCGCGCGCACCCACACACGAACTTAACGACTAATTAACGCCTTTTGGCTTCCGTCCGTCCAGACCCGTGGTGCTGGGGCGCCGCTTTTGAGTCGCCCCGTGTCTTTTTCTTGCAGCTCCTGAGGCCGTCCCGTAGCCGGTGGGTTCCCACCGCCCCCGTAGTGCCTGACCCTGACCCCCCCCAGTTCACCGTAGATGTCTCATTTTTGACCCAGCTGTCTGTTCAGTGGTGATTTTGTCGTGGTTGTGCTGTTTTATTATTTTTTTTTGTTTGTTTGACGGTTGTCTTCCATCGTTTCTTTCCACGTTCTCCCTCCATCCCTGCCCCCTGGCACCACACTGACCCTTTTTTTTTTCCCTCCCCACGCCGCCCAGATCAAAGTGGTGAATGCGTTCCGTAGCTCCCTCTACGAAGGCCTCGAGAAACCCGAATCCAGAAGCTCCATCCATAACTTCATGACTCACCCCGAGTTCATCCTGGAGGAAGACGAGCCTCGGACACCATTCCTGGACGGCGCCGAAGACGAGCCCGAGCCTGAGGGACTCCAACAGCGAGGTGGGGGCAGCCTGGGGGGCTCCACGGCCCTCAACAGGAACAACAACGCCGTGGACAGCCAGTTCAGCTTCCCCGAGCCCGGGAGCCCCTTCCACAGCCTGGAGACCTCTGTTTGACCCTAGAACTTGGAATTCCTCCTCCTCATCCTCATCCACCTCAACCCTGTGTGATGCCAGCAGCAGTAACTGATCACACACGCTGCGGCCACTCCGTGTCAAACTGCTCATGCCTGTATCATCATCTGGGTTTTGGGGGGGGGGTGTTTATCCGTTTTTTGGGGTTTTATTTTTATTTTGTTGGTTTTGGTTTTGTTTTTTTTTTTTTACCGTTATTTAGCAGTGGGAAGCAGAGTACCACCACGCTGGGTGTTGGGAGAGAGGCTAAGCCAAAAAAAAACCAACGAAAAATAACCACCAATTGTGCATCTCCATCCCTGATTTTCCGTGGGACTCACCCAGGGGAAGCTGCCAGCTTCTTTCCTCTCCAAGAGTTGGGCTCCAGGCACCTGGAGTCAGGGGGTTTTCACTTTGGAAAAATGCATGTTCCAGGGAAATTCAAATTGTTGTAGTCTTACACGCCCTCAGCCCGAAGGCTGTGGGTGCACTTGTGACTTGATTTATTTTTTTTTTTGTGTGTGTGGTTTTGTTTTTTTTCCACACGTGATTTTTTGGGGTTTTTTTTGTTCCTTCTAACGTTGGGGTTTGCTCTTTGCTTGTGGGATTCGCCCCCCTGGTTCCCCCAGTGGGAAGTGGGGAGGGGCAGTCACTGCTCCAGTGTGAAAATTAAGGAATAAACTAAAAAATCCCAGCCAGGGGAAGGTGTTTACTCCAAGGTTCAGAGATCCAGGGATGCCCACCAGTCTTCCACCTTCCAAAAATGGTACCTGGGCTTTTTCCAGCTCTCCCTCTGTGAGTGCCCACACGTTTTCCTCTCTCTGTTTCCAAACTGGGAGATGAGAAACGAAGGTGGGGCTTGGCTCCAACCTTGCTGGAGGGGAGATATTCTGATTTTCCTGCAAAAGCGGAGGTGAAACTGCCAGGGAAAAGGTGAGGAGAGTCCCCCCGATGTGAGGGATGCAGCTTTTTCCTGAGGAATTCTCCAGGAATTCTCTTCTCCTCTGGGAGAGGGTCTCTGCTGCTCTTGCTCTTGGGGAACTCTGGGGTGAGGATTTTTGCAGCTCTCCCCGCTCCTGCCCTCCAGGGCAGGGGGATTTTTGCCCTTTTTGCTCTGTGCTTTTGGGGTCCCCCCAGCCCCGCAGGGATCCGGGAGGAGGCTCCAGCCCTGCCCAAAAGCCGTGGGAGGCTGAGTGGAGGATGCTGAGAACGCTCCTGGATCCTGGGAGGGATTGCTCCAGCTGTGATCCCAGATTTTCCCGGAGCTCTGGCTTGGATGGCGGCAGGAGCTGCTGGAGGAACCTCAGCTCACTTTGGCTGCTTCTTTTTGGAGCTCGTCTCCTCCCCTTTTCCTTGGAGCTGCCTCTGGATTGTCCCTCTGGAGCAGCAGGCAGGGCTGGGGAAGCTCTGCCACCTCCCTGCTCTGCCCCGTCCCCTCTGGAGGAGCTGGAAGCGAGGCCATTCCCACCCCTGGATGGGAAAACCCTGGAATTGCAAAGGCTGGGATTCCCAGGGATGGGATTCCCAGGGATGGGATTCCAAAGGATGGGATCCAAACCCTGGGATTCCAAACCTTGGGATTTCAAACCCTAGGATTTCAAACCTTGGTATTTCAAACCCTGGGATTTCAAATCGTGGGATCCAAACCCAGAGATTTCAAATCCTGGGATTTCAAACCTTGGGATCCATACCCTGGGATTTCAAACCCTGGGATTCCAAACCTTGGGATTTCAAATCCTGGGATCCAAACCCTGAGATTTCAAACCCTGGGATTTCAAACCCTCGGAATTCAAACCCTGGAATCCAAAGGCTGGGATCCAAACCCTGGGATTTCAAACCTTGGGATCCAAACCCTGGGATTTCAAACCCTGGGATTTCAAACCTTGGGATCCAAACCCTGGGATTTCAAACCCTGGGATCCAAACCCTGCTTTTCCAAACCGTGGGATCCCAAACCCCGTGATTCCAAAGGCCGAGTGAGGCTTGTTTGGTTGGTTTTTTGGGAAAGGCTGGCTCTGGCTGGGCTCTCCTCCTGCCCCATCCCACCAGGAGCTCCCAGCGGGATCTCCCGTGCCTTGTCCGAGCACTGCCTGCAGCACCTCCTGCCACGCCGGGCCCAGAGCGAGCCTTTGCCAGGATTTAAATGTTTATTATTATTTAAGTGTTCCTTAAATAAAACCACAAACACAAACCAAGTGTCTTCGCTTCGGCCCCGGCCCCGCCGTGGCGTGGGAGGAGGAGGAGGAGGAAGGAGCAGCTCCTTCCTGCTGAGGAAAAGCTTTCCATCCCAAAAATCCCAAATTATATTCCGAATTTCCCGAGCACCCTGGTGCTGGGCGAGCTGGGCTTTGTTCACTGCCAACAGCAAGAAGAAGAAATTGCCACCACTGCCCGTCCCGGGTGCAAATTCAGTGTCCACCCCATGCCCGGCTCCTCCTTCCCCCCAAAAAAAAATAACCCAGGGGAGTGAGGGGATTTGGGGTTCAACACCAGGAAAAACAACAAAAGCAAACCCCAAACGAGGGGCGGTTGTGGGGTTTTGGTTCTGTGCTAAAGGTGACGTTGCTTTAAAAAAAAAAAAAAACAAAACAACAAAAAAAATCACTTTTTCTATTTTAAATACTTGCGGAAAAAAAAGCCAAAAAAAAAAAAAATTATATGGTGTTCTTACAAGCTTACTAAATATTTATTAAATACTTTTTTGGGGGGATGCACCGATTTTTTTTTTTTCCTTTTTGATATTTTTTTTTTTTAATACCTCAGACCTGTTGAAAAAAAGAAATTAGAAAAAAAAAAAAAAACAACAAACTAAGAAAGACTCAAAACTCAAACCAACAACAACTTCAAGCCAACTTTGGAGGCTCTCGAAGTCACTCCCAAAAATCTGTGACTTGGCAGGGTTTGCCACGAAGGGTCTGGTCGTTCCTTTGCTTTGCTCTATTTTTGTTGTTTTAGTTGCCATTTTAGGAGCGGGTGGGGAGGGGAGGGAGAAAGAATGCTATATATAAATATTATGCAAAAAACAAAAAAAAAAAAAGAAAAAGAAAAAAAAAATCTAGTTTTCTTTAGCTCAGAAACTGATATTTTTACGTCAGCCATATGTATTTTGTTTAAAGAAAATAAAGAAATATCGAGTCCCGCCGCTGCCTGAGGGCAGCTGTGAGGGACACTTTAATTAATTCCGTGGATTAATTAATTCAGCCATCGGATGCCAGTCAGCTTCCTTTTCTCTGAGCAGCCATCTTTCTACTAGCCGTGAGTTGGGTGACACAAATGGGTTTTTTTTTTAATATAAATATCTATAAATTATGTTGGTGTATGGCTGGTTGGCTTCAAGTATAAATGTTTCTCGTGCAGATTTCCTGTAAAGTTTTGGGGTTTTTTTGGGGGTTCAGTTTCAGTGATATCCTGGCAGCAGCTGACTCTTGGCTTAAGTTATTGAGGACATTACACACAAAAAATAATAAAAAAAAAAATATTTGGGGGAGATTGGTGCTCCAAAAAAAAAAACAAAAAAAAATTTAAAAAGGCATGGTCGGCGGCACGGACTTTTGGGGACTTTCTGCAACATGCCTTGACTAGGGGGAGATATAAATATCCATATAAATATATATTATTATGAATAATTTCTGGTTTTTTATTTTTGTTTTTTGCTTTGTTTGAACTGCCACGAGCGCGTGCAAAGCCGCCCCCTCGCTCCTCCTTGTGATCAACTTGCCTTGATCAATAACGCTTTGTTATTAAAACACTCTCAACGTCCTTCTGCATCCAGTTCTTGCTCCCAGCAGGGCGGATTTCCCCATTTTCCCCTGGATTTTCCCTGGATTTTCCGTGGATTTTCCGTGGAATTGGCGGATCGCTACCAAAGACGTCGCGGGCTGGCCAAGCGGCTCTCGAGGCGTTCTCCTGCTGAGGTTTTTACCATCAACGGGGTGGGGAGGGAGGTTTTAATTTCTTTTTTTTTATTATTATTTTTTTTTTCTTTTTCCCCAGAAGGTTTTCCGTGCAATAAAGCGAAATTTCCCCAACCGATCTCGCAAAGGAAATAAACCAAACGGCGATTTTAGCACGGGCGGCGTTTCCTCCCCTCACGTCCCAGGTCATCCACCTCCTGTTTTCCACCCAAAAGGGATTTTTGGTGTTTTCCCCCCATCCAAAATGCCTCCAGCATCCCCAAATCATCCCTCGGGATCTGGGGAATCCTTTTATTGTTAATTTTCCACCCAAACGGGGATTTTGGCCTTTTCCCTTCACCCAAAACCCTCACCCCCAAATCATCCCTTGGGATGTGGGGAGTCCTTTTATTGTTAATTTTCCACCCAAAAGGGATTTTGGTGTTTTTCCCCCATCCAAAATGCCTCCAGCATCCCCAAATCATCCCCTCGGGATGTGGGGAGTCCTTTTCCTGTTAATTTTCCACCCAAACGGGGATTTTGTCGCTTTCCCCCCTCACTCCAACTCTGCTCTCCCCAAATTCCCCAATTTTCCTCCAGCAAAGCCCATGGCTAAAACTGCCTTTAGTTTATTTCCTCCCCTTCAATAAATATATATATATATACAGTCTGAACTCAACATTTATGTGTGTGTATATATATTTTTCCAACGCTCTCACACAACAACAAAAAAAAATTTATTTTAAAGAGGGCACGTGGAGCTGAGTTTTTTTATTTTTATTTTTTTTTCCCAGTAACTCAGTATAATAAGCACTGGTATTTTTGTATAAAAAAAAACAGGCGAGAGGAAAAAAAAAGAGGAAAAAAAACCCAAAATACAAAACAAAAGACTGAATATTATGTGGTATGCATGACATTAAAAACAAAACAATGGTGGTTTCAAAGCAATATGTACCCTGGTGTGTTTGCCATATCCTAGAGTCCAGCTTAAAGTGCACCTGATCTGTATTGCATTTTGATATTAATCTCTATGTACGATGTTTTGCATGTAATTTATATGGATCTTGGGAGAAAAAAAAAAACAAAAAAAAAAAAGAAAAAAAAAAAAAGAAAAACCAACAAAACCAGAATTTGAATGAATCGTGCGTTGGTTTCTTCTGAGCAAACAAACTCCAAGCAGAGCTGAAACTCCAAAGTGGAAGCAGCGGTCGAGGGGTGGGGAAAAGGGGTGCAGTAAAATAAAAATTAAAATTAAAATTAAATAAAGAGGGAGAAGGGGAACGGTTTGGAATGAATGAAGATTTTTTTTTTTTTTTTTGGCTGTTGAGCAGGAACGATGCATCCAGAGAATAAAATGTGCCCACGTGTAAATGTGGCGTGCTCCGTGTGTCCCAAAGCTGCCCCAGGAACACTCCGGGAAAGGGAGGGGAAGGGGAAAAGGGATGGGAAAAGGGATGGGATGGGAAGAGAGAGGGAAAGAGGGATGAGAAGAGGAGATGGGAAGAGGAAAAAGGATGGGGAAAGGGATGGGAAGAGGAAGGGAGATGGGAAGAGGGAGAGGAAGAGGGGCGGGAAGAGGAAGAGAGATGGGAAGAGGAACGGGAAAAGGGGTGGGAAGAAGGAAGGGAAGAGGAATAGAGATGGGAAGAAGGAGGTGAAGAGGGGCAGGAAGAGGGGTGGGAAGAGAAAGAGGGATAGGAAGAGGGGTGGGGAAAGAAGGTGGGAAGAGGAAGAGGGAAGGGAAGAGGAGGTGGGAAGAGGGACGGGAATAGGGAATAGGGTGGAGCCCATCAGGCGGGTGAAGCCACTTCCGGACACCATCTTTGAACCGGGCACCGGCCCACGGCGGTGGCCCCGGTAGGGTGTAGAACCACAATCCTGTTCCCTTCACAGGGAGAAGTTTTTTCCCATTTTTGAGCCTTTCTGAAGGACTTTTGAAGCGTGCGGAAGCAACAAAACCACAGTAAAATCCACACCCGCTCCGCCTCAGACGCTCGCCCGCCCTCTCCTTTTCTGTAGGGCGGGTGAAGCCACTTCCGGCCGCCATCTTGGCAGAGGGCACCATCTTTGCGCCGGGCGCCGGCACACGGCGGCGGTGGCCCCGGCAGGGTGGAGAAACACAATCCTGTTCCCTTCACCGGTAAATTATTTGTCCCCTTTTTGAGGCTTTTTGTAGGATTTGTGAATCCTGGGGACAAAATCAGCAAAATTCATCCTCGATCCGCCTCAGACTCCTGCCCACCCTCTCCCTTCCCGTAAGGGTGAGTGAAGCCACTTCCGGCCGCCATCTTGCAGAGGGCACCATCTTTGAATCGGGCACCCGGACGCGGCGGCGGCGGCCCGGACAGGGTATAGAAACACAATCCTATTTCCTTCACAGAGAGAAGCTTTGTCCCCTTTTTGAGCCATTTTGAAAGATTTTTTGAAGCGTGGGGGAGCAAAAACAAATAGCAAAATTCATCCACGATCCGCCTCAGGCGCCTGCCCGCCCTCTCCCTTCCCGTAGGGCGGGTGAGTGAAGCCACTTCCGGCCGCCATCTTGGCATCGGGCACCATCTTTGAGCTGGGCACCGGGACGCGGTGACCCTCGGCGAAAAAAACAAAATCCTGTTCATTTCCGAAATAAAGTCTTTGTCCAGCTTTTGAAGAACTTTTGAAGCGCGAGGAACCCAAAACCGCAAAACCCAGTTTTGCTCCACCTCGGGAGAGTGAAGCCACTTCCTCCCGCCATCTTGGCGGCGACGGCGCTGAGGCTGCGCGGCTCGCCGGGCGCCATCTTTGAGCCGGGCACCGGCGACACGGCGGCGGCGGATCGCGGCGGATCGCGGCGAACAGCGGCGCGGCGGCCCCCGGGGGCTCGGTAAAACTCCCTGAGCGACCGTAAATAAAAGCGCTTCGGAGCCCCGCGGCGGCGGTTGGGAGGGGGACGCGGCGGGGCGAGGGCGGCGCTGCCTCCTCCGCCAGGCCGCGCGTCCCCCGCGCTGCCCCCACAGCGGGGACGCTGAGGGACGAGCGGGATAAACCGGGATAAATTTGAATAAATTGGGATAAATTTGAATAAATCGGGGTAAAACGGGATTAGTAAAGTGAAATTAGCGGGATGAGGTGGAATTAGCGGGATTAACATCGGGTTTCGGTGGGTTTTGTGCCCCGGGGGTTTGGGTTGGAGGAGCAGCGCGCCCGGTGTAACCCCGAGGTTTTTCCCCTCAGCGCTCATCCCCTCACAAAATTCGATTTTTCAGCAGAAATACTTCCTAATTTTCCTCATTTTCAGCTTAAATCTCCTTTCTCCTTGTTGTATCAACGCGTCTGAGGGGTATTTCTAATACAGTCACCAAATTTCTCCTCATTCCCTAAAGGAACTTCAGGACCGGGCTGAAATCTTCCTTGAGGTTGTTAAAAAAAACCAACAAAATTCGAATTTTTCGGGTATTTTCTTGGGTTTTTTTTAAAGGTTGGAGCTGAGAGATTTCTGACGTCGTTTTTGGTACAGAAAAACCAAAATGTGATTTTTTTTTTTGTTGTTGTAAAGCCTCCAGGTTATTCCCAGAATTGCACTCAGGGTCGTGCATATCCTAAATAAAAACCTAAATATTTGGGTGTAAAAAATTAGAATTCAATAAAACAGGAAGTTTTAAAAAAGTAGAATTAAATAAAAGGGGAATAAAGGGTTGAATTTGGGCACAGCTGAAGCAGAGCAGGGGGAATTTTCCAGGTAAAACTTCCTGGTGGTGGCATTTTCCAAGGTGAAATCCAGGGAAAAATTGGATTTTTTTTTTTTTTTTTTTTGGAAAATCGAATATTTTTGGGATTTAAGAAAAGATTCCCATGATGGGGAGGAATTGTCACAAGAAATCATTGCCAGGCCTTGGGGTTGAGCACAAAAATAGAGAAAAAAGCCAAAAGGAAAATAAATTTTATTTAATTATTCCTGTTTTATTCAAGAGTGGCTGTAGCAGCTTCCCTTGGTTTGGAGTTGATTCCTGAGGAGGAAAAGCTGGAGGAGAGAGGAAAATAAAAGGTTAAAAATGGGTAAAAAAGTGGAATTTTTGGTGCTTTTCCTTCTTTTTTCACCTGATAAATCATCAGGACTTTAAAGCACAAATTTGGGGGTTTGAAATCCAAGAATTCCTCACAGGAAAATTCTTTATTTTCCTTCTAAAAATTTAAATTTTCCCTTTAAAAACAAAAAGTTTGTGTTGGTTTTTGGCCTGGTTTTTGCTGACCCTCAGGTCCTGGTTTCTAAAAAATTTTAATTTTTTGATTTTTTTTTTTTTTTTAGAAACAATTGGTTTAAAAAATATTTTACCAGAAAAATTTTAATGGTATTTTGGACAAAAAAATGTTTTTTAAATTTTCCTTAATTTGAATTCATTTGAGACCTGCTGAGTGCACCAGAGTTACTAATTTTTATTCAGATTTTTTTTTTGATTGCCACCTCGACACCAGTTTAAAATTAAACAAAAAAAAAAATATTTAATGAACCTTTTAATAATTAAATTACCTTGATGAAGTTTAGAACTTGGAGGGGGTTTGGGGAGGGGAGGTTTGGTTGATTTTTTTTCTGTTGTTTTGTTGATTTTCAAGGTTTTATTCCAATTATTTAAAGAAAATTGAGACTCTGAACTGAAATGTGGAAAAATATGGGCGGCAAAAAGCTGATTGAATTTCTCAATTGAATTAAATTAAATCCCTGAATTAAATCTCCAGGGATTTTCTTTCCCCCCAAGGTGCTGGATGTAGGAAAATGTTGCGTTTTTAATTGTGAAAATTCCATTTTCTAGCCTGGTTTGGGTTTAAATTCCTGATTTTATCACCCCTTATTCAGCAAATTCAGCCTTGAAATTTCAATTTAACTCTCAAGAACATTGGGGAAAAAACCCTGAGGAAAAGAAGAAAATTTCCAGGAATTTTTAGGAATAAATTCCCCTGGAAAATCTGATTTTGAAGGTCCAAAAATGCATTTAAATCCTGTTTTATTCCCTTTCTCAAGCAGCAAAAAAAACCAAACCAATAATTAATATGAAAACCCAATTTTTCCTCTCTTTATTTTAGATTTGGGAAAATTCTCTGGCCAAAACAAAAAAAAAATTCCTGGGAAAATTGAAAATTTTGTTTGTGTGAGTAAAAAGGTTCAAACTGTTTCTTCTTAAGCTGTAAAGAAAAATTTCACTGAATTTTGTCTTCCCCAAAGTGTGAAAAATCCTTTGCACAGAAATATCTGAGGGGTAAAATTAACTTTTATTTGTATTTTAGCTGTTCTGGGTACAAGGTTGTGTGGAAAAGAGCCCTAAAAATCAGATTTATTAGAAGAATATTCAAAAGAAAAGCGTGATTCATGCGAAAAAAAATCAATTTTTGGTGGCACCAAAACCCCCAGTCAGCTGCTGGGACGAGCTAATGGTGGATGAATGGATTAGGCAACAGCACAAATGGAAAAATTGGAATATTTGATGGAAAACCCAACAAATTCCTGCCAAAAATCCCCTCGAAAATTCAGTTTTTCCTTGCCTGAGGGATGGGGGTGGATGTGTTTGTCCCTGTGCTGTCCCCGTGTCCCCAAATCCCCTCTCACCCCATCAAAAATCCATCAAATAATCTCATTTTTCCCCCCCTCCATGAGAGATTCATGTGGGAAATGGGCCCAAAATTTGAATTTTATTGCTGTTTTTTCTCCTTGTTCTGCTGTCCCTCCCTCTGGTGGGGTGTGTATAAACACATTTCTGGGTTTATACACACAAATTTGGGGTTGTTTCTTTTTATTGTACAGGTCATAAAGGACGGGGGAAGGTTTTTGTGTTTTCTTAATAGGTGAAGAAATCTCAGAAGACCCGAAATTGCAACTTACTGAATTAAATAATTAAAAAAAAAAATTAAAAAAAAATTAGAAATTTCCCCAGCTGTGGAAGATGGAGCCTTATTTTTGCAGCCATTTTGAATCCTGAGTTCATCTTAAAAAAAAAAAAAAAAAAAAAGCAGCTGGGGCGCTTTTTTTATATTTTTTTTGTTTATTTTTTTTTTAATTTTTTTTTTATTGGAAGAGCTAAAATATCCCTGGCTGTCTCCAGTGTGCCAGATTTGCAATGGACTCAATTCCTCCATTAATTATCAGATTGTTCTGAGAGCACCTCAGAGTTTTGGAATTGTTGGCTGAGAGGTTCCCTTGGAATTGTCAGGAGGAAAAAAAAAAAAAAAAAAAAATCCAAACAAAACAAAAAAAAAAAAGGCAAAATTCAAAATTTTTTTCTGCCCCTTTGTTATTCATTGACGGAATCCTTCGGCCTACAGGAGAGGGGAACTGCATGGCTGGGAAGAGCCAAGGCTGGGCTCAGCGGGGCCAGGTGGGTGAGCTCCAGAGTGGCCTGGGATGGGAAAAGTGGCCTAAATTTGGGGGAAAAATGGGCTGGGTTTGAGGGAAAACTGGGGGGAAAATCCCCCTGGGATTGAGGGAAAAATGGGCTGGATTTGAGGAAAAATTGGAGGAAAATCCCCCTGGGATTGAGGGAAAATGCCCTGGATTTGGGGGAAAGATTGGGGGGAAATGGCCTGGATTTGAGGGAAAATCCCCCTGGGATTGAGGGAAAAATGCCCTGGATTTGGTTGAAAACTGGGGGAAAATCCCCCTGGGATTGAGGGAAAAATGCCCTGGATTTGAGGAAAAATTGGAGGAAAATCCCCCTGGGATTGAGGGAAAAATGCCCTGGATTTGAGGAAAAATTGGAGGAAAATCCCCCTGGGATTAGGGGGTAAAGGGCCTGGGTTTGGGGGGAAATTGGGGGGAAATCCCCCATGGACTGGGGAAAATGTTCTGGGATTGGGGAAAATTGGAGGAAAAATCCCTCTGGGATTGGGGGGAAAATGGAGACGAAATCTCCCTGGGACTGGGGGAAAAAAATCCCCCTGGGATTTGTAATAATAGTGTGATATCAAATAATACATTATAACAATATCAAAACATTTATTTAATTTATTATTAAAATTTTCTTGTATCATCAATAACTGAAAATCGCACCCAATTTTTGAAGAAGTGCCTTTGTTTTGGGGTCACTCCCTAACTTTTTTGGGGTTACCTCCTAATTTTTTGGGGTCACTCCCTAGTTTTTTGGGATCACTCCCTAATTTTTGGGGTCACTTCCTAATTTTTGGGGTCGCTTCTAATATTTCTCAACCTCAAGACCCAGAACTCTTCCTAAGCTCCCAAATCCCAATTTATACTGACAAAACCCCTGCACTTTGACCAAATCTGCTTTAAAAATTCACATAAAAACCAAATTTTTCACCAAATTCAGCTTTATTTTTATTCCTATTTAACTTCAACGCATACATAATTTAACCAGTTAATAGGAAACGAGTCTAAATCCTGATTTTTCATCCTGATCCCTTTCTGCAGGGTGACTTTTAAAAAGGAGCTGTCACAGCTAAGGCAGAGAAGCCAATTCTGGAGAAGGGAGGAGCAAAGCCTGAGTAAGCTGTGAGGATCCCTCAGCATGTCCAGCCAGGGGGATGACTGCTACTTCTACTTCTACTCCACCTGCAACAAGGTGAGCCCGACCCCTCTGGGAGCAATAATAATCATTATTGATTATTGATTGGTTATTGGTTCATTGATCAGCTCCCGGGTTGGAAATCTGCATTTCTCTAAGCTGTGTCGTTTCCATTTCCAGCCCTTTGCTTTTCAAACTTGTGTCCTTGTCCCAGCTCATTTTTCACTTTTGTGATTGTTCCCATCCCATTTTTTTTAACCTGTCCTTTTCCCATCCCATTTTTTAACCTTTTTGCTTTTCCCATCCCATTTTTAGCCTTTGTCATTGTCTCATCCCATTTTTAAAGCTGTGCTTTTTCCATCCCATTTTTAACCTGTCTGCTTTTCCCATTCTGTTTTTTTTTAACCCTTTTGATTCTCTTTTGAAGCTGAGTGGGTTTTTACCCCCCCCCTTTTTTTTTTTTTCCGATTTTGCTGATTTTCTGTGGATTTCAGGGAGATTCCTGTTCCTTCCTCTCGTTTTTTTTTGCCGATTTCCTGTGGATTTCAGGGAGTTTTCCTGTGGTGTTTTTCCTGATTTTCTGTGGATTTCAGGGCAATTCCTGTGGGGTTTATTGCTGATTTCCTGTGGATTTCAGGGCGATTCCTGTGGGAGTTTGTTTTTTTTTTGCTGATTTCCTGTGGATTTCAGGGAGTTTTCGTCTGGATTTCAGGGAGTTTTCCTGTGGAATTTTGCTGATTTCCTGTGGATTTTAGGGTGATTCCTGTGGTATTTTTGCTGATTTCCTGTGGAATTTTGCTGATTTCCTGTGGATTTTGGGGAGTTTCCTGTTCCTTCTCTCAGTTTTTTTTTTGCTGATTTCCCTGTGGATTTCCCCTTTTTTTTTTTTTTTCTTTAATTTTTTTTTTTCTTTTTTTTTTTTTTTCTGATTTCCTGTGGATTTCAGGGAGTTTTCCTCTGGATTTCAGGGAGTTTTCCTCTGGATTTCAGGGAGTTTTCCTGTGGTGTTTTTTTTTGCTGATTTCCTTTGGAATTTCACTGTTTTTCTGTGGCTTTCAGGGCGATTCCTGTGGGGCTTTTTTTTTGCTGATTTCCCGTGAATTTCAGTGAGTTTCCCCTTTGATTTTTTTGCTGATTTCCTTTGGAATTTCACTGTTTTTTGTGGATTTCAGGGCGATTCCTGCTCCTTCCGGCACTGCGAGGCCGCCCTGGGCAGCGAGACCGTCTGCACGCTGTGGCAGGAGGGGAGGTGCTTCAGGAACATCTGCAGGTTCAGGCACATGGAAATCGATGTGAGTGCCCCCCAAAACCCCTCTGCTCACCCCAAAAATCCCTGCCACACCCTCCCAGGGATCTGGGGGCGTTAATACCCTTCCCCAGCAGGGATTTGGGTTACCAGGAGGGAGGTAAAGGAGGAAAAAAATTGATTTTTGAGGTGTTTTTCTTGTGTTAAATGATGTTGTTCCCTATGTTCCATGTGGATCCCACTCTTTAAATGTGGTGGGAAAAAAAAAAACCTGGGAGATGGAATTTTTCCCTAAATTTTTTATCCTAAGATGGAATTTTCCCCAAATTTTTTATCCGAAGTTAGAATTTTTGCCAGATTCTTCATCCTGAGCTCTTGGAATTCCTAAAAGCTGGAATTTTCCTCAATCTTTTTTATCCTGAGCTGGAATTTCTTCCCAGATTTTGTATCCTGAGCTCTTGGAATTCCTGAGAGCTGGAATTTCTCTCTAAATTTTTTATCCTAAGCTGGAATTTTCCTCAAATGTTTTATCCTAAGCTGGAATTTCTTCCTAAATTTTTTATCCTGAGTTCTTGGAATTCCTAAAAGCTGGAAAATCTCTTTAAATTTATCCTGAGCTATTGGAATTCCTGAGAGCTGGAATTTCTCTCTAAATTTTTTATCCTGAGCTTTTGGAATTCCTGAGAACTTGTATTTCTCCCTAAATTTTTTATCCTAAGCTGGAATTTTTCCTAATTTTTTTATCCTGAGCTCTTGCAGTTGTACAGAGTAAAGATAAAAAAAAAAGATGGGAAGGAGCTAAAGCTATGCAAGATAAATTCAGGTGGATTTCACCAACAACTGAAATCTGAAAATTGACTTTTTTCTCTGGGAATAATCCCATTATTTTGAATTTTATTTTAATTTAACCCCATGACAAAGCAAAACTTGATTTTTTTCCTTTGGGAATAATCCCATTATTTTGAATTTTATATTAATTTAACCCCTCGATACCATCCCGCTGAATGAAAAAACCCAGCAAAATTCCGATTTTTCCCCTCTCTAAACCTTTTCCTTGTTAACAGAGCGAGTGGGATTCTCCAGGAGGGAATTCCCTGAGTTTGGATTTATGTTTTTTTCCCAGAAAAAGAGGAGTGAGATCGCCTGTTACTGGGAGAACCAGCCCGGGGGCTGCCAGAAGCACAACTGCGCCTTCCACCACGCCAAGGGCCGCTACGTGGACGGGCTCTTCCTGCCCCCCAGCAAAAGTCAGTTTTCCATCTCATTTTTCCCTAAAATTGCTAAAAAATCATGGGGAATATTGCTTAAAATTAGCTGGATGTGGGTCTGAGCAAAAGTCAGTTTTCCATCTCATTTTTCCTTAAAATTGCTAAAAAATCATGCTGGAAATCCAAGAATTCATGGGAAGTATTCCTTAAAATTACCTGGATGTGGGTCTGAGCAAAAGTGAGTTTTCCATCTCATTTTTCCACAAAATACCCAAAAATTCATGGGGAATATTCCTTAAAATTACCTGGATGTGGGTCTGAGCAAAAGTGAGTTTTCCATGTAATTTTTCCTCAAAATACCCAAAAATTCATGGGGAATATTCCTTAAAATTACCTGGATGTGGGTCTGAGCAAAAGTGAGTTTTCCATCTCATTTTTCCACAAAATACCCAAAAATTCATGGGGAATATTCCTTAAAATTACCTGGATGTGGGTCTGAGCAAAAGTGAGTTTTCCATGTAATTTTTCCTCAAAATACCCAAAAATTCATGGGGAATATTCCTTAAAATTACCTGGATGTGGGTCTGAGCAAAAGTGAGTTTTCCATGTAATTTTTCCTCAAAATACCCAAAAATTCATGGGGAATATTCCTTAAAATTACCTGGATGTGGGTCTGAGCAAAAGTGAGTTTTCCATGTAATTTTTCCTCAAAATACCCAAAAATTCATGGGGAATATTCCTTAAAATTACCTGGATGTGGGTCTGAGCAAAAGTGAGTTTTCCATCTCATTTTTCCACAAAATACCCAAAAATTCATGGGGAATATTCCTTAAAATTACCTGGATGTGGGTCTGAGCAAAAGTGAGTTTTCCATGTAATTTTTCCTCAAAATACCCAAAAATTCATGGGGAATATTCCTTAAAATTACCTGGATGTGGGTCTGAGCAAAAGTGAGTTTTCCATGTAATTTTTCCTCAAAATACCCAAAAATTCATGGGGAATATTCCTTAAAATTACCTGGATGTGGGTCTGAGCAAAAGTGAGTTTTCCATGTAATTTTTCCTCAAAATACCCAAAAATTCATGGGGAATATTCCTTAAAATTACCTGGATGTGGGTCTGAGCAAAAGTGAGTTTTCCATGTAATTTTTCCTCAAAATACCCAAAAATTCATGGGGAATATTCCTTAAAATTACCTGGATGTGGGTCTGAGCAAAAGTGAGTTTTCCATGTAATTTTTCCTCAAAATACCCAAAAATTCATGGGGAATATTCCTTAAAATTACCTGGATGTGGGTCTGAGCAAAAGTGAGTTTTCCATGTAATTTTTCCTCAAAATACCCAAAAATTCATGGGGAATATTCCTTAAAATTACCTGGATGTGGGTCTGAGCAAAAGTGAGTTTTCCGTCTCATTTTTCCTCAAAAATACCCAAAAATCCATGCTGAATATCCAAGAAAAGAGAGACTTTTGCAGTCGGGGGAAATTTCTAATTTTAAATTTTTTTCCTTGCTTTTTGCTTGGTGATTTTTGCTTTTCAAGGTTCCTTTTCCCTTCTCCTTTAATCTCTTTACAGGTGGGGTTACAGAATTCAATCCATTTATTCTTAAATTTTCAACTTTAGCCTCAAAATCTGGGATATTTTTCCTTTCCAGCCACTCTTCCTGAAAGGCAGATTTGCAGTCAGAGGAAAGGAGCAAAATTCCAATTTTAAAATTATTTTCTTGCTGATTTTTGCTTTTCAAGGTTCCTTTTCCCTTCTCCTTCAATCCCTTTATGAATGGGGAATACAGAACTGAATCCAGGAATGATTTATTCTCAAATTTTCAACTTTAGCCTCAAAATTTAGGATATTTTTCCTTTCTAGCCACACTTCCTGAAAGGCAGATTTGATTTGCAGTCAGGGGAAAAGGGCAAAATTCTAATTTTAAATTTTTTTGGTTGGTGATTTTTGCTTTTCAAGGTTCCTTTTCCCTTTTCTTTTCAATCCCTTTATGGGTGTGGAATACAGAACTGAATCCAGGAGTGTTTTGTTATTAAATTTTCAATTTTATCCTCAAATTTTGTGCTGTTTTTCCTTTGCAGCCACCCTGCCAAGCCCCCCCGAGGCTGCAGAGGACGAGGTGAAGCTGGTGCAGCTGCAGCAGAACAAACTCTCCGTTCAGTCCAACCCCTCCCCGCAGCTCAGGGGGGTGATGAAAGTGGAAAATTCAGAGAATGTTCCCAGTCCCACCCATCCCCCTGTGGTCATCAACGCTGCAGATGATGATGAAGATGATGACGGTGAGAAATCTGTAATTTATTTTGAGTATTTATGCTTGAAATCGGAATAAACATCACAAAAATTTGGGATTTATGCACCAGTTTAAGCTGGAGAAATGAGCAGTAAATATTTTTAAGGATTGAAATATTAAACCACCTAAAAATTATTGTTCAATCTTTACTCTATAAATGATTTTATTTTGGGTTTGATTTTCCCTTCCAGACCAGCTTTCTGAAGAAGGAGAAGAAACCAAAACCCCAGTGCAGCCCCCAGCCACAGAAACCCACAATGGGCTGAGGGTGATTTCCACCAGGAAATCCAATCCCACTGCAAAGCAAGGTATTCCAGGGGCTTGGAGAGGGAATTTCACAGCTAAAAGCAAAATATTCCCAAAGTCAAACAGAGCCCAGGGATGCTGGGTGGAATCCAGGAGTCCATTCCCACCTCACCATCTGCCCCCAGGCAGGGGAAAACCTCCTGGGTTGGTTTTGGGGGAGAAAATGGAGTTTAAAGTGGGATTTAAATGGAGTTTAGAGTGGAGTTTAAATGGAGTTTAGAGCGGAGTTTAGGGAGGTTTAAGTGGAGTTTAGGGAGGTTTAAGTGGAATTGGGAGAGGTTTAAGTGGAGTTCAGTGAGAGTTTGGGGTGGAGTTGAAATAGAGTTTAGAGTGGAGTTAGGAGAGAGTTTGGAGTTGGGAGAGAGTTTAAGTGGAATTGGGAGAGGTTTAATTGGAGTTTAAATGGAGTTCAGGGCAGAGTGTAAATGGAGAGTGGAATTGAGAGTTTAGAGAGGAGTTTAGGGAGGTTTAAAGTGGAGTTTAGAGACAGTTTAGAGTGGAGAGAGAGATAGAAGTGGATTTGGGAGAGGTTTAAGTAGAATTGAAAGAGTTTTGAGTGGAGTTTAGGGAGTTTAGAGTGGAGTTGGGAGAGAGTTTAGAGAGGAGTTGGGAGAGGTTTAAGTGGAATTGGGAGAGAGTTGAAAATGGAGTTGGGAGAGTTCAGAGTGCAATTAGAGGTTTAAAGTGAAGTTTAGGGAGGTTTAAGTGGAATTGGAAGAGGTTTGAAGTGGAGTTGGGAGAGAGTTTAGAGTTTAAATTGAGTTTAGAGTGGAGTTTAGGGAGGTTTAAGTGGAGTTGGGAGAGGTTTAAGTGGAGTTGAAATGGAGTTTGGAGTTAGGAGAGAGTTTAAATGGAATTGGGAGAGGTTTAATTGGAGTTTAAATGGAGTTCAGGGCAGAGTTTAAATGGAGTTTAGAGTGGAGTTGAGGGAGATTTTAGTGGAGTAAAAGGGAGGTTTAATGTGGAGTTGAGAGAGACTTTAAAGTGGAGTTTAAATGGAGTTTAGAGCAGAGTTGGGAGAGAGTTTAGAGTTGAGTTTAGGGATGTTTAAGTGGAATTTAGAGAGATTTAATTGAAGTTTAAAGTGGAGTTGAGAGAGAGTTTAAATGTCTGCAGTGTCCCTTCTGGCATTGTGGAAATCCAGATCCAAGGAATTCAGGAATCTTTAATCCCTCTCCATGACTTTGTGCTCAAAAGTGTGGATTTTCCCTTGGAGGGTGAAAAAAGCTGCCAGTTTTCCAAAATCCCCCCTTTTTTTGGGCTTTTTGCCTCCTGGGGAATGTTGGCAGGGTTTATTCCCAATATTTTGGGAAGGATTTACCTCCATTTCCTGAACTGTTCTGTGCTTCCAGATGACAACTTAAATTTTGGAATAAAAACCTTGGAAGAGATCAAACTGAAGAAACTCAAGGAAAAAGCCAAAAAACAAGGTGGTGAGTTAATATCCCTAAAATCCCTCCTTATCCTTCTGCCTTTTGTTCATCCTTGGCTTTAATCCTGATTTTCCTTGGATAATTGCAAGGAAATTAAATTTTTTTTTGCAAATTGGGAGATCCTACAAGGACAAACTTTCATTTTTTTTTAGAGGGGCTATTCTGGTATGTGGCAGCTGGTTTTGCTACTTGGAATTCCAAGGAAAATTGTTAAATATCCTGATTTTTCCATGTTTTTCCATGCAGAAGGTCCTTCAGGAGTGGCTGTGGAGCCTCTCCAAGCCCGGAGCATTCCCGTGCCAGAGAAGGAAAACGTCCGGACCGTGCTGAGAACTGTGACCCTCTCCTCCAAGGAAGGTAATCCCAAATCCCCAAAATTCCCATTCCACTCAATTCCCACTCACTCAATTAGGATAATTACCTTAATAATCCTCAGATTGATTATTAGGATAAATATCCTAATAATTATTATTAATAATAATTAGGATAATAATTAGGATAATAATTAGGATAATTAATTATATCCTATTTTATTTATTTTATTATATTATTGTATATTAATTATATATTAGTACATTATATTATTTATTATCTATAAAATTTTATATTGTATATGCTATAAATATATTATTATATATTTATATAAATTGTATACATATAAATATATATTCTCTAATATAATATATATTTTATATAATATATATGTTTTTGTATTATATAATATATGCAATATATATTATATATTTATATATGTTATGTTATATTGTATTATGTTATGTTATATGTTATTATATTATATGTTATTATTAATAATAATGTTTAGGATAGATATCCTAATAATATTAGGATAAATATCCTAATAACCCCGAGTTGCACTGCTGCCTTTCCTGATTGGAATTTCAAAGGCTGTATTGGAAAAGGTTTTTTTTTGTTGTTTTTTTTTTTTGTTTGCTTGTTTGGGTTTTGTTTGTTTGTTTGTTTGTTTATTTTTTGGGATAAGGGGATTTGGAATGCTTTTGGTGCACTGAAATGTGATTTCTTGTTTTAGGGGAGGACCCTGTGATCCAGCTGAACCTTCCTGACAGACTGGGAAAAAGGAAAGCCCTCATGGGTGAGAAACTCTGTGAAATATTTACATCAAAACCAGAAAATTCTGTTAACAACTAAAAACCAAAACTATTCCAAACTCATCTGGGAGGATTCAGGTTCCTGTGGATCGTTCTAAACCCTCCTGCAGAGGAAGATTCTGAAGGAATTTCTCATTTTTTGTCTTCCCAAAGGTGGGAAAACTTTCCTGCCCCTGAGGAGGAGCGTTGCTGACAGGCTGGGCAGGAAGGCAGAGCTGCAGGAAAACGCTGAAAAGGCCCCAAAAAGAGGCACAGGTACCAAAACCAGCTGGAATTCCCACCTGGAACCTGGCCCAGCTGTTCTGGGGGGATTTTCTGGGATTTGCTCTTGGGATTTTCTCTGTTTGGGATTTTCTGGTTTGTATTTTCTGTCCAGCTTTTCTGTTTAAGGTTTTCTGTCCAGCTTTTCCATTTGGATTTTCTGTCCATCTTTTCTGGTTGGGATTTTCTGTCCATATTTTCTGTTGGGATTTGCTGTCCAGCTTTTCCCTTTGGATCTTCTGTCCAGCCTTTCTGGTTGGGATTTTCTGCCCAGCTTTTCCATTTGGGATTTTCTGTTTGGGGTTTTCTGCCCATCTTTTCTGTTGGGATTTTCTGTTCAGGGTTTTCTGTCCAGCTTTTCCCTTTGGATTTTGTGTCCATCTTCTCTGTTTGGTGTTTTCTGTGCAGCCTTTCTGGTTGGAATTTTCTGCCCATCTTTTCTGGTTGGGATTTTCTGCCCAGCTTTTCTGGTTGGGATTTTCTGTCCATCTTTTCTGGTTGGGATTTTCTGTCCATATTTTCTGTTGGGATTTGCTGTCCAGCTTTTCCCTTTGGATCTTCTGTCCAGCCTTTCTGGTTGGGATTTTCTGCCCAGCTTTTCCATTTGGGATTTTCTGTTTGGGGTTTTCTGCCCATCTTTTCTGTTGGGATTTTCTGTTCAGGGTTTTCTGTCCAGCTTTTCCCTTTGGATTTTGTGTCCATCTTCTCTGTTTGGTGTTTTCTGTGCAGCCTTTCTGGTTGGAATTTTCTGCCCATCTTTTCTGGTTGGGATTTTCTGCCCAGCTTTTCTGGTTGGGATTTTCTGTCCATCTTTTCTGGTTGGGATTTTCTGTCCATATTTTCTGTTGGGATTTGCTGTCCAGCTTTTCCCTTTGGATCTTCTGTCCAGCCTTTCTGGTTGGGATTTTCTGCCCAGCTTTTCCATTTGGGATTTTCTGTTTGGGGTTTTCTGCCCATCTTTTCTGTTGGGATTTTCTGTTCAGGGTTTTCTGTCCAGCTTTTCCCTTTGGATTTTGTGTCCATCTTCTCTGTTTGGTGTTTTCTGTGCAGCCTTTCTGGTTGGAATTTTCTGCCCATCTTTTCTGGTTGGGATTTTCTGCCCAGCTTTTCTGGTTGGGATTTTCTGTCCAGCTTTTCCCTTTGGACTTTCTGTTCCTCCTTTCTTCTCCTGCTTCTGTTTGCACGTTGGTTGAGGGTTCAAGGTCACTCTGTGCTCTCCTGTCTCATTTCCCACCCAAAATGGGAATTTTTGCCCTTTTTTTTTAACTTTTCCTCTTGTTTTTTAGTTCAAGTCCTGAAGTCCCTGAAGGAGAGGCTGGGGCTGCCCTCTGAGCAGAGCAGTACTGAGACAGGTAAAAATTAGATTTGAAATACTCCTTTTTTGTTTTCCTTTTCCTTCTTTGCTTCCCAGGAACTCCCATGCAGCCTTAAATTGTTAATTTTAAAGGATGACTGACTCTTGATTTTACAAATCCAAGTGGTTTAAAGGAGAGGGGGGAATTTATTGTTCAGGGAATTGGGATTGTTCAGCCTGGAGGAGGAGGAATTTTGGGGTGATTTTATTGTGTCCTAAAGGGAAACCTGCAGGAAAGATAGAGAGGGAATTCCCAAGGAATGGAGGGGACAGGATGAGGGGAGTGACTCCAGATTGATGGGGTTGGATGGGATTTTGGGAATAAATCCTTCCCTGGGAGGGGCTGGGATGGAATTCCCAGAGGAGCTGGGGCTGCTCCATCCCTGGGATTGCCCAAGGCCAGGTTAGAGAGTGGAAAAAGTTAATAAAATGGGTAAAATTGGTAAAAATACACTCTGGGATATGTCCCTGCCCATGGGATTGGATGAACCCTTCCAACCCAACCCATTCCAGGATTCCCTGGGCTGGTTTGGATGGGATATTGGGAATAAATCCTTCCCTGGGAAGGAATTCCCAGAGAATCTGTGGCTGCTCCAGCCCTGGGAGTGTCCCAGGCTGGGTTGGAGCAGCCTGGGACAGACATCCAGAGTCCCTGGATGTTTTTTAAAGTCCTTCCAAGCCAATCCCAAATTCCCTCAGTGCTGGGAGAAACTGGAGACGTTTCCCCCTCCTTGATCGCTCTTTCACTCCCGGGTTGGATTTTTCTGCCCTCAGACAAAGCTGCCAAGCCCATTGAGGAGATCCGGGTGAAAACCCTGGAGGAAATCCGCCTGGAAAGAGCCAACCAGAGGAGAGGGGAGCCCCCAGCCAAAATCCCAGCAGATGGAAGGAAAACTGAAGATCCCAATTTAGGAGCAAGACCCTCCTTTGCTGCCCGCTCCAAATCCCTGGCAGGAGCCCTGGTGGAAAAAAACCACAAAAGTTTGGGAGACGAGAAGGAAAAACCTGAGGAATTCAACAGCAGGGCCAAAAGTGAGGCTGAAGGCAGGAGACAGAACATTCCTGCTCCAGCTGTGGCAGGCAGGGTGCAGCTGGCAGAGCCTGGCAGAGCCAGGGGAGCCGGAGAAGTTCGGATCAAAACCTTGGAGGAGATCAAGAGGGAGAAGGCGCTGAGGATGCAGCAGAGCGGGGAGAACGTTCCTGCTCCTGCTGCTGCTGCTGCTGCTGCCCCAGCCGAGGCTGCCCTGAGGGGCAGGAGGCTGCTGAGGGTCACCAAGCTCCTGGGTGAGATGGGAACTGGGGTTCCTGTGGGAATTGGGGTGCTTCTGGGAGCTGGGGTTACAGACTGGGGGTTGGGGTTCTCCTGGGAGCTGGGGTTCTTCTGGGAGTTGGGGTTCCATCCTGGGGATTGGGGTTCCACCCTGGGAATTGGGGCGCTTTTGGGAGCTGGGGTTCTCCTGGGAGCTGGGGTTACAGCCTTGGGATTGGGGTTCTACCCTGAGGATTGAGGTTCCACCTGGGAATTGGGGTTCCACCCTAGGGATTTGGGTTCCTTTGGGAATTGGGGTTCCACTCTGGGGATTTGGGTTCTTCTGGGAGCTGGGGTTCCACCCTGGGAATTGAGGTTCTCCTGGGGATTGAGGTTCCATGTGGGGATTGCGGTCCCCTGGGAACTGGGGTTCTTCTGGGAGCTGGGGTTCCATCCTGGGTATTGGGGTTCTACCCTAAGAATTGAGGTTTTACCCTGGGAATTGTGCTTCCCCCTTGGGAATTGTGCTTCCTTTGGGAATTGGGGTTCTCCTTGGGAGTTCTGCTCCACCCTGGGAATTGGGGTTCCACCCTGGGAATTGGGGTTCCTCCTTGGCAGTTGTGTTTTCCACTTGGAATTGTGCTTCCCCCTTGGGAGTTCTGCTCCATGGGGATTGGGGTTTTCCTGGGAATTGGGGTTCCACCCTGGGGATTTGGGTTCTCCTGGGAATTGGGGTTCCCCCCTGGGGATTTGGCTTCCCCCTTGGCAGTTGTGCTCCCGTCATCCAGTGGGACTGAAGGAGAGAGAAAATCCTGCAGGAATTGCTTCCTGATCATAAAAATAGAGAAATAACCCCCCCAAGAAATAAAAAAAAAACAATTTTTGGATATTTTTTTGGTTTAAAGCACCTGGAAGAGAAGAAAAGATGATTGTGGAGCTGAACAAACCTTCCCCCAAAAGTGGCTCTGCAGCTTCTGAGGTGAGTCTGAGCAAACTGACAATAAAAACTTCACATTTCTGATCAATTCCTCCCCTTTCTGATCAATTCTTACCCATAGATTTTTTTATCCATAGATTTTTTATCTGTAAATTTTTTTATCCATACAATTTTTACCCATAAGATTTTTTTACCCATAGGTTTTATCCAGAGATAACTTTTTGTCCCTAGATTTTTATCCATAGAATTTTTTATCCATACATTTTTTATCCATACATCCTTTTATCCATAGATTTTTTTACCCATAGATTTTTATTCACACATTTTTTTATCCATACTTTTTTTTTTTTATCCATACTTTTTTTTTTTTTATCCATAGTTTTTTAGCCATAGTTGATTTTTTATTCCTGGTGTTTTTATCCCTGGGTTTTTATCCCTACGTTTTTATCCCTAAGTTTTTATCCCTGAGTTTTATCCCTAGGGTTTTTTATCCCTGGGGTTTTTTAATCCCTAAGTTTTTATCCCTGGGTTTTTTATCCCCAGATTTTCACCCCAATAACCCTCTCGGTGTGTTTTCCCAAACCCTGTCAGAATTCAGGGAATTCTGGAGTTCAGGTGAAGAGCCTGGAGGAAATCATGTGGGAGAAACGGCAGCAGGAGAAACTGCAGCAGGGACCTGGGACAATTCCAGCTGGGAATCAGGAGAGGAGCCCAGAGAAGAACCTGGAGAGAAATCAGGAGAGAAATCAGGAGAAAATTCAGAGGATCCAGGAGAAGATCCAGAGGAACCAGGAGAACCAAGAGAGGAACCAGAAAAACCAGGAGAGGAGCCCGGACAAGAACCAGGAGAAGAACCAGGAGAGGAATCTGAGGAACCAGGGGAGGAACCAGAGGAACCAGGAGGAGAACCAGGAGAGGAAACTGAGGATCCAGGAGAAAAACCAGGAGAGGAACCAGAGGAACCTGGAGAGGAACCAGGAGAAGAACCTGAGGAACCAGGAGAGGATCCAGGAGAGGAACCAGGAGGAGCCCCCGGGCTCAGGGAGCCCCGAGGCCGCAGTGGGACCTGCCCAGCTGGGCAGGAGGAGAGGGGGCAGATCCCAGGAGGACGTCGGGACAAACCCCGAGAGGGACCCGGGCAAAAAGGGAGCCCAGCAGCCCGAGAGGAGAGGCAGAGGTGGGCTTGGGGTCTGGGGGGACCTTCTGGGGTTTGGGGGATGTTTTAGGGCTGGGGTTCCTGGGAATCTCTGGGATTGGGGTTTGTGGGGACGTTCTGGGGTTTGTGGAAATGATCTGGGATTGGGGTTTGTGGGAATCTCTGGGGTTTGTGGGAACGTTTTGGGGGTTGTGGGAATCTCGGGGGTTTGTGGGGATGGTTCATATGGGGTTGGGGTTTAGGGAGCTCAGCTGCCCAAGATTTCATAGATAAAGGGGATTTGATAAAGGGATTTGATTGATAAAAGGATTTGGTTGAGAAAGGGGATTTGATAGAGGAATTTGATAAAGGGATTTGATTGGTAAAGGGATTTATCCTTTTGATTGATAAAGGGATTTGATAGATAAAGGGGTTCAATTGATAAAGGGTTTTGATTGAGGAATTTGATGAAGGTGTTTATCCTTTTGATAAAGGGATTTATTGATAAAGGGATTTGATAGATGAAAGGATTTGATAAAGGGCTTTGATTGATAAAGGGGATTAGATTTATAAAGGGGATTTGATAGATAAAGGTGCTTGATAAAGGGATTTGATTGAGGAATTTGATAAAGGGATTTATTGACCAAGGGATTTGATAGATAAAGAGGTTTGATAGATGAAAGGATTTGATAAAGGGCTTTGATAGATAAAGGGGTTGATAAGGGAAGGGATTTGATTGATAAAGGAAGGCATTTGATAAACTTTTGTTTCTTTCTTTCTCTTTTTTCCCTCCTTTCCCTCCACCCCAGCCAAATCCAGGGTGTGCCTGAAGCCTGTGGATGCCAGAGCCCCTCCCAAGCAGCCCCTGAAGAGGAAGGTCCCCGAGGGCCACCCCCCTGCCGTGGTGGCAGTGAAGCCACTCAGTGCCACCAGCGGGGACACCCCAGAGCCCCCGGCCAAGGTAAGGCCCCAAAAACCCCCCAATTCCCAAAAAAAAACCTGGAAAAATGAAATTTTCTCCAGCTCTCCCATCCCTTTTCACCCCAGAATTTTCAGGGGCAGCAAATCCCTGCTTTGGAGGCACCTCCAGAATTCCCTGCTGGGATTCGGAAAGGATTTTGGCAAAAATTCCTTTAAAAAAAAAAAAACCAAAATCCTCATTTCAGGAATGCCCTGCTTCAGGTGAGGCAGAAAAAAAAGAATCTCCTACAATGTGGGAGTTTTTCTCATATCAGGAATGATTTCATTTCAGGAATCCCTAAAATGTGAGAATTTTCCTCATTTCAGGAATGCCCTACTTCAGGTGAAGAAGCAAAACAAGAATCTCCTAAAATGTGGGAGTTTTTCTCATATCAGGAATCCCTAAAATTTCATTTCAAGAATTTCATTTCAGGAATCCCTACATTAGGGAATTTTCCTCATTTCAGGAATCACTTCATTTTCAGCAACTTCATTTCAGGAATCCCTAAAATTTGGGAATTTTCCTCATTTCAGGAATACCCAAGAAGAATCTCCTAAAATTTGGGATTTTTCCTCATTTCAGGAATGATTCCATTTCAGGAATCCCTGAAATTTGGGCTATTTCAGCCCCTAACCCTTGTCCTGCTCCCCTTTCCCAGGTTGTTGCCAGCCCCGAGGGCTCCCGGCCTCGGAGGGAGAATTCCCAGATCAGGTAACCCCGACCCCAAATTCCTTCTGGGGTGGGCAGGGTGGGAATGATCCCAAAATCCTGCAGAGGAGCTGTTAATTGCAATTAAAGCTGCAGCTCTGGGTTCCTGCAGGTGCTGCACTGGGGCACTCCCCAAAATCGATCCAAAAATCCCCAAAATTGATCCAGAATCCTCAAAACTGAGCTAGGAATGCCCAGAATTGATCAGGAATCCCCAAAATTGATCCAGGAATGCCCAGAATTGATCCAGGAATGTCCAAAACCAATCCTGGACTGCCAAAATTAATCCCATCCCCCAAAACCAATCCTGGACTCCCCAGAATTGATCCTGGATTTACAAAATTGATCCTGAACTCACCAAATCTGATCTAGACCCCCCCAGACCCAATCAGGACTCCCCAAACCTGATCCAGGACTCCCCAAACCTGATCCAGGACTCCCCAAACCTGATCCTGGACTCCCCAAATCTGATCTAGCTCCCGCAAACCCAGTCCCAGTCCCCCCAAACTCAATCCCAGCTGCCCCAAACCCAATCCCAGCCCCTGCCACCCTCCCCTAACCCCCCATGTAGAACCCCAAACTTCACCTCGGGTCCCTCCTGCACTTACTTCCTTTTCCCTGCTCTGCTAGCCCCCCAAACCCAATCCCATCCCCCAAACCCAATCCAGGACTCCCCAATCTGATCCTGAACTCTCCAAATCTGATCTAGCCCCCCCAAACCCAATCCCAGCTCCCCCAAACCCAATCCCAGCTCCCCCAAACCCAATCCCAGCTCCCCCAAACCCAATCCCAGCCCCCCCAAACCCATTCCCAGTTCCCAAAAACCCAATCCCAGTTCCCCCAAACCCAATCCCAGCTCCCCCAAACCCAATCCCAGCTGCCCCAAACCCAATCCCAGCTGCCCCAAACCCAATCCCAGTTCCCCCAAACCCAATCCCAGCTCCCCCAAACCCAATCCCAGCTGCCCCAAACCCAATCCCAGCTGCCCCAAACCCAATCCCAGCTCCCCCAAACCCAATCCCAGCTCCCCCAAACCCAATCCCAGCTCCCCCAAACCCAATCCCAGCTGCCCCAAACCCAATCCCAGCCCCCCCAAACCCATTCCCAGTTCCCAAAAACCCAATCCCAGCTCCCCCAAACCCAATCCCAGCTCCCCCAAACCCAATCCCAGCTCCCCCAAACCCAATCCCAGCCCCTCCCACCCTCCCTAACCCCCTTTGTAAAACCCCAAACTCCACCTCGGGTCCCTCCTGCGCTGACTTCTCCCTTCTCCCTGCTCTGCCAGCCCCCAGCCTGGCAGCCAGGGGCATTCCCTGGCCCAGGCAGAGGTGTCGGGATCCTCCTCCTGCTCCTCATCCCTGGAGGCGCCGCTGAAGCTGCGGCGCCTGAGCTCAGCCGGCGGCGCCAAAGCCGCGCTCTCGGTGGAGGACGACTTCGAGAAACTCATCTGGGAAATCTCCGGGGGAAAACTGGAGGCAGAAATCGACCTGGATCCAGGCAAGGATGAGGATGATCTCCTGCTGGAACTCTCCGAGATGATCGACAGCTGAAAGTGAAGGATTTTTATTGGAAAAAAAAAAAAAGGGGGGGGGGAAAAAGATGCGACGCCAAAAAAAAAAAAATCCCCTAAAAAAGCAAAATTTCCTCCTGGCACCCCGAAGAAATGCTGGAAATGCTGTTGGATCCGTGCAGGAGATGCTTTCCCAGCTGGATTGGTGGGAATAGGCAGAGTCTGCTCTCAGTTATCCCAAAATTCCTGGTTGGGTTTGTCCCACGTGGGACGGAGCACTTGGAATTCCCTGGAGGGACAACACAGATCCCATGGCAGAGCTCCCTCCTGGACAGAAAAACCCCAAAAAAATCCCTGGAGTTACTGTGTCAACTCTGGAATCCACGGTGGACTCGGAATTGGGGGGAATTCGGGGGTGGAAAAACACCGGGAGGAATTTTGGACCAAACCCTGCCAGGGTGAGCCTGGCTCCGAACGATCCAAGGGGGATTTTTCTTGGAATTTTGGGATGGTGGAAAAATCAAAATTCCTCCTGGAATTTGGGAAAAGGAGCATTGCTTCAAGTGCCTCTGGATTTTGAGGATTTTTCCCTGTAATGAACCTCCCACATCCAGCTGGGATCGTTGTGGGAGGGGAAAAAAAACAAAAAAAAACCCAAAAAAACCACCTGGAATATTCCCCCCTTGGCTGCTTCCCTCTTTTCCAACCTATTTTGGAGATGGGATTGAGAGGAATCCCCGTGGATTTATTTTTATTTTTCATTTTTGTTTATTTTGATTTTAGTTGGTTTTTTTTTTTTTTGGTCCTGTAAATATTTTATTCTTCCATTTTATATTTGTATGATTCTATTTAAGGGATTAAAGGTAGGCTGCTCAACTGTGGTGTCCTTGCAGAGTTTTGTGCTTTGATTTAAGGAATGGTATCCAACAAGTTTGGTGGGAATGCTGGAATTAATTAGAAATTAATTAGAAATTAATGAAAAAATAATGAAATTAATGAAGAATAATGAAATTAATTAAAAAATAATGTAATTTATTGGAAATTTAATGAAATTTATTGGAAAATAAATGGAATTTATTGGAAAATTAATGAAATATATTGGAAATTAATGAAATTAATGAAAAATGAAATTAAAGAAAAATTAATGAAAAAAAAGAAATTTATTGGTAAATTAATGGAATTTATTGGGAAATTAATGAAATGTATTGGAAAATTAATGGAATTTATTAGGAAATTAATGGAATGTATTGGGAAATTAATGAAATTTATTTGAAATTAATGAAATTTATTGGGAAATTAATGAAATTAATTGAAAATTAATGAAATTAATGGAAAATTAATGACATTAATTGGAAAACAATGACATTAATTGGAAATTAATGAAAATAATGAAATTTATTGGAAAATAATGAAATTGATGTAAAATTGATTAAATTGATGGAAAACTGATGAAATTTATTGGAAATTAATGAAATTAATGGAAAAATTAATGGAATTTATTGGAAAAATAATGAAATTTATTGGAAATTAATGGAAAAATTAATGAAAAATTAATGAAATTTATTGGAAAATTAATGAAAGGGGCTCAGCCTGGAGAAAAGGAGGCTCAAGGGGAATTTGGGATCTTCCACAGGAACATGGGAGAGATTTCAGGGAATTTTTTTTGCTTTTTTTTTGTGACTTTGTGGGATAAATGAACAGGAAAACTCGAGCACTGTAAGAGCACAAAAATTACTTTATTTTAAAATTTTGTGTATTTAAGGGCGCAGCTCTGCTGTAGCTCTAAGCCAGGGGAACATTGCTAACAAATGTTTTATTTATAGATGAATTGTGGTTATTCAAACCAAATTAAATAATAGTGTGAAAAATGCCCAACACTTAGTTTTTAAATTTTTAAATTTTAATAATAAATCGGTTATAAAACTAATAACACAATTAGAGTAATAAAGTGTAGAGTTAGGACAATTAGAAGACAATAAAAAGCAGATTTTTTTGATTAATTTTTTGATTAATTAAACAAGAAATTCGCTTTTTCTGATAAGAAACCCATAAATTCCTTTTTTTTGGAAGATTTTGGTGTTCCTCGAAGCGAGTATCTCATTCCTTAAAAAAAAACCCAAAAAACTCCCCCCACATACTAAGAGAAAAAAACCTACTAAGAGGAAAAAAAAACTAAGAGCAAAAATAACCAAAAAAAGAATAAAAAAAAATCCTACAAAGAGCAAAAAAACCCACAAAAAAAACCCGAAAAAAACCTAGTAAGAGCAAAAAAAATAAACAAAAAAACCCCATCTTACTAAGAGAAAAATAAAAGACCCTACTAAGAGCAAAAAATAAAAAAGAAACCCCAAAAAACCTACTAAGAGGAAAAAAAAACAAACAAAAAAAAAACAAAAAAAAAACTTTACTAAAAGAAACCAAAAATCTACAAAGAGAAAGAAAAACTACTAAGAGCAAAAATTACTAAAAAAAGAACAAAAAAATCGTACTAAGAGCAAAAAAACCCACAAAAACAACCTACTAAGAGAAAAAAAACGTAAAAAAAATTAAAAAAACCTGCTAAGAGAAAAAAAAAAGGACCCTACTAAGAGCAAAAAATAAACAAAAAGAAACCCCAAAAAACCTAAGAGGAAAAAACCCAGAAAAACTCTACTACGAGAAAAAAAGCAAAAACCTATTAAGAGAAAAAAATCCTACTAAGAGCAAAAAAACCCCGAAAAAAAACTACTAAGAGAAAAAAAAATTTAAAAAAACACACTCAAAAAAAAAAATATACCCTACTGAGAGAAAAAAAAAGAACCCACAAAAAAATCCTACAAAGAGAGAAAAAATCCTAAAAATAATGATAGGGAAAAAAAACAAATAAAGTAAAAATCTCCTGAGGGCCTCACGCCGCCAGTATCCCACAATGCCCTGCGCGCTCCGCCCCTCACGGCGCCGCTTCCGGCCGCCATTACCGCCGTGCCCGCCTTGCCCGCCCCTCACGGCGCCAGTGTCCCACAGTGCCCCGCTCGGGCCGCCATTACCGCCCGTGCCCGCCTTGCCCGCCCCTCACGGCGCCAGTGTCCCACAGTGCCCCCTTCCCGGCCGCCATTACCGCCCGTGCCCGCCTTGCCCGCCCCTCACGGCGCCAGTGTCCCACAGTGCCCCCTTCCCGGCCGCCATTACCGCCCGTGCCCGCCTTCCCCGCCCCTCACGGCGCCAGTGTCCCACAGTGCCCCCTTCCCGGCCGCCATTACCGCCGTGCCCGCCTTGCCCGCCCCTCACGGCGCCAGTGTCCCACAGTGCCCCGCTCGGGCCGCCATTACCGCCCGTGCCCGCCTTCCCCGCCCCTCACGGCGCCGCTTCCGGCCGCCATTACCGCCCGTGCCCGCTTTCCCCGCCCCTCACGGCCCCGCTTCCGGCCGCCATTACCGCCCGTGCCCGCCTCCCCTGGCCCTCACAGCGCCGCGGCCCCGCGCAGCCATGGCGTACCGCGGGCAGGGCCAGAAGGTGCAGAAGGTGATGGTGCAGCCCATCGTATCCTGCCCGCAGCGCTCGGGGAGGGAGGGAAGGGAAGGGAAGGGAAGGGAAGGGAAGGGAAGGGAAGGGAAGGGAAGGGAAGGGAAGGGAAGGGAAGGGAAGGGAAGGGAAGGGAAGGGAAGGGAAGGGAAGGGAAGGGATGGATGGGGACGGGTGGGAAGTAGGGAAGGGAATGGAGGGAAGGAAGGAAGGGAAGGGAAGAAGGGAAGGGAATGGCGGGTTCCACTATGGGTTCCACCGCGGGTTCCCTTCAGGGGTTCCCCTCAGCGTTTCCCCCGTGCCCCCGGCTCTGCTGTGCCCTTAACCCCGGCCCCAGAACCTGATCTTCCGCTACCTGCAGAACGTGAGTGCCGGCAGCGGGCTGGGGGGGAGGGACCTCAAATCTCCCCATTTTAACCCCATAAAACCCATTTAACCCCAAAAATCCCCATCTTATACCCCAGAACCCCCATTTTATAATGCCAAAAAAACCTGTTTTATACCCCAAAACCCCCATTTTATAACCCCAAACCCCACCCAAAAATCCCATTTTATTACCCCAAAATCCCATTTCATACCCCCAAACCCCGTTTAACCCCATTCCCCCAAACCCCTCACACGCCAGACAGTCCCACCCCACACAGGGGTGACCGCAGACAGATTTGGGGTGGGGACAAACCCTGGACCCCAAACCCCTTTGGGGCCCTGCTGACCCCAAATCCCATTTGGACCCCAAATCCTGTTCCCGTTCTGCAGCGGTCCCGGATCCAGGTGTGGCTCTATGAGCAGGTGAACATGAGGATTGAGGGCTGCATCATCGTGAGTGCCCCATTCTGCTTTGGGGTTTTTTGGGGGGGTTTGGGGGTTTTTTGGGGTTTTGAGAGTTTGTTATTAGTTTTATGAGGAGGTTGGGTTTTTTTTGGGTGTTTTTTGAGGGGATTTGAGGGCTTTTTGGGGGGGTGGTTTTGTGTGGGTTTTTGGGTTTTTTTGGGGGGTTTTGTATGGGTTTTTGGGGTCTTTTGGGGTTTCTGAGGCCGGTGCTGCTCAGCAGGGCTTTGACGAGTACATGAACCTGGTGCTGGACGATGCTGAGGAGATTCACTCCAAAACCAAGGCCAGGAAGCAGCTGGGTAGGGCAGGGGGAGAGAACCCCAAATCAGGGTCTGGGACCCCAAATCGGGACTGGGACCCAAAACTCCGGGGGTGGGTCCTGGAACCTGGATGTGTGACCTTAAATCCTGGTTTTGGGACAGGGATCCAGGTTTTGGGATTGGGATCCAGCTGTGGGATTGGGATGGGATCCAGCTGTGGGATTGGGCTCCAGCTGTGGGATTGGGCTCCAGCTGTGGGATTGGGATGGGCTCCAGCTGTGGGGCCGGGCTCCAGCTGTGGGATTGGGATGGGATCCAGCTGTGGGATTGGGATCCAGCTGTGGGATTGGGATCCAGCTGTGGGATTGGGATCCAACTGTGGGATTGGGATGGGATCCAGCTGTGGGGATGGGCTCCAGCTGTGGGATTGGGATCCAGCTGTGGGATTGGGATCCAACTGTGGGATTGGGATCCAGCTGTGGGATTGGGATGGGCTCCAGCTGTGGGATTGGGATCCAGCTGTGGGATTGGGATCCAGCTGTGGGATTGGGATCCAACTGTGGGATTGGGATGGGATCCAGCTGTGGGATTGGGCTCCAGCTGCGGGGCCGGGCGGGATCGGGGCGCTCCCACCCCACAGGCCCATCCCGAGCCGTTGGTTGCAGGTCGGATCATGCTGAAGGGGGACAACATCACCCTCCTGCAGAGCGTCTCCAGTTAGGATCGGGCTGCTCCCGGCCCCCCAGCGGGATTGGGATCGCTGGGAACCCCCCGAGCTCCCGGGGGAATCGGATTTTGTACTTTGGGCAATAAAACGGGGTTGTTTTTTCACAAAATCTGGGATCGGGGTTTCAGGGAGAAATGTTTTCCAAGGGTTTTCCCCCTGTGGGATTGGATCTGGGGGGTTCAGGATAATGGGGGTTCGAGTTTTCCCAAACCAAACCCTTTATCCCAAAACCAATCCCATCTTCCCCAAACCAATCCCTTCTTCCCAAAAATAATCCTTCATTTCCCAAAACAAATCCCTTTTAAAAAAAAATCCCGTTATCCCATAACCAATCCCATATCCAATTGGATATGGATTGGATATCCCATATCCAATTCCTTCTTCCCAAACCAAATCCCTTTTTCCTTAAACCAGGCCTTTCTTCCCCACAAAAAGTCCCTTATTCACAAAAAATCCTTTTTTTATTCCCAAAACCAATTTCTTAATCCCAAAAAAATCCTTTTCCCAAACAATTCCTTTTCTCCAAAAATGAACCCCTTTATCCCAATAAGAATCTTTTTTTTTTCCCCAAACCAATCTTTCTACCCCTAAACAAATCCCTTTTTCCCAAAAAATCCTATTCCCTAAAAACCAACCTCTTTATCGCAAAAAGAATCCTTTTCTTCCCTCAAAACCAATCCCTTTATCCCAAAATCAAATTCTTTTTCCCAAAACCAAATCCCTTTTTCCCAAGAAATCCCTTCCCACTCCTCCCCCAAACCACAGCTCTGCCTCCCTCGGGGGATTCTTTCTTCTCAGGTGGAATTCCTTTCCCGAGCCTCAGGAATTTTGTGGGAATTCTGCCTGGAGCATCCCAAATTCCTGCCAAAACCAGAGCTGGAAAAATCTTCCAGAGGGCTCCGGACAGAAGGGGGAGCTGCGAGCTCGGCTCTCCCCGATCCCAGCTGGAATTCCCGACCCCCAGTCCCGGCTGGAATTCCCAGCCCCAATCCCGGCTGGAATTCTCAATCCCAATTCCAGCTCGGCTCTCCCCAGTCCCAATTCCAGACAGAATTCCCAACCCCAATCCCGGACGGAATTTCTGATCCCAGCTGGAATTCCCAACCCCAATCCTGGCTGGAATTCCCCATCCCAATTCCAGCTCGGCTCTCCCTGATCCCAATCCCTGCTGAAATTCCCAACCCCAATTCTGGCTCAGCTCTCCCTGACCCCAACCCCACAGAGACCCCAGGGCTGCTATGGGGCCCTGCAGGTTTTGGGGTCGGGGGACAGCCCCGTTTTGGGGTCCCCCAGGGCCCCACAGAGGGATTTGGGGTGCCGGCCCCATAGAGGGGCTTGGGGGTTTGGGGTGCCGGCCCCATAGAGGGGTTTGGAGGGTTTGGGGGTTTGGGGTGCCGGCCCCACTGAGGGGTTTGGGGTGCCGGCCCCACTGAGGGGTTTGGGGGTTTGGGGTGCCGCCCCCCAGTTCCGTTTGGGGCCCCCTTCTCAGCAGGGCTGGTGTGATAAGGGGGGTGAGATAAGGGCGGGGCAGGGCTGCGAGAGGAAATGGGGGCAGCGAGCGTGGCGGTGTCACCCCACAGGTGTGCCTGGGGAGGGTCTGTGTCACCTCCCCGGGTCTGTGTCACCTCCGCCTGTCCCCGGACACTGTCACCACCCCGGGCTGCAGAGGATGGAGACCCGGGATCCCCCCCGGGATCTCCCGGAGCAGCTGAGGGAATTCCAAGGGGCGGTGCCCGGGGGTGGCACCTGTGTCCCCGCAGGGCTCCGGGAATGGGGACAGCGCCCCCAGGAATGGGGACACTGCCCCGGACCCTGAGGGACCCCCGGGAATGGGGACACTGCTCCGGGAATGGGGACACTGCCCCCGGGCCCTGTGGGACCCCCGGGAATGGGGACACTGCTCCGGGAATGGGGACACTGCCCCCGGACCCTGTGGGACCCCCGGGAATGGGGACACTGCCCCGGACCCTGTGGGACCCCCGGAAATGGGGACACCGCCCCGGGAATGGGGACACCGCCCCCGGACCCTGTGGGACCCCCGGGAATGGGGACACCGCCTCGGGAATGGGGACACCGCCCCCGGACCCTGTGGGACCCCCGGGAATGGGGACACCGCCTCGGGAATGGGGACACCGCCCCCGGACCCTGTGGGACCCCCGGGAATGGGGACACCGCCTCGGGAATGGGGACACCGCCCCCGGACCCTGTGGGACCCCCGGGAATGGGGACACTGCCCCGGGAATGGGGACACCGCCCCCGGACCCTGTGGGACCCCCGGGAATGGGGACACTGCCCCGGGAATGGGGACACCGCCCCCGGACCCTGTGGGACCCCCGGGAATGGGGACACCGCCCCCGGACCCTGTGGGACCCCCGGGAATGGGGACACTGCCCCGGGACCCTGTGGGACCCCCGGCGGCACAGCGGGATCAGCACAGAGGCAGCAGATCCCAAATCCCATCCCAAACCGCTCCTACTGATCCCCACATCCCAAAAAAAAAAACCTTTTCCCCACAAATCCGTGCTGGAGGCGCTGCAGAGGCAGAGCCGGGCCGTGTCCTGCTGGAATCCCTGGGAATTCCCGGGATTAGCCCAGCCCAGCCCAGCCTGGGGAGCTCGAGGGGAGCTCCGGGGCTCTTCCAGCTCTTCCAGCCGGGCTGGGATCGCTCCAAGGCGGCATCCCGAGGGTGGTCCCAGCCCTGGCGAGGGGAGGAACCGCGGCCAGGCTGATTCCTGCAGGGGCAGCGTCCCCTTCTCGCCCGGCACCAGCCCGGAGCGCTCCCGGGGCTCCCCTCGGAGATCATCCCGGGGCTCCTCATCCCGGAGCGCTCCCGGGGCTCCCCCCGGAGATCATCCCGGGGCTCTCTTGGGGCTCATCCCGGGGCTCCTCATCCCGGAGCGCTCCCGGGGCTCATCCCGGACCTCTCTCGGGGCTCCCCCGGAGATCATCCCGGGGCTCTCTTGAGGCTCCCCCCGGGGCTCTTCATCCCGGAGCGCTCCCGGGGCTCCTCGTGGGGCTCATCCCGGTCTCCCGACTGAAGTTCCTCCTGTCTTTCCCGGGTGTTGGCAGAAGCGAGGGTATCCCTGGGCACAGCGGGTCCCTTTCCCTCCTCTTGGAATTCTGCTCCTGGTATCCTACTCCTGGAATTCTGCTTTTCCCCTGTTGCTTTCCCTGCTCTTTCCCTACTCCTGGAATTCTGCTCTTTCCCGTATTCCTTTCCCTGCTCCTGGAATTCTGCTCTTTCCCCTGTTCCTTTCCCTGCTCCTGGAATTCTGCTCTTTCCCGTATTCCTTTCCCTGCTCCTGGAATTCTGCTCTTTCCCGTGTTCCTTTCCCAGCTCCTGGAATTCTGCTCCTTCCCCCTCCCCCAGCCTTTCCTCGACCCCTGAGTTTGTTTTCCCAGAGGAATCAGCCGCGGATCAGCTCAGGGATCAGCCCCGGGATCGCCCCGGGATGCCGCGCCCGGAGCGCTCCGGGCCGGGCCGTCCCTCGCCGAGCGCTTTCCGGGTGCCAGGGAACTTTTCCCCGGCGCTGCAGGAGCCAAACCCGGCCGTGCCGGGGCAGATGTGGGGGATCCGCGGCATGGAAAATCGGGATCTTGCCGGGTGGACGCTCCTGGAGGCAGAAGCGGCTTCGTCCCGGCTGGGTTTTGTGCCCTCAGCCTGGAATGTGCAGGGACGGAGGGAGGGAGGGATGGAGGATGAACCCCCCGCTCTCAGCCCATCCCTGCGGGGTCCCGGCGGGGGTCTCTGGGTGGTCCCAGCCCCTCGGGCCGTGCCTTTTCAGGAGGGCACAACCGTGCGAAAGCGGGGCGTGGGGAAGGAAGCATTGCCGCCTCGTTGTTCTCCAGCGTCCCACACACGGAGCCGGCCCTCGGGAAAGCTCCGTGCGCGGCCGGGGATCTGCAGGGAAAGCAAACAATGGCATCCCCAGGGACAACAATGCCCCATTGTCCTTTGAAGCCCGAACAATGAGACAATGGCCCTCAGTCCGCTCCCTCCATTCCCAGGCACGCCCCCCCCGCGGCCCCGGGACCGCCCGGGCCCCGGGGCTCCCGCTGGCCCCGAGGAGCCGCCGCGCCCGCCGCTCGCTGGCCCCTCGTCCCGCTCGGCCCCTCGCTCCCGGGGTGAGTTCCGAGGGGTCCCCGCGGCCTCTCCCGCTCGCGTGGGGTGTTCCCGGTGAGAAGGAGGAGGAGATGGAGGAGGTTTCCCTTTGGATCCTCGGTGTTTCGGCGGCGGGGAGGGGATGGAAAAGTCCCGTCGGGTCACGCGGGCCGTGCCCGGAGAACAGTGGGGCTTTGTTGTCTCCGGGGGTGGCCACTTGTCAGCTCGCCCTGAAGGATTCCTGGGGAATCCGAATCCTCCTCTTCCTCCTCCTCCTCCTCCTCCTGGTGGCGTTGGGGACGAGCCCGCCCTGGAGCCGGCAGGTCCGGGAGGAGGCGTGGGGGCCGGGGGGTGCCCCCCATCCTGCGGGGCCTGGGGCACCCCGAGAGTCTCTGAGCCGCTCCCCAGATGTCCCCAGGCCACCTCCAGCCGCCCGCGGGGACCCACCCGCTGTCCCCGTGGTCGCCAGGAGCTGCGGGGCGAATCCCAGCTGGGGACAGCGGGGGTGGGTGGTGCCCACGCTGCCACCCCGAGGGTCCCTCCGGGAGGGCACAGCCGTGGAATGCTCTCCGGGGGCTCCCCAAAATCCGGGCGTGGTGGGGAGGCAGGGCTGGGGGGAGCCGGGACCGCCGGTTCCAGGGTCGGGACTGCTCGGCTGGGCTCGGCTCAGCTCAGCTGGGGCCACCTGGGGTCTCATTTGTCCTTTATTTTTTGGCGTGGGGATGGGGGACACGGGGACCTGGCTGGCCCCAAAGGCCACCGGCAGCTTCCAGCGCCCCTTGCGGGCTTCCAGCCCCCCCAAAATCCCGCATCCCCCCCAAATCCCGCTCCTGCCGGTACCTACGGGCAAACAAACGCACCTGAATAGGGAATGAATGGAGTGAGAAAAGAGCCCGGAGCACTTTGTGCTCGCAGCGAGCCGGGAACAATCGCTAAATACAAATCAGCGAGAGAAAAGGCAGAGAGAGAGGGAGAGAGAGAGAGACAAAAGCAAGAACGGCGGCACAAAGGAGAGGAATGAAATGGTAAAGTAAAGTCAAACAAAAAGGAGCCGGGCTGAGACAAAAGGAGGGAACAATATCCCCGAGGCAATAGGCTCCTGAACAATGGGGACAGTGACAGCGGCACAAAGACACACTGTTTGCAAGTAGACGTTATCTCACACAGCCACTGGCAGGCCTGGCCCTGGCGCTTCTATTTTCAGGGATGCTTTTGTGCTGCGCTGAACAATATTCCTTGCATGGCTGCAGATACTGAGATCAGGGGAGGCTTTTTTTGGTTTGGGTTTTTTTTTTTTTTTTTTAATTCTTTTTTAGCCTTCCCGGTGCCAGCTCTGCCATCAAAACAGGTTCAGCCCTTTGGAGCGGAGCGAGTGATCCGGTGACAATGCCAGGGGAGGGGGTGGCACCGAGGCAGTGCCACCAAGCGCCGCGGGAGCCGCCGGGCTTTTTTAGGGGGGTTTTAGGATGGGCACTCCGGGCTTTCTGGGGCCCGACTTTGCATTTGAACAGCCAGCACCGGGCAGACCTGCAGGATGGGTTTTGCGGCTCCTTTTTGTTGGCAGCGCTTTGGTTTTTAACCTCTGAAGGTGCTGGCTGGGCCGGGAGCGGCTGGCACGGCTCGCTGGCACGGCTGGCACGGCTCCCTGGCACCCCTCGGCCCTGGAGGGGTCCCCCGGGCCCGGTGACACATGGTGGTGGCACAAGTTTGGGGGGGACAATGTGCAGGAGCGTTGAGGATGTCCCCGGGAATGTTCTGCTCAAGTTTTGGCACTCCTGGAGCCATGGGAAGGGCGAGCTCCCGGTTTTCCATGTGGGATTTGGGCCGGCAGGAGCAGTTTGGGGCTGCTCTGTGCCCCCCTGCCTGTGCCCATTCCCTGGAATTCCTCACCCTGGGGCTGCTCTGTGCCCCCCTGCCTGTGCCCATTCCCTGGAATTCCTCACCCTGGGGCTGCTCTGTACCCATTCCCTGGAATTCCTCACCCTAGAGCTGCTCTGTGCCCTCCTGCCTGTGCCCATTCCCTGGAATTCCTCACCCTGGGGCTGCTTTGTGCCCATTCCCTGGAATTCCTCACCCTGGGGCTGCTCTGTGCCCATTCCCTGGAATTCCTCACCCTGGAGCTGCTCTGTGCCCATTCCCTGGAATTCCTCACCCTAGGGCTGCTCTGTGCCCTCCTGCCTGTGCCCATTCCCTGGAACTCCTCACCCTGGGGCTGCTCTCGCATGGAGAGCTCTGCGCTGATTTGTGGGATCACGGAGGTGTCATCCTAAAAAATCCTCCTCTGGAACCTTCCCAGCTGTCCCCCACTGCCTGGCTCACCCCAGGAACCACGGGTACCCCTCAGCACTTTTTGGGGTGTGTTAGCAGCACCCAGACACCCCCTGATCCATCCCAATCCCTCCTCTTGGACACCCCACAAATCACCCATCCCTTCCTGCAGCTGCCGGGGTCCTCCTGTCCTTTCCCCCCTCCCAAATCCACCCCCTCCTCCCACACCAACCCCTCCAAAACCCGGAGGACGTCACCGGGTTACCGAAAACCAGCGGGGGCAGGAAGAAATCGGGGTGTCGAGAAGCCGGGGCCGCCCCTATCGGGGGCCGATCTCCTGTTCGAGCAGCTGGGCTCGGCTCCGACTTGAAACAGCGGCGCGTTCTGATATCGATCACCTTATCTGGGGGCGCATCCTGTTGCTATTTTGGCTGTTTCCTCCCCTCCAGCGCCAGCTGCTCGAAACCTGCGGCACGGGGAGGGTGGGGGGGAGGTTTGGGGCGCCCTAAAAAAGGACCCTGGGCTCGGTTTGGGGGTGATGCCACACCTCAGCTGTGCCACCATCCCCTTCGCTGCCCGCTGCGAGCAGAAGTTGAGGGCACGAGGGTTGGCAGGGGGGGGATTTGGGGCGCTGAAATCAAAGCGGAGCGGCCTCGCTCGGAGCGGTTCTGGCGGGGGGGAAACGGCTCCCGAATCCCGGTATCTGATCTTGCGGCGGGCTCCGCGCACGTGTCCCGGGCCGGGCCGAGCCTCGGGGACCGTTGTGACATTAAAATCCTCGTCCCCTCCGTGGCACCGCCGCGGCAGCAGCCCCGTGTGCTGCCCCGGCTCGTCCATCCGAATCCCGACGGAATTCCCGCATCCAAAGGCTTGCCCGGCCCTGCTGGGTGGTGGGAACAGGGAAAAATCGCCACCGCCAGGGCATTTAACCCTTTCCATCCTCGCCTGGCATCGCCTCTGAGCCTGGGCTGGTTCCGCCGCGCCAGGGAGTCCCAAAGTGGCACTGAACACCCCTCAAGTGACGATTTTTTGGGGAGAGACATGAACGCGCTCCTTGCTCCCAGCACCCTTTTACCCCCTCCTGTTTCTTATCCTCCCTGTCGGGAATTTCTCGCGGTTCTCCCCAAAACTCAAGCCCGGCTCTTCCCGCTGGAATTTTTGGCGGAGTCGGGAGCTCTTGGCTGCAATTAGCTGGTATTTAAATCCTCGCTAACCCTTAACACCCTAATGACAGCCCTAATGACGCTCCGCGCATCCCGCAGCTAAAGATTACACTCGCTAATTAATTAAACCCCGACCCCCCCCTCGGCTCTCCCGCTTCCCTCAGCGGCCGGGAGAAGAAATCGCCGAGAGTCTCTTCAGAAAAAGGACATAAAGGCAGGGAAATGCAGGCACCAAAACAAGACAAATGGGGATTTGGAGACAATCCGGGCCGCGTCCATGTGACCCGAGGAGTGGACGAGGCAGGAGAAAGGAGAAAAATGCCAAGAGCGGAGCGGCCAGGAGAGAAAAAAACAACAACAACAAAATAGCCCAAATAAAATCCCCCAAAAAACCAAAGAGCCGGCTTAAAAAAAAAAAAAAAGGACCAAGAACAAAAAAACAAACCAAAAAACCGGGGAAAGAAAAGCACCAAGATGAAGGGAGTGACAAAGCATCAAAGGGAAGAGAAACCAAAGGCGTCGGAACAAAGGACGAGCTGGAACAAAGCCCCAAAGAGGGGGGAACAAAAGCATTAAATAGAAAACAAAGGCTTGGGGACAAGAAAAGCCCCTCGGTGGGGCTGGGTGGCAGCGGGACCCCGGCGGGGCCGGGCTGGCCGAGGGTGACAGCGCTGCGACAGCTTCGGTGTCGCCTTTGAAGGGGCAGCGCCGGGCTCGGGGCCCGGGGGAGGTCGGGGCGCAGCTCGGCCCCGCTGCCCCTGTGTGGTCCGGCTGTCCCTCTGTCCCTGCCGCTGTCCCTCTGTCCCTCCCAGCCCAGCCTCTCCCCCTGGGCACGGCCGGGACGCGGTGGGGACAGTGCCAGGCTGGCTGTGTCACCTCCCCCCGCGGTGGCATTGCCCGCCGTGCCAGGGACAGGGACACAGGGGGACGATCCGGATCGCCCGGGTGGGAATGGAGCCCCAGAGGGGCCCCGGGGTGGCCCCGGCAGGGCTGGCACCAAGCGTGTCACACGTGGGGACACACGGTGGGCACCTCCAGCAGTGGGGTGAGCCTGGAGTCCGGCCCAGATTGGGATGCTGGAAGGTGGAAGGTAGATTTTGGGTGCTGAAAGATGGATTTTGGGGTGCTGGAGGATGGGATTCGGGTGCTGGAAGGTGAATTTAGGGTGCTGGAAGGTGGAAATGGGGTGCTGGAAGGTGAATTTAGGGTGCTGGAAGGTGGATTTAGGGTGCTGGAAGGTGGAATTGAGGTGCTAGAAGGTGGAATTGGGGTGCTGGGAGGTGAATTTAGGCTGCTGGAAGGTGGATTTGAGGTGCTAGAAGGTGGAATTGGGGTGCTGGGAGGTGGATTTAGGGTGCTGGAAGGTGGATTTAGGGTGTTGGAAGATAGATTTGAGGTGATGGAAGGTGGAAGCTAGATTTCAGGTGCTGAAAGATGGATTTTGGGGTGCTGGAAAGTGAGATTGGGGTGCTTGAAGGTGAATTTAGGGTGCTGGAAGGTGGAAATGGGGTGCTGGAAAGTGGATTTAGGGTGCTGGAAGGTGGAAGGTGACTTTGGGGTGCTGGAAGGTGGATTTAGGGTGCTGGAAGGTGAATTTAGGGTGCTGAAAAGTGTAAATGGGGTGCTGGAAGGTGGAAGCTAGATTTTGGGTGCTGAAAGATGGATTTTGGGGTGCTGGAAGGTGGAAATGGGGTGCTGGAAGGTGGATTTGGGCCAGTGCCACCATGCCAGCTGGTGGCACGTGGGGGTGGTGGCAGTGCCCCCGTGGGCAGTGGCAGAGCCTTCACTGCATCATCCCGGGATTTTCACAGGTGGGACACGAGGCAGGACCACGGGGATGGAAAAAGGGACACGGGGATGGAAAAAGGGACACGGGGATGGAAAAAGGGACCCAGGGATGGAAAAAGGGACATGGGGATGGAAAAAGGGACACGGGGATGGATGAAGGGACACGGGGATGGAAAAAGGGACACGGGGATGGATGAAGGGACACGGGGATGGCTCAGGGACACGGGGATGGAAAAAGGGACATGGGGATGGAAAAAGGGACACGGGGATGGATGAAGGGACACGGGGATGGCTCAGGGACACGGGGATGGAAAAAGGGACATGGGGATGGAAAAAGGGACACGGGGATGGAAAAAGGGACACGGGGATGGATGAAGGGACACGGGGATGGAAAAAGGGACACGGGGATGGAAAAAGGGACACAGGGATGGATGAAGGGACACGGGGATGGCTCAGGGACACGGGGATGGAAAAAGGGACCCAGGGATGGAAAAAGGGACACGGGGATGGAAAAAGGGACACGGGGATGGAAAAAGGGACACGGGGATGGAAAAAGGGACCCGGGGATGGATGAAGGGACATGGGGATGGATGAAGGGACCCGGGGATGGATGAAGGGACACGGGGATGGATGAAGGGGCGCGGGGATGGATGAAGGGACCTGGGGATGGCTGTGGGGACACGGGGATGGAAAAAGGGACATGGGGATGGATGAAGGGACACAGGGATAGATGAAGGGGCACGGGGATGGATGAAGGGACCTGGGGATGGCTGTGGGGACACGGGGATGGCTGTGGGGACCCTGTGGGGTGCCACGGTGCCGTTCCCAGGCTGGTGAGGAGCTCAGCTGTGCCCGTTCCCCAACAAAGGCTCCGTTTCTGTGGAGGAAGCTGGGCTGGGTTTTGCTGTCCCAGCTTTGCTGTCCCGGTTCTGTCCCTGCTCTATCCCGGTTCTGTCCCGGTTTTGCTGTCCCGGCTCTGTCCCTGCTCTATCCCAGCTCTGTCCCTGCTCTGTCCCTGCTTTATCCCAGCTCTGTCCCTGCTCTGTCCCGGTTTTGCTGTCCCGACTCTATCCCGGTTCTATTCCGGCTCTGTCCCGGTTTTGCTGTCCCAGTTGTGTCCCAGTTCTGTCCCTTCCCGGAGCCCTTCCATGAGCCATCCCCGCGGGCCGGGCACTCGGGCCAGCCCCAGACCCGACCCCGCTGGCCCCGGGCCGGGCCGGGCCGGGCCGGGCTGGGCAAAGGAAGGCGGCTCCGGCCGAGCCTTTCCCCGGCGTTTCCCTGAGCGGCTGCGCCGGGCCCGCGGCTCCACGGCCCCCCAACATTGTCCCCAGCCCCCCAGCATTGTCCCCTGGCCCCCTCACCATTGTCCCCCCCCACCATTGTCCCCCCCCACCGTTGTCCCCTGGCCAGTGGGTCCTGGGAGTGTCCAGGAAGTCCTGGAGATGTCCAACAGGTCTTGGGGGTGTCCAGTAGTTTCTGGGCTGTTCAGCAGGTCCTGGGGTGTTCAGCAAGTCCTGGGAATGTCCAGGAGATCCTGGGAGCATCCAGACAGTCATGGAGATGTCCAGGAGGTCCTGGGGATTGTCCAGCAGGTCCTAAGGAGGCCCAGGAGGTCCTCAGGAGGTCCCGGGAGTGCCCAGTGGGTCCTGGGGGTGCCCAGGAGGTCCTGAGGAGGTCCCAGTGTATCCCCACTTTTGGAATTGTGTCCCCACTTTTGGAATTGTGTCCCCAGTGTGGTAATTGTGTCCCCACTTTTGGAATTGTGTCCCCACTTTTGGAATTGTGTCCCCAGTGTGGTAATTGTGTCCCTACTTTTGGAATTGTGTCCCCAGTGTGGGAATTGTGTCCCCAGTGTGGGAATTGTGTCCCCACTTTGGGAACTGTGTCCCCACTTTGGGAACTGTGTCCCCAGTTTGGGAATTGTGTCCCCGTCCAGTCTGGGGGGTTTTTGGGGTCTGTGGGGTTTCTAGGGGTTTGGTGTCTTTGGGATCTTTAGGGTCTCTGGGGTTTAGAGTTTTAGGGTCTGCAGGGTTTTTAGGGTTTGGTGTCTGCAGGGTTTTTAGGGTTTGGTGTCTGTGGGGTTTTTAGGGTTTGGTGTCTGCAGGGTTTTTAGGGTTTGGTGTCTGCAGGGTTTTTAGGGTTTGGTGTCTGTGGGGTTTTTAGGGTTTGGTGTCTGTGGGGTTTTTAGGGTTTGGTGTCTGTGGGGTTTTTAGGGTTTGGTGTCTGCGGGGTTTTTAGGGTTTGGTGTCTGTGGGGTTTTTAGGGTTTGGTGTCTGCAGGGTTTTTAGGGTTTGGTGTCTGTGGGGTTTTTAGGGTTTGGTGTCTGCAGGGTTTTTAGGGTTTGGTGTCTGTGGGGTTTTTAGGATTTTGGGGTCTGTGGGGTTTTTAGGATTTGGTGTCTGTGGGGTTTTTAGGATTTTGGGGTCTGTGGGTGCAGCCCACCTCCCCTATTCCCTGAGCAATCCTCGGGGTGAAGGTGGGAAATGACCCCAGGTCTTTCTGCTCTTCCCCGTGGGATGGGGACAAGGAGAGGGCTGGGGGTGAGGTGTGGGATTCCCCAAATCCCCCCAGGAACCCCCAGCTCAGCTCTTGGGGTGGGCAAACCCCAAATCCCGGCAGCTCCGTCCTGCCCTTGGGTAAAAAAAACATAACCAAAAAAAACCCAAAAACAAAAAACCAAAAAAAAGAGAAAAAACAAGCAAACAAACAAACAAACAAACAAAAAAACCGCAAAAAACACACAAAAAAAACCCCAAACAAAACAAAAAAACCAAACAAAAACAAACAAACAAAAAACCACAAAAAAACCCCACGCAAAAAAAAACCCCAAAACCCAAAAACAAAACAAAACAAACAAACAAAAATAAGAAGCGAAAAAAAGAAACAAAAAAACCACCACCAAAAAAAATCACAGAAAGAAGAAAAGAAAAGAAAAGAAAAGAAAAGAAAAGAAAAGAAAAGAAAAGAAAAGAAAAGAAAAGAAAAGAAAAGAAAAGAAAAGAAAAGAAAAGAAAAGAAAAGAAAAGAAAAGAAAAGAAAAGAAAAGAAAAGAAAAGAAAAGAAAAGAAAAGAAAAGAAAAGAAAAGAAAAGAAAAGAAAAGAAGAAAAAGAAATTCCCAGGGAAGAAAATAACGGTGTGGGGGAGGAAGGAGCCCGGAGTCAATGGGAACTTTCCCGGCTGCTGAAACATAAACAGCCCTTCCGTGTTGACACAACATTTTAAAGGTTTCACGGCAGGAAAAAATAAAAAAAAGCTCCTTGTCAAGAGCGGCCGAGGCAGCCCCGCTGCCCTGCGAGGGGTTTTACCCCGGGGGAAGCGGCCGGTGGAATTCCCGGGAGCTGCGGGGGTGAGGCGCGGGGGGCGCCGGATTTGGGGTGCGGGGAGATCCTGAGGGGTCCCCGCTAGGAAAAACCTCGCGGGTGCAGCGGAGCTCCCGGTTTTCCATCCCCACATGGTGGGAATGGTGTCCGTGTGTCCGTCTGGCCGGTTGTCCTTTCCTCCGTGCCAGCCTTGCAAAAAGGGGGTGGGTGCAACAAATTAAAAAATAAAAAAAAAAAGGGTTTAGCAGCGCTGAATCCTTGAGTGTTTTCAAAGAATGATTCCACGGCTTCCCCTGAAATTATGACTTAATTATGAAATAAATCCGTTCCCTTTTGGCATTGGAAAAGGGGAAACCTTTCTGGGATTCCCACCAGGCAAAGGTCGCGCACGGAGATGTTTTTTGAAGGGGGGGGGTGGTTGCGATCAACAAAACCCTTTGGAAAAATCCCAAAGCGGAGAGTTTGGGAGGGGCTCCGAGGAAGGTGAGCTTCACCTCTGGGCTGTTCCCAGGATTGATTGGGGCCATCGGGAAGTTTCCACGCTGGCCACGAGCCCAGCTGGCACGCAGGGCGCCGGGAAGAATTCCCGAGGCGCTGCCGCGATGGGAGCGTTCCACTCGGGCTGAGACTCACAATGGGAGCGGGCTGGGCTCCAGGGGCAGCGCTGCCAGGGCTGCGGGCACCGCGCTGCCCCTTTGGTGCCCACCTGGCCTCGCCCAGCTGAGCTTCCCTCTTGCGCTGCCGCCTTTGCCCTCCCCGCCGCTCATCCCGACGATCCCCAGGGATTTTTGGAGTTGGATGCTCGGGGAATTTCCAGGGGAAAATTGAGGTGGGGGATGAAGCAGCGCCGTGATGCAAATCTTGGGGTGATGCAGGAAAACGGATTTTGGGGTCTGGCGCGTTGTGATTTTAGGAGCCCGACTCATCCCGCCGCCGGGAATGTGCGCTGGGCTCCCCAAAATCCAGGCAGGGCTCCACCCCCAGCGGGGAGCCAGGGGGGCTCTGGTGGGTCCCCTGGGTGCGGGGGGGGCTCAGGGTGTCCCCCCAGACCCCTCCGAGTGGCGCCCCAGCCTTTGGGGGGTCTCGGCCTCTCCGCGGAGCTCCGGGGCACAGCGTGGAGCTGTCGCACGTGGGTCCCCGGCGGGCAGGGGGCACCGAGGGGAGGGGACGGGGCTCGGGGCCGCCTCCTTCCCTCCTCCTCCTTCTCCTCCTCCTCCTCCTTCCCTCCTCCTCCTTCTCCTCCTCCTCCTCCTCCTCCTCGCTCCCTCTCTCCGCCCGGCGCCGGGGCAGCTCCCAGCGGAGGCGTTGGGGACATGGAGCGGACCTGAGGCGGTGGCGGAGCCCGCAGCGGCACCGGGGAGGGACCGACACCGGCACCGACACCGGGGAGGGACCGGCACCGGCGGCGGCGGCACCGGGGAGGGACCGACACCGACACCGGGGAGGGACCGACACCGGCACCGACACCGGGGAGGGACCGGCACCGGCGGCGGCGGCACCGGGGCTCAGCGCAGCGTAGCTGTGAGTGCGGCCGGGGGGCACCGAGACAGCCCCGGGGGCACCGACACGGACCGTGGGGCACAAACACAGCCCCGGGGGGCACAAGCACAGCCCCGGGGGGCACAAGCACAGCCCCGGGGTGCCGAGCACCCTGCGGGCTCGGGGAGCACCCTCGGGGGTCGCGGCTGAGGGAACCGATCGGGGGAACCCCCCCCCCCCCCGAGCCCCTGGGCTGGGGGAGGAGAAGGGGAAAGGGGAAAAAGGGGTGCGGGGTCCCAAAGTTTGGGGCCGCGAACTACGCTGCGAGCGCCACCGCCACAGCCCCGGGGAGCCCGGCAGGAGAGGGTTAATTCCAGAAGAGGGTTAATTCCAGCAGGAGAAGGGTTAATTCCAGTAGAAGAGGGTTAATCCCTGCAGGAGAAGGGTTAATCCCGGCAGGAGAAGGGTTAATTCCGGCTCCGGGGTCTGCGCGTCCCCCGGTGCGGGCACAGAGCGCGGTCCCCGCTGGGGGATTTGGGGACACGGGGACAGAGGGACAGGGAGACAGGAGGACACGGGGACAGGGGGACAGAGGGACATGGGGACAGGGGGACAGCGGGACAGGGAGACAGGAGGACACGGGGACAGGGGGACAGAGGGACATACAGACAGGGGGACAGCGGGACAGGGAGACAGGAGGACACGGGGACAGGGGGACATGGGGACACGGGCACATAGGGACAGAGGGACACGGGGACCCCCGGCGCGGTCCCCACGGTGTCGGGGACAGACGGACGCGCTGTGGTGGCCCGGACAGAGCCGCGTGTGTTTCGGGGGGCTTTGGGGGACACGGGCGGGTTGGGGTCACCGTCGTTGTCGCCACCTCTTGTCGCGTCCTTCATCCTCGAACCTCGTCCCCACGGGCCGGGTGACACCTGGTGCATCCCGCCGGTTGGGGACAGGCGACACCGATGGCTCCGGCCACCGCTGGCAGGAAAAACCCGGCCGGTGTCACCCGCGGGCGGCGAGAGGCACAAACACCGCCCCGCTGTCGCGACAGAGAGCGGCGACAGCGCCGAGCTCTGTCGCTTTGCTGGGACAAACTTTGTCACCGCCACGGCGACATCCCCGGAGCCGCCGCGGGGACCCCACAGCGGAGCCCCCCGCGCAGCGGGGATGCTCAAATTGGGGGAAATTTGGGGGTTTTTCCACCCCTGGGCAGCGGAAAATTCTCATTTCAGTGAGTTAAACCCGGCGAAGTTTCGCGGCCCTGCGCGGTTCTGAAGGGGAGGATTTAGGGCGAAAAAGGCGAAAAAAGCGAATTTTTTTGGCGCTTTCCACCTCTGAGGAACGATTTGCAGGGAGGAACGATGCTGCCCAGGGAAAATCGCGGTGCTGGAGGCTCGTGGAGCACCTCAGGCTTGGAAAACTCCCCCCAAAAAAACCGGGAGTGATGGATTTGAGGAGTGAAAAAAGGAGTTAATGGGTTTTTTTCCCGATAACCTCCATCCCTCCCCTCTGGAGCCGATAACTCCTGTTTGTAATTCCTGCAATTTCCTCTCTCCCTTCCATTCCGTTTGCTGCAGGATCCATTCCACTGACACCGATACAATACTTTTTTCTCTTTTTTTTTAAATTTTTTTTTATTATTATTTTTTACCTCTTTTCTTTTCAAAACCCAGCGATTTTCGGAGGCTTTTGTGCCGCTAAAAATTAAAAATAGCAGCTGGCCTTTGACAGCCACAGCCAGGCTCAGGCCAGATTTTTTGACCCATTTTCACCATCATCATCATCCTCACATTTCCGTCCCTCCCACCCCCAACTCTCCCCAGCAGAGCAAAAAAAAAAATCCCAATTTTTAATTCTTTATTTTTTAAAAAATCCCATTTTTTCCCCTCTTGGTAAAGCTCAGCTCCCCCGTTGCTTTTTTTACTTCCACCCCAACCCTCCCTTCTCCCTAAATTTGAGTTTTAGCCCAACTGGGAGATGTCCTGAGGGGAATTTCTGGACTTTTTGTCTCCCTGCCGAAATGTCCATTATTATTCCTGGGGGGAATCTGTGCTCGTAAAGTTGTTATGTGCTCCGGGGGTTTAAATTTCATTTATGGGTTGGTGTCCCTGGGAAGGGAGCATGGAAAAGCTGCTCCGGCACCGGGATTATTTTTAATTTTGGGGTCTGCTGGGCTCCCCAAAAAAGGGGGAGCACATTAAATTTTTCAGCGGGATTATTTTAAATTTTGGGGTTTTCTGGAGTGTCTAGGAATGAGAGCACATTGAAACCAAATTTTCAGTGGGATTGTTTTTAATTTTGGGGTTTTCTGGCACCTCTGGGAAGGGGAGAACATTGAAACCAAATTTTCAGTGGGATTTTTTAAATTTTGAGTTTTTTTCTGGGGTCCCTGGGAAGGGGAACATGTTAAAGATGCTTTTTCAGTGGGATTATTTTAAATTTTGGGGTTTTCTGGAGTGTCTACAAATGGGAGCACATTGAAACTAAATTTTCAGTGGGATAATTTTTAATTTTGGACTTTTCTGGGGTCCCTGGGAAGGGAAGCACAGTAAATGTGCTCTGGCACTGGGATTATTTTTAATTTTGGGGTTTCTGGGGTCCCTGGGAAGGGGAACATGTTCCTACTGCTCTTTCAGTGGGATTATATTTAATTTTGGGGTTTGCTGGGGTACCCAAAAAGGGGAGCACAGTAAATCTGCTGTTTCAGTGGGATTATTTTTATTTTTGAGGTTTTCTGGGGTCCCTGCGAAGGGGAGCACATTAAAACATATTTTTCAGTGGGATTATTTATAATTTTAGGGTTTTCTGGCACCCCTGGGAAGGGGATCATGTCCAAGCTGCTCTTTCAGCTGGGTTATTTTTGGGATTTGGGGATTTTGGGATTTTCCAGGCTCCCCTGAGCCCAGCTGTGCCCGGGGCTCCCAGGGCTGGGCCGCTGTGGGGTGACGGCGGCTCTGGGGTGCTCTGAGCCCCCCGGCTGAGGTTTTGGGGGTCCAAACCCCCAAAAAAGGGTGAGGGGTCCATCCCTGCTGGGGCTGGGGCTGGCTGGAGCGTGTGGGGACTGAGAATTCCCGGGATTTGGGGCACAGGGATTGGGAATTTCCTGGTGGGGATGTGGGACAGAGAGGGAATCCCTGGGGGATGGAGGTGGAGGGAATCTTTGGGGTACAGGGGATGGGAATTTTTGGGATGGAGGTGATGGGAATCTTTGGGATACAGGTGTCAGGAATCTTTGGGATGCAGGTGATGGGAATATTTGGAATGGAATTGATATGAATTTTTGGGATGGAGGTGATGGGAATCTTTGGGGTACAGGGGAAGGGAATCTTTGGGATGGAGGTGATGGGGATTTTTGGGATGGAGATGATGGGGATTTTTGGGATGGAGGTGGAGGGAATCTTTAGGATACGAGCGAAGGGAATGTTCAGGACGGAGGTGATGGGAATTTTTGGGGTACAAGGGAATGGAATCTCTGGGATGGAAGTGGAGGGAATTTTTGAGATAAAGGGGGAGGGAATCTTTAGGACACAGGTGACAGAAATGTTTGGGATACAGGGGAAAGGAATCTTTGGGGTACAGGTGATGGGAATCTTTGGAATGGAAGCGATGTGAATTTTTGGGATGGAGATGATGGGAATTTTAGGGTACAGGGGAAGGGAATCTTTGGGGTACAGGTGATGGGAATTTTTGGGATGCAGGTGACAGGAATCTTTGGGGTACAGATTATGAAAATCTTAAGGACACAGGTGACAGAAAACTTTGGGATGCAGGGGAAGGGAATCTTTGGGATGGTGGTGGAGGGAATCTTTGGGATGCAGGGGAAGGGAATCTTTGGGATGGTGATGGAGGGAATCTTTCAGATATAGGTGACAGGAATCTTTGGGATAGAAGTGATGGGAATCTTTGGGGTACCGAGGAATGGAATCTTTGGGCTGGAGGTGATGGGAATCTGTGGGATACAGGTGGAGGAAATTTTTGGGATACAGGTGGAGTAAATATTTGGGAGGCACTGGGATTATGTGGAAGGAATCTCTGGGATGCAGAAGGGAATCTTTGGGGCATAGGTGGGAATAGAGGGAATTGTTGGGATGCAGGTGATGGAAATCTCTGGGATGTACTGGGATGAAGGTGACAGGGATTTCTGGGATGAAGGTGACAGGAATCTCTGGGATGTGAGGGAATCTTTGGGATGAAGGTGTCAGGAATCTCTGGGATAAAGGTGACAGGAATCTCTGGGATGAAGGTGACAGGGATTTCTGGGATGAAGGTGACAGGGATCTCTGGGATGTGAGGGAATCTCTGGGATGAAGGTGTCAGGGATTTCTGGGATGAAGGTGACAGGTATTTCTGGGATGAAGGTGACAGGGATCTCTGGGATGTGAGGGAATCTCTGGGATGAAGGTGTCAGGAATCTCTGGGCTCTGGAAGCCGCTGCTGTCCCAACCCTCCGTGTGCTGAGCTCCAGGATCCCAACCCACAAAAACAACCCCGGACTTTCCGGGACATTTATTTTTGGCGTCACTTTTGGGGGTCCCTCAGAGCTGAGCCCGCGGGTTTGGGGGGGACAGGGGCTCTGTCACCCACTGCAAACATTCCCGAGCTCTGTGTCTGCACGTGGGATGGAAAAATCCCCAAAACATCTTCCCCAAAAAATCTTCCAAAACAGCTCTGACCACGCAGGGACCACCTTTAACACCCTCCGGGGCCGCGCCGCTCCTGCTGTCCCACCCCGGCCGTGCTGGGGAAACTCCCGCCGCTCATTTTCCTTCAAAATTCCCATTTTTTGGAGCAAACCCATCCCCTCCCGGCGGGGCAGCGCCTGCCCCGAGCCCGCGGGGCCCCGCTGCCCTCTTTTGTTCTCGGCTCCGGGGTGGGAAATTCCCGCTGCTCGCGGTCCCGGGGTTCTCAGGGATGAGGATGGAAAAGAGTTTTGGGGTGGTGGAGCCCCAAAACCCAGCACGGGCACGGCCTGAACCCCGTGAGGCCGGGGAAAAGAGGGGGGTGGGAGCTGGGGGGGCTCAGGGATGAGGATGGAGGAGTTTGGGGGGCTCTGGAAGAGCTGGGGGGGGGTTGAGGGGATTGTTGAGGATATGTGGGGGGCTCAGGAGGATCCGGGGGGCTCGTGAGGATCCGGGGGAGCTCAGGGATGATGATGAAGGAGCTCCGGGGCTCGGGAGGAGCCGAGCATTCCCTGGACAATCCCCGGGCTCGGAGCTGCCGCGCTCGGCGGGAGGCAGAGCCCGTGGGGCCAGGCTGGGCTGAACCAAACCGGGCTGAACCGAACCGAACCGGGCTGGGCCGAACCAAACCGGGCTGGGCCGAACCGGGCCGGGCTGAACTGAACCGAACCGGGGTCCTGGCAGCACCGCGGCCCCCCCGAGAGCCAGGGCTGGGGGTGGGTCTGCTGAGCTCCTTCCCGAATTTCATGGTTCGGGTTTGGGTTCGGGTTTGAGTTTAGGTTTGGGTTCGGGTTTGGGTCCAGGTTTGGGTTCGGGTTTGGGTCCAGGTTTGGGTTCGGGTTCGTGTTTCAGTTTGGGTTCAGATTCAGGTTTGGGTTCGTGTTGGTGTTTGGGTTCAGGTTCAGGTTTGGGTTCAGGTTTGTGTTCAGGTTTGGGTTCAGGTTTGGGGTTGGGTTCACATTTGGGTTCAGGTTCAGATTAGAGTTTGGATTTGGGTTTGAGTTCGTGTTCCTGTTCGGGTTCAGGTTTGGGTTCGAGTTTGGGTTTTGGTTTGAGTTCAAGTTCAGGTTCAAGTTTGTGTTCGGGTTCAGGTTTGTGTTCCAGTACCGGTTTGGGTTCTGTTTGGGATCAGGTTCGTGTTCCGGTTTGTGTTCCTGTTCAGATTTGGATTTTGTGTTCCAGTTTGGGTTTGGGTTCTGGTTTGGGTTTGGGTTCTGGTTTGGTTTGGGCTCAGGTTCGTGTTCCTATTTGGGTTTGGGTTCCGGTTTGGATTCTGGTTCAGGTTTGTGTTCCAGTTCGGGTTTGTGTTCCAGTTTGGGTTTGGGTTCTGGTTTGGGTTTGGGTTCTGGTTTGGGTTTGTGTTCCAGTTCGGGTTTGTGTTCCAGTTTGGGTTTGGGTTCTGGTTTGGGTTCTGGTTCAGGTTTGGGTTTGGGTTGGGTTTGGGTTTGGGTTTGTGTTCCAGTTTGGGTTTGGGTTCTGGTTTGGGTTCTGGTTCAGGTTTGGGTTTGGGTTCAGGTTTGGGTTTGGGTTCTGGTTTGGGTTCTGGTTCAGGTTTGGGTTTGGGTTTGTGTTCCAGTTCGGGTTTGTGTTCCAGTTTGGGTTTGGGTTCTGGTTTGGGTTCTGGTTTGGGTTTGGGTTTGGGTTCCATTTTGGGTTTATTCGCGCTGTGGCGGGCGCTCCTCCCGCCGTTCTGAATCGCCGCCGCTGGAACGCAGCACGGAACACGCAGTAGGGAAATAAATTAAATTAAATTAAATTAAATTAACACAGAAACCCCCGCGGGCTCGGCCCATCCTGAGCCGCTCTGGGACCTGCATGGGCCAGGTTCTGATCCGGGCACCTACAGAAAAGCAAAATTTCAGATATTTCAGACCTGGTAACGGAGCATTCAATTATGGAGAAGTAAAATTTCAAATATTAAGTTGTGGAGAGGCAAAATTTCAAATATTTCAGACCTGAGAATGGACTTTCATATAGTGGAGATGTGAAATCTCAAATATTTCAGACCTGGAAATGGAGCTTTAAATTGCGGAGAGGCAAAATTTCAAATATTAAATTGTGGAGAGGCAAAATTTCAGATATTTCAGACCTGGTAACAGAGTATTCAATTATGGAGAAGTAAAATTTCAAATATTAAGTTGTGGAGAGGCAAAATTTCAAATGTCTCAGACCTGGTAATTCAAGTATTCAGACTTGGGATTTGGAAGGGAAGAATTCAGGATTTGGAATGGGAAAAAAAATCAGAATTTGAAAGGGAGAAATTTGGAATTTGGAAGGGAGGAATTCGGAACCTGGAAGGGAGGAATTGGTGGTGGTGGAATCTGGAGGGGAGGAATTTGGGATTTGGAAAGGAGGAATTCGGGATTTGGAAAGGAAGAATTCAGGATCTGGAAGGGAGGAATTTGGGATTTGGAAGGGGAAAAAATCAGAATCTGGAAGGGAGAAATTCAGGATTTGAAAAGGACAAATTCAGGACCTGGAAGGGAGGAATTTGGGATCTGGAAAAGAGGAATTTGGGATCTGGAAGGGAAAAAATCAGAATCTGAAAGGGTGGAATTCAGGACTTGGAAGGGAAGAATTTGGGATTTGGAATGGAGAAATTGAAGATCTGGAAGGGAGGAATTCGGGTCCTGGAAGGGAGGAATTTGGGATTTGGAATGGAGAAATTGAGGACCTGGAAGGGAGGGATTCGGGTCCTGGAAGGGAGGAATTCAGGTCCTGGGAGGGAGGAATTTGGGACCTGGAAGGGAAGAATTTGGGACCTGGGAGGGAATTTGGGACCTGGGAGGGAGGGATCTGGGATCTGGAAGGGAAGAATTTGGGACCTGGGAGGGAATTCGGGTCCTGGGAGGGAATTTGGGATCTGGAAGGGAGGAATTTGGGATTTGGAATGGAGAAATTGAGGACCTGGAAGGGAGGGATTTGGGACCTGGAAGGGAGGAATTCGGGTCCTGGGAGGGAGGAATTTGGGATCTGGAAGGGAGGAATTCGGGTCCTGGGAGGGAATTTGGGTCCTGGAAGGGAGGAATTGGTGCTGGCCTTGCCGCTGTCCCAGCCCTGTCCCCAAACCTGAAGTTTGTCACTGTGGGACCGTCCTGGGCCACCACGGCTCGGTCCCAGCAGAGGCCACCCTGCCACCCCTGCCACCCCCGGGGCCGTGTCCCCTCCTGTCCCTGCTCAGGGTGGGGACAGCTCTGGGACACGGAGGTGACCTCAGTGACTGCAGGAAGAACTGGGGACCACAGAGGGACACACGGGTGTCTGCGGTGGGATTGGGGACACAGAGGGACACAGAGGGACATAAAGGTGACCTCGGTCACTGCAGGAAGAATTAGGGACCACAGAGGGCCACACGGGTGTCTGCGGTGGGATTGGGGACACAGAGGGACACAGAGGGACACAGGGTGACCTCAGTGACCAAGGGGAGGCGTTGGGGGCACAGAGGAACACAGAGGGGAGTTCCAGGCGGGGCAGCAGGGTCACTGTCCCCTCTAACAGCCTCGTGGGGTCACCCCCTGTGGGGACAGCTTGGAAAAAACTTCTGCCCTGAGCCTGGGACTGGCAGAGCTGGGAATGGCAGGGCTGGGACTGGCAAAGCTGGGACTGGCAAAGCTGGGAATGGCAGAAATTTGGACTGGCAGAGCTGGGACTGGCATAGCTGAGACTTGCAGAGCCTGGGAATGGCAGTAATTTGGAATGGCAGAGCTGGGACTGGCAAAGCTGGGAATGGCAGAAATTTGGAATGGCAGAACTGGGAATGAAGAGCTGGGACTGGCAAAGCCGGGACTGGCAAAGCTGGGAATGGCAGAAATTGGGAATGGCAGAGCTGGGACTGGCATAAATGGGGACCGGCAGAACTGGGAAAAACAGAGCTGGGACTGTCAAAGCCAGGACTGGCAGAGCTGGGAAAGGCAGAAATTGGGACTGGCAGAGCTGGGAATGGCAGAAATTTGGAATGGCAGAACTGGGACTGGCAGAGCTGGGACTGGCAGAAATTGGGAATGGCAGAACTGGGAATGGCAGAAATTGGGAATGGCAGAGCTGGGACTGGCAAAACTGGGAATGGCAGAGCTGGGAAACACAAAGTTGGGACTTGTAGAGCCGGGGGATGGCAAAAATTGGGACTGGAAGAGACGGGACTGGCAGAAATTGGGACTGGCAGAGCTGGGAAAGGCAGAGCTGGGAATGGCAAAAATTGGGACTGGCAGAAATTGGGAAAGGCAGAGCTGGGACTGGCAGAGCTGGGAATGGCAGAGCTGGGACTTGCAGAGCTGGGACTGGCAAAGCTGGGACTTGCAGAGCCTGGGAATGGCAGAAATCGGGACTGGCAGAGCCGGGAACGGCGGATCCCGAGCAGGGCGGGCGCTGGGGAATGCCAGAGCCCGGCCTTATCTTTTGTCTGGAACAATGGAGGGCTCGGCCCTATTGTTCTCCTCTCACGCCCGGCGGAAAGCCGGGGTCCCCCGGGGCAGGGCTGGCTCGGGAGCGTGCCCGGATCCGTGGCAGGGACGGGCGGGGGTGGCACGGGTGGCACGGACCCCTCGCGGCTGCCGCTCCCGCTGGGAGCCCTTCCCGCTGGCTTTCCATGTGGAATTTCGGAGCAGGGGAGGTCCCCTGCAGAGCCCAGCTGCGGGCTGGGCAGGGCAGAGCGGAATTCGCTGCTTTTTGGGGCTCTTTGAGGGATTTGGGGTCTCTGGGATCCCGTACCGGCTCCATCCTGCTGCGTTTCCTCCGGTTTGTGGCTCCGTGCTGGGAATCTGGCTGGGGAAACCACAATTTTGGATGTGGGATTTGTGTGTTTTCCCACAAAAAAAATCTCGTCCTGGGGGCTGGGCAAAGCTGGCACAGCCCAGGGAACAGGCAGAGAAACCTGGGACCCCTCGGGCTGCAAGCACAGCCCCAAAATCCCCCCCAAATCCTTTTGTGTTCCCAGGGGCGAGCAAAACATCCCAATTTCTTGGGACCAGGCTGGGATGGGCACCTGGAGGTGCCAATTCCCGCTGGTCAGGGAGCCCAGGGGACATCGGGATAGGGCAGGGGGGTGACACAGGTGCCACCAGCACCGTGAGCCCCTCGTGTGCTGCGGGACATGGGGAGCCCCAGTTTGATACCCCACCCCAAACGGGGAGGGCTGGCAGCTTCTGGTCTGTGCTGGGTTCTTGTTGTGCAGTGAAAACCAACCCAAAAACCTCGTTCCCAAAAACCTCATTCCCAAAAACCTCATTCCCAACTCCCTCTGCTTCCCCCGAGGTGGGGAACCCATCCCAGAGCTGAATTTGCTGGGTTTTAATTCCCCCCAAACCCAGCAGGGAGAGGAGGGAGAGCTCCAAACCCCAAACCCATCCCTTTGGGATTGTGGTGATCTGGAGGTCGCTGCTCCCAAATCCCTTCGGATCCTCCAGCGGGATGCCAAGTGGGGCTGTCCCAAACCCCAAATCCCAAACCCCACAACCAGGGGGTGTCTCTCTGAGCTGAAATAATGCCCCAAAAATGGCAAACCAGTGTCGGCAATGGCTGCCAGGCCCTCGTGCAGCTCCTCGTAGACGTGAGGCCGCGGAAGCGCCGCCGGATGCTCGGCGTCACCCGAGGTGGGGGATGAGCTCAGGAACCCAAACCCGCACCCCAAACCGGGGCAAACGTCACCAAAACAGCCCTGGCTGAGCGGAAAAATGAGGCCAAAAATGTTCTGCTCAGGGGGTTTCGTCCAACCCCATCCATCCCCGATTGCTGTGAGCTGGAGCCTGGCGGGAACGGGCTTTTGGGGATTGGAAATTGTTTTGGGCCAGGAGATGATTTTGGGGGAGATGATGTGGGGAGAGGAGATGATTTGGGGCAGGAGATGATTTTGGGGCAGATGATTTAGGGTAGGAGATGATTTTGGGGATGGGAAATTATTTTGGGGTCAGGAGATGATTTGGGGGCAGGAGATGATTTTGGGGATGGGAAATTATTTTGGGGTCAGGAGATGATTTGGGGGCAGGAGATGATTTTGGGGATGGGAAATTATTTTGGGACAGGAGATGATTTTGGGGCAGATGATCTGGGGATAGGCGATGATTTTGGGGCAGGAGATGATTTTGGTGCCGAGGACTTTGAGGATGGGAAATTTTTTTGGGCCAGGAGATGATTTTGGGGTTAGGAGATGATTTGGGGCAGGTGATTTGTGGGCAGGAGATTATTTTGGAGCAGGAGATTATTTTGGGGTAGTTGATTTGGGGACAGGAGATGATTTGGGTTTAGGAGACAATTTTGGGGCAGGAGATGATTTTGGGGTAGATGATTTGGGAGCTGATGATTTTAGAGCAGGAGATGATTTTGGGGTAGATGATTTGGGAGCTGATGATTTTGGGGCAGGAGATGATTTTGGGGTAGTTGATTTGGGTACAGGAGATGATTTTGGGGCAGGAGATGATTTTGGGGTAGTTGATTTGGGTACAGGAGATGATTTTGGGACAGGAGATGATTTTGGGGCAGGTGAGGAGCAGCCAGTGGCATCTTTTCCCTCAGAACGAGGTTCATGGCTCCTGGGACAGCTCCCAAAACACCAGGAAAAAATCCCATTGCTGGAACGTGAACATCTGGAGCTCCTTGTGCCCCAAATTAGGAAGTGTCCCCATGTCCCCCCTGTCCCCTTTGTCCCTTTTGGGGACAATCTGGAGGTGAGGACACGTTTGCTGCAGCTCAGGACGCCGAGCACAGGGACCCCAAAGGTTTCCGGGGCGCTGCCGGCTGCGGCTGCGGGGCGGAAACGCGGCCCCATGAGATTTTGGGGCGTGATTTGGGGCTTGGGTGCTGAGTGTGACAGACCCCAGAGCTGGCTCTGAGCACCCTTGGGTGCTCCTGGGTGTTCCCAGCAGTCCTGGGAAATTCCAGGTGGGATTGGGGCCCACAAATGGGAAAACCTGGAGAAATATTGGGTTAGGGGAAGGTGGGAAATGCCTTAAAAATGTCAAGAGTGGGGGGGTTACGGATATGGGGTTTGGCATGGGATGGGCACCCCAAACTCCTGGGTTGTTGACTGGGGTGAACTCCCCAAAAACCTGGGAAAATAAGGAATTATTGGAAGGTTTAAAACCCCATAAAATCTCAAGGATGGGGGTTATGGACTGGGATGGACACCCCAAACTCCTGGAAAAATAAAGAATTGCTGGAAAGTTTAAAATCCCATAAAAGCTCAAGGATGGGAGATTGTTGACATGGGATGGACACCTCAAAAACCTGGGAAAAAAAAATTAATTATTGGAGGGTGTAAAATGCCATAAAAGTTCAAGGATGGGGGGTTATGGACCAGGATGGACATCCCAAACTCCTGGAAAAATAAAGAATTACTGGAAGGTTTAAAATCCCATAAAAGCTCAAAGATGGGAGATTGTTGACATGGGATGGACACCAAAAAAAAAAAAACTGAAAAAAAAAGAATTATTGGAGGGTGTCAAATGCCATAAAAGCTCAAGAGTTGGGTGTTACGGATATGGGGTTTGACATGGGATGGACACCCCAAACACCTGGAAAAATAAGGAATTATTGGAAGGTTTAAAATCCCATGAAAGTTCAAGGATAGGGGTTATGGACCAGGATGGACATCCCAAACTCCTGGAAAAATAAGGAATTATTGGAAGGTTTAAAATCCCATGAAAGCTCAAGGATAGGGGTTATAGACTGGGATGGACCCAAAGTTCTGCACATCCCCAAGGCTTTTCCATGGGTTTCCCATGGAAAAAAAAAATTTGGGAAGAGCTTCTCTCTGGTGGGAGCTGTGGGGCAGGAGGGTGAGCCCCTCTTTGGGGTTTTTTTCACCCAGGAAAAGGATCGAAAGTCTTGGCCCTCCCTCACTGAGGCAACAGCAAAATCTGCTTGAAATTCTGCTTTAAAACCTTGAAATTCTCATTTAAATTCGGGTTTCAAACCAAGTCGGGTTTAAAACCAAGTCTGGTTTAAAGTCTTGATTAAAATCTCGTTTGCGCCGAGCTGAGCCCCCCACCCCGCGGGGGCCGTGCCTGGAAACGCTGAGTGACAGAGGTGACACAAAAAACGCCACCGAGATCCGCCACCCCGATAAACCCCGCTCTGGGGCCGGGCAGGGCAAGGAGGGAGCCGTGCCAGGCTCGCCGTGCCAGGCTCGCCGTGCCAGGCTCGCCGTGCCAGCCTCTGGGTGAGTTGTCCCCATCCTCACCGTGGATTTTGCTTTATTTCTCTGGGTTTTGCCGCTTTTTCCGTTTCGTTCTCGCCATCGATGGCGGCTCGCGGTTTGGTTGTCCTGGAAGGGGTTTGGGAGCCGCTCCAGGGATTTCTGCTGCATCCCAAAGATCTGGAGCTCCCCCAGAACCCCTCTGTGGGGCACGGGGATGATCCAGCCCCGCTGGGTTGGGGATGAAGGGTCAGCACCCACAGTCCAGGGGGGTTTTGCATGCAAAGCATCTTTTAAAGTTGATTTCTGATATAGGGGGAAAAAAAACGAAAATCCCCATTTTTCAGAGTGCCAGGATTGCCTCTGTTAAAGAGGGAACGTTTTGGGGTTTTTTTAGGGTTTTAATGCAGGTGGGGTGCGAAGGGCAGAGGAAAAGGGAGCATTAAAAAAATAAGTTTTGCTTTTTCGCAGAGGTTTAGACCCGTGATTTTTTTGGGAAGGAAACTTCATGCTTCCACCACCATCCCTGCCCTGGATTTCCCACTCCAGAGCATCCCCTTTCCCTAAAGATCCCTCCAGCCCTATAAAATTCCCTGGACATGGACCCCGGCTCTGCAAGGAGCCTTTTCCTCATGGATTTATCTCCTGGAGGAGCAGAACCAACCCAGAGCTCCCAAAATCTGCTGGGGAGGCCAGGAAACGGGAATGACCCGCAGGAATGACCAGCACTGCTCCCGGAGCTCCCGTGGCTCGTCCTGGGATTGTTCCCGGGATCTGGGGGGGGGATTTAGCGGGGTTGGAAATAATTCCAGCGGAGTTTCCTCCTCTTCCCTGGTGAGATCATTCCCGGCTCGTAAATCCCGCGGCCAGGAAGTTCCACCTGAGGTTCAGGCGGGTTTTTTGTTGGTTTTTTTTTTTTCCCTTCCCCTCCTCTTTCAAAAGGAAAAATGTGTTTGGGTCGTGGCTGTGAACGGGGTGGCCCTGGGCCAGGGAAGGATCCGGCAGTTTCCAGGGATTGGGATTTATTTGGGTAATTGTGTTCCAGGGATTGGGATTTATTTGGGTAATTATGTTCCAGGAATTGGGTTTTGTTTGGGTAATTATGTTCCAGGGATGGGGTTTTGTTAGGGTAATTACCTTCCAGAGATGGGGTTTTTAATTTGGATCATTAAGGACCTCCTGGCTGGCTCGTGGGAGGCAGAATCCCTGGATTTGGAGTTGGGAAGGAAGGTCCCAGCTGGTTTTGGGATCCTAAAGGATAAACCCCCTTGGAGTAGTGGGAAAGCAGAGGGAGATGGGAATTCTCCATCCAAAGGGACACTGGGATGGATCCCAGAGCTCCGGGATGGATCCAACAGATCCTGGTGCCCACAGGGAATGTGTGGAGCACAGATCCTGATCCCACTGATTTGTGGGGCACGGATCCTGGTCCCAGTGCCCACAGGGAATGTGTGGGGCACAGATCCTGATCCCAGTGCCCACAGGGAATGTGTGGGGCACGGATCCTGGTCCCAGTGCCCACAGGGAATGTGTGGGGCACAGATCCTGATCCCATGTGTGGGACATGGATCCAATGGATCCCAGTGATGTGTGGGGCATGGATCCTAATCCCAGTGAGGTGTGGGACATGGATCCTGATCCCAGTGCCCACAGGGAATGTGTGGGGCACGGATCCTGGTCCCAGTGCCCACAGGGAATGTGTGGGGCACGGATCCTGGTCCCAGTGCCCACAGGGAATGTGTGGGGCACGGATCCTGGTCCCAGTGCCCACAGGGAATGTGTGGGGGCTGACTCGTCCTTTTCAGGCTTTGTTGGGGGCTTTGTTTCCCCATTCCTGCCCCCCTGGATCCTGCAGGACACGGGCAGGACAAGCCCCAGGGGATGGGTTGGATTTGGCCAGGAGGGACAATCCCATGGGAAAAGCAGGAATGGGGCCGCTGGGGGCAGAGGCTGGTCTGCAGTTTAGTCCTCATCCCATTTCCTGGGACACCAGGGTCCTGGGATTTGTAGGGGATGGGAAGCATCCCTGATGGAGCACGTGGAGCATCCCATGAAACCTCTCAGATCCTCCTCTTCCCCTTGGCCCAGCCTGGGAATTCCCCTTTTCATCCCTGCCTTGATTTGAGAGAATTCAGGGATGATTCCCTGTTTATTTCCCTCTTCCCTCAAGTTTTGGAAGAAAGAGGGAAATTTTTGATTGGATTTGCCCCCAAAACTCTGCAGGAATTAATCAGGGCAATGTGCACCTCATGAATAAGCCTGAGGGCCTTCAGAATGGACAGGCTGGGGTTTTTTGGGGATAGAATTGACAAAAATAGTTGTAATTTCTTTAGGGTTCAACCTGGACACCTGAATCACTCCTTTCTATCTTAAAAGATGGAAAATTAATGCTGCACCTCCCCAAAAAAAACCCATAACGGAGCTGTGCTGAGACAATTCCAGGGGTGAGGAGGGGACATCGGGATGGGGACCTGGCGGAACTGGGGGTGGCACAAGCAGAGGGGTGACCCCGACTCCTTCCTGTGCCACCACCGTCACTGCCATGCCCTGACCCCGTGGGGACATTTCCGGATGTTTCCAGAGGCTGTTTGTCCACTGGAGAAGGAGAAATCTCCTTCAGGGAGCTGAGGATGGACAACCACCCGCCTGGTTTGGGGGCACAGCGGGAAATCCCAGCTCCTGCTCACCCCAAAGGCCGGGCCACGATGGGAAGGGGAATTTGGGGTCTGGGGGGTCTCTTTGGGATGGGAATTTTCCCTTGGGAAGGACTCGCCAGGTGATTCCCATCCCATCCCTGGCTGCCCCATCGTGCTCCTGCTGCCCCCCGAGCATCCCCCTCCCCGAATTCCCTGTGGCCACCAAAAATCTCCCATCTCACTGCAAAATTTTCAGCTTTTCTGCTGCCCTGAGCTCTCTGGGCAGAGGAGCTTTGAGTTTTTTCTGCTCCTGAGCGCAGGTCAGGTATCGAGAACGTGGAGGCGGCCGAGAATGGGGCTGAGCCCAAATTTGGAGCGTTTCCGCTGCTGCTTTGTGGGGTGGCGGGGTGGGGACCCAGCCCTGGCAGGGGACACGGGCTCTGAGCAGTGACACGTGCTTCTGTGGCTCTCATGTGCTGCTGGTGGCATTTTTGGGGGCTGAAAACGCTCATCCCCTTGCCTTTCGGGGTTAAAAAATGATTTTTCAGAACCAGCAAACCCTGTGGCTCTCACGTGCTGCTGGTAGCATTTTTGGGGCTGAAAACACTCATATCCCGTTGTCTTTTGGGGTTAAAAAAAGATTTTTCAGAACCAGAAAACCCTGTGGCTCTCACATGGTGGTGGTGGTGGCGGCATTTCTGAGTCAAAAAACCCTCATCCTGTTGCCTTTTGGGGTTAAAAAAGGATTTTTCAGAACCAGCACCTTGGGGACACAGCCTGGGCAGGGGACATGGGCTCTGAGCAGTGACACATGCTTCTGTGGCTCTCACGTGCTGCTGCTGGGAATTCTGACTCTAAAAACCCTCATCCCATTGCCTTTTGGGGTTAAAAAATGATTTTTCAGAACCAGCAAACCCTTTGGCTCTGACACGGTGCTGTTGGTGCCATTTCTGGGGCTGAAAATTCTCATCCTGTTTACCTTTTGGGATTTAAAAATCATTTTTCCAAATCATTTTTCCAAACCATTTTTCAAAACCCTGGTACAGCCCCCAAACCCCTAAAGAACCGTGGTACAGCCCAAAAACCCCCCAGAAAACCTGATGCAGCCCCACAAACCCCCGGTCCAGCCCCAAAAATATCCTTCAACCTTCAAACCCTGGCGTCTTGCACTTGCCCATCCAATTTTCTCCCACCCCCACGGATGAACGGCACATCCCACCTCCCCCACGGCCACCAGGGAACCACCCCAAATCCCGGGATGCTCCGGATCCCCAGGGAAGGGACAGCAGCCCCATGAACTTCCCCCAGCCAGGGCCATGGGCCACCCCTGGCCATCCCTGGCCGAACATCCATTCTTTTCTCTTGGAAGACACGCGGGGCGGAAACGTTGGAAGCGGCCCCGAAAGGACATTCCAAGTCTGGCAGGAAAGCGGTCCCGCTCGTCTGGCAGGAGATGGGCTATTGTCTGTCCCGGTGGCCGGCCGGGATTCCTCAGGTCCTGCCTGGAAGAGGAAAAATCTCCGTGTGTGTCTTTATTTTTTCCTCTGTCCTCTCCCAGGGGTGTCGCGGCTGCTGCTCGTGCCGGCGTTGCTCCTCTGCTGTTTCCTCCTTGGATTTTTTCCTCCCGTTTTGCCCTGGTTTCCTGGGTTTTTTGGGAATGATTGGGCACCATGTTGGGCTCCTGAAGGGAAGAGATGTGGATGGAGAGCTTTGGGAGGGAGGAGAGCAAAAGCTCCAAGAGATGGGACAACCTGATGGGCAGGAGAGGGCAGGGCCATCCCGAAAATCTGGGCAGCCAGCTCCTCCAGCCAACTCCGAGGGTCTCTTTGCTGTCCCTGGGGTGGGATTGTCCCCAAATTGAGGGGCACGATGAGCGCTGAGGCAGCAGCGATGGGACACGGGATGAGGGATCTTGGTGGCTCTTGGATCGCTGAGATCCTGCGGTGCCGGGATCTCGGCATCTCTTGCTCTCCACGTCTCCTTAGATCCCCAGACTCCTGCAGCTCTGGAATCTCGTTGCCCCTTGAATTCCCAAACTCCTGCTGTAGCCGGGTCTTGGTGTCTCTTGGATCCCAAATTCCTGCTGTGCCAGGATCTCAGCATCTCCTGGATCCCAAATTCCTACTCTGATGGGATCTCAACATCTCTTGGATCCCAAACTCCTGCAGTGGTGAGATCTCAGCGTCTGGATCCCAAATTTCTGCTGTGCTGGCATCTCAGCATCTCCTGGATCCTAAACTTCTGAAGTGATGGGATCTCAACATCTGGATCCCAAACTCCTGCAAGTGATGGGATCTCAAAATCTGGATCCCAAAATTCTGCAGAGGTGGGATCTCAACATCTGGATCCCAAAATTCTTCAGAGATGGGATCTGAACATCTCCTGGATCCCAAACTCCTGCAGCACCGGGATTTTGGCATCTCCTGGATCCCAAACTCCTGCAGTGATGGGATCTCAACATCTGGATCCCAAACTCCTGCAGTGATGGGATCTCAACATCTGGATCCCAAACTCCTGCAAGTGATGGGATCTCAACATCTGGATCCCAAACTCCTGCAGTGATGGGATCTGAACATCTCCTGGATCCCAAACTCCTGCAGCACCGGGATTTTGGCATCTCTTGGATCCCCTGGGCAGGGTGGGGGTTTTCTGGCGCCTCATCCCCTTTTCCCGGCCCCTGGAGCTGTTCTGCTCCACACAGCCGGGCCGATAGGATCAGGCCTGGCTGGCGGGCAGGAAGGGTGGCACGGCCACCGGGAGAATTGCAGGACGTGCCGTTCACGGGTACGAACAGGGAAACACGAGCAGTCACCATCCCGAAAATCTTGGACTCGCCGGGCTGGGATTGGGAGGAAAGGTGAAATCTGGGAATTTCAGGGTGTTGCTGCTTGTGGGATGAACCCCCAAAAAGCCGTGAGAGAGGGAAGAATCCCATGAGGATTCGGGATCTGTTTCCATCCTCCGGGCTGGCGTTTTCCATCCCAATCCCATTCCCTCCCTTCCTCCCCACCCTGGGTTTAATGGGAACATTAAAAACCGAGAAGATCCCATTCAGTGCCGGTGCCAGGGCGATTGTTCCGTGCCCATTGTGTGCCCCAGGCAGCCCCGGAGCCCACACCTGAGACCTGCCCGGGAGGAGATAACAGCGCTTTTCCCTTTTCCCCTTTTCCCACTTTTTTTTGTGTGCTCGGCAGGGTGGATAATGAACCCTCAAGGAAGCCTCTTTCAAACACGGCCCCATTAAAGCGCTGGCCCCATTTGGAGACTGAGCTTCCAATGGCACCGGGAGGTGAAGCACAAAGGGAACGGGAGGGCTGGGACGGGATTTTGTGCCTGGCTCAGAGCGAAACCATCGCTCGGTGCCGCGGTGCCGATGTCGCAGCATCCCAAACCCACAAAATTTGGATTTTTGCTTGGAGAAAACACCCAAAAAGCTGGAAAAAAATGCAGTTTCACGCACACCTGAGGTGCTGTGCATTCCTGCCTCAGTTTCCCCACTTATAACCTCCCCACAAGGCCAATCCCTGCTGCAGCGGGCACAGCTTCCCGCCGTGTCCGGTCCTTCCCGGCGATGGATTTTGGGGACCCGGTGGCCCCGGCCAAGGTGAGCCGGGGCAGGAAGGGGCGCCGCAGGATGCGGCAGCCCCCGGGCGATGCGGGGCCGGGAGGAAACCCGGCGGGTCTGTTCGGCGGAGGGCGAGGGAACCGAGATTAAAAAAAGGCCCGCTAAGATCAGAAAGGCTGGCGAGCACAGTGCCCTATTGTGGAGCTGTCACACTTCCCTTTACTTTATTGCTTTTGTCCAACACCCCATTGTTCCACTTCCTTTTGTCCCCTATTCACAGCCCTGGCTTTTCATTACCCAGCCGGCCTTGTTGTTTTCATTTCTTTTGTCTGAAGTTCCTGAGAGGAAGGTTTTATTTTCAGCCGTTTGATTAATTCGCAGCTTGAGCCGGGCTTTGTTTGTTATGTAATTGCTGCCCCCAAGCCGGGCGACCCAGCTCAGCCCTCCCCACCGGGCTTTGCACCCCCAAACCGGTTTTAGGGGCTCCCGATGGGGGTCTGGGAGGTGAGAGGGTGCTGGGTTTGGGGTGGCAGCCCCCAGGCAGGTGCTGTCCCCATGGCAGGGCAGTCCCACCATCCCAGCAGTGGCCCGGGTCAATCCCTTCCTCAGCAGCCTCCTTTTCCCATTATTCCCGCGGAAAGGCGAGGACAATGCCGCTTCCCGTTCTTGCTGTGTGGCGTGAGGCTTGGTGGCCACGAAAGGCAAATGCCCCGTGGGCACCGCCGAGCCTGGCACTCGCTTTGGCGGCCCTGGCACCCGGAGCGAGCAATAGGACACGTTTTTGGGGTCCCCATGGGGTGGCACAGCCTGTTCCCTATAAAGCTCATCGTCATGCCTGCGGCGCCCGTCCGGCAGCACCGGGACGGGGATGGGCACCCACAGGGGTTTTGTGGGATCTGGGAGAGCCATTCCAGGGACCAGCCCCTTGTCCTGGCAGGGCCTTGGCCGGTGCTGTGCCAGGGGTTCCAGGAGGAGCTGCTCTGGTGGCCAGTCCTGGTCCCTCCCATGCCAGGGACTCTCAGAGGGGCTGTTCTGGTGGCCAGTCCCAGTCCCAGGTCCACCCCATGTTGGGGATTCCTGGAGGAACCATTCTGGTGGCCAGTCCCAGTCCCAGGTCCACCCCATGTTGGGGATTCCTGGAGGAACCATTCTGGTGGCCAATCCCAAGTATTTCTCATGCCAGGGACTCCCAGAGGGGCTGTTCTGGTGGCCAGTGCCTGTCCTATCCCGTGTTGGGGATTCCTGGAGGAACCATTCTGATGGCCAGTCCCAGGTCCACCCCATGTTGGGGACTCCTGGAGGAGATGTTCTGCTGGCCAGTCCCAGTCCCAGCTCCATCCCATGCCAGGGACTCCTGGAGGAGCTGTTCTGGTGGCCAGTCCTGGTTCTTCCCATGATGAGGACTCCTGCAGGAACCATTCTGGTGGCCAGTCCCAGTCCCGGTCCCATCCCCTGCCGGGGGTTCCCGGAGGAGCGGTTCTGGTGCCGCCCCAGCCGCTGTTGGGCAGAGCCAGGATTTCCACTTCCCGTTGGATCGGGAAAGCCGTGGCTGCTCCGATGGCTTTCTGGGCACGGCTCCTGGAGCTGCTGGTGCTGTCCCCCACAGCCTGGGCTTGCTGGATGTGGCATGAAGGTCCCTCAAGTGGTCCCTCACTCCCAATCTCTGGGATCTCTGGGTTGCCTTTAGGAATTCATTCCTGCATCCCAGGGTGTGAAGGGTTGGTTCCCCTGAGAATGAGCCCCCAAAACCTGGAGAACCAGGAACAAGAGCTCCCAGGGTATGAAGGGTTGGTTTCCTTGAGGATTGAGCCCCAAAAACTGGGAACAAGCAAGAATTAAGCCCCAGAAACCTGGAGAACTGGGAACAAGAGGTCCCAGGGTGTGAAGGGTTGGTTTCCCCAAAGACTGAGCCCCAAAAACCTGGAAAATCGGGAACAAGAGGTCCCAGGGTGTGAAGTGTTGGTTTCCCCAAAGATTGAGCTCCAAAAACTGGGAACAAGCAAGAATTAAGCCCCAAAAACCTGGAGAACTGGGAACAAGAGGTCCCAGGGTGTGAAGCGTTGGTTTCCCTGAGGATTGAGCCCCAAAACCTGGAAAACTGGAAATAAGAGCTCCCAGGGTGTGAAGGGTTGGTTTCCCTGAGGATTGAGCCCCAAAAAACCTGGAAATCGGGAATAAGAGCTCCCAGGGTGTGAAGGGTTGGTTTCCCTGAGGATTGAGCCCCAAAAACCTGGAAAATCGGGAACAAGAGGTCCCAGGGTATGAAGGGTTGGTTTCCCTGAGGACTGAGCTCCCAAAACCTGTAAAACTGGGAATAAGACCTTCCAGAGTGTGAAGGGTTGGTTTCCCCAAGAATTGAGCTCCCAAAACCTGGAAAATTTGGAACAAGAGGTCCCAGGTTGTGAAGCGTTGGTTTCCCCAAAGAGTGAGCCCCAAAAAAACTGGAAAACTGGGAATAAGAGCTCCCAGGGTGTGAAGGGTTGGTTTCCCCAAAGAGTGAGCCCCAAAACCTGGAGAACTGGGACTAAGAGCTCAGCTTTGCCCATGGCAAACCCCAGTTGCTGTCCTTGCACTGTGGGGCACCCCAGTGTGAGGCCAGGCTGGGAGAGGGGTGCCCACGCCCGGGGGTGGCCGTGGTGACGTCGCTGCTGTCCGCAGGATGTCCATGAGGAGCCCCGTCTCTCCACCCCCGGAGCTGGATGGAGCGGGCACCATGGTGAACTGCGCCGTCAAGACGGAGGAGAAGAAGGAGGGTGGCCCCGAGACCCCCCCGGGGGCCGCCCCCAGCGCTGAGCCCCGGCCCCACGACCCCCCGGGGCCACCACCCAGGGATGGCACCGAGCCCCAGGCCCTGCCACAGGTGGGTGTGACAAAGGTGGGGCTGTCCCCAGCCCTGCTCCAGACCCTGCATCCCGTGGGAGAGACGGTGGCTGTTCCCCCGCGTGGTTTCTCCTCACCCCGAGGAATTGAAACTGAAATCTGAAGTCTCCCAAGGTTTTTTTTGCTGCTCTTTTGAGCCCAAAAACCTGGAAAACCGGGAACAAGAGCTCACAGAGTGTGAAGGGTTGGTTTCCCCAAGGATTGAGCCCTAAAATCTGGGAACAAGAGGTCCCAGGGTGTAAATGGTAGATTTCCCTGAGGATTGAGCCCCAAAAACCTGGAGAACTGGGAACAAGAGATCCCAGGATGTGAAGGGTTGGTTTCTCCAAAGATTGAGACCCAAAAACCTGGAAAACCGGGAACAAGAGGTCCCAGGGTGTGAAGGGTTGTTTTCCCTGAGGATTGAACCCCAAAAACCAGGAACAAGAGGTCCCAGGGTGTGAAGGGTTGTTTTCCCTGAGGATTGAACCCCAAAAACCAGGAACAAGAGGTGCCAGGGTGTGATGGGTTGGTTTCCCTGAGGATTGAGCCTCAAAAACTTGGAGAACCAGGAATAAGAGCTCAACTTTGCCCACAGCGAACCTGGGGCTGCTCTGGGATCATCCCTGGGCTTTGAGGGCTTCACCTTTGATGTGGGGCCCCCAACAACCCCCTCCAGGTGTTCCCCATCCCTTCAGCCTCCCTTTTCCATTCTCCTGGGGTTTTCCCTCTCGCTGGCCGCTCCTTGCTCTGCCGTCAGAGGGGAGAGGAGCTCAGGGGACAGTGGGGGCAAGATGGAGAAATGGGAGAAAATTACGGCGTCTCCATGATGCTCTCTAGACGGGATTGTGCCTGGAGGAGCGTCCTCCAGCTCCCAGCATCCCATCTGACGGGGATGTCCCATGCTGGGAGTGTCCCCAGTGGTGGCAGTGACATTCTGTGTCCCACAGGAATCCCGCTCTCCCGCCGGGGACGTTCCCGAGCCCCGGCGCTCCGCCTTCGAGCCGGCCGGGAGCGGCCAGGAGAAGCTGGACTTCAACAGGAACCTGAAGGAAGGTGGGAAACGTTCCCAAGGGACCTCTTGGGATCCTTTCCCTGCCCCTCAGAGCTGTGGGGTGGACCGAGCTGTGCTGCAGAGCCTTGATGTGCTCACGTGGTTGTCTTCTCCTCCCTGTCCCTGTCCCTGTCCTGTCCCTGTTGCTGTCCCTGTCGCTGTCCCCAGTGATGCCCACCATCGAGAAGCTGCTGGCCAGTGACTGGAAGGAGCGGCTGCTAGGTCGGAACCTGGCTGAATCCAAGGAAGTGAAAGGTGGGATCCACCTCCACCACCCTCCCTCCTGCGTCCCAGCTGGGAGCACCAAAGCAGGAGGGGAAATGTCCACATTTCGCAGGATTTATCCCTTTTTTAATTGTTTTTTTTTGGAGGTGAGCATCTCTGCTGCCTCTGGCTGCATGGGTGGGGGCGGTTCAGAGTGTGGGGATCTTTCCGTTCCTCCCCAGTGTGACATTCCCTGGTCACCCACTGTGTCACCCATGTCCCACATGACACCATGGTGTCACCCATGTCCCACTGTGTCTCCCATGTCCCACATGACACCAGTGTGTCACCCATGTCCCACGGTGTCACCCGTGTCCCACATGACATCACTGTGTCTCCCACGTCTCACATGACACCACTATGTCACCCATGTCCCACTGCGTCACCCGTGTCCCACATGACTCCAGTGTGTCACCCGTGTCCCACATGACACCACGGTGTCACCCGTGTCCCACATGACATCACTGTGTCTCCCATGTCCCACATGACATCACTGTCACCCATGTCCCACATGACTCCACGGTGTCACCCATGTCCCACATGACACCACGGTGTCACCCGTGGTCACCCAGTGGTGGCACTGGTGGCTGTAGGACTTCTCTGCCTCACGTTTCCCACCCCAAAGTCAGAAGAAATGAGAATTGCACTCCCTAAACAAAACCCCCTCCGTCCCACCTTGCGCCGCTGACCCTCTCCCTGCTCCCCACCCCCTGCAGGACACGGATATCCCAAAAGGGTCACGGACACCCCAAAAGGGTCACGGACACCCCGAAAGGGTCAGGGAGACCCTAAAAGACACAGGGACATCCTAAAACGGTCAAGGAAACCCCAAAAGTGTCAGGGAGATCCTAAAAGGACAGGGATGCCCCAAAAAGGTCATGGACACCCTAAAAGGGTCAGGGAGACCTAAAATAGACAGGGACATCCTAAAACAGTCCAGGATATCCCAAAAGTGTCAAGGAGATCCTAAAAGGACAGGGATGCCCCAAAAGGGTCATGGACACCCCAAAAGGGTCAGGGAGATCCTAAAAGACACAGGGACATCCTAAAACGGTCAAGGATATCCCAAAAGTGTCAAGGAGATCCTAAAAGGACAGGGACACCCCAAAAGTGTCACAGAGACCCCAAAAGGGACAGGGATACATTAACCCAGTTGGGTTTTGGGTTTTTTTCCCCGCAGGAACCCAGGAGAGCCTGGCGGAGAAGGAGCTGCAGCTGCTGGTGATGATCAACCAGCTGTCCACGCTGCGGGACCAGCTGCTGACGGCGCACTCGGAGCAGAAGAACATGGCCACCATGCTCTTCGAGAAGCAGCAGCAGCAGATGGAGCTGGCGCGGCAGCAGCAGGAGCAGGTGGGCACCGGCACCCCACCTTTGGGACCGCCGGTGGTTTTGGGGTCTCGTTTTGCCTTCCCGTGTGTCCTAGTTTAAGGCAAATTCAGGGAAAACCCTCTGGGAGGAGCCCCCAGAAAACAAAAACCACCCACCTGGTTGGGGAAAAAATTTTCTCGGAGAGAAGTGGAAAAGAACCGGTTTATTTAACAAACAAAAAAACCAATTAACAACACCAGCACCAAAAAAAAAAAAAAAAAAAAATTAACAACACCAGATGACACAAAAAACCTCTTTAACCACTCTGCAGAGATGAACAAATCCAGAAGGTCTCTCCTGGGTCTGGGCACTGGGGATGGCTGCTGCAGGTCACAGAGCGCAGGGCTCGGTGCTCCTCGGTGCTTCCAGGTCCCATCCGGAGCAGGCTGGATGGTATTCAGGAAAAGGAAAGGAAAAATAAAACAGTCCAAGGAAAGAATTGGACTGCTTGGCTAAACTCACTAGAAAGCAAAGGGAAAAGCAGAAGCAAGCAAAGCAAAGCAAAGCAAAAATCAGCACCAGCCTCTTCTAGCCAACAGACCATGGAGGGAGGTGAGCTGACTGATAACAGGGCAAAACAAACCTTCACTTTCAGAGTCAGTTCTGAAAGCACAAAACAGAATATCAAACATAACCAGAACACACAATGGAGATACAAACCCCATAACGTCACCCTACAAAGCCCTCGGAGCCGGGCGCACCAAAGGTGGATGGAGATGGGGGTTGAGCTCCTTAGGATGAGCAAACCACCCCAGGTGCCTCCTGCCTGCGCTCACCTGCTCCTTGAACGCCAGGCTGTCCCCTCCGAAGTGTTGGAATTTGTGGTGTGGATGATTTTGAGATTGTAGAAAATTTTGGGGTTTTTTTCTTCGTTGCTAAAGAAGAAGCTATAATTTGTTAGGGGTGTTTATTTTTGCTTATGTCTAGCGTGTTTTGCTGCCCTGCTGTAGGTTTGTTTTGCAGGGCAGCGTGTGGGGCTCTGCCCCTCAGTGGGATGTTACAAATATTATATACTAGAAACTACCTGTGCTATATTTATGATAATGTGTTAATATTTATTATTTACATTGAACAGTGTGTCTCTAGCTTAAACTAATAGAAAAATGCCAACACCACAGTGAAACATGGAGGGCATGAAGAAGGAGAAAAAGGACAAGACACACTTAATTTTTTCTGTCTTGCCCCCTTTGGACCCCTCATCTAGAATCCTAAAATTTTACTTTTGCACCCGTGCCACACTTAATTATGGCTTATATCAAACCCTCAGAGCTGGTAATTCATCCTGTGAGATTGAAAACTCTTTTCCATGGACAGAGATCACAGCCAGTGTCTCTGGGGGCTCTGTCCAGGGGGTTCCTGACCCTGCCAGGGTCCCAGGGCAGCCAGGGGGAAGCCCTGGATTCCCACACCAAGGGCAGGGGTGACACCGCTGTCACCCTGGGGTGTGACACGCAGCCCTTGTGTCCCTCGGGGTGCAGCTCAGCCCCTCCTCCTGCCCTCCCCACGCCCCTGGGGACCCCCTGCCACCCTTTTTCTGTGGTGCTGGATGGGTTCTGCCAGGCTGGAGGCCGGCCCAGCGCTGTCCTGGATGTCACCAAGGCCGCTGTCCCCTCCCCAGATCGCCAAGCAGCAGCAGCAGCTCATCCAGCAGCAGCACAAGATCAACCTCCTGCAGCAGCAGATCCAGGTAAGGGCAGGGGCACCGCCCCTGGCAGGTGCAGGATGTCCAAAATTTTAACTCCGATATCTCTGTTCAGCTCTTAATCTTTCTCTTTTCAAAGTTGTCTAGATAAGGAAGAAAAAGAAATGTTTCTTAGTATGTCCTGTAGCAACTCGTAAGCCTTTTAATAGACACATTATCCATATATGCCATAAAAGTTGTATTCTTATTTCATAGAGATATTCTTTATTATAAATCCAAAATTATATTAATATGTCTTCCACCAGATGGTCTTGGGGCCCATTTCCCCCATGCAATGACAATTTAAAAGTGATTTAGGCACTTCCTAACATTTAAAAAAAAAGCAAACTAAGGAACAGATATTGAGGTTCACTCTGATTTTAGCACTAAGGAACAGATATTGAGGTTTGCTCTAATTTGAGCACTACATATTTTCTTCATGTTACCTCAACTTCCTGTCTCCTATTAAAATGTCAACTCGAAGACTTTCTTCTATAAAAGAGTTAATTATTAAAAGAATACCTTGTAGGAAAAGGAGAGAAAAGCTCTTTGCATTATGTTTGGATAACTTTTAATGTATGTCTTTTCCTAACAATTCCTAATGGTTTCCTCAAACTTTGTCCTAACCTGACAAAGTGTGCACACAAATAAGAATAGCAGGTTATGAGTTGGAAAGATTGCAAGTATCTTGGCCCCAAAATCAAATCAACATTCTTGACCTGAAATTAGAATATTGTAATTCCAATTCTGTGCATCAGAATGATACACTGGTACAGCCCCAAAAATCCCTGTACAAAAACACCAGTACAGCCCCCAAAACCCCTCGTACAGCCCCAAAAACCCCAAAGAACCCTGGTACAGCCCAAAAAAACTCAAAAATCCTGGTACAGCCCCAAAACCCCTAGTACATCCCCAAAAAACCCTTCAACCCCTGGTACAACCCCAAAAACCCCAGAGAACCCTGGTACAGCCCCAAAATCCCCTCTGAATCCTTGTACAGCCCCCAAAAAACCCTTATACCCCTGGTACAACCCTAAAACCCCCTTCAATCCCTGGTACAACCAAAAAACCCCAAAACCCTTGGTACAGCCACCCCAAACCCTGGTACAACCCCAAAAATCCCCGTCAGTCCCTGGTACAACCCAAAAATCCCTGTCAGTATCTGGTACAACCCAAAAATCCCCGTCAGTCCCTGGTACAACCCAAAAATCCCTGTCAGTATCTGGTACAACCCAAAAATCCCTGTCAGTCCCTGGTACAACCCAAAAATCCCTGTCAGTATCTGGTACAACGCAAAAATTCCCTTCTGTCCCTGGTACAACCCAAAAATCCCCTTCAGTCCCTGGTACAACCCCAAAAATTGCCCTTCAGTCCCTGGTACAACCCCAAAAATCCCCTTCAGTCCCTGGTACAACCCAAAAATCCCCTTCAGTCCCTGGTACAACCCAAAAACTGCCCTTCAGAATGATCCACAGAATGGTTTGAGTTGGAAGGGGACCTTGAAGATGATCTAATTCCATCCCACCATCCCCACCACGGACGGGGACACTTTCGGGGCGTTTGGTCCTTGCCGGAGCGACGCCGGCCGTGTCCTGCCGTGCCCTGGCGAGGGTGGCACTGACCTGGTGTCCCTGTCCCCTCCAGCAGGTCAACATGCCCTACGTGATGATCCCCGCCTTCAGCCCCGGCCACCAGCCCCTGCCGGTCAGCCCCGAGTCCCAGCTGGCCCTGCCCATCCAGCCCATCCCCTGCAAACCGGGTGAGTCGGGCTTGTCCCGGCCCTGCGGGGTGGCCTTGTCCCCACGGCCGTGTCCCCGCTGTCCCCGACCGCCGTCCCTCTGCTCCCGCAGTGGATTACCCGGTGCAGCTCCTGCACAGCCCTCCTCCCCCCACGCTGAAGAGACCCGCGGGCCCGGGCCACCTCCAGATGCAGGTAAAGCCCCCAAAAAAAGCAAAAAAACCCCACTGTTACAACCCCAAAAATCCTGGTACAGCCCAAAAAACCCCAAAAATCCTGGTACAGCCCAAAAAACCCCAAACATCCTGGTACAGCCCAAAAAAACACAAAGAACTCTGGTACAGCCCCAAAAACCCCAAAAAATCCTGGTACAGCCCCCAAAACCCCAAAAAATCATTGTACAGCCCCCAAAACCCCAAAGAACCCTGGTACAGACCTAAAAACCCCAACAACTCTGGTACAGCCCCAGAAACCCTGGTACAGCCACAAAGCCCCTGGTACAGCCGCAAAAATCCCAAAGAACCCTGGTATGGCTCCCAAAACACCAAAAATCCTGGTACAGCACCAGAAACCCTGGTCCAGTCCCAAAAACCCTTGATACAGCCCCAAAATCCCAAAGAACCCTGGTACACCCCAAAAACCCTGGTACAGCCCCAAAAAGTCCAAAACCCCTGGTACATCCCCAAAAACCCCAAAGAACCCTGGTGCAGCCCCAAAAACCCCAAAAATCCTGGTACAGCCCCCGAAAACACTGCTACAGCCCCAAAACCCCAAAAATCCTTGTACAGCCCCAAAATCCCCTCCAAATCCTTGTACAGCCCCAAAAAACCCCTTCAACCCCTGGTACAGCCAAAAAAAAATCCCTTCAACCCTTGGCACAGCCCCCCCAAACCCTGGTACAACCCCAAAAATCCCCTTCAGTTCCTGGTACAACCCCAAAGATGCCCTTCAACCCGTAGTACAACTCCAAAAATCCAGTACAGCCCAAAATCCCCATCCAAACCCTGGTACGGCCCCAAAAATGCTCTTTAACCTCTGGTACAACCCCAAAAATGCCCTTTAACCTCTGGTACAACCCCAGAAATGCCCTTCAACCCCTGGTATAGCCCCCAAAAAACTCTTCAGTCCCTGGTACAACCCCAAAACCCTCTTCAACCCCTGGCACAACCCCAATAGAAACCCCTCCAACCCCTGGCACAGTCCCCAAAGCCCCTCCACACCCCAGGTTGGGGCTTTGGGGACAGCTCCTCACCTGCCATCCTTCCTCCTCCTCCTCCTCCTCCTCCTCCTCCTCAGGAACCCTCGCAGCCGCTGAACCTGACGGCCAAACCCAAAGGTCCCGAGCTGCCCAGTGCCTCCAGTTCGCCCAGTTTGAAGCTGAGCGGGTGCCAGTCCCTGCCGCCAAGCCACGGGGCCAGCAGGGAGCTGCAGAGCAGCCCGGCCAGCCTCCCTCTGGGTGGGGACACCGGTGACATCCCCGCTGCTCCCCGCGGCGCCCGGGTGGTCACCCCGGGCCGTGCCACCCCTCGGAGCACGGCGGGGACGGGCAGGGCGGTGGGGGTCAGCGGGGTGGCCGCTGGCACTGATGGGTGCCCATGGGGTGGGTGCTGTGAGTGGTCAGTGGAGTGACCACTGGCACTGATGGGTGCCCATGGGGTGGGTGCTGTGAGTGGTCAGTGGAGTGACCACTGGCACTGATAAGAACCCATGGAGTGGGTACTCTGGTGGTCAGTGGGGTGGCCGCTGGCACTGATGGGTGCCGATGAGGTCAATGCTCTAAGTGGTCAGCAGTGGTCATTGGGGTGGCCACTGGCACTGATGGGTGCCCATGGGTAGCCTGGGGGTCAGCGGGGTGGCCGCTGGCACTGATGGGTGCCCATGGGGTCAGTGCTCAGAATGGTCAGCAGTGGTCAGTGGGGTGGTCAATGGGGTGGTCAGCAGGGTGGTCAACGGGGTGGTCAATGGGGTGACCACTGGCACTGATGGGTGCCCATGGGGTCAGTGCTCTAAGTGGTCAGCAGTGGTCAGCGGTGTGGTCAGCAGGGTAGTCAGAGGGGTGACCGCTGGCACTGATGGGTGCCCATGGGGTCAGTTCTGTGAGTGGTCAGCAGAGTGACCACTGGCACTGATTGATGCCCATGGGGGTGTCATAGCCCATGACCCATGACCCATGGGGGTCAGCGGGGTGGCCGCTGGCACTGATGGGTGCCCATGGGTACTCTGGGGGTCAGCGGGGTGGCCGCTGGCACTGACGGGTGCCCATGGGTACCCTGAGGGTCAGCGGGGTGGCCGCTGGCACTGATGGGTGCCCGTGGGTACCCTGGGGGTCAGCGGGGTGGCCGCTGGCACTGACGGGTGCCCGTGGGTACCCTGGGGGTCAGCAGGGTGGCCGCTGGCACTGATGGGTGCCCGTGGGTACTCTGGGGGTCAGCAGAGTGACCACTGGCACTGACGGGTGCCCATGGGTACTCTGGGGGTCAGCGGGGTGGCCGCTGGCACTGATGGGTGCCCATGGGTACCCTGGGGGTCAGCGGGGTGGCCGCTGGCACTGATGGGTGCCCGTGGGTACCCTGGGGGTCAGCAGAGTGACCACTGGCACTGACGGGTGCCCGTGGGTACCCTGGGGGTCAGCGGGGTGGCCGCTGGCACTGACGGGTGCCCGTGTCCCCCAGGATTCCTGGGAGAGGGCGATGCCATCACCAAAGCCATCCACGACGCGCGGCAGCTGCTGCACGGCCACGGCGCCGCCATGGAGGGCTCACTGAGCAGCCCCTACCGCAAGGTGAGCGTCACTCTGTCACCGTCCCCTCTGCCACCCCAGGGCCACCAGCTGTGCCCGGGCTGGGGGCTGGCTCCTGACCCCGCTGTCCCGCAGGAGCCGGTCGGGATTGACTCCTCCCCGGTGAAGGAGCGGATGGAGGAGACCCCCGGCCACCGGCTGGACGAGGCTCTGCTGAGCTGCGAGATGGACGGTGAGGACGGCCGGGAGCGTGGTGGTGACCCCAGGGTGGCCCTGTCCTCCGACGTGGCGGTGACCCCAGGGTGGCCCTGTCCCCCGGCTCCTGCCCTCACTGCCGCGTGTCCCCGCAGGCTCCCGGCACTTCCCGGAGTCCAGGAACAACAACCACATCAAGCGGCCCATGAACGCCTTCATGGTGTGGGCCAAGGACGAGCGCAGGAAGATCCTGCAGGCCTTCCCCGACATGCACAACTCCAGCATCAGCAAGATCCTGGGTGAGATCCCGGGGCAGGATCCCCTCTGAACCCCTGGAGGGGTGGGAATGAGATCCTGAGGCAAGGGATCAACTCTGCATCCTCTGGAGGGGTGGGAATGAGATCCCAGGGCAAGATCCCCTCTGCAACCCCTGGAGGGTTTGGAACAAGATCTTGGGACAGGAGATCTACTCTGCAACTCCTGGAGGGATTGGAATGAGATCTTGGGACAGGGGATCCACTGTGCATCCCTGGAGAGATGGGAATGAGATCCAGGGACAGGAAATCCACTCTGCATTCCCTGGAGGGTTTGGAGTGAGATTTTTGGACAGGAAATCCACTCTGTAACCCCTGGAGGGTTTGGATGTGCACTGCATCCCCCTGGAGAGATGGGAATGAAGTCTGGGGATGGAGGATCCACTCTGAATAGCCAGAGGGATCTCCCTGACCTGGGGAATGTCAGGGAATCCCAGGAGGTTCCTGGGGAAGGTCAGGGAATGAGGAGATGAATCCAAGAGGGAAGATCAGGGAATGAAGGGATAAATCTCTGGAGGGAATGTCAGAGAATGAGGAGATGAATCCCAGGAAGTTCCTGGGGAAGGTCAGGGAATGAGGGGATTAATCCAGGAGGGAAGGTCAGGGAATGAGGAGATGAATCCAAGAGGGAAGATCAAGGAATGAAGGGATAAATCTCTGGAGGGAATGTCAGAGAATGAGGAGATGAATCCCTGGAAGGAAGTACAGGGAATGAGGAGATGAATCCCAGGAAGGACGATGGGGGAATGAGGAGATGAATCCCTGGAAAGAAGGTCAGGGAATGAGGAGATGAATCCCAGGAGGTTCCTGAGGAAGGTCAGGGAATGAAGGGAGGAATCCATGAGGGAAGATCAGGGAATGAGGACATGAACCCCTGGAAATGCCCAGAGGAATTCAGGGAAGCTCTTCCCGATATTCCAGCAGAACCGGCTGCGCCTCGTTATCTCCCACCAGCACCGCCGTCAACCCAGGCGCCATTCCCACAAGCAATACCGCTAATTAACACCACTAATTAACCATCCCCTCTCCGCTCCGCTCCTTCCAGGATCCCGCTGGAAGTCCATGTCCAACCAGGAGAAGCAGCCCTACTACGAGGAGCAGGCGCGGCTGAGCCGGCAGCACCTGGAGAAGTACCCGGACTACAAGTACAAACCGCGGCCCAAGCGCACGTGCATCGTGGAGGGCAAGCGGCTGCGCGTGGGCGAGTACAAGGCGCTGATGAGGAACCGGCGCCAGGACGCCAGGCAGGGCTTCCTGATGGGGTAACTGATAACGGGTGATGAGGATCGATAAGGGGGATTGATAAATGGGGGATTGATAAGGGGGATTGATAAGGGGGATTGATAAATGGGGATTGATAAGGGGGATTGATAAGAGGGATTGATAAGGGGGAGATAAGGGGGTTGATAAAGGGTTAATGAGGGGAATTGATAAGGGGGGATCGATAAGGGGGATTGATAAGGGGGATCGATAAGGGGGATCGATAAATGGGGATTGATAAGGGGGATTGATAAATGGGGGTTGATAAAGGGTAATTAATAAGGGGGTTGATAAGTGGGAGATAAGGGGGTTCATAAAGGGTTAATGAGGGGAATCGATAAGGGGGATTGATAAGGGCGATCGATAAGGGGGATCGACAAGGGGGTTCGATAAGGGGGATTGATAAGGGGGATGGATAAATGGGGATTGATAAGGGGGATTGATAAGAGGGATTGATAAGGGGGAGATAAGGGGGTTGATAAAGGGTTAATGAGGGGAATCGATAAGGGGGGATCGATAAGGGGGATTGATAAGGGGGATCGATAAGGGGGATTGATAAGGGGGATTGATAAGGGGGATTGATAAATGGGGATTGATAAGGGGGATTGATAAGGGGGATTGATAAGGGGGTTGATAAAGGGTTAATGAGGGGAATCGATAAGGGGGTTGATAAAGGGTTAATGAGGGGAATCGATAAGGGGGATCGATAAGGGGGATCGATAAGGGGGATTGATAAGGGGGATTGATAAAGGGTTAATGAGGGGAATCGATAAGGGGGATCAATAAGGAGGATCGATAAGGGGGATCAATAAGGGGGATCGATAAGGGGGATTGATAAACGGTAATTGATAAATGGGGATTGATAAGGAGGCTGATAAAGGGTTGATAACAGGGATTGATAAGGGGAATTCATAAAGGGTAATTGATAAATGGGGATTGATAAGGGGGATTGATAAAGGGTAAGTAATAAGGGGGTTGATAAGTGGGAGATAAGGGGGTTGATAAGTGGAATTCATAAAGGGCAATTGATAAATGGGATTGATAAAGGGGATGATAAGTGGGTGATGTCAGTTAATAATGGGAATTGATAATGGGGATTGATAAGGGGGTTGACAAGGGGATTGATGAGGGGGGATTGATAAGCAGTAATTGATAAGGGGGTTGATAAGGAGGTTGATAATGGGGTTGATAAAGGGATTGATAAGGGTGAATTTATAAGGGGCATTGATAAGGGGGAATTGATAAGTTGCCTCTGTGCATCACCCCACAAGCTCAGAGGGGTGGTGCTGGGGTGGGGCTCACCTGGTGACTTGGGTGGGTGCTCACCGGGTGCCATGGGGTTCGTGCCCACGTGGCTTTATTGGAGCAATGCTCACCTGGCACCAGTGGGGTGGGTGCTCACCTGGTGTCCATGGGGTTGGTGCCCACCTGATGCCGATGGGGCAGGACCTCACCTGGTGCCCATGGGGCCGGCATCCCCCTGACATCCATGACGTGCATGCCCACCTCGTTCCCGAGGGCTTGGTGCCCACCTGCACAGAATGCCACCCTTGGGGAGCCCTGTGAGCCCTGGCTGCCCCTCTCAGCGCCCGCTCCCCGTGTCCCCCAGGCCGCAGGGCAGCCAGGTGCCCCCCAGCTCCTCGGACGTGCTGTACCCGCGGCCGGTGGGCGTGCAGCTGCCCCCGCCCCTGCTGGAGCATTACCTGCCCCGCGGCGCCGACCCCGCCATGCCCGTCATCGTCAACACGCGCAGCCTCAAGGACGGGGACGCCGGGGACGACGGGCACTCGGTGCCCGAGGGGGACGTGTACCGCTACAGCGAGGACGAGGACTCGGAGGGCGAGGACAAGAGTGACGGCGAGCTGGTGGTGCTGACGGACTGAGGGGGCGCGGGGGGACAGCGGAGGGGGTGGCAGGGCTGGCTGCCACCGCCGGGAGGGCACGGCGTGTCCGGGCGGGGTGGCACTCTGCCGCAGGAGAGCCGCCCGCCTGCAGAGGGGTCCCGCGAGGGTGGGCACCCGGGATTTTGGGTGGCGAGGACTGGTTTGGCCTTGCTGTGGTGGCACGTGGAGCTGAGGCCAGCGAGCCGGGAGGGTTGGTGGCACTGTGGTGGCTGTGCTGTCACCCCTGAGGGGACCTGAGGCTCTCGGGCTGCAGGGAACCTCCAGAGCATCTCCAGCACCTGTGGGTCCTGCAGAGCCTCACCTGCGGCGCTGCTGGGCACGGAGTGGGGACACGGGATGGGGACACAGGATGGGGACACGGAATGGGGCACGGGATAGGGACATGGAGCAGGGACATGGAGTGGGGGCACGAGATGGGGACACAGAGTGGGGACACAGGATGGGGACACGGAGTAGGGACACGGGGTGGGGACACGGGACGCGGACATGGAGTGGGGCACGGGATAGGGACATGGGGCAGGGACAGAGTGGGGACATGGAGCGGGGACACGGGATGGGGACACAGACTGGGGACATGGAGCGGGGACACGGGATGGGGACACAGACTGGGGACATGGAGCAGGGACACGGGATGGGGACACAGGATGGGGACATGGAGCAGGGACACGGGATGGGGACACAGAGTGGGGACACGGGATGGGGACACAGACTGGGGACACGGGACAGGGATGCGCTTGTCCCTCCTCTCTCCTGGTGTGACCTCCCCGCCGCGCTTCCCGCTCGCTCTTTGGCACCTGCCAGCGAATTCCCACCGAGCCAATTTTAGCTCCAGCCCGGGCCCGGCTCCGGCCAAGGGCTCCTCGGTTCCTTTGTGCTGCCGGCAGCTCTGGCCCAATTTGGGATAAAGCGGGGGCGGTTCCTGCCCTGCCAGCCCCCGCCCGGGGGACGTGCCCGGCTGTCCCCGGGCACCTGTCCCTGAGCCCGGGCTGCACCTGAGCCCCGCAGGGTGATGGGGAGAGGAAGCGGCTTCAGGGGAAAAGGGAATTTGTGGAAAAATGGCCTTGGGGTGGTCAGAGCCTGTCCCAGCCGCGGCGGTGTGGTGTGGCCGGGCATGGCGGCTGTCCAGGTGACAGGTCAAGGTGTCCAGGTGAAAGCTGAGGGTGTCCAGGTGTGTGGAAGTGCCCAGGTGTGTGCAGAGTCCAGGTGTGTTTGTGCCATGTCCAGGGAGTGTGTGTGCCATTCCCAGGTGTGTGGCAGTGCTCAGCTGTGTGTGCTCCATGCCCAGGTGTGTGTGCCATGCCCAGGTGTGTGCCTTGCCCAGGTGTGTGCCGTGTCCCTGTGCCCAGGTGTGCTGTGCCCAGGTGTGTGTGCAGTGCCCAGGTGTGTGCCATGCCCAGGTGTGCCATGCCCAGGTGTGTGCCATGCCCAGGTGTGCTCCATGCCCAGGTGTGCCGTGCCCAGGTGTGCTCCATGCCCAGGTGTGTGTGCCGTGCCCAGGTATGCCATGCCCAGGTGTGTGTGTGCTCCATGCCCAGGTGTGTGTGTGTGCCATGCCCAGGTGTGTGCCATGCCCAGGTGTGTGCCATGTCCCCGTGCCCAGGTGTGCCGTGCCCAGGTGTGTCTGCCATGCCCAGGTGTGTGTGCTGTGCCCGGGTGTGCCGTTCCCAGGTGTGCTCCATGCCCAGGTGTGTGCTCCATGCCCAGGTGTGCCGTGTCCCCATGCCCAGGTGTGTGCCCCATGCCCAGGTGTGTGTGCTGTGCCCGGGTGTGCCGTGCCCAGGTGTGCCGTGCCCAGGTGTGCCATGCCCAGGTGTGTGTCCCCGTGCCCAGCCGCTCTCCCGGGCCCTGTCCCCGCTGTCGCTCCGTGCGCGGGGCTCCGGCACCTCCCTGCGGCAGAGCCGGGAACGGCCCCGGGCCGGGACAGCGCGGGGACAGCGCGGGGATTGTCACCGTGCTGGGGACACCGCGGGGACGGGGACAGCATGGGGACAGCGCGGGGATTGTCACCGTGCTGGGGACACCGCAGGGATGGGGACAGCGCGGGGACAGCGCGGGGATTGTCACCGTGCTGGGGACACCGTGGGGACGGGGACAGCGCGGGGACAGCGCGGGGATTGTCCCCGTGCTGGGGACACCGCAGGGATGGGGACAGCGCGGGGACAGCGCGGGGATTGTCACCGTGCGGGGGACACCGCGGGGATGGGGACAGCATGGGGACAGCGCGGGGATTGTCACCGTGCTGGGGACACCGCAGGGATGGGGACAGCGTGGGGACAGCGTGGGGATTGTCACCGTGCTGGGGACACCGAGGGGATTGTCACCGTGCTGGGGACACTGCAGGGATGGGGACAGCGCGGGGACAGCGTGGGGATTGTCACCGTGCTGGGGACACCGCAGGGATGGGGACAGTGTGGGGACAGCGCGGGGATTGTCACCGTGCTGGGGACACCGCGGGGACAGGGACACCATGGGGATTGTCACCATGCTGGGGACACTGCAGGGACAGGGACAGCTCTGGGGACACTGCGGGGACAGGGACAGTGCTGGGGACACCATGGGGACTGTCACCGTGCTGGGGACACTGGAGGGACAGGGACAGCGCTGGGGACACTGCGGGGACAGGGACAGTGCTGGGGACACGGTGGGGGCTGCAGCCACCCGGGCTCAGGGCTGCACAAAGAGGGCACCAGCCTCTGTCCCCTTGTCCCTCTGTCCCCTTGTCCCTCTGTCCCCTTGTCCCCAAGCCGGGCTGGGGATCTGAATCTCAGCAGCAGCAGCAGCACCCCAGTGCTGGGGACACTGCTGTGGGGACATCCTTTATCCCAAGGGACATCCCTTTTATCCCAGGGGACATCCCTTATCCCAGGGGACATCCCTTATCCCAAGGGACATCCCTTATCCCAAGGGACATCCCTTTTATCCTGGGGGACATCCCTTATCCCAGGGACATCCCACCAGCCCCTCCCTGCTCCCCTGCCTCTGTCAGGGCTTCGTTTGTTCCCAAATTCCTGCGCCGGCCTGGGGTCCCTGGGGTAGGACAGGGGTCCCTGTGAGGGACAGGGGGTCCCACAGAAGGATGGGGGTACCTGGGAAGGACAGGGGTCCCCAGGGATGGAAAGGGACCCCTGGGGAAGGTCAGGGGGTCCCTGGGGTAGGGACAGAGATGGAAAATGGTCCCAGGGTAAGACAGGGGTCTCTGGGGAAGGTCAGGGGGTCCCTGGAGAGGACAGGGATCCCCAGGGATGGAAAAAGGTTCCTGGAGAGGACAGGGGGTGGCAGGGAAGGACAAGGGGTCCCAGGGTAGGACACGGGTCCCTGGGGAAGGTCAGGGGTCCCCAGGGTAGGACAGGGGGTCCCCAGGAAGGACAGGGCATCCCAGGGATGGAAAGGGGTCCCCGGGAAGGACAGAGATCCCTGGGGAGGGGTCCCAGCTCCAGGGCTGGGCCAGGCTGTGCTGCATAGGGACTGGAAGCAGAGGCGTCCCCTCCCCACAGCTTCTTGTCTCTCTTCCATTTATTTTCCTATTCTTTGGGGTTTTTTTTTGGTTGTTGTTCTGTTTTTTAAAGATTGTAAATATAGATAGAGCTTTATTTTGTTAATAAGACCACGAGTAACTTAACCTGTATATGTCACATCCCTGTTTACAGTCGTTCCTCCCCCCGGCCCTTGGCACAATAAAAGTGACTTTTTGGAGCAGAGAGCGGGGCCTGGGCTCCACCAGGGTCATGTCCACGGGGACATCTCGGGGTACAGAAGGGACAGGAGCACCCCCAGAGCCTGGGGGTGCTGCCCCTGCTCCGGCACTGGCCCCCCCACCAGATCCACCAGCCTCAAATTCCCAAATTCCAGCTACCAGCAGCTTTTATTTCCCACCAAAACAACCACGGGCGTGCCAGCAGCCCTGGTTCTGCTGGGGGGAGGTCCCTGTGCCCAGAGAGGGGACAGTCACCGTGTCCCCACAGCGAGGGTGGCACATGGCTCTGGTGAAGGTCCCTGTGCTCGGAGAGGGGACAGTCACTGTGTCCCCACAGCCTGGGGTGGCACAGGGCTGTGGGGGACATCCTTGTGCCCAGAGAAGGGACAGTCACTGTGTCCCCACAGCCTGGGACAGGGCACGGGGCTCTGGGGGACATCCTTGAGCCCAGAGAAGGGACAGTCACCATTTCCCCACAGCCCAGGGTGGCACAGGAGGTCCCTGAGCCCGGGGAAGGGATAGTCACTGTGTCCTCACAGAATTGGGGGTGACACGGGGCTCTGGGGGACATCCCTGAGCCCAGAGAAGGGACAGTCACCGTGTCCCCACAGCCCAGGGGGATAGCACAAGAGGTCCCTGTGCCCAGTCCTGAAGCGGGGCAGCTCCGTGCCACCTCCTGCCAGGTGTGGGGACACGGTGCAGGGAGGAGGACAGCAGTGGGGACAGGCAGGACAGAGGACAGGGGTGGGGACAGGCAGGACAGCCCCTGGATGTCCCCTGGGGGCAGAGCTGGGGAGCCACCAGGCCACGGGGACAGTGGGGCCAGGCAGGGGCAGCTGTGGGGACACGCAGAGCACGGGGGGACGGCCCCCCGAGCCCACCAGCAGCGCCCCGCTGGTGCCAGTGGCTCAGGGCTGGCCCTGAGCTCTGCCCACAGCTGCCACCCACCAGGGACAGCGGTCCCGTGCCCGGGGCCGGCAGGGACAGCGCTGCTTTGGGGTGGCACCCAGCAGGGCAGGAGGGGACAGCCAAGGTGAGCGGGCAGAGCTCTGGGGGCTCCTGAGTGGCCAGGGTGACGCCGTGTCCCCCTCGGGGACAGCGCAGGGGGAGCGGGCGGTGCCGGTTCCGGCAGCAGCAGCGGTGCCAGCGCGGCACGGACCTGCCGGGCACCGGGTCGGCCTTAAGGCGGTGGTGAGGCTCCCTGGCGTGGGCTGGGGCCTCGCCGGGGCTCTGGTCCTCTCCAGCATCTCATGGTCCAGTCTTGGGGGTGGCCAGGCTCTCCTGGCAGCAGTGGTGGCCGGGGCAGAGCTCCTCTTGTCCCCCCTGGCACCGGCAGGACCGGGCAAGGGGCCAGGGGGGCGCGAGGGCACGGCCAGGACAGGAGAGCTCGGGGTGGTCCCTACTTGGGGAGCTGCAGGGCCGTGACCACCGGCTTCATCTTGAAGTATTGTTTAAACCTTAACTTTGCATATCTGCAAAGAGAGAGAGACTGAGAGAGAGAAGGGACGGCTCTGAGCCGCTCCTGTGCCCAGGGACCATCAGGATCCTCCCCAGGAACCACCGGGATCCTCCCAGGGACTGCTGGAATCCTCTCTAGGGATCACTGGGATCCTCCCAGGGACTGCTGGGATCTTCCCTGGGATCCTCCCCAGGGACCACTGGGATCCTCCCAGGGACTGCTGGGATCTTCCCTGGGATCCTCCCCAGGGACCACTGGGATCCTCCCAGGGACTACTGGGATCCTCCCCAGGGACCACCAGGATCCTCCCAGGGACTACTGGGATCCTCCCCAGGGACCACCAGGATCCTCCCAGGGACTGCTGGGATCCTCCCCAGGGACCACCGGGATCTTCCCCTGGATTCTCCCCAGGAATCCACCCCTGGATCTTCCCCCAGATCCTCCCCAAGATCCTCCCTGGGATCCTCCCCAGATCCTCCCCCGGATCCTCCCCGGGATCCTCCCCAGGGACCACTGGAATCTTCCCCTGAATCCTCCCCAGGATCCTCCCTGGGATCCTCCCCATGATCCTCCCCCAGATCCTCCCTCCGCGCTCATTTCCCGCTGGAGCAGCCCGTGTGGACTCACCGTAAGAAATTAAAGTCTATGGTGGAATATTTATCCTGGATCAGGCCCCAGCAGGCCCAGAGGAAATGGGAGGCCTGCGAGGGGCAGAAGGAGGGTCAGGGAACAGAAACCCCCGTGCCCCCATCCCAGGGCTGTGACAAGGACAGGACACGCACGGCGGGATTTTTGTGCCCTCCAGAGCGATGGCAGCAGGGGGGATGCCCACCAGGGCACCCCCTGCATCCCCACAGCCACCCCAGGCTGCGGGGACATGGTGACTGTCCCTTCTCTGGGCACAGGGACCTTCCCCAGTGCCACCCCCTGTGCTGCCAGCTCCAGCCGGGAGAACAGAGAATCCTTCACCCGAAATTTCCAGAAGATCGGCTGGGGCCAACCCTGGCAGCCAGCAGAGAGGATTTCCTCACTGCAGCCATGCCTGACCCCTCGGAAGGGCTGCCCAAGGCCACCCTGCCGGGCACAGCTGTCCCCAGCACACCCCTGTGACCTTGCCCGGGGCTCTGAGGCGCTGCCAGGCCCGTGGCACAGCCTGTCCCCGATGTCACCGAGCCCCCAGGCTGGCACCTGCAGCTGGCCAGGTCAGCTGGGAGCCCGAGAGCAGAGGAAAACTCCCATTCCCTGGGTTGCGTTTCCAGCCCTGCAGCGAGGCCGGCTCCTTCCTCCTCCTCCTCCACTCACCAAGGAGAACTTGTTCACTTGCACGTAGAGCATCTCCAGCTCCTCCGGGGACACCTGGCTGTCCCCTGGGTGGCCCTGGGTGAGCTCCTTGTAGGCCTGCAGGTAGGAGTGCAGCCACTGCAGCTGCGTCTCCTTGCTGGGGTAGAGGCCATAATCCACCTCCTTCACACCTGGGGGACACGGGGGGACACGGAGGGGACAGGGAGGGGACAGAGAGGCGTTGGGTTCTCCACGGCAAAGCGAGGAGAGCACAACCCCAGCCGGGCACAAACCCAGGATCAGCTGCTGGCCCCCAGCCAGCCTCGGGGTGAGGAGCCAGAGGTGGCACCCCAGGGGTGCCCAAGAGCAGCAGAGACCCCGCTCGGACCGTGGGCAGCCCCAAATCCTGCTGTGGGATTTGGGGTGCGGCTCCTTCCCCCATCCCCAGGGATGGGGAGACCCCATTTCCCATCATGGGATTGGGGATTCAGCTCCCTCCTCCATCCTCAGGGATCGCGAGACCCCAGGGCAGCCCCATTTTCCACCCTGGGACTGGGGATAAAACTCCCTCCTCTGCCCCCAGTAACAGGGACACCCCATTTCCCAGTATGGGACTGGGAATAGAACTCCCTTTTCCATCCCAGTAATATGAACGCCCCATTTCCCAGTATGGGACTGGGGACAACTCCCACCTCCATCCCAGTAATGGGGACACCCCATTTCCCAGTCTGGCACTGGGGACAACTCCCTTTTCCATCCCAGTAATAGGGACACCCCATTTCCCAGTATGAAACTGGGAATAACTCCCTCCTCCATCCCAGTAATAGTGAAACCCAATTATCCTGTATGGGATTGGGAATAGAACTCCCTCCTCCATCCCAGTAACAGGAACACCACGTTTCCCATTTTAGGACTGGGAACAAAACTCCCTTTTCCATCCCAGTAACAGAGACACCCCATTTCCCAGTATGGCACTGGGAATAACTCCCTCCTTCATCCCAGTAACAGGGAAACCCCATTTCCCGTTTGGGACTGGGAATAAAACTTCCTCTTCCATCCCAGTAACAGGAACACCCCATTTTCCATTTCGGGACTGGGGATACAACTCCCTCTTCCATCCCAGTAACAGGGACACCCCATTTCCCGTTTTAGGACTGGGAACAAAACTCCCTTTTCCATCCCAGTAATATGGCCACCCCATTTCCCAGTCTGGCACTGGGGGCACAGGGACAGGGACACCCCAGGCAGGACTGGGGGGACCTTTGGGGACAATCCCCACCTGCGAACTCGTTGAAGTGGTTCCCGATGTCGAAGGCCTGGTAGTTGTACCCCGTGTACTCGTAGTCGATGAAGCGCACGCGCTCTGCGGGGACAAACCCGGCGGCTCTCAGGGCTGGGCACAGAGGTGACACCCCGCCCGGGCCGGGGGTGGCACAGGGACACCCCCGGGCGCACAGACAGACCTCGCGTGCTGTCGTAGATGATGTTCTTGCACAGGAGGTCGTTGTGGCACAGCACCACGGGGGAGCCCAGCTGCGGCAGCGTCTCCTCCATCCAGGCCAGCTCCTGCTCCAGCGCCGCGGGGCTGGGCACGTCCTGCGGGAGGCTGGCCGAGGGGACAAAAGGGACAGGGTGGCATCGCTGCTGCTCCCAGGCAGCCTCCCTGGGGCTTGGGGCTGGCGTTTCCCCGGCTCCTAGTGCTGCCTTTGGGCTTGGGGGAAGAATTTTCCCAATTTCCAGTGTTTCTCTTGGTGCTCAGGGGCAGAATTTCCCCAGTTATCAGAATTTCTGGGGCCACAGGAGCACAGTCGTTGAGCCCTGATTTCCAGCATTTCCCTGGGGCTCAGGGGCAGAATTTCCCCAAATTCCAGCGCTTCCCTTGATGCTCAGGGGCAGAATTTCCCAAAATTCCAGCACTTCCCTTGATGCTCAGGGGCAGAATTTCCCCAAATTCCAGTGCTTCCCTTGATGCTCAGGGGCAGAATTTCCCCGAATTCCAGCGCTTCCCTTGATGCTCAGGGGCAGAATTTCCCCGAATTCCAGCACTTCCCTTGATGCTCAGGGGCAGAATTTCCCCAAATTCCAGCGCTTCCCTTGATGCTCAGGGGCAGCATTCCTCTGGCTTCCAGTGTTTCCCCAACTTCCAGAGCTTCCCTGGGGCCACTGGACCAGAATTGTGCTTCCCTGATTTCCAAAGCTTCCCTGGGAGCTCAGGGAAAGAATTTCCCTGGCTTCCAGTGTTTCCCCAACTTCCAGTGTTTCTCTTGGGGCTCAGGGGTAGAATTCCCTCAAATTCCAGTGTTTCCCTGGCTTCTAGTGCTGCTTTGGGACTCAGGGACAGAATTTTCTCAATTTCCAGTGTTTCCCTGGGGCTCAGGGGCAGAATTTCCCCAAATTCCAGAATTTCCCTGACTTCCAGCGCTTCCCTTGGGGCAGAATTCCCCTAGCTTCCAGTGTTTCCTGAGCTCCCACCATTTCCTGGGAGTTCAGGGACAGAATTTCCTCAAATTCCAGAATTTCCCCAGCTTCCAGCATTTTCCTGGGGCTCAGGGACAGAATTTCCCCCATTTCCAGTGTTTCCCTGGGGTTCAGGGGCAGAATTTCCCCAATTTCCAGAATTTCCCCAGCTTCCAGCATTTTCCTTGGGGCTCAGGGGCAGAATTTCCCCAACTTCCCTCTTCTGCCTTCCAAACCACCCCGTTAATGACACAAATCTGGGCTAACGAGGCTGTTTTTTGGGGAGGAGACCAGGTTTGGTACCCAGACAGACACCACAGCTCATCCTCAGTGCATCCCTTACCCCCAAAACCCCCACGCCCACCCCCCAAATCCACCGAGCGCTCTCTCCCCGAAATCTCTGGGGCATGGGGATGTTTTGGACTCTGTCAGCCTCTCGGTAACCTCAGGAGAGCTCGTTAATGATTGCCTAATTGGCCGCGCTGAAGGCGCAGGGTGGGTAAAGTCTGCCCGTGCTGCGAAAAGCCCGGCTGGCTCCTGCCCCGGGTTAATCATTGCCCTGCCCGGGGTTCGTTCACCTCTTGGGGCTGCCCCAAATCCTTCCCAGACACCCCAAAGCTCACCTGCCGTGCCAAACCGGCCGCCCCGAAAAGTGGGATGGGCTGGCTGGAAGTGGGGATGGAGCTGTTTAATTTCTAGAATTTATCGTCGGCTCGGCAGGGCTTGAGCTCGGGTTTATTCCAAGTTTAAATTCCCAGCAGGAGGAGGAGGATTGTTCCAACAGTGGGAGGCTGTGCTCCAGCACAGATACATCCCAAAGCTCCACAGAAAAAGCTGAAATCTTCCCTAAAGTGGCAGCAGGATGGGGCTGGAGCTGCTCCGGGGGGTCCGAGAGGGATCCAGCCCCAAATCCCCGCAGAGGATTTACCTGGGAAGCTCGGCCCCAGAGCTGGGTGGGCAGGGGGTGGCCGAGGCAGAGCCCGGCGCCCACTGCGGGGTCCCACCCTCCGGGGGATCCCTCTGCCTTTACCTGGGGTCGGATACCTTTGGGCTGAGCTCCGTCTTCACCAGGCCGAGGTATTTGTGCAGCTTCTGCCACAGGATGGGCCGGGGGAGGCTCCCGTTGGCGTGGATGGCGTGGACTCGCGCCATCTCCCGGGCCACCAGCCTGGCGTGGAGCACAGGGAAAGGGTGAGGGGTGATCCCAGATCCTCGACATCTCAGAATCTGCCCCTCCCCAACCCCCCACTTCAAAATCTCCAAAAGAGCTTTGGGGACTTTTTTGGGGAGTTTTTGGGTGATGGATGGATGGATGGATGGGTGGATGGATGGATGGATGGATGGATGGATGGATGGATGGATGGATGATGGATGATGGATGGATGATGGATGGATGGATGGATGGATGGATGGATGATGGATGATGGATGGATGATGGATGGATGGATGGATGGATGGATGATGGATGATGGATGATGGATGGATGATGGATGGATGGATGGATGATGGATGGATGGATGGATGATGGATGGATGATGGATGGATGGATGGATGGATGGATGATGGATGGATGGGTGGATGGATTTTCAGGGAACACAGCTGAGCCCTCACTCCATGTCAGGGATCAGCCTCTGAAGCAGTTCAGAATGTTCATTTTCAGGGCAAATTCAGGACTAAGGTCTGCTTCCCAAGGAATTCCGGCTTCCCAGGAAACCTTCATTCCAACTTCTCAGGAAATCTTAATTCCAGCTTCCCAGAAACTTTAATTTCAGCTTCCCAGGAAACCTTAATTCCAGATTCCTAGGAAATCCTAATTCCAGTTTCTCAGGAAACTTTAATTCCAGATTCCCATATAATTTTAATTCCAGCTTCCCAGGAAATCTTAATTACAACTTCCCCGGAAAATTTAATTCCAGCTTCCCAGGAAACCTTAATTCCAGATTTACAGAAAATTTTAATTCCAGCTTCCCAGGAAACTTTAATTCCAGCTTTCTGGGAAACCACTCTTCACCAAAACCTGATAAAAATTTGAAATTTGGCAATTTTGACAACTCTTCCTGCACTTTTGCCCATTTATCCCCTGACCCCCATTTATCCCAGGACTGGGTGCACCAACGATCCCCAGCCACAGCAGCCAGGTGAGACCTGAAAACACAGAACAAAGCCCCAGAAAACTGAGGATTTTCCCCGGAAAACCCCCAGATCCACCCTAGGGGTGTGTGGGGCTCAGATTCAGTCAAAGAAAGAAACTGGGAGGTTCTAGCCAGGCAGGAGCCTGGGGAAGAGCTGGAGAGGAATGTAAATAATTCTTTATCTCTCTTGTTGTTCACATTGTTTATAGTTGAGTTCTATCACTGTGCATCAAGCACTGTACACCAATGGGGTGAATTGTTTTCAGGACCAATGGAGTTGGTCCTCATGGTGTATTTTGAATAAACCAGAGTTTTACTTTCAGGTTTTTTTGTGTTGGTCCTCACGAAGCTCTGTATAAAGAGCGGTGTATTTTGAATAAATCAGAGTTTTACTCTCAGTTTTTTTTCTGTTGGTCCAATGGAGTTGGCCCTCACAGAGCTCTGTATAAAGAGCAGTGTATTTTGAATAAATCGGAGTTTTACTCTCAGTTTTTTTTTCCATTGGACCAATGGAGTTGGCCCTCGTGGATCTCTGTATATAGAGTGGTGTATTTTGAATAAATCGGAGTTTTACTCTCACAACCTTCTGAGCCAGCCTCTTCATTCCCATCCTGCCTCGACAGCGACACTCACCTGCAGATGTGGGGATCCCTGACGTGGTGGGGTCCCAGCGCGATTCCCGGCAGGAATTGGTAGCAGAGCCCGTTCTGGAAGGCGCAGTAGAGGTCGGGGGCGCAGCCGTGGGCTCGGAGCACCTGGAAATTCCTCAGCTCCGTCTCCCTGTCCACCAGCAGCTCGGTTTTCCGGCCGTACACCCGCACCAGCAGCGCGTCCCCCATGCCCTCGGCCGTGTAGCAGGCCACCAGCTTGTTGGTGATGCCGTCGGTGAAGAGCTGCGCGGGGACAAACGCGGAGGGAGTGACACACCCGGGCGGAGGCCGGGAGCAGGGGAACCCCCTGCACTTGTCCCACCGCTGGGAAAAAACCTCGTGGATGGGGCAAAAGTGAGGGAAAAAGAGCGAGGCGGCGCAGCCAGGAAGGTTCGTGGGGGAGTGATACGAGTTTGGAAGGATGAGGCTCAGGGATCTGCAGGCAGAGGTGGTGATTTGGGTGGAAATCCTGGGGTTTTTCACCTGGGGCCTCAGGAAGAGCTCAGGAAGAGCTCAGGAACACCTCTGGAGGCAGAGGTGGTGGTTTGGGTGGAAATCCTGACTTTTTTTTCACCTGGAACAGCTCAGGAACAGCCCAGGAACAGCTCAAGAACACCTCTGCAGGCAGAGGTGGTGGTTTGGGTGGAAATCCTGGGGTTTTTTTCACCTGGGGGCTCAGGAACAGCCCAGTAACATTTCTGCAGGCAGAGGTGGTGGTTTGGGTGGAAATCCTATTTTTTTTTTACCTGGAACAGCTCAGGGATAGCTCAGGAACAGCTCAGGCCAGATGTGCCACCAGCACGCTTGGCACGGGAGCAGCCCCGGCAATGTCTCACCGTGGGGGAGGGCAAACCAACAAAACAGCGTAAATTGGCACAAAATTCAAAATAAAAAATAAATAAATAAACCAGCCAACGAGGCTGAAAACAAGGCCAGAGCCAACACCACCCCCCATCCCCTCCTCCGAGCCTCCCCGCGGGCCGGGGCGCTGATAGGCGGGGATGTCACTGCTGGGGACATCGCGGTGTCACCGCTCTGACGGCTCCTCGCAGATGGAAAGGGAGTTTTGTTCTCCGGCTCTCCGCCTTGGCCGCCTGCCCGCGCACATGCCGGGGCTGCTGCCGCCCGCGCCGGGCTCTTCGCCCCATCCCGCCGGGATTTGGGCACCTCCGGGGCACTGAGGGTGTTTGGGGCTCTGAAACCCCACAGAAAATCCCCCCCATTGTCCCCGTGCCAGCCCCGGGGTGATGCAGCTCTCCCTGGGCAGGATTCCCTCATCCCACCGGGATTTGGGCACCTCTGGGGCACTGAGGAGTTTTGGGGACATGTCACCCCACAGGAAACCCCTGTCCCATTGTCCCCGTGCCAGCCCCTGGGTGCTGCTGCTCCCCATAGGAATGATTCCTTAATCCCACCGAGATTTGGGCACCTCTGGGGCACTGAAGGGATTTGGGGCTCCCCATGCCAGCCTTGGGGTTCTGTGGCTCCCCTTGGGCAGGATTCCCTCATCCCACCGGGATTTTGGGCACCTCTGGGGCACTGAGGGGGTTTGGGGCTCCCCATGCCAGCCCTGGGGTTCTGTGGTTCCACCTGGGAATGATTTTCTCATCCCACTGGGATTTGGGCACCTCTGGGGCACTGAGGAGTTTTGGGGACATGTCACCCCACAGGAAACCCCTGTCCCATTGTCCCCGTGCCAGCCCCTGGGTGCTGCTGCTCCCCATAGGAATGATTCCTTAATCCCACCGAGATTTGGGCACCTCCGGGGCACCTGAGGGGGTTTGGGGCTCCCCGTGCCAGCCCCGGGGTGATGCAGCTCTCCCTGGGCAGGATTCCCTCATCCCACCGGGATTTTGTGCACCTCCGGGGCACCCGAGGGGGTTTGGGGCTCCCCGTGCCATCCTTGGGGTTCTGTGGCTCCCCTTGGGCAGGATTCCCTCATCCCACAGGGATTTGGGCACCTCTGGGGCACTGAGGGGGTTTGGGGACATGTCACCCCACAGGAAACCCCTGTCCCATTGTCCCCGTGCCAGCCCCTGGGTGCTGCTGCTCCCCATAGGAATGATTCCTTAATCCCACCGAGATTTGGGCACCTCTGGGGCACTGAGGGGTTTAGGACTCTGTCACCCCACAGAAATTCCCTGCCCCATTGCCCCCCACACCGTGGGATGTTCAGCTCCAAGCTGGGCACTCCGTGGCACCCCTGGAAATGCTTCCCTATCCCACTGGGATTTTGGGCACCTCCAGGGCACTGAGAGGGTTTGGGGACATGTCACCCCACAGGAAACCCCTGTCCCATTGTCCCCTGGAGTGCCAGCTCCAAACTGGGCACTCTGGGGTGCTGTGGCTCCCCATGGGAAGGATTCCTTCATCCCTGCGGGATCGGGGAGCGGGAGCAGGAGGGGGGAGAGGGCTCCTGCTCCGGCAGCCGTGGCGCTCAGCGATGGGACGGATAATTTTAGACATCCCACTCAGCAACCCACGCGCCCCTATAGGTTCCTATATATAGGGCTCCCCGAGGGAGACTCCAGGCTCTGGAATGAGACCCTCCAAGCCAGACAGGGTTGACACCCCCATTCCACAGCCGGATTTGGGGCGAGCAGGGCGAGGCCGCTGCCCCATCCTCAGGGGTGCTTCCCCACCCTCAGGGGTGCTGCCCCATCCTCGGGGGTGCTGCCCCACCCTCAGGGGTGCTTCCCCACCCTCAGAGGTGCTTCCCCATCCTTAGGGGTGCTTCCCCACCCTCAGGGGTGCTTCCTCATCCTCAGGGGTGCTTCCCCATCCTCAGGGGTGCTTCCCCACCCTCAGGGGTGCTGCCCCATCCTCGGGGGTGCTGCCCCTCAGCTGTGGCCAAACCTTCTCCAGCTGCTTTTTCCCCAAGCTGATAAATCTGAGTTTCACCACGGGGCTCAGCTCTTTCCTCCTCTTGCCCTGCCAAGCTCCAGAGGCTGGAAATTCAGGTGGCAGAGGTGTCACCACCCAGCCATGCAGGTGTCACCACCCGGCCATGCAGGTGTCACAGCCCGGCCATGCAGGTGTCACCGCCCGACCATGCAGGTGTCACCGTGAACCACACGTGAGCAGCTCCACATCGAGGGAGATGCTGGTGTGCTGCTTTGCTTTGCTGCCCCACAGACCGGCCAGCCCTTCCCAGCAGCGTTAATGGGATTTAATGGGATTTAAGAAGCTTTAACTGAGCCTTATCCCCCCCGAATTCCAGGCCACCAACTCTGGAGCCGCACACGTGGCCCCTCGGTGACCTGAAGGGACTTGACGGGTTTGGGGGCGGCTGCTTGGGGGAGGATGGATAGATGGATGGATGGATGGATGGATGGATGATGGATGGATGGATGGATGGACGGATGGATGATGGATGGATAGATGGATGGATGGATGGATGGATGAATGATGGAGGGATGGATGGATGGATGGATGGATGGATGGATGATTGTTGGATGGATGGATGATGGATGGATGGATGGATGGATGATGGATGGATGATGGATGGATGAATGGATGAATGAATGGATGAATGAATGGATGGATGGATGGATGGATGATGGATGGATGATGGATGGATGGATGAATGGATGGATGGATGGATGAATGGATGGATGAATGGATGGATGGATGGATGATGGATGGATGGATGGATGGATGGATGGATGGATGGATGGATGGATGATGGATGGATGGATGATGGATGGATGGATGATGGATGGATGGATGAATGGATGGATGGATGGATGATGGATGGATGGATGGATGGATGGATGGATGGATGGATGGATGGATGATGGATGGATGGATGATTGTTGGATGGATGGATGATGGATGGATGGATGATGGATGGGTGGATAGATGGATGGGTGGATGGATGATTGTTGGATGGATGGATGATGGATGGATGGATGGATGATGGATGGATGGATGATGGATGGATGGATGATGGATGGATGGATGGATGGATGGATGGATGGATGGATGATGGATGGATGGATGGATGGATGGATGGATGATGAATGGATGGATGATGGATGGATGGATGGATGGATGGATGATGAATGGATGGATGAATGGATGATGGATGATGGATGGATGGATGATGGATGGATGGATGGATGGATGGATGGATGGATGGATGGATGATGAATGGATGGATGAATGGATGATGGATGATGGATGGATGGATGATGGATAATGGATGATTGTTGGATGGATGGATGGAGGATGGATGGATGGATGGATGGATGGATGGATGGATGGATGATGGATGGATGGATGATGGATGGATGGATGGATGATGGATGGATGGATGGATGGATGATGGATGGATGGATGGATGGATGATGGATGGATGGATGGATGGATGGATGGATGGATGGATGATGGATGAGTTTGTGCTTCCCTGGGAGCGTGGGGGGCTGACTCAGCCACACGCACCCTCCCCGGGGATGAGGAGCAGGAGCCCTGGGAAGCGGGCACAACCAGGTGCACACACAGGGCAGCCCGCACTCCCAGATCCTTCTTGCCGCGCTCCTGAGCCCCGGGAGATTTTCCCGAGCCGCCGGCACAGCCTGGTACAGCCCCGCGAGGTGCTGGGAACGGGGCAGCGCTCCAGGGCAGCGCGCAGGGGAACGGGATCGCTAATGGGAACCAGCTGAGGCCCCCGGCCCGCTCCATCCCATCCCCGAGCGGCTCCTGCGAGGGGAAACGCGGACGGAGGGAAACGCAACGCGAGGGTTTTTCCTCAACTCGTGAGCGTTTTTTGGTTTTTTTTGGGTTTTTTTCCCCACCTTTTTTTCCCTTTTTTAAAATTAAAAACACACGCCCGCACATCCGAGCTGCTGTGGAACACTGACCCCTGCGGAACATGGATACCGCAGAGCCGGGGTCCCTCCACAACCACCGAGCTCTGCGAGCAGAGCGAGACATTTCCTGCCCCTGCAAACTCCAACTCCCAGCTTCCTGCCCGCTGCCATCTGCCCTTTCAGATGGCTTTTCCTGCAGCTTCTTGTATTTCATTACACTTGGCTATTAATACATTTTTAATGACGGGAAGCGTGTGCCTGCGGAGGGGACGCTCGCTCACGTGCAGACATTTAAGGGCGCGCAGTCCCAGCCCTTCCACGCTCCGGTGCCCAGCGCCAGGGCACAGCCGAGGGCACCGGCGCCACCAGCCTGTGTCACCCCAGCCCTGGCCAGGGCGAGTCTGTCCCGGCCAAGCCCCGGCAGCCCCGCACAGCCGAGCCCCGTCCCGTGCCAGGAGCCCGGGACTCGTGTCCGGCTCCCAGCTGAACTGGGGCTCAGCCCACGCTGAAATGTGGGAGCCAACCAATATCCCAAAGGAGAGCGGCTCCCGGGAGCGGCCGCTCCTGCGGGCACCTCGGCAGCCAGCCTGGGGACACCTTTGTACCCACAGCCACCGCTCGGCGACCACCCCAGGGGTCCCTAAACCGCGTGGGGCGGGGGGTGCGATGGGGGTGTCACGCCTTTGCACAGCTGATGCACCCCTGGGTATGCGGTGGGTGCGGAGGGGAGGGGCAGGGGTGGGGGTAGGGGGTGTCATTGCCATATCCTCTGGGGCAGGTCCTGCAGCCCCCCATGGTGAACCCCACAGCCCCCCGGAGTGAGCCCCACATCCCACCTCGAACAGATCCGGGAGCCCCTGGGTTAAACCCCACAGTTCCCCTAGGACAGACCCCATAGCCCCCCAAGGCTGAGCCCCACAACCTCCCTAGGACAGACCCCATAGCCCCCCAAGGCTGAGCCCCACAACCTCCCTAGGACGGACCCCAGAGCCCCCCAAGGCTGAGCCCCACAACGTCCCCAGCACAGACCCCAGAGCCCCCCAAGGCTGAGCCCCACAACCTCCCTAGGACGGACCCCAGAGCCCCCCAAGGCTGAGCCCCACAACGTCCCCAGCACAGACCCTACAGCCCCAAGGCTGAGCCCCACAACGTCCCTAGCACAGACCCCACAGCCCCCCAAGGCTGAGCCCCACAACCTCCCTAGGACGGACCCCAGAGCCCCCCAAGGCTGAGCCCCACAACGTCCCTAGGACGGACCCCAGAGCCCCAAGGCTGAGCCCCACAACGTCCCCAGCACAGACCCCACAGCCCCCCAAGGCTGAGCCCCACAACCTCCCTAGGACGGACCCCACAGCCCCAAGGCTGAGCCCCACAACGTCCCCAGCACAGACCCCAGAGCCCCCCAAGGCTGAGCCTCTCAGCCCCCCTTGAGCTGACCGCACACCCCGCCGGGGTGAGCCCCGCAGCCCCCTCCGCCAGCCCCTAGGAGCCCACAACCGCACCCAGCCGGGCTCCGCAGCCCCACCGGGCGATCCCCGCCGGTTCGCGGGGTGCCGGCGCAGCCTCTCTCCCCCCGTACCTTGGTCTTCACCGTGGCCGGCTCCCAGGCGGGTCTCAGCCGCCGCACGATCCGCAGCGCCCCGGGCAGCACGTCCCCCTCGTCCACCGCAATGCCGAGGTGCGGCACGGCGGGGGTCCCGCCGCCGCCCCCCGGCTCCGGCCCCGGGCAGTCGGGGCAGCGGGCGGGCGCCGCGGCCATGGCCAGCTCCGCGCCGCCGGAGCCGCGGCCCATGTGCCGGGGGCTGCGCGGGGCCGGCGGCCGCGGGGAGGAGCCGCCGCCGTTGGGAAGCCATGAGTCACCGGCCCGCCTCCCGCCCGCCTCCCCGGCAGCGGCGGCAGCGCCCGCACCGGCACCGGCACCGGCACCGGCACCGGGGGCAGGGATCCGCATCCTACCGGCACCGGGGGCAGGGATCCGCATCCTACCGGCACCGGGGGCAGGGATTCGCATCCTACCGGCACCGGCACCGGGGGTAGGGACCCGCATCCTACCGGCACCGGGGGCAGGGACCCGCATCCTACCGGCACCGGCACCGGGGGTAGGGACCCGCATCCTACCGGCACCGGCACCGGGGGCAGGGACCCGCATCCTACCGGCACCGGCACCGGGGGCAGGGACCCGCATCCTACCGGCACCGGCACCGGGGGTAGGGACCCGCATCCTACCGGCACCGGCACCGGGGGCAGGGACTCGCATCCTACCGGCACCGGCACCGGGGGCAGGGACTCGCATCCTACCGGCACCGGGGGCAGGGACCCGCATCCTACCGGCACCGGCACCGGGGGTAGGGATTCGCATCCTACCGGCACCGGGGGCAGGGATCCGTATCCTACCGGCACCGGCACTGGGGGTAGGGGACCCGCATCCTATCGGCACTGCTATCCCGGGCAGCGGGTCCATATCCTACCGGCACCGGGGGCAGGGCACACGCATCCTACCGGCACCGGCATCCCGGACCAGGCACCCGCATCCTACCGGCACCGGCATCGCTGGCAGGGCGGGACCTGCACCCCCCGCACACCGAGACCGGCCACCGCACCCGCACCGGCATCGGCGGACCCGCCGCGGCACCTGGGCAGCGGATCCGCGCCTCGCCCGCACCGGCATCAACCGACCGGCATCCCACCCGCACCGGGGCCCCAGCGCCCCACCGGGACCGCATCCCGGGCCGGGGATCCGCACCGGGACGGGGCATCCCAGCCAGCGGAGCCTCGCCCGGCCGGTACCGGAACCGGGACCAAGACCCCGCAGCTGCTGTCGGTGCCTCCCCCACCCATTCCCGGAGCCTCTCACCACCCCCGGCACCGCCCCGGTGCCTTCCCCATCCATTCCTGGAACCCCAAAGGATCCGCACCGGGACCGGCCCCGCACACGCGGCACCCCAATGCCCACCCATCCACCCGCGGAACCCCTCCGCCATCCCGGGGGGCTCCGCGCAGCCCCCGCTGCCTCCTTTGGGGGTACAAAGGATGAGGAGCCACGCACGGGATGCGCTCCAGCCATCCCGCAGAGCTCCGGGCGGGACGGATCCCCTCGGGATAACCTCTCCCATGGCAGTGACTTCCGCAGGGATTCACAGCTGGGCTGCGAAGGGGTTTCGGGGGTGAAGAAAAAACGGGATTTTCCCGCTGGCAGAGCCAGCGGTGGCTTCATTATCAGAGGAAATAACAGCGTCACATGGCCGGCAGCGGAGAGTGCCCCTCCAGAGCTCCCAGCTGGGAGCTGAAACCAGCCCGACGGACTGGAGAAAGAAACAGTGGAAACCTGGGGAAAAAATCATTTAAGAAAACGGAGCGAGGGGACAAAAACCCCGCCGGGCAGTTTCCCGTGTTTCTAAAAATAGCACCAGCCCGGTTAGTGTTAATAGGATGGGCATAATTGCTGCCGCGCTTTGCTGGGCTGAGCGTGGCCTAATTGCTCGGCCGGAACGATCTAATCCGGGCTAGCGGAGCCCCGCGGGCAGAGCCGCAGCATCCAGCGGGAAATTCCCCCCGAGCAGGCGATTAGAGGTGTTAACAGCCCGGTTTAAGGAGCCCGGCTTAAGGGGCCCCGCAGCGGCACCGCCACCGGCTCGGGCGGATTTGAACTCCCGCTGCTCGAAAGGAGTGCGCGGAGCTGGAACGGAACCGGCTCCACCAAAACCAGCCCGGCTTTAGGCCAGGCTCTTCCCGCTGGGGGATGTGGCAGAAGCCGCGGAGGGGGCTGGAGGCTCATTTTGCAGCCGCTCGAGTCTTCTCCAGGCTTGGCCTTGGTTGTGGAGAGCAGGGCGGAGGAGGTTTGGGTGTATCCAAGTGGGATTTCCCTCCTGTAGGAAGGGGAGACTCTGGAGCTGAGCAGATTCCCTCTTTTCTGATGGTCCCATCCCTCCCTGCCGCTGCTTCCCGGCTCCCTGCGCTGCTGAGCGGCTCAGGAAGCGCTGGATGAGAGCAGATATTCGTCCCTTCCCTCCACCCCCGGCCCCAAAGAGCCGCTGCCACCACCCCGGCGTTGGAGGTGACAGAAATAACCACATCCCACCCACAGGAGCCGGAATTTGGGGATTTTCCCCTCCCCGGAGCCCCCCGGGGTTGTGCATCCCAGCACGAAGAGCTTGAATCGCTCCGCGGCTGCAGAGAAGCTCCCGGGAGGGACAAACATCCGCCCCAGGCACATCCTCTCCGCTCTGGGGCTGCCGTGGGGCAGGGCCGGGAGGAGGATCCGGGCTGCGGGGGCTGGAAAGAGGCCTGGGAGCTTAGGGGGAGCTGCTGGAAGGGTCACGCAGCAGCCGCGGGCTGCCTTTCCCAAATATCCCTGAAGCGGAGAGGGAATTTGGCAGCTCCGGGAATTCCTCATGTTGGAATTGTCAGCTTTTTGGGGTTCCTCAGCTCTGGGGTTCCTCAAACCTGGAATTGTCAGCTCTGGTGTTCCTCAGGTCTGGAATTGTCAGTTCTGGGGTTCCTCAGCTCTAAAAATTCCTTAGTGCTGGAATTGTCAGCTTTTTGGGGTTCCTCAGCTCTGGAATTGTCAGCTCTGGGGTTCCTCAGCTCTGAGAATTCCTCAGAGCTTGAATTGTCAGCTCTGGAAATTCCTCAGCCCTGGAATTGTCAGTTCTGGGGTTCCTCAGCTCTGGAATTGTCAGTTCTGGGGTCCCTCAGCACTGGGAATTCCTCAGCTCTGGAATTGTCAGTTCTGGGGTTCCTCAGCTCTGGAATTGTCAGTTCTGGGGTTCCTCAGCTCTGGAATTGTCAGTTCTGGGGTCCCTCAGCGCTGGGAATTCCTCAGCTCTGCAGCTCTGAGGGTGAGGAGCTCCTGCCAGCAGCTGCTCCTCTCTGATGAGATCCTGATTTATCCCAGGAGCAGATTTCCCACTCGGGCCACCTGAACTGGTCAAACTGGAGGCCAGCCCGTGTTCCCCTGGCTTCGGGATCCGCGGCTGCAGGGCTGGAACTGGGAATGTCCCCCCGGGCTGGGAGCACTGCCCTGTCCCTCCTCCAGGCCGGCTGGCACAGGGGGCACCTCCAGGGGCATCACCACATCCAGGGCAGAGATAAAACTCTGCTTTTCTCATGGAAACAGACCCTGGGACGGGAGCCACCGTCCTGTGTGACACAGCCCAGCAGGAAATGTCCCCTCGTCCCTGTCCCCGAGGGGACATCCCCGTCCCATCTGCAGGAAGAGCTTTGCAGAGCCCTGGATTTGCCCGCAGGAGATGGGGAGGGCACCTTGTGGGGTGGAAGGGCACAAATGAAGAGGTGGCTGCTGGCACGGGGACGTTTGTGGCCCAGTTCCCCAAAATAAAGGTGGCCGATCCCCCCCTCTGCACGACCAACCCCCCACTCATTCTCCTGTTGCTTTAAATTGTTTAATATCAAACTCACGAACAGAGGCAGGGCTGACGCCGGCTAAAAACCATCCTTAAACACCTATTATTGCCCCCAATTTAGGAACAACCCAAGTCCCAGAGCGTCCCTCAGCCGCACCAGCAGCAAATCCCCGTGCGCTGCTCCTGGCATCGCACATCGCCCGAAAATCGCCCGAAAATCGCTCCGGCCGCGGGATCCCGGTGAGATTCCCGGCCCCGCTCCCGGGAAGCAGCGCTGGGGTTTGGCAGCGGGATCCGGCGAGTTTTGGAGCCTTTGGAGAGGAGGTGGAAGGGAGCTGCTGTTCTCTCGCTGCTTCCCGGGGCTCCCGCAGCCTCCGGGCCGGTTCTCCGCAGCCAGCCCGGCCCCCGGCAGCCCCGGGAGCCTCAGCGGGCGGTGGCGAAGCCGATGCGGTTGTGGCGCCGGTCGAATTTGGTGTAGTAGTGACCGATGAAGGTGGCGCCCAGGATCCAGAGGGGACCGGCCGGAGGGGGGATGTCCAGCCCGGAGAAAGCCACCACGCACACGTCCTCACCGTACTGGGATTGCTGTGAGGAGACCCCCGGGTGATGGAGGGGACAGGGGGAGGGTCCCAATGTCACCGTGCCCCGGCCCCACACCCTCTGCCATGCTGGGATTGCTACGAGGAGACCCCCGGGGTGATGGAGGGGACAGGGGGAGGGTCCCAATGTCACCGTGCCCCGGCCCCACACCCTCTGCCATGCTGGGATTGCTACGAGGAGACCCCCGGGGTGATGGAGGGGACAGGAGGAGGGGCACGGTGACATCGGGATCCAGCCCCACACCCTCTGCCGTGCTGGGATTGCTGCGAGGAGACCCCCAGGTGGTGGAAGGGACAGGGGAAGGGTCCCAATGTCACCGTGCCCCCTGCTTGGCCACGGTGTTCCTTCCTCCGGGAATTGCGGGGTGTCCCGAACGAGGATCATCGGGACCAGCTCCTTCCCCGGCACAGACAGCCCCAAAAATCCCAGCCTGTGCCTGGGGGTGACCTCCCTGCGGTCCTCTGGGTTTTGCAAAGCCCCACAGAGGTGCTGAGGGCTGTGGGGACAGGATCCCACCGTGGGACAGAGCCCGGAGCAGGAGCAGCTCCAAAAGCAGCCGGAGAAATTGTGAGGGGCTGGTTTGATCAGTTTGATCAGTTTGGGACCCTGACTGGTTTGATCAGTTTGGGATCTGAACTGGTTTGATCAGGTGGGATCCTGACTGGTTTGATCAGGTGGGATCCTGACTGGTTTGATCAGTTTGGGATCCTGACTGGTTTGATCAGGGTTTGACCCTGACTGGTTTGATCAGTTTGGGATCTGAACTGGTTTGATCAGGTGGGATCCTGACTGGTTTGATCAATTTGGGATCCTGACCGGTTTGATCACAATGGGACCCTGACTGCTTTGATCAGTTTGGGACCCTGACTGGTTTGATCAGTTTGGGACCCTGACTGGTTTGATCAGGTGGATCCTGACTGGTTTGATCAGGTGGATCCTGACTGGTGTGATCAGTTTGGGACCCTGACTGGTTTGATCAGGGTTTGACCCTGACTGGTTTGATCAGGTGGATCCTGTCTGGTTTGATCAGGGTGGGACCCTGACTGGTGTGATCAGTTTGGGACCCTGACTGGTTTGATCAGGGTTTGACCCTGACTGGTTTGATCAGGTGGATCCTGTCTGGTTTGATCAGGGTGGGACCCTGACTGCTTTGATCAGGATGGGATGGGATGGTCCCGTGCCAAGGGCCGGGCAGCAGCTCCGCGGTGGCCGGGGCAGCACCGAGCAGGGCTCACACGGGAGGCTGTGGCCCTTGGCACAGGGCTGGGCACCCCCTTCCCATGGGAATTGCAGCGTGAGTTGGACCTGGCGAGCAGCAGCCGCCTCAGCCTCCTGCTCCTGCTGCCCGAGGAGGAGCTCACTGTCCAAATTGCCCAGATTTGGGTTTGAGGTAGGCTGGACTCTGTCCTGGGTGAACAAGCAGCTCCTCAGAGTGTGGACAGACACAAACAATGGTGATCTGCAGCTCCACTCGTGCTGAGCGCAGGGGAAATGTGGATTTGTCCACCGTAAACCCTTGGTGACCACTTCCTGCTGTTCCAGGGTGAAAATGTGGGGAACACAGGGAAAATGTGGATTTGCCCACTGTGACCTCTTGGTGACCATTTCCCTCTGTCCCAGGGTGAAAATGTGGGGAACACAGGGAAAATGTGGATTTGCCCAACCTGTGAACTCTTGGTGACCTCTTCCCGCTATTTCAGGGTGAAAATGTGAGGAACACGGGGGAAATATGGATTTAGTCACTCTTGGTGACCATTTCCCTCTGTCCCAGGCTGAAAAATCTTTCCTGATACCCAAATCCCAGCAAAACCCCTCCCTGCTGACCCCAAATCCCCCCCAAACCACCCAAGGACACAGGGACCGCTCGCCCTGGCTCAGGTGGACACTCCCACCCTACAGAAGGGTTTAGGGGAGCAAGGAGCCTGGTTTTGGGGTGGAGATTTGGGGGATCCCGGCCACTCACCCGCAGCACGTAGGCCTGGCCGCTGAGGCCATAGACCTTCCCTCCCAGGTGGAAGGAGATGTTGGGCAGCTGAGGCACCTGCTCGCAGTCCACCACGTACTGCAGGGGAGGGGACAGCGCTGGGACGGGGCCGGGCACAGCCAGGGGGACACGGAGAGGGGCTGGCGGTCACTCACCTCCCCTTCGGCCACCTCGCTGGCCCCGATGGCTTTCATGAGCACGGACACGGGGCCGGCGGGGCCGGTGATGTAGGAGGCCCCGGTGTCCACGGCCACCGAGCAGCCTTCCCTGCAGAACAGGGTCTCGGCCCCTACGGACACCCTGGAGTGGGAGGGGTGGCCCTGAGTGTCCCCTGGTGGCACCAGGGTGCTCCCAGGAATGTCACCTCTGTCCCAAATGTCCCCTGGTGACACCCAGGGTGTTCTTAGGAGTGTCACCTCCATCCCAACTGTCCCCTGGTGACACCAAGGATGCTCCTGGGAGTGACACTTCCATCCCCAGATGTCCCATGGTGACACCCAGGGTGCTCCCAGGAGTGTCACATCCCACCCAACTGTCCCCTGGTGACACCCAGGGTGTTCCTAGGGTGCCACCTCCATCCCAAGTATCCCCTGGTGACACCCAGGGTGTTACCAGGAGTGACAGCTCCATCCCAACTGTCCCCTGGTGACACCAAGGATGCTCCCAGGAATGTCACCTCCATCCCAAATGTCCCCTGGTGACACCCAGGCTGCTCCCAGCAGTGCCACCTCCATCCCAAATGTCCCCAGGTGACACCAGGACTGTCACATCCATCCCCAGCCAGGCTCCCGCTGCTCCCAGCTTTTCCAACGTGGGATCTAAGCTCCAGCATTTGCAGGGCTGATTTTTTGGGGGATTTTTTTTTGGTTAAACAAAGCTGGATTGTTTCAGCTCCTCCCGCGGGACTGACGGGGGTTAAGCTCTTCCAGCTGCAGCTCCTGAGTGGAATATCAGCCCACGAGTGGAATATCAGCCCACAAGTGGAATATCAGCCCACGGTGCCTCCCCCTCTGCATTCCCAGCTGCTCCTGCCTCCGTGCTGAGCCTGGAGGAGCTGGAGGAGCCCATCCCACTCCTCTCCAGATGGGGGAAAATATCCTTGAAATCCCCAAAAATCCCCAAAATCCCCGAAATCCCCCAAATCCCGCTCTCGCAGAGCCGCAGGGGCTGCGGGATGAAGCCCGGACCTGGCAGTGCTGGGCTGAAATTGGATTCCATGATCCCAAAGGCCTTTCCCACCCAAATGTGCCGCGGTTTGGGGATCCCCGCAGGGCTCCCCCCCTCACCCCTTCATGCGGATCTGCCAGAAGCCGCTCCTGCTGACGTTCAGGTAGTGGAAGTCGCCGGTGTAATGGGCCGGGTCGCTGCCTCCCAGGATGATCTCCCCGCCAGGTTTTAGGGGAGCGTTCCTGTGCCAAACACAGCGGGAGAGATTCCCTTATTCCAAAAAATCCCAGCCCAACAGGAGTGATTCCCCATTCCCCAAAAATCCCAACCTTGGAGAGATCCATTTCCCTTTCCCCAAAAATCCCAGCCCAGAGGGATCAATTCCCCTTTCCCCAAAAATCCCATCCCTGGAGGAATCAATTCTCCAGTCCCCAAAATTCCCAGCCTGGGAGGGAGCAATTCCCCTTTCCCCAAAAATCCCATCCTGGAGTGAACAAGTTCCCATTCCCCAAAAATCCCAACCTTGGAGGGAACAACTCCTTTTTCCCCAAAAATCCAGCCTGGGAGGGAACAATTCCCCATTCCCCAAAAATCCCAACTCTGGAGGGATCAATTCCTCATTCCCCAAAAATCCCAACCCTGGAGGCATCAATTCCCCTTTCCCCAAAAATCCCATCCCTGGAGGGATCAATTCCCCATTCCCCAAAATTCCCAGCCCAACAGGAATGATTCCCCTTTCCCCAAAAATCCCATCCCTGGAGGGATCAATTCCCCATTCCCCAATATTCCCAGCCTGGAGGGAGTGGTCACAGCCACGAGGCTCTGCTGGCTCTGCCAGCAGCTGGGGACAGCGAGGTGACACAAGCCCCAGGTGGGTGTGGTGGCCCCTTAGGATGGGGCAGAACCCGGGCAGGACATCCTGGGGCTGGCAGAGGGACCAGGGGACACCGAGGGACACCGAGGGACACCGAGGGACACGGGGTGGCCTCAAGGGTGCTCGTGCTTCTGGGTCTTCTTACTTGGAAGCTCTGCAAAGAGAAGGATGCTCCATGAGGTGTCAGAGTGTCCCCAGGGAGCCCAGGGGACACAGGTGACACCCAGAAGCCTGGAGGACTCCGGTGGCACCGTGCTGCCCCTAAATCCGACAGTGCCGAGAGGGATTTTGGGGTGTATTTGGGGTCTCTGTCACTGCACAGTTCCAGTTTTTGGGGCTGGGCTGGGAGCAGAATTCCTGCGCCTCCTCCCGTTGCTCCAGGGGGTTTGGGGTGCTGAGGGGAGCTCAGAGGACTGGGGCAAGGAACGGAAGGAGGTTTGGCTGCTGGTGCAGGGATTTTGGATCGGTTTTTTGGAGGGGTTGATTTTTTTAAAATTTTGCCTGTGGAAGAGCCAAAGCCCCGCCAGGCTGGGATTGCTGCAGCCCCTCTCACCCAGCTGGTGGCTGTGCACGGACAGTGACAACGAGCCAGGAGCTGCCACTCCCTGCTCCGGGTCAGCGCCCACCCCCTCTGCCTCTTGTGCTGCCTCATTCCACCTCAGCTCCTCCAGGATCCTCCATTCCTTCCACCCCATCTCCTCCAGGATCCTCCATTCCTTCCTTCCCCTTCTTCTCCAGGATCCCCCGTTCCTTCCCCTCCATCTTCTCCAGAATCCTCCATTCCTTCCACCCCATCTCCTCCAGGATCCTCCATTCCTTCCACCCCATCTCCTCCAGGATCCTCCATTCCTTCCTTCCCCATCTCCTCCAGGATCCTCCACCCTTCCCTTTCTCCCACCCCATCTCCCCATCCCCATCCCCATCTCTCCATCCCTGCTGTGCCTGTGATCCCCAAAACCCGACCCCCCAGGTGTCCCTGTCCCCCCCAGGTGTCCCTGTCCCAGATGGCCCCACTCCCCCCAGGTATCCCTCATCCCCCCCGATATCCCTGATCCCCCCAAATGTCCCTGATCCCCCCAGGTGTCCCTGTCCCTCCTAGGTGTCCCTGTCCCCCAAGGTCTCCCTGATCCCCCCAGGTGTCCCTGTCCCTCCCAGATGTCCCTGTCCCAAATGTCCCCATCCCTCCAAAGTGTCCCTGTCCCCCAAGGTCTCCCTGATCCCCCCAGATGTCCCCATCCCTCCCAGATGTCCCTGTCCCAGATGTCCCTGTCCCAGATGTCCCTGTCCCTCCCAGGTGTCCCTGTCCCTCCCAGGTGTCCCTGTCCCAGATGTCCCCATCCCTCCAAAGTGTCCCATCCCCCCAGATATCCCCGATCCCCCCAAATGTCCCTGATTCCCCCAGGTATCCCTGATCCCCCCCAGGTGTCCCTGTCCCAGGTGTCCCCATCCCTCCCAGGTGTCCCTGTCCCAGATGTCCCCATCCCTCCCAGGTGTCCCCATCCCTCCCAGGTGTCCCTGTCCCAGATGTCCCTTGTCTCCCCAGATGTCCCCATCCCTCCCAGGTGTCCCTGTCCCAGGTGTCCCCATCCCTCCCAGGTGTCCCTGTCCCAGATGTCCTCATCCCTCAAGCTGTCCCCGCGCCCCACCGGCTGTAGTAGACGGAGAACGCGTCCTCCTGCAGGATCTGCTGCGCCAGGATGCGGTCGAAGACGGGCGTGATGCCATCGATGGCCTGGCTGGGGTAGCCCATGCCCAGCACGCCGTCGAACCTGGCGAAGATGAAGGGGAAGGCGGGCAGCGCCGTGGCCTCGGCGAACACCTGGATGATCGGGATGTCCGACACCTGCGGGAGGGAATTGTAGGGTGACGGGACAGCCGGAACCCCAAAAAACACCCCACGCATCTCCGGGCTGAGGTAGAGGATCTGGGTGTGTGGGTTTTAGGGGATTCTGTGGGTTTAAAGTGTGTGGATTTGGGGGATTTTGTGGCTTCCAGGTGTGTGGATTTTGGGGATTCTGTGGGTTCCAATGTGTGGGATTTGGGGGTTCTGTGTGTGGATTTTTGGGATTTTGTGGCTTCCAGGTGTGTGGATTTTGGGGATTCTGTGGGTTCCAGTGTGTGGAATTTGGGAGTTCTGTGTGTGGATTTTGGAGATTTCAAGTGTGTGGATTTTAGGGATTCTGTGCGTTTTAGGTGTGTGAATTTTAGGGGATTCTTTGGGTTCCAGTGTGTGGATTTTGGGGAATGCTGTAGATCCCAGGTGTGTGGAATTTGGGAATTCTGTGGGTTTTAGGTGTATGGAATTCAGGGATTCTGTGGATCCCAGGTGTGTGGGATTTGGGGGTTCTATGGGTTCCAGTGTAAGAGTTTTGGGGGTTCTGTGGGTTCCAGTGTATCGATGTTGGGGATTTCAGGTGTGTGGATTTTGGGGACTCTGCGGGTTTTAGGTGTGTGGAATTTGGGAATTCTCTGAGTTTTAGGTGTATGGAATTCAGGAATTCTGCGGATCCCAGGTTTGTGGAATTTGGGAGTTCTATGAGTTCCAAGATGTGGATTTTAGGGAATTCTGTGGATCCCAGGTGTGAGGAATTTGGGTGTTCTGTGGGTTCCAATGTGTGGAATTCGGTGATTCTGTGGATCCCAGGTGTGTGAATTTTGGGGATTCTGTGGGTTCCACTTGAGTTTTGGGGGTTCTGTGGGTTCCAGTGTATCGATGTTGGGGATTTCTGGTGTGTGGATTTTGGGGATTTTGCAGGTTTTAGGTGTATGGAATTCAGGGATTCTGTGGATCCCAGGTGTGTGGTATTCTGGGATTCTGCGGGTTTTTGGTATGTGGAATTTGGGGGGTCTGTGGATCCCAGTGTGTGGATTTTGGGAATTCTGTAGATCCCAGGTGTGCGGATTTTGCGGGTTTCGCGGGTTCCAGTGTGTGGAATTCAGGGATTCTGTGGGTTTTAGGTATGTGGATTCTGGGAATTCTGAGGATCCCAGTGTGTGGATTTTGGGGGTCCTGTGGATCCCAGGTGTGTGGATTTTGGGGGTCCTGTGGATCCCAGGTGTGTGGATTTTGGGAATTCTGTGGATCCCAGGTGTGTGGATTTTGGGAATCCTGTGGATCCCAGGTGTGCGGATTTTGCGGGTTTCGCGGGTTCCAGTGTGTGGAATTCAGGGATTCTGTGGGTTTTAGGTATGTGGATTCTGGGAATTCTGAGGATCCCAGTGTGTGGATTTTGGGGGTCCTGTGGATCCCAGTGTGTGGATTTTGGGGGTCCTGTGGATCCCAGTGTGTGGATTTTGGGGGTCCTATGGATCCCAGGTGTGTGGAATTTGGGAATCCTGTGGATCCCAGGTGTGTGGATTTTGGGAATCCTGTGGATCCCAGGTGTGTGGATTTTGGGAATTCTGTGGATCCCAGGTGTGTGGATTCTGGGGGTTCTGCGGGCCCCAGTGTGTGGATTTTGGGGGTCCTGTGGATCCCAGGTGTGTGGATTTTGGGAATTCTGTGGATCCCAGGTGTGTGGATTTTGGGAATTCTGTGGATCCCAGGTGTGTGGATTCTGGGGGTTCTGCGGGCCCCAGTGTGTGGATTTTGGGGGTCCTGTGGATCCCAGGTGTGGAATTTGGGGGCTCTGCGGGTTGCAGGGCTCACCATGACGATGTCCTGGCTGAGGACGCCTTTGACGCTGCCGGTGCCGTAGCGGATGGCGAAGCCGGTGCCGTTGGCGATGTACGTGCGCGACTTGGAGGAGTCGTAGCGGCTGTGGGACACTGGGGACACGGAAAAGGGACATCCCAGAGGGGCACAGAGCACCTCTGCCCCCCCCAAACCTCCTGGGCTTGTGCCAGGGCGTCAAGGGCCTTTGGGGGCTGTACCAGGGGTTTGGGGGGCTGTACCAAGGGTTGAAGGGATTTTTGGGGGGCTCTACCAGGGTCTGGGGGGCTGTGCCAGGGTTCTTTGGGGTTTTTGGGGCTGCACCAGGTTTTGGGGGCTGTACCAAGGGTTGAAGGGATTTTTTGGGGCTGTACCAGGGACTGAAGGTGGTTTTTGGGGCTGTACCAGGGTTCTTTGGGGTTTTTGGGGCTATACCAGGGTGGGTTTTTTTGGCTTTGGGGGGCTGTACCAGGGTTCTTTGGGGGTTTTGGGGCTGTACAAGGGGTTTGGGGGTTTTTGGGGCTGTACCAGGGTTCTTTGGGGTTTTTGGGGCTGCACCAGGGTTCTTTGGGGTTTTTGGGACTGCACCAGGGTTTTGGGGTTTTTTTTGGGGCTGTGCCAGGGTTTTGGGGGGCTGTACCAATGCTTGAAGGGATTTTTTGGGGCTGTAGCATGGTTTTTGGGGTTTGGGGCTGCACCAGGGTTTTTGGGGCTGTACCAGGGTTCTTTGGGAGTTTTGGGGCTGCACCAGTTTTTTTGGGGGGGTTTTGGGGCTGTATCAGGGTTTTTTGGGGCTGCACCAGGGTTTTTGGTTTTTTTGGGACTATACCAGGGGCACCAACAGAGAGACACCCCCATAAAAACCCGGCACAAAAGAGCCCCCCCTCCCAGCCCCCTCCTGAGCCACCCTGGGGGTCGCTGAGACTTTTGGGGTGGGGTCACCCCCAATCCCGGCCGTGCCCCCCCCATTACTCACCACAGGCGCTGTAGAGGGGGGAGCACTTGTAGGATGGCACCCACAGGTTGGCCGAGCCCGTGTCAAAAACCACCTTGAAGGTCTGCGCGGGGGTCCCGATGCTGATCTCGCCGAAATATTGGGTCTGGGGGCGACGGGCAGCACCCCTGGGCTCACAGCCAGCCCAGCCGGGGGACGCGGCGGTGACAAAGGTGACAAAGGTGGCACTCACGTCCAGGTAGTTGGTGAGGAGCGTGGGCGCTGTCCCGTTGCGGGGACCGTCCCCTTCTCCACGCGTGGCCCGGCGCAGCTCCGGGAACACCTCCCGCACCTTCACCCCCATCTCCCGCAGCGTCTGGCGGATGGAGGGCATCCTCCGCAGGGCGATCCTGGGGGGGCACGGCAGAGCTGGGGGGCACCAGGGGATCCCCCCTCAGTCCCCCCGCTGCTTCCAGCGGCATTCCCGGCCTCGGGAACTCCAACCCGGTGGCTCTAGATGGCAGCAGCTCCTCGTCGCTCCCCCCGTGGGGACCCCCAGGTGGGTTGGGGACACACACACAGACCCCGAGGCTGCCCCCAAACTCGGTTATTTGGGGTTCGGGGTGCTGCCAGATGGTTTAAATTAGGAAAGACCCCCGGGTTCGTGGAGTGGCACTGTGAGCAGGCGGTGCTGGAGGAAGAAGAAGAGCGAGGAAGAGGAGGAGGAGGAGAAGGGGGTGAAGCAGCAAAGCCCCTCACCCTCCCCGGGAATAAAAGATGGGCACGGCCCCGTGAGGGCCACCCGAGCTCGGGCTACCTCTGCAAAGCCTGGGCTGGCCAGGGGACAAAAGTGGCGCCGCAGGTGAGGGCCAGGAGCAGCAGGCACCGCTGCAGCCGCCTGCTGGGTGCCACCGCCATCGTGTCCCCGCTGTCCCCTCCCTGCCGGCGCCTCCGTCCCGTCCCTGCCCGGAGGGGAGGAAGCTTTTATAGCCCGGGAGCCTCCATCCCTGCGGGATCCTCCTCCCCTGGCAGGGGCAGGGCTGGGAATGGCATGGAGAGCACCAGGAATGGCATGGATCGAACTGGGCAGGCTGGGAATGGCATGGAGAGCCCCAGGAATGGCATGGATCGAACTGGGCAGGCTGGGAATGGCATGGATGGCACTGGGCAGGCTGGGAATGGCATGGAGAGCACCAGGAATGGCATGGATAGAACTGGGCAGGCTGGGAATGGCATGGATGGCACTGGGAAGACTGGGAATGGCATGGAGAGCACCAGGAATGGCATGGATCGAACTGGGCAGGCTGGGAATGGCATGGATGGCACTGGGAAGACTGGGAATGGCATGGAGAGCACCAGGAATGGCATGGATAGAACTGGGCAGGCTGGGAATGGCATGGAGAGCCACAGGAATGGCATGGAGAACACTGGGAATGGCATGGATGGCACTGGGAGGAGTGGGAATGTCATGGGTGGCACTGGGCAGACTGGGAATGGCATGGATAATGCCCATCAGACTGGGAATGCCATGGATTGAACTGGGCAGGCTGGGAATGGCATGGAGAACACTGGGAATGGCATGGATGGCACTGGGAAGAGTGGGAATGGCATGGATAATGCCCACCAGACTGGGAATGCCATGGATGGCACTGGACAGGCTGAGAATGGAATGGATTGAGCTGGGCAGGGTGGGAATGTCATGGATGGCACTGGGCAGGCTGGGGATGGCATGGAGAACACTGGGAAGGATGGGAATGACATGGATCAAACTGGGCAGGTTGGGAATGGCATGGAGAACACTGGGAATGGCATGGATGGCACCGGGAAGGTTGGGAATGGCATGGATGGCACTGGGAAGGTTGGGAATGGCATGGATGGCACTAGGAAGGTGTCTACACCCCCTGTGCCCGGCAGGAACATGCCAAGGGGAGCCGTGGATATCTGGGAGATGGATCCCACGTTCCTTGGGGTTAATTGCTCCCAGGTTACTCCACTCTCCAGCGCGGTGTGTGGAGGGCACAAACCCCTGCTGGTGCCACCTGGGAGAGCTGCTGGGGGTGCTGGGTGGTGGCACAGGTTCGGGTGACATCCCGGCCAGGGAGATGTCCCCAACCTCCAGCTGCAAATGGGATTTTCCCCAAGGGAATGGGAGTGGCAGAGGACACTCAGCCCTGCTGGCCATGCAGACACCGAGTGAGGAGCCCCCCAGCCCCCTCTGCCCTTTTGGGGGATGCTCTGGGGAGCCCCCCCAGCCCCAGCTTTGTTAAACCAGGACTGGAGCTTGGAGTGGGGAACGGCCAAACTCATCCCAGCTGCTCCATCCGGGTCAGATCCGGGTGTTTGGGATGGGAGATGCTGCTCAGAACCTTCTGGAGCTTCCAGCTGCACCCCTGGCCCCCTCCGGGCCGCTGTGCCCTCCCTGGCAGTGCCCAGCCAGGGTGGGGGGGCTGCATCAGCCCCGCGGCTCCCAGGGTCTCCTGACCTCGGGAATCTCGGTGGGAAATGACTCCAAAGGCAAGAAAAATAAAATAAAAATGTTCTTGGATGAGCCGCGAGGGCACAATCCCCCCAGACCTCACCCCCAGCCCCACAATCACCCTCCCATTTATGGGATTTGTTTTTGGATGAACCCCGAGGACACAACGCCACCCCCAGACCCATAATCACCCTCCCCTTTATGGGATTTCTTCTTGGATGAACCCCAAAAGCAAAATCTCCCCCAACCCCACACCCAGCCCCACAATCACCCTCCTCTTTATGGGATATTTTTTGGATGAACCCCAAGGGCACAATCCCCCCAAACCCCACCCCCAGCCCCACAATCGTTTATGGGATTTGTTTTTGGATGAACCCTGAGGACACAATCCCCCCAAACCCCATCCCCAGCCCCACAATCACCCTCCCCTTTATGGGATTTGTTTTTGGATGAACCCCAAGGACACAATCTCCCCCAGCCCCACAATCACCCTTTCGTTTATGGGATTTGTTCAGGGCACTGCTCTCACCCCATCCCAGGGACACACCCCACAAACTCCAAACAACTTTCCCCCAAATCTGGAGGTTTCCCGCCTCATTCCCTTGTGGGATTTTGGCTGCCGGGGCACTGCTGACCCCATGGCTGTGTCCCCATCCCTGACGTCTTTTCCCACGCAGGACCCGTGTCCCTGCGTCACTCCGGGGAGCCTCGTGGCCGGCGTGGGTTGCGGGGAGGGAGCGGGGTCAGGATCTGCAGCGGGCCTGGCAGGGAGCCCGCGGCCATAAATCCCTGCCCGGGCATCCCGTGGCCATAAATCCCTGCCCGGGCATCCCGTGGGCTCTGCCAAGCTCCATTCCCCACAGGAAAAACCGCAGCTTGCAGCAGGACTTCAAAGGAAATGGGTTCCTGGGATGTGGGGATCCGAATTTCCAGCCCTTTCTGATCCCTGTAGGATCCCTGAGGATTTGGGATGTTCTGGGCACAGCTGGACCCTTCTCCTGTGCGGGATCCAGAGTGGGATGAGCTGGGAAGGGCAGTGGGATCCAGAGGGGCACAAGCTTTCCCCGCCACTGGGGTGGCCCCAAAACGCCTCTGGGATGGGAAATGGAGGGAAAACAGGGAAAAGAAATTTCCCCAAAGCTCAGAGAGCCAAGGGTTGATGCTTTGGGGTGACCACTGGGGTGGCTGTCCCAGCTCCAGGGCTCTGGGATGTCCCCAGTGCTGGGAAAACCCCCCAAGGAATTCCCCAGTCCCCTCTGCTGTGATGGAAAAGGCTGAAAAAACCCAAAAAAGTGTTTTTTTGGGGGGGATCAGAGGGACAGGGATATCAGGCAGCTCTGGGACAGCGCTGGGCTCATTCCCAGCCCTTCAGATCCACAGGGAAGATCCTGAACTCTTCCCATGCAGCCCCAAAACATCCCTTAAGTGAAGTTTTCAACCACAGGAGGTTCCAGGGCATCAGGGAAAATCAGGAATCCCTCACTGGATCCAGGTGGGGAACCTTACTCCAAAATCCTGAGGTTTTATCCAATTACAGATCCCATCAGGAGCAGCTCCTCTGGAAATAGCAGGGAATTCTCCTGTTATTTTCCTGCCTGTTTTCCAGGGAGAATGAAATAAAAACTTTTCCCAGAAACAACAATCACTTTCCCCATGAATAAATTTGTTCCTCTCTCCTGCCAGGCTGTGTGGGTGCTTTCCTTAAAATAAAATCCAAATTTTTTAGCTCTTCCCGCTCTAAACAAAATCATTGGGAAGTTTGGCAGCACAGATTTGATTTCTCGTGGTATTTTTTTTTTTTTTTTTTGGAGCAGCACAGAAAAACAGGAGGTGAATTTCTGCTCTTCCCTGGCATTTTCCACACTTTTCTAATCCAGGATTTTGCTGCTGGTGAAACCACGTGAGGCTCGTAAGGATCCTCATTCCGGATGATTGAAAAGCTCCGGCGTAAAAACAACTTTTGGGAAGGGCTTAGGGGAGGCTCTGGATGTCCACACCGGGGGAATTCGGGGATTGACGTCAGGGCAAGCCCAGAGCTTGTGCTTGAAACCAAAACCCTGCCAGAGAGAGGATTTATGGAACTGGGAGGGAAAAAACATTCCCGGGAAAATCCTTCTGGAGAGGGAAGCTCTTCCCTGAGGATCCTCCCAGCCTGGAGAGGCTGGGGCTGCCCCCTGGAAGTGTCTGGGTGGGATTTGGGGCCACCTGGGATGGGATGGGCGTTAAGATCCCTAAAAACCCCAAATAACTCCGTGATTCCGGGATCCCTCAATGCCATCCTGGGCATCTCCTCATCCTCGGCTTGGTTGTGCCAGCAGGGTGTGGTGATGGCACCTCCCAGGGAACGTTTCCTGCTCCTCCACGCTCGCTGCCACAGGGATGGGGGCTCCAAACCTCGGGAATCTCCTCATCCTGCACTGGCAGCCTCTGGGAATCTCCCTCTTCCTCCTGGGACAGCGCTGGGTTCGTTCCCAGCCCTTGGGATCCGTGGGGAAGATCCTGAACTCTTCCCATGCAGCCCCACAAGATCCTTTAACTGGAATTTCCAACCACGGGAGCTCCCAGGGAGTCAGGGAAAGGCAGGAATCCCTCCCTGGATCAATGGAGGCTTAAAAATGAATCCTCAGCAGGAAAAGTTGGGAATTTTCAGCCGGAGCAAGCAGGAATCGAGGCGCTGAGGAGGCTCCAGCCCTCCGGGAATCCCATTTCCCGTCCTGCTGCCGTCAAAGCAGGCGAAGAGTGGGAGCCCCTTCCCCGGGCTGGGAGCTGGGGCCCAAACGAGCCCAGAGCCCCTCCCAGCCCCGGTTTCACCGGGAGCACACCTGGGCTGCTGACAACAGGCACAGCCGGGTGACAACGGGATAGACAGGTGGCAATGGGCACAGCCGGGTGACAACAGGCACAGACAGGTGACAATGGGCACAGCCGGGTGACAACAGGCACAGACAGGTGACAATGGGCACAGACAGGTGACAACGGGATAGACAGGTGACAATGGGCACAGCCGGGTGACAACGGGCACAGCCAGGTGGCAATGGGCACAGCCGGGTGACAACGGGCACAGACTGGTGACAATGGGCACAGCCAGGTGACAATGGGCACAGCCGGGTGACAACGGGCACAGCTGGGTGACAACAGGCACAGCCAGGTGACAATGGGCACAGCCGGGTGACAACGGGCACAGCTGGGTGACAACAGGCACAGCCAGGTGACAACGGGCACAGCCGGGTGACAACGGGCACAGACTGGTGGCAACGGGATAGACAGGTGACAATGGGCATAGCCGGGTGACAACGGGCACAGACTGGTGACAACGGGATAGACAGGTGACAACGGGCACAGCTGGGTGACAATGGGCACAGCCAGGTGGCAATGGGCACAGCCGGGTGACAACTGGATAGACAGGTGACAATGGGCACAGCCAGGTGACAACGGGCACAGCTGGGTGACAACAGGCACAGACAGGTGACAATGGGCACAGCCGGGTGACAACGGGCACAGACAGGTGACAACGGGATAGACAGGTGACAATGGGCACAGACAGGTGACAATGGGCACAGACTGGTGACAACAGGCACAGCCTGGTGACAACGGGCACAGACAGGTGACAATAGGGGTAGAAAGGACAACAGGGACAGCTGGGTGACAATGGGCACAGACAACGGGTGACAACAGGCAGAGATGGGTGACAACAGGCTCAGACAGGTGACAACAGGCACAGATGGGTGACAACAGGCTCAGACAGGTGACAACAAGTTCAGACAGGTGACAACGGGCACAGCCGAGTGACGACAGGGACAGCTGGGTGACAATGGGCACAGCCAGGTGACAACAGGCACAGCTGAGTGACAGCAGGGACAGCCTGGTGACAACAGGCTCAGCTGAGTGACAACAGGGACAGCCTGGTGACAATAGGCATGGCTGGGTGACAACAGGGACAGACAGGTGACAATGGGCACAGCTGTGTGACAACAGGCACAGCTGTGTGACAACAGGCACAGACAGGTGACAACAGGCTCAGAGACACCATCTCCCATAGGGTTCCACAGGGAACAGGCTCAGCTCCAAGTCGTTAATTAATTCCTGCACGTTAATGAGGAGCCATTTGATGAGATTAATTAAGCTCCAGCTTTCAGCGCACCCTGGAGCCCGGCTGGGCCCAGGACAGGAACTCGGGCAGGAAAACAACTCAAAGTCACCTGGGGTGACACTGAGGGAGCTCCTGGCCTGGAATGTCCCTGTGCCACCTCCAGTGCTGGTCATGGGAGTGTCCCCGTGCCACCTCCAGCCATGGAAATGTCCCTGTGCCACCTCCAGCCATGGCCAGGGGAAGGCTCCTGTGCCACTTCCAGCCACAAAAAGGTCCCTGTGCCACCTCCAGGAACAGCCATGGAAATGTCCCTGTGTCATCTCCAGCCACAGAAAGGTCCCTGTGCCACTCTCAGCCATGGGAATGTCCCTCTGCCACCTCCAGCCATGGCCACGATGCCTCCTGGTGACATCGGGAGGTGCCAGCGCTGGGACAAGCCCTGAGCCATGTGAAAGGAGTCTGAGCTCGCTCTCAGACATTTTTTTAATTAAATTAAATCTTTCACAGAAAATAATTAAATATCCACAAGAGCTCCAGAATCCAGCCTGGTACAGCCCTTGGACCCCGGAGCCCGGCTCAGGAGCTCGGTGGGACGGTGAGAGGACACTGTCCCTGCTGGGGGACAGCTCTGGCCAGCACTGAGGGTCCTGGGGACAGAAGAGCCACCAGCTCCTGGGGACAGCCGGACCCGGGGCTCTCTCCCCATGTTCCACCGCAGCCACTCGGCCCAGAGCTGCTCAGGTCACACCATGGAGCCGCTGTCCCACGTTTTCTGCAGGAGCTGCGACGGGGACAGACCAGGATTAGCGGGAACATCCTCCTGGCCAGCTCTGGGGACACCACGGTGACATCTCCCGTGCAATCCCGTCCGTGGGGACGGATCCCAGCCAGAGAATGCCCACCCAGAGGGGTCCCCAGCCCCCTCTCACCTGGCTCAGCAGGGGGATGTTTGCCAGCGAGCCCAAAAACCCGAAAGCCACCGGGAAGAAGCTCCTGTGTGGACACAAAAGGCCCCGCTGAGCTCTGGGGAGCATCCCCTGAGCCCAGGCTCCATCCCGAGGATCCCATAAAGATGATCCCATAATGAGGATCCCATCCCAAGGATCTCCTGAGGATTCCATCTCGAGGATCCCATCCTGAGGATCCCATAATGAGGATCCCATGCCAAGGATCTCCTGAGGATCTCATCCTGAGGATCCCATAATAAGGATTCCATGCCAAGGATCTCATCCCCAGGATCCCATCTTGAGGATCCCATCCTGAGGATCCCATAATGAGGATCCCATGCCAAGGATCTCCTAAGGATCCCATCTTGAGGATCCTGTCCCGAGGATCTCATCCTGAAGATCCCATCCTGAGGATCCCAACCCAAGGATCACATCCTGAGGATCCCATGCCAAAGATCCCATCTCAAGGATCTTATCTCAAGGATCTCCTGAGGATCCCATAATGAGGATCCCATCCCAGGGATGTGATCCCCAGGATCCCATCCCACACCTGAAGAGGGAGATGAAGCCGTAGGCCTCCAGCAGCATCCCCAGGATCGGCCACCTCATGAGGACCACGATGAGCCCCCCGAAGAAGAAGCTGGTGCCCTTCAGCTTGGGCCGCTGGAAGAAGAAGGTGAAGGTCCTCCGGAAGCCGATGATGAAGACCAAGCCGGAGAGGAAGAGGAGCTGGGAGGAGGGAGGGGAGAGGGTCAGGGCAGCTCCTTGACCCGGCTGTGGGGACCCCCAGCCTGGCCCTACTCACGTTCCCGAAAGCCAGGAGCACCGAGTCGAAGTACAGGAGGATCCCAAAGAGGAGGAAGAAGAGGCCGAAGCCGACCAGGCCCACTCCGATCCCTGTGGGAAACGGGCGAGCAGAGGCCAAGACTCCACACCTGGGGTCCCAGCACCTCCCAGTCCCGTTCCTTCCCAAAAATCCCCTTTGGGCTTTCCCCCCAAACCTCAGGACCAGCCTTTAAACCCAGGCCAGGCCTGGAGGAGGCCATTGGTGCCCCAGGAACCCCAAGGGCACCGGATAAATCAGGAACCACCAAGGAAAACTCAACGGGAAATCCCTGCTCAACCTTTCCCTTCTCCCTTCTCCCTTCTCCCTTTCCATTTTCATTTTCCCTTTTCCCTTTTCCCTTTTCCCTTTTCCCTTTTCCCTTTTCCCTTTTCCCTTTTCCCTTTTCCCTTTTCCCTTTTCCCCTTTCCCTTTCCCCTTTCCCTTTTCCCCTTTCCCTTTTCCCTTTTCCCTTTTCCCTTTTCCCTTTTCCCTTTCCCTTTCCCTTCTCCCTTCTCCCTTCTCCCTTTCCATTTTCCCTTTTCCCTTTTCCCTTTCCCTTTCCCTTTCCCTTTCCCTTTCCCTTTCCCTTTCCCTTTCCCTTTCCCTTTCCCTTTCCCTTTCCCTTTCCCTTTCCCTTTCCCCTTTTCCCTTTTCCCTTTCCCTTTTCCCTCCAGGAAAAGCTGGAGATGATCCTCAGATGATCCCAAAAATCTCCCCACCCTCAGCCCATCCCCTTTCCCACCTCAGCCCTCCCTGCCCCAACCACCCCATCCAGGGGGTCCCAGCCGGGACTGGGATCTGCCAAATGTCCCCACGGAGCTCCCAGATCCCGAATTCCCACCGGGACGGGAATTCCCGCCGGGACGGGACCACCCGGTGCCTGCTTACGCTGGAAGTCGCTCAGGGTCACCATCTTGGCGGAGCCGGGGCTGGGCGAGGCCGGGCGAGGGTGGCCCCTCCGGCAGGGTGACCCTTGGAAAAGCCCTTTAGTCCCCACGTCATCCTGGGAATCATTAACGGCCCGGGAACGCCCACGGTGCCACCTCCAAAAGGGACACGGCGGCTCCAGAAGGGACACAGTGGCTCCAGAAGGGACACGGGGCTCCAGAAGGGACACGGTGGCTCCAGAAAGGACACAGTGGCTCCAAAAGGGACACGGGGCTCCAGAAGGGACACGGTGGCTCCAGAAGGGACACGGTGGCTCCAGAAAGGACACCGTGGCTCCAGAAGGGACATGGGGCCTCCAAAAGGGACACGGTGGCTCCAGAAGTGACACGGTGGCTCCAGAAGTGACACGGTGGCTCCAGAAGGGACACGGTGGCTCCAAAAGGGACATGGTGGCTCCAGAAGGGACACGGTGGCTCCAGAAAGGACACCGTGGCTCCAAAAGGGACACAGTAGCTCCAGAAGGGACATGGGGCCTCCAAAAGGGACACGGTGGCTCCAGAAGTGACATGGTGGCTCCAGAAGGGACACGGTGGCTCCAAAAGGGACATGGTGGCTCCAGAAGGGACACGGTGGCTCCAGAAGGGACACGGTGGCTCCAGAAAGGACACCGTGGCTCCAAAAGGGACACAGTAGCTCCAGAAGGGACATGGGGCCTCCAAAAGGGACACGGTGGCTCCAGAAGTGACATGGTGGCTCCAGAAGGGACACGGTGGCTCCAAGGGGGATGTGGTGGCTCTAGAATGGACACGGTGGCTCCAGAGGGTCACGGTGGCTCGAGGGGGACATGACAGCTCCAAGGGGGATGTGGTGGCCCCAGACGGACATGGTGGCTTCAGAAGGGACACGGTGGCTCCAGGGAGGATGTGGTTGCTCCAGAAGACACATGGTGGCTCCTGAGGGACATGGTAGCTCTACGGGGGACACGGTGGCTCGTGGCCACCAGACCCTGCTGGTTCTGCCCTCCCTTTCCCAGTGGAATGAGTTCCGTGGGATGGGATGGGATGGGATGGGATGGATCCCTAAAACAGGAAAACCAGGGAGATTGTGACTTCCTGGGGTGGTTGAGTGGCACCGAGGGGACAGCGGGGGTCCCTGCAATGTCCCCAGGAGCTGCAGCTCGCGTGAATTCCCGCGGATCCCACGGATCCCAGGCTGCTCCGTGGGAACGGAGAGTTTGGGAATCTCCCAGCTCCCGGGATTTGCTGGTCCACGTGGGAACGTCGGCTCCTCCAGAGCCAGCACAGCATCCCTGCGTCACCTCTGTCACCCCAGAGCCACCGCCCAAACCCGGCTATTCCCAAAATTCATCCCACAAACTGCCCAGGGATGGGAATTCTATCCCTGCCCGAGCACCAAACCCAATCCTAACGGGAAAACAAATCCCAAAAAAACACAGGGAGAGGGAGGAGCAGCTGCCTCTGGAGCCCCGTCACCCCCTGCTTCTCCAACCCAACATTAAAATCCACATCCAAGCCCACCCCTGGAAAAAAAAAAAGACGGGAAAACGTCGTTGTTTCATAGATATTTTTATTTCTCTACCGCTAGGAAAATATCCCAGAAAACCAAAGCCCTCCCGTCCCACCCTCTCCGAATGCATAAATAGATTTATTTATTTATTTCAGCCCGATGCAAATCCTTTCCGGGTTAACAAGTCACTGCTTTATGAAGTGTTTATGAAAAATAACAACCAAAATAATATGAGTTAATTAAGGTTTGGTTTCCTTTTTTTATTTTTTTTTTTTATTATCGGGGATTTTTTTTTAAATAAAATAAAATCGCGGCCGGGTCACAGCTTGGGGACAGCCGCTGGTGGCTTTGGGAAGGGCGGGATGGGAGCTTTGGGTCCCGGAGATGGGAATTGCTGCCCCACAGCCACCCCAGGATGTCCCCAAGGTGTCCCCAGAGGAAGGGGGGGTCTGCCCCAGTGACCCGAGAGGGGACACAGGGAAATAAACTCATCCTCTCTTCAAACTTACAGTCTCTGTGTATTTTATTTTAAATAAATTTGCTTTTAATAAAACCAGAAAATATATATATATTTTTAAATATTTTTTTTCCTTTTTTTTCCTTCTTCTTTTTTTTTTTTTTTAATTTTTTTTTTTATTTCCTTCCCCCTCTGATAAATTGGCAAAGAATCTTTTTTTTTTTCCCTTTTTTTGTTCTTTTGCTGGCGGGGCTGGCGCCAACAAATCCTGCAGAGAAGAGAGAGCTCAGCACAAGCTTTTTTTTCCCGGGAAAAGAAGAGGAAAACCAAATATAGATATATATTATAAATGTAGAATTTCCATCAAACATATATTAAGGCATGTAAATAGCAAAATAAAGGGCCAGCTTTATGAGCTAAAGGGGCTGAGGGAGGCTCAGGATTTGGGGTTCCAGGGATCCTACAAGTATTGCTAAGTTGGGATTGGGATGCAGAGAGGCCCCGGGGGTTTGGGATGGGGCCAGGAGGGATGGATGGGATTTGGGATTTGAGATTTGGGAGTTGGGATCCAGCTCCTGGCTCTGACCCCCTGCTAGAATCAGAATTCAGGGATTCTGCTCCTTGCCCACCCTCCAGGACGATAAAGAAAAGGGGGAATTTGCTACAGGAAATCCGAACCGCTGGAAGGGGCTGGAGAGCCGCGGGAAGGGATTTTTGGAGGGTGGCAGCAGGTCCCCAGGTGACCCCGCTGTCCCCAAACCCCTCCTCAGCGCTGTCCCCACCCTCCAGAGAGGGTCCCTGGCGACCCCACAGCTCCTTCATCCCGCCTGGCACCTCAATTCCCTGCTCTGCCCCCATGCCACGTCCCCATCCCCGCCCAGCGCTCCCGCTCCGTGCTCGGGGCGCCCTGGGCACCTCGGTGTCCCCCAGTGCCACCTCCCTGTCCCCTCCTCCTCCCGCCGAGCCGCGGGCGGTGACACGGACGGGCTCCAAAATCGGAGCTCAGGGAGGGGCACCCAGGTCCGCTGGGAGGTGGCAGCACCATCCGTGGTGGGGACAGGCGGGTCCCCACCCCGAGGGCCCCGTCACAGGCCTTGGGGGCTGTGCCAGGAGTCCTGTGCTCGCCACTGGGCTGGTGGCCACTGTCACAGGTGTCCGGCTGTGTCCCTGTGGCCACTGTCACAGCTGAGTGTGTCCCTAGGGCCACTGTCACAGTTGGTTGAGGATGTCCCTGTGGCCACTGTCACATCTGTCCAGGTGTGTCCTTGTGGCCGCTGTCACAGCTGTTTGGGGATGTCCTGGTGGCCACTGTCACATCTGTCCTCGTGGCTGCTGTCACAGCTGTTTGGGGATGTCCTGGTGGCCACTGTCACATCTGTCCTCGTGGCCGCTGTCACAGCTGTCTGGGGATGTCCTGGTGGCCGCTGTCACAGTTGTTTGAGGATGTCCCTGTGGCCACTATCATATCTGTCCTCATTGCCGCTGTCACAGCTGTTTGGGGATGTCCTGGTGGCCACTGTCACATCTGTCCTCGTGGCCGCTGTCACAGCTGTTTGGGGATGTCCTGGTGGCTGCTGTCACAGCTGAGTGTGTCCCTGTAGCTGCTGTCACATCTGTCAGGGTGTGTCCTGGTGGCTGCTGTCACATCTGTCCGGGTGTGTCCTTGTGGCTGCTGTCACAGCTGTCCGGGTGTCTCCCGGTGGCCACTGACAGCCCTGGGGGCTCCTTGGGGACAAGCCCGGCCCCCTGCATCTCCTCGGGGCTCCCGCCGGTGCCACATCTCCCGCTGGTGTCGCCGCCGCAGGCAGGGAAGGGGGTCCGGGAGAAGAACCGGGGGCGGCGGCGCGAGGTTCGGTGTCACCTCAGGAGGGGACTAAAACGTGGCCCCGTGGAACTTGGCGGCGCCGGCAGCAGCCAGGGCTTGAGCTGGGCGGGGGGGACAGGACAGAGGGGCTGAGCTGGGGGGGCTCCACGCCGCGCCCACCCCCCCGTGGGGAACGCGGCCGGGCTTGGGCTCCGGGGAGCCGGGGGAGGCTGGGAGGACCCCCCGGTTTTCATGCTGGGCCCCCCTTTCCCCACCCTGCACGGCCCCTGGGGCTCGGGGGGATGCGCGGTCCATGGGGGAGCCGGGGCTGACGTGGCAGCGAGGGGATGACGTCAGAGAGAAAGGTGCTTACGTCACAGGCTCACACCCGCATGAGCTGGCTGCTGTCGGCCCGGGGCGGCTCGGACGAGAGCGGGGTGGCCGGTGGAGTCGGGGAGGCTGGGGAGGTGGGAGGGCTGGGGGTGGCACACTGAGCTGGAAAGGAGAAACGGGAGAGGGCAGTGAAGGACAAGGGACGGCGAGGGGACAGCGCCGGACAGCGAGGGGACAGCGAGGGGACAGAGAGGGGACAGCAAGGGGACAGCGAGGGGACAGCGGCGGACAGCGAGGAGGGGACAGAGCTGAGGGGACAGCGAGGGGACAGCGAGGGGACAGCGCCGGACAGCGAGGAGGGGACAGAGCCGAGGGGACAGCGAGGGGACAGCTCCGGACAGCGAGGAGGGGACAGTGAGGAGAGGGGACAGCGAGGGGACAGCGCCGAGGGGACAGTGAGGAGGGGACAGCGAGGAGGGGACAGAGCCGAGGGGACAGGGAGGGGACAGCGAGGGGACAGCGGCGAGGAAACAGTGAGGAGGGGACAGCGAGGAGGGGACAGCAAGGAGGGGACAGCAGGGCTGCCAGGGGAAGGGGGGAAAGAGAAAGGAAATGGGGGAAGCAAGCGCTGGTAGGGCAGAATCACAGCTGGCAGGACAAACAGCCACAGCTGGCAGGACAAACAGCCACAGCTGGCAGGGCAGAGCCACAGCTGGCAGGGCAGAGCCACAGCTGGCAGGACAAACAGCCACAGCTGGCAGGGCAGAATCACAGCTGGCAGGAAGGACAGAGTGACATCTGGGCACAGCACGCACACGTGAGCTCCCGGCAGGGCTCCTCATGGACAAGGCACGGCGTGGCACAGCGGTCAGTCAGGTGCAGGATGTCACCACGCTCACCTGGGCACAGCGTGCCACCACGAAGCGCCACCATGCATGGCCACAAGGTGCCAGCCCATGCCAGCACAATCCCTCTGGCACGGGGTGGCACCACAATTTCCCGCGTGGAGTGCCACCGTGCTTGCTCAGCCACTCTGTGCCACCTCATGCCACCTCATGCCACCCATCCAGGCACTCCCACGCTCGTGCTGGAAGCTGTGCCCGGCTGGAATGCCAGCTCCATCCCAGGATCTTGGGGCGGGCAGCCCCAGGTGTGGCAGGCAGGCCCAGGAGCTGTTGGCGTCACCCGTCCCCCTGTCCCAGGGCTGACCCCTGTCCTGCCCATTGTCCCCTCACCCAGTCAGCAGCTGCCTTCGCCCCCCTGCCCTGCTGGCACCTCGCTGTCCCGGGGCTCCGCAGGGTCCGGCCCTCCAAGGCCCCGTTCCTCACCCGAGAGCATCCGGCCGCGGCGCGAGGCCTCGGCAGCCAGGGCGCAGGAGATCTCGATCCTCTTCTCCTGCTCCTGCAGCTGCACCTCAGGGTCCTGCGGGGTGTCCACCTCCCCCTCGCCCAGGGGGATGACGTTCTGCAGGCTGGGAACGGCACCGGGGCTCAGCACCCCTGCCAGGACCCCTGGGGTGGGGTGGGGTGGGATGGGATGGGGGGAGAGGGCTGGTAGGGTCCTCTGGGATGGGTGGGGAAGGGGTGGAGGTGGGTGGGTGGTCTCAGAATGGCAGGGAAGGGATGGAGGTGGGTGGTCAGTGCCCCTCAGGGTGCCCAGGGAAGGGGTGCAGGTTGCAGGTGGGTGGTCAGTTCCCCCTCAGGGTGCCCAAGGGAGGGATGAAGGTGAGTGGTCAGTTCTGCTCAGGATGAGCTGGGAAGGGGTGGGTGGTCAGTGCCCCTCAGGGTGTCCAGGGAAGGGGTGCAGGTTGCAGGTTGCAGGTGGGTGGTCAGTGCCCCTCAGGGTGCCAAGGGAAGGGGTGCAGGTTGTAGGTGGGTGGTCAGTACACCTCAGGGTGCCCAGGGAAGGGGTGCAGGTTGTAGGTGGGTGGTCAGTGCCCCTCAGGGTGCCAAGGGAAGGGGTGCAGGTTGTAGGTGGGTGGTCAGTACACCTCAGGGTGCCAAGGGAAGGGGTGCAGGTTGCAGGTTGCAGATGGGTGGTCAGTGCCCCTCGGGATGACGCCTGGCACGGCCAGCGTGGGCACTGCAGCCTCACCTGGATTTGGCAATGAGAGTCTTGATCCTTTCCACCTTCTTCTGCTTCTCCTTCATCTCCTCGGGGCTGAGGGGCGACTCGGGCTCCAGCTCCACGTAGCGCTCGGGGATCAGGACTTTGTCCGGCGTGGACAGCTGGGGACAGCGGCACGAGCTGAGCGGGTGCCCTGTGCCGCACCCTGGGGACTCCAGCCCGCACCGCTCACCCCAAAAACCCGGACGCAGCCCCGGGGACACCCCGGGGACACTCGGGGACACGCGGCGCTCACCTCCTTGTTGATGTCCACCTCGTAGTGCTGCGGCTCCAGCTCCATCTTGCGCAGCCGGGCGATCTCCTCCTGCGGCGTCTCGTACGCCTTGCCGGGCTCGTCGGAGCGCAGCGCGGCCTCCAGGTCCGAGATGTCCACCTCGTGGATGCTGCGGTGCCGCCGCACCTGCAGCGACCGCGCCCCGTGTCACCGCCGCCACCCGAGGTGTCACCCCGCGGTGTCACCCGTACCACCCTGTGGTGTCACCCGTGTCACCCGAGGTGTCACCCATACCACCCTGTGGTGTCACCCGTGCCACCCGCGGTGTCACCCATACCACCCGAGGTGTCACCCCGCAGTGTCACCCGTACCACCCTGTGGTGTCACCCGAGGTGTCACCCATACCACCCGAGGTGTCACCCCGCGGTGTCACCCATACCACCCGAGGTGTCACCCATGCCACCCTGCGGTGTTACCCGTGCCACCCGCGGTGTCACCTGTGCCACCCCGCAGTGTCCCCCATAACACCTGAGGTGTCACCCGTGCCACCCTGCAGTGTCACTCGTGCCACCCCACGGTATCACCCGTGCCACCCGCGGTGTCACCCGTACCACCCCACAGTGTCACCCGTGTCACCCGAGGTGTCACCCATACCACCCGAGGTGTCACCCCACAGTGTCACCCGTGCCACCCCGCAGTGTCACCCATAACACCTGAGGTGTCACCCGTGCCACCCGCAGTGTCACCCGTACCACCCCACAGTGTCACCCATGTCACCCGAGGTGTCACCCATACCACCCGAGGTGTCACCCCACAGTGTCACCCGTGCCACCCTGCAGTGTCACCCATGCCACCCGAGGTGTCACCTGTGCCACCCCACGGTGTCACCCTTCCCACCCCACAGTATCACCCATGCCACCCCACAGTGTTATCCATGCCACCTGAGGTGTCACCCATGCCACCCCATGGTGTTACCCGTGCCACCCGAGATGTCACCCATGGTGTCACCCATGCCACCCCATGGTGTCACCTGTGTCACCCATGCCACCCCGTGGTGTCACCTGTGCTACCCTGCAGTGTCATCCGTGCCACCTCAGGTGTCACCTGTGCCACCCGAGGTGTCACTCGTGCCACCCTGCAGTGTCACCCGTGGTGTCACCGATGCCATCCCACAGTGTCACCCATGCCACTCCGCAGTGTCACTTGTACCACCTGAGGTGTCACCTCTGCCACCCAAGGTGTCACCCGTGCCACCCCGCGGTGTCACCAGCGGTGTCACCCGTGCCACCCTGCGGTGCCGCGCCGCTCCCTGTGCCGGGCTCCGGGACTCACCACCTTGTAGGAGGAGGGGGTTTTGGTGCCGGCGCCGTCGGGCTGGGGCCCGGGGAGCTGCAGGCTGCGCCGCTTCTCCTTCATGGAGCCGCTCTGGTGGCGCTTCATGCGGTCCAGCTGCTCCTCCACGCTCATCTTCACCTTGGTCTCGGTGGCGAACACGGCGCTCTTGGGTCTCTCCTGCGGGCGAGCCCAGCCCCACCGTCACCCACTGGTGGCCGGTGACACCCTCCCAGTGCCACACCCCTGTGCCGTGAGCCGCTGGGATGTCACCGCCGGGATGTCACCCCTGAGATGTCAGCCCTGGGATGTCACCCCCAGGAGGTCACCCCCGGGATGCCACTCCCGAGATGTCACACCTGGGATGTCACCCCCAGGGTGTCACCCCCAAGATGTCACTCCCAGGATATTACTCCCAGGATGTCACCCCCAGGATGTCACCCCTGAGATGTCACCCCTGAGATGTCACCCCTGAGATGTCACCCCCAGGATGTCACCCCTGAGATGTCACCCCTGAGATGTCACCCCTGAGATGTCACCCCTGAGATGTCAATCCTGGGTTGCCACTCCTGAGATGTCACCCCCTGGATGTCACCCCTGAGATGTCACCCCCCGGATTTCACTCCCGGGATGTCACCTCAGGACTGTCACTCCTGGGATGTCATCCCCAAGATGTCACTCCCAGGTTGTCACCCCTGAGATGTCACCCCCGAGATGTCACTCCCAAGATGTCACTCCCAGCAGCGGGGACGGTGCTCCATCCACCCTGGGGGTCTCCAGGAGGTGGGTGGTGACACACAGAGCCACTCTCCTGTCCCCAGGCTGCAGCAGAGCCCCCCGGCTCACCCAGCCCCCCAGCCCGGCCCTACCCGGGAGCCCAGCCCGTTGGCCAGGCCGTTCCTCCTGGGCACCGCCTCGTCCTCCGCCGGAGATTTGGTCCTGGGGGGGACGATTCCCACTGCGGGGACACCACGACACCAGGGTGAACCCTCGGGGACCCGGGCAGGGTCCCAGTGCCACCCCGGGGTGTCCCCAGTGCCGTACCCTTGTTGAGAGCCGCTTGTTTGTCGCCGTCGTGCTCGGGCCGGGCCTGCGGGAGCCCCTCGGGGCCGGGGGGGCTGGGCCGGGGGGGCTCCTTCTTGCTCTGCTCCAGGCCTGGTTTGGGCTGTGCGGGGGGAAAAGGTCCCCAGTGAGCCCCAGGCCTGCCCCGGGCCACGCTCTGCCTGGGGACAGCCGCTGCTCTGGGGTGACAGATCAGGGACACATGGAAGGGGGGACACCCTGACAGGGGTGACAGACAGACCATGGACAGGGGACACCCGCTGCTCTGGGGTGACAGATCAGGGACACATGGAAGGGGGGACACCCTGACAGGGGTGACAGACAGACCATGGACAGGGGACACCTGCTGCTCTTGGGGTGACAGATCAGGGACACATGGAAGGGGGGGACACTCTGACAGGGGTGACAGATAGACCATGGACAGGGGACACCCGCTGCTCTTGGGGTGACAGATCAGGGACACATGGAAGGGGGGGACACTCTGACAGGGGTGACAGACAGACCATGGACAGGGGACACCCGCTGCTCTGGGGGTGACAGATCAGGGACAAAAAGGGAACACCCGCTGCTCTGGGGGTGACAGACAGGGGACACATGGACAGGGGATACCTTGATAGGGGTGACAGACCATGGACACATGGACAGGGGACACCTGCTGCTCCTGGAGTGACAAATCAGGGACACATAAAGGACACCGCCTTGCTCTTTGGGTGACAGATCAGGGACACATGAACAGGAGACATCCACTGCTCTGGGGGTGACAGATCAGGGACACACGGGGGACACCCACTGCTCTTGGAGTGACAGATCAGGGACACACAGACAGCGCACACCCTGACAGGGGTGACAGACCACAGACACACGGACAGGGGACACCTGCTGCTCTTGGGGTGACAGCCAGACCACAGACACCCTCCATGGACACACAAACAGCGGCCAGGTGGGACCAGAGCACCCCGAAATTGTGGGGAGAGCGGCCGAGGGGGCTCTGCTCCTGTCCCTGCTGTGCCCCATCCTGTCAGGGCTGGGCACCCACAGGAAGGACAAAGGTCCCTACAGGGTGACAATCCCTCCACAGCCTGCAGGAGCTGGGGACAGGGACATCCTGGCTCTGTGCTGGGCTCCCCCTGCCCCCCGTGCCCGTGGGGTCACAGGGGCAGGAGAGCCAGCAAAGGGACATTTTTGGGGTCCTTCCCCTCTTCATGCCATGGCAACAGCCCAGGAACTGCTGGGGTGACAGAGGGGTGTGACAACAGGCACAGCAGGGGGTGTGTCCCCCTAAATCCACCCTGACACCCGTGGATGACACACAGCCACTGCTGTGCCACCCACGGCAGCTGGAAGTGCCACTGCGCTGGCACCGTGCCCCTTCCCGGCTCGGCACAGCCGCACTGTGCTTTTCCACAGTGACACGTGCCAACCCGCCGTGAGGACACTCGTGTCCCCACACAGAGCCAGCCGAGGTGTCACCAGGAATTCCCAAATCCAGGTTTGCCCCGGAGCTGGGGGCTCGGAGAGGTGACACGGAAGGACAGTGACAGAGGCAGAGCAAAGCAGAGGGGACAACCAGGGACAACCTCCCCAGGAGAAGGAGGAGGAGGAGGAGGAGGAGGGGACAATCCCTGTCCTGAGTGTGCACAGGGCTGGGGACACCAGGGGTGTGGCAGGGCTGCAGGATGAGGAGCTGTCACCACGCCAAGCGCCACCTCTGCGCTGTCCCCGAGGATTTGGGGTGGTCAGCTCCTGCTCCAGCCTCATCTCAGTGCCTTCCATACCACGAGGAGGAGGAGGAGGAGGAGGAGGAGGAGGAGGAGACAACAATCCCTGTCCTGAGCGCACACATGGCTGAGGACACCAGGGATGTGACAGGGATGCAGGACACGGAGCTGTCCCCGCTCCAAGCGCTGTCCCTGAGGATTTGGGGTGGTCAGCTCCTGCTCCTGCCTCATCCCAGCGCCTTCCATGTCACGAGGAGGAGGAGGAGGAGGAGGAGGAGGAGGAGACAACAATCCCTGTCCTGAGCGCACACATGGCTGAGGACACCAGGGATGTGACAGGGATGCAGGACACGGAGCTGTCCCCGCTCCAAGCGCTGTCCCTGAGGATTTGGGGTGGTCAGCTCCTGCTCCTGCCTCATCCCAGCGCCTTCCATGTCACGAGGAGGAGGAGGAGGAGGAGGAGGAGGAGGAAGGCGGCAGCGCCCGCAGGGTTCGGTACCTGTCCCCGCTTGGCCTCTCCTTGGTGCCAGGAAGGGGAGGCGGGGTAGGGCCAGAGGCGGCTCTCGCTGGGGAGCGGAGGAACGGCCGGAGGAGACTCCAGGGGCACGTAGGACTTGGGGAGGGGAGGTCGAGGCGGGCCCGGTTCCTGGGGCGGGCAGGAGCGGGAGGCGTGAGGGCAGAGAAGGAAGAGAGAGTTAGAAAAGAGAGAGCAACACGGCGGGAAGCGTCCTGGAGGGAGGGATGGAGGAGGAGAGGATGTCCCTCTCGGTGTCCCACATCCTGCCGCTTGTCCCCAGGGCCAGGCAGGGCTTCGGGGCTGTCTGAGTGAAGGGTTCTTGGCAGTTCCTGTGAGCACTGGTGTCACCTCTGTGCAGCCAGGCGGGGTTGGGGAGTCCCCAGATTGCGCCCTAAATAAATGTCCTGTGCGTGAAGGTGACACCAGCACTGGGGGAGGCCACTCAGACACACCAGGAGCTGCTCCTGGAGCTCAGCAGCTCCCGTCCCTCCAGACCCACACCCTGCAAGGACCCCAAAGTCACCAGGTGACACCAGGGCCCATCCGTGTCACCAAAACGGTGCCACCAGGGGAGGCAGCTCCGTGGCCAGCAGCCCATCCCCACTGGTGACAAAGAGGGGACACCAGGGTCACTGACCTCGCTGGGACCCGGCTTGGTGGGCGATCCCTGGGAGCCGGAGATGAGGGAGAAGGGGCTCAGGGGGCTGGTGAGGCTGGCAGAGCTCAGGGGGCTGGCAGGGCTGTTGGAGCTGTACGTGCCCGAGGGGCCCAGCGCCACTGCGGAGGAATGAGATAATTACAGATCATTAAAGGTAATTAAAGATGATGATGGGGGTTTTCATCCCACTGAGCAGGACAGCCCCCCTCACCTCGGTGCTTGGCCGTGTCGGTGCCTCGGGAGGGGTTGTTCTTCCTCAGCCCCTCCATCACGTCCTGGATCCGCCAGATCTCCCTCTGGATCTGCCGGTTCAGCACCTCGTTCTGGACGGGGGAAAGGCAGCGCTCGAGGGGTCCCGGGGGCACCGGTGCCAACCCCAAACCGGGCTGAGCCCGGCCCCAAACCCAGCCACGGGAACGGGGTGGGGCTGAGCTGCCACGTCCAGGGATTTATCCTGCTGGAATCCCGGGATCTGCTCCCCACAGCCACGGGAACGGGGTGGGGCTGAGCTGCCACGTCCAGGGATTTATCCTGCTGGAATCCCGGGATCTGCTCCCTGAGCCCACCGGGGCTGGGGCAGCTGTGGGGACGCGGGGCTGCCACCCTCGCTGGCACCCAAGTGCCCATGGTGGCCAAAGCTGGGCAAGAGGGGTGGGCATGGAGAACCATGGGTGGGGGATTTCATCTCAGGGATGGCAGGAGAGTTGGGTGTCCAGGTAAAAGGTGACAGGGACACACACACACCTGGATGTGCAGGTTGAAGGTGACAGGGGACACTGTCACCTGGATGTCCAGGTTAAAGGTGACAGGGGACACACAGACACCTGGATGTCCAGGGTGAAGGTGACAGGGGACACTCTCACCTGGATGTCCAGGTTGAGCTGCTCCCAGAGGTCATCGTGCAGGGTGGACACTTCGCTCTCCAGGGTCTCGTACTCAGCCGTGCTGTTTGCCAGGGCCTGAGGGGACAGTGGGGGGGATCAGGGGGGTCTTTGGCACCCAGTACAGCCCCCCGAGCTGGGGAGGGGGTGGCACCAGAGGGGACAAGCTCCGAGGTGCCCGGGGCACGGCAGAGACAGAACCAGGAGCTGAGGTGGCACCTGGGGGGGTCACTTTGTCACCAGTGAGAGACTTGGATGCCCAGGCAGCCAAGGGGAATTCCCTGCTCGTTTTCCATCCAGGAAGGGACAAAAGGGACCCGAATCCCGCCCCTCACCGTGCTGGCCTGGGACAGCTCCACCCGGATGTTGATGAGCTGGTTCTGGAGCGATTCCTTCTTGTGCAGCAGCTTCTCCGGGTAGGCGGGCTGGCTGCCGAACATCTCCAGCTCCTGGTGTGTCCCCATCAGGGCACTCTCCAGGCTCTCCTGTGGGGACAGACGGAGACACGAGGTCCTGGCTGCTCAGTAACACACCAGGAGTCTCCCCCAGCTCAGAAATGTCCCCAGGCTGTGGCTGTCACATCCCTGGAAGTGGCCAAAGCCAGGCTGGAGAACCTGGGATAGCGGCTCAGGGGGGGAATGAGATGTTTTTAATGTCCCTTAAGCCAGGGGTGACAGGGTGACACACACACACACACCTGGATATCCAAGTTAAAGGTGACAGGGTGACACTCTCACCTAAATGTCCAAGTTAAGGGTGACAGGGGGATACTCTGACCTGGATGTCCAGGTTAAAGATGGCAGGGGACACACACACCTGGATGTCCAGGTTAGGGGTGACAGGGGGACATTCTGACCTGGATGTCCAGATTTAGGGGTCAGAGGGGACATGCAAACCTGCATGTCCAGATTAAAGGTGACAGTGTGACACACACACCTGGATATCCAAGTTAAAGGTGACAGGGTGACACTCTCACCTAAATGTCCAGGTTAAGAGTGACAGGGGGATACTCTGACCTGGATGTCCAGGTTAAAGATGGCAGGGGACACACACACCTGGATCTCCAGGTTCAACCCAAAGCCTCCCGTGGTGGCATCACTTCCTCACCAGGCAGGTGCCACCACCAGGTCCCCACGTGGCCACCTGAGGTGCCACCACGTACCTTCTCAGCCCGCAGCTGCTGCACCAGCCTCTCCTGCTCCCGCAGCACCTTGTTCTGCTCGCAGAGCTTCCCCAGCAGCTTCTGCGCCGGGCAGGGAAGAGAAAGGGGGAAGAGAATGAGAATCCCACTGGGATGCAGCCAGGATTGATGGGATTGATGGGGTTTATGGCTCTGGGGAGGCTTCCAAACTCCTGCTGTCATTGCAGGAACTTGGGGTGACACGGGACAAACTGGGAGATGGGACAAGACCTAAACTCACGGGAAGATTTATCCCTGAGGGGCACAAAGTGACCGGCCTAGGGGACAGGGGGCACGGAGAGGGGACAGAGGATTGGCTCTTACATCGGTGTCCTGCTCGCTGATCTTGTAGGGGTGCAGGGTGTCCCTGTAGGGCTCCGGGAACGGTGTCACCTGCAAGCAGAGCAAGCACTGAGCGCGGCTCCCCGCGGGATGCCCGGGCAGGAAGGGGAGGCAGCTCCCAGCCCCTCCCTGCGAGCCGGGAAAAGGAGGAGGTCGGAGCCGAGCCCTGGAGGCGATGGATGCTCCCCAGTGTGGGGCTCAGATTCAGTCAAAGAGTGAAATGGAGAGTTTCTATCCAGGCAGGAGCCTGGGAAAGAGCTGGAGAAGAATGTAAATAATTCTTTATCTCTCTTGTTGTTCACATTATTTACAGTTCAGTTCTATCACTGTGCGTCAAGCACTGTACACCAATGGGCTGAGTTGTTTTCACTTCAGGACCAATGGATTTGATCCTTGCAAAGCTCTGTATAAACAGCGGTGTATTTTGAATAAACCAGAGTTTTACTCTCAGTTTTTACCCATTGGACCAATGAATTTGGTCCTCATGGAGCTCTGTATAAAGAGCGGTATATTTTGAATAAATCAGAGTTTTACTCTCAGTTTTTTTTCCATGGGTCCAATGGAGTTGGCCCTCACAAAGCTCTGTATAAAGAGCAGTGTATTTTGAATAAATCAGAGTTTTACTCTCAGTTTTTTTCCATGGGTCCAATGGAGTTGTCCCTCACAAAGCTCTGTATAAAGAGCGGTATATTTTGAATAAATCAGAGTTTTACTCTCAGTTTTTTTCCATTGGTCCAATGGAGTTGGCCCTCACGAAGCTCTGTATAAACAGCGGTGTATTTTGAATAAATCAGAATTTTACTCTCACAGCCTTCTGAGTCAGAGTCCCTTCATTCCGTCCTGCCTCGAACACCCCATCAGCCGGGAGTCTCTGGGATGAAGCCACAACCTCTCCCCACTCATTCCCAGCGGGAAGGATCCAGGGACAAAGCTCCGTGCGGAGTTTGAGGAGCTGCCTCGTGAATCATTTACCAGCGGCACAAAGGCAGCGATGGAGCTGTAATTCCACCTCGGCCAAGTGGCAGCACCGATAAAGCAGCAGCAGGGCCTGTTTACCCCCGCCCGGCTCCTCCGTGAGTCATTTTCCTTTCCTGGAAATCTCAATTACTAATGGGACCTTCAGCAATTAAGTGCCTCCCGGAGCCGGAGATGAAAGGCAGGAGATAGGCAGGAGGGGATGGATATTGCTGGAAAGCAGAGAGGGCGCTTTGGAGCCATTTAAAACTCCGGGATGATGCAAATGGATCCGGATCTGGGAAATACCCGCGGGGCAGGAGGCACAGCCGGGCGGATCGGGATGAGGCGGCCTCCGGGCAGGGAGCCCGGCCAGCCGGAGGAGCATCCCCGGAGCTCCAGATTCACCCTCCAGCACATCCCTGCTGGCAGCAGATGCAAACAGGCGCATTTTTGTTGGAAAATCCCATCCAGGAAGTGCCCAGGGCAGCACAACCCAGGGTGGGCTCAATCCATGTGGCATTGTAGGGATGTCCCAGTGCTGGGGACAGAAGGAGCCTCCGGGGGTGGCGGAAAGGCCGTTCCCTGTCCCTGTTCCAGGAATTATTCCTGGTTTAAGAGCTGCATTCCTGTCACCCCACAACTTCTCCTTGAAAAACAAGGACGAGCCAAGCCCTGTGTGTCCGGGAGTCCCCGGGACAGCTCTGTCCCCAAGAATCCCTGCAACAGCTCTGTCCCCAAGAGTTCCCCAGGGATGCTCTGTCCTGAAAGGTCCCAGAGACAGCTCAATCCAAGAATCCCCAGGATAACTCCGTCTCCAAGAATCCCTGGGACAGCTCCATCCCCAAGAATCCATCAGGACAGCTCCATCCCCAAGAATCCCTGTGACAGCTCTGTCCCAAAGAGTCCCGGAGACAGCTTCATCCAAGAATCCCCATGACAGCTCCATCCCAGGATGGTTCCGTCAGAGAATCCCCGGGGCAGCTCTGCTGGAGAATCCCCGGGCCAGCTCTGTCCCCAAGAGTCCCCGGGACAGCTCCGTCCCCAGGAATCCACCAGGACAGCTCTGTCCCCAAGAATCTCTGGGACAGCTCTGTCCAAGAATCCCTGTGGCAGCTCTGTCCCCAAGAATCCCCGGGACAGCTCCGTCCCCAGGAATCCACCAGGACAGCTCTGTCCCCAAGAATCTCTGGGACAGCTCTGTCCGAGAATCCCTGTGGCAGCTCTGTCCCCAAGAATCCCCGGGACAGCTCCGTCCCCAGGAATCCACCAGGACAGCTCTCTCCCCAAGAGTCCCCAGGACAGCTCCGTCCCCAAGAATCCTGGGACAGCTCTGTCCCCAAGAATCTCTGTGGCAGCTCTGTCCCCAAGAATCCACCAGGACAGCTCCATCCCTAGGAATACCCAGGACAGCTCCGTCTGAGAATCCCCGGGCCATCTCCATCTCCACCCCAAGAGTCGCGGGGCAGCTCCGTGCCCACCTCGCGCTGCCCAGCACGAGGATTTGCCGGCTTGGGATGGCTCATGGATGGATTAGCAAAGCCTGGGATGGAGCAGCGCGTCCCCCGAGAGCGAGAGCGGGATGTGCCGGATGCCGCGGCTGCTGCGTGAGTGGCGATGGCAGGAGGTGACCCCGGTGGCAGGAGGTGACCCCGGGTGGCAGGAGGTGGCCGGAGCCTTACTTGCATGTAGAGCTGGGCCCTAGGGGAGGAGGTCTCCACCATCCTGTTCACCATAGTGATGAGGGTCTCGCTCTCGCTCATCTGCGGCACACAGGGAAGGAAAGGGCACAGGTCAGCGGGGACACAGAGCCTGTGCCAGCGGTGACAGATCCGGGAGCCCTCAGGATGCCAAGTGCCACCTCCCGAGATGGCCCGGGGGCTCCAGCCGTGGCCTCAGAGCTGCTGTTGCTCCTTTTAGCGCGCTTTTTTGGGGGGAAAACACGGATCAAACAGAGCCAGCTGGGAGCAGATGGCACAGACGGACACGAGCTCGGACAGGGACGGCAGCACGGACGGACACACGGACAGGCCCGGTGGCTCCGTGCCCAGCCGGGGCTGGCACGGCCCTGCAGATGAACTCTGGGTGCTGGGGTTGGGGACAGCATTGTCCCCGTTTCCAGGTGGCACCGGGAATGGCACATCCCTGCTCCACTCCACGGGACCAGGACTGTCCCCACGCAGCCAGCGGCGCCCGAGCTCCCTCGGTGCCCGGTGACAAAGCCGCTCAAGCTCAGACCCAGAGCAGGACATCCCAGGGAAGCCCTGGGCCAGCTGAAATCCCAAAGGTGACAACACTTTGTCACCAAAGCGGGGTGACAAAACCCTGCTGGGGCTGGAAGGAGAGAGCAAACAGAGCAGGAGATGTTTGAAAAGAGGCCCCTGACAGCGTCACTCCGAATTAACCTCTCCGGAGGCCGCTGCCAGAGGAGGAGGAGGAGGAGATGCCAAACCTTTTTAGGGAGCGTTTTAAAGAGCCGCGGAGAGGCTTTTCTTGCCGGGGAGCTTTTGTTGCAGCCAGAGCTCCTGGCCCCGCTCCAAGGTGGACACAGATCCGGAGATTTGCAGCCAAACGGGAGCAGCTCCCCCCGTGCCAGCCTGGCCGCGGCTCCTGTGCCCGGCTGAGGCTCCAGGCGCTGCCTGGCGCATCACTGGGGGCTGGATCCGCCCTCCCCACGCTCCTGGGATGGAGTCAGGGCGGTTTTCTCCTCCAAAAAATCGCTGGAAAAATCAGGGGTTTCCTCCAAAAACACCACGTAAAAATCATGGTTTCCTTTGCAGGGTTATCCTCAAAAAAATCCTGGAAAAATCAGGGTTTTCCTCCAAAAACACCACATAAAATCATAGTTTCCTTTGCAGGGTTATCCTCAAAAAAATCCTGGCAGAATCAGGGTTTTCCTCCAAAAACACCACGTAAAATCATGGTTTCCTTTGAAGGGTTATCCTCAAAAAAATCCTGGAAAAATCAGGGTTTTCCTCCAAAAACACCACGTAAAATCATGGTTTCCTTTGCAGGGTTATCCTCAAAAAAATCCTGGCAGAATCAGGGTTTTCCTCCAAAAATACCACGTAAAATAATGGTTTTCCTCAAAAATAAAAAACAAAACAAAACAAAACAAAAAAAAATCCTGGCAAAATCAGGGTTTTCCTCCAAAAACACCACGTAAAATCATGGTTTCCTTTCCAGGGTTATCCTCAAAAAAATCCTGGCAAAATCAGGGTTTTCCTCCAAAAACACCATGTAAAATCATGGTTTTCCTCAAAAAAAAAAAAAAAAAAAAAAAATCCTGGCAAAATCAGGGTTTTCCTCTGAAAATGCCATGTAAAATCATGGTTTTCCTTGCAGGGTTTTCCTCAAGAAAAATCCTGGAAAAATCAGGGTTTTCCTCCAAAAACACCACACAAAATCATGGTTTTCCTTACAGGGTTTTTCTCAAAAAAATCCTGGCGAAATCAGGGTTTTCCTCTAAAAACAATGCATAAAATCAAGGTTTTTGTTTCCAGGGTTTTCCTCAAAATAATCCTGGAAAAATCAGGTTTTTCTTCCAAAAACCCTAACAAAATTAAGGTTTCCTCCAAAAACTACTGGCAAATCTAGGATTTTCCTCCAAAACCCCTGGCAAAAATCAAGCTTTTCCTCCAAAAACCAATAGCAAAAATCAAGATTTTCCTCAATAAACCCCATTCAAAATAAAGGTTTTCCTCAATAAACCCTGGCAAAACCAATATTTTCCTCAATAAACCCTGGAAAAACCAAGATTTTCCTCCATAAACCCCATCCAAAACCAAGATTTTCCTCCAAAAACCTCTCCAGAGCCACCTGAGCGCTGCTGCCTTTGGGCTTTTGGTGCCCACCTGCACCAAACCCTTCACCCCCGAGGGGCCACCACATCACCACCTGTGTCCCCACAGGTCACCTGCCACCCCTGGCACGGGGGACACCCTGGGCAAAGGGTGCCAGCCTTGGGGACATCCTTGGGGACAGCCCAGCCCCGCTGGCACCAACCCGCGAGGTTCCAGAGCTGCCGCACCCCCTGAGCTCCAGGACAACATTTGGAATGTGCCCCAAAACCCCCAAAACTCCCCCCAAAACAACCACACAGAGGCACTGCCAGCGGCTGGAGGGGGGGGGTGACTTTTCTGCCGAGCCACGAGCGGCCCTACGGATGCGGAGGATGGAAGAAGCCGAACCAAAAATAAAAATAAAATGGAGCTGGTGCTGCTGGGATGCTGCTGGGATGGCCGGGAGGGGTGAGGATGGATGGCAGGAGGGGACAGGGACACACGGGGAGGGGACAAGAAGCAGCCGGTGAGGTGAGGCTGGCAGCCAGCTCCGCCTACCTGCTGGTCCAAATATTCTAGGTTTCTTTGCAACTGAAGGTCTAAAAGTTCATCCTACCAGGAGCCAGCAGGGCAAGAAACGAGCAGCGAAACACATAAAAGAAGAAGCAAAGCGGTTAGGGGCGGAGCCTGTGGAATGGCCCCCGGGCTGGGAATGCTGCTGGGAATGCGCCCTGAGGACCCTGGGCAGCTGATTTCGTATTTCTCTTTTTATTTCTAAGGAGAGCCAGCCTCCGGCTGCGGGCATGGATGGGCGGCATGGGTGGGCTGTGGTGAAGTTCAGGCTTCTCCCTCCTCTGGCGCTCCCGTGCCAGAGGTTTGGGATCTGCGGGGACCTCCCGGTGTCACCCCCCAGCTCCGGGAGGGGACACGAGGCGGGAGAACAAAGCAGCTGTGGCCAGATGTGAGGAAGCAGAGCGGGAGAGGTCTGGGGAGTGCTGGACTCAGCCAGGGACCACCCTGGGGTCCGAGGGTGTCCCACTGCTACAGAGGGGCCTTCCCATGTGGATTCATTTGGGAATGGCCAGGAGGGAGTGGAGACGCCAACGAAAAGCCCAGCTCTGACCCAGCACGCTGCCCCTGGAGTGCTCTGGTTCCTCCTTGGCCAGCGGAGTGAGGAGCCCCCCAAACTGCCCCGCGGTGTCCCCGGGGTGGGGTCTGAGCCCCCCGTCACAGGGTCACCCCCGGGGGACAGCAGGTACCTACCATTTTGTCGTGGATGCTGGGGGACGCCGGGAAGTGGTAGGGGTACACCCCGGCCGGGACGGGCCGCCTGTCACCCAGGTAATCGTACTGTGGAGAGAGGGGACCCCAGCCCCAAATCAGGGACACGGGGCAGGAGAGGGACAGGGGCATCGGCGCTCCCTGCCTGGGAGCACATCTTGGGCTCCCAAAGTTTTCCTCCAAAAACCACTGGCAAATCCGGGATTTTTCCTCCAAAACCCCCTGGCAAAAATCGTTTTTTTCCTCCAAGGTTGTCCTCCAAACACCACTGGCAAAATCATGGTTCCTCTAAACGCCCCGCATCATTTCCTCTAAAAACACCAAATCCCATGGATTCGATCCCATGGATCCCATCCCATGAATCCCATGGATCTCATCCCATCGATTCCATCCCATCCCATGGATCCCATCCCAACCTATACCATGGATCCGGTGCCATCCTATGGATCCCACCCATGGATTCCATGCCATCCTATCCCATGGATCCTATCCCATCCTGTGGATCCCATCCCATCCTATCCCATGGATCCCATCCCATATATCCAATCCCATTGCATCCCACGGATCCCATCCCATGGATCCCATCGCATCCCATGGATCCCATCCCATGGATCCCATCCCATCCCATGGATCCTCTTCCATCCCATGGAGTCCCATCCCATCCTGTAGATCCCATTCCATCCTATCCCATGGATCCCATCCCATGGATCCCAACCCATGGATCCCATCCCATGGATCCCATGGATCCCATCCCATCCCATGGATCCCATTCCATCCCATCCCATCCTGTAGATCCCATCCCATGGATCCCATCCCATGGATCCCACCCCATCCCATGGATCCCATGGATCCCATGGATCCCATCCAACAAACACAACCAGGGAACATTCCAGGGTGGCAGCAGGGATCCCAGAGCCCCCCACGCCCCACCCCACGGGCTCGGTGGCCCTTTGTGGCCGGGCCGCGCACACGAGGGGACACAGCGGGACACGGCCGCGCCCCATCCCCACCTCCCCGCCCCGCAGGCGCCCACCTTGGGCGAGCTGACGGATCTGCGCATCACGAAGGCGGCGGGGTCGGCGTAGATCTCGTCCCCGCGGGGCGGCAGCCGCTCGAAGCGGGCGCTGGGCGAGCGCACGGGCGAGTAAACCCTGGCGCGGCCGTAGGAGCCCTGGCTGGGCGAGCGCGGCACCGAGCGCGAGCGCGGCTGCAGCGACATCCTCCGCAGCGAGCCCGAGGCCGCGTCCACCTCGTCCAGGTAGCCGGGCGGCCCGGCGGGCGCCGGCAGCCACAGCGGGACGTCCTGGCGGCCGAAGGCGGCGTGGAAGGGACCCCCGTTGCGGAAGGAGTGGCGCTTGTCCTCCAGCGCCCAGGGCGGGCTGACGCGCTCGAAGGCGGGCATGGAGCAGATGCTGTCGGGGCGCACGCCCGGCGGGTAGTACTGGTACTCCTCGGGGTACTGCGGCGAGTAGGGCGAGTAGTAATCGGGCACCCGGCGCGACGCGGGGTAAAACCTGGTGGGGCTGGAGAGGGGGAGAGAGGGGTGAGAGCCGGGCTGGAGGTGGGCAGTGCCCGGGGTGGGCAAGGACAGCCCGACAGGAGCTGGCTCGGGTAGCGGGAATGCTGGATGGGCAGTGTTTGTCGTGCCAGGGGTTCCGTGCTCGTGGAATTCCTCCTGACAGGGGCTCTGGGAGCTTCCCCCATGGAATTCCTCCTGCCAGGGGCTCTGTGCGATCCTTCTCCCATGGAATTCCTCCTGACAGGGGCTCTGGGAGCTTCCCCCATGGAATTCCTCCTGCCAGGCCTCTGTGGGATCCTTCCCCCATGGAATTCCTCCTGCCAGGGATCTGGGAGCTTCCCCCATGGAATTCCTCCTGCCAGGGACTCCATGGGAGCTTCCCCTCATGGAATTCCTCCTGCCAGGGACTCCATGGGAGCTTCCCCTCATGGAATTCCTCCCTGGGATCTCATGGTGGCCTCCTCTCCTTGTATCCCTCCTGCAGGGACACTGAGGTGGCTTCTTGTCCCGGTATCCCACCTCCCAGGGACTCCATGGGAGCTTCCCCTCATGGAATTCCTCCCTGGGATTTCGTGGTGGCCTCCCCTCCTGGCATCTCTCATCCCAGGGACTCCACAGGAGCTTCTCCTCATGGAATTCCTCCTCTCTGGGATCTCGTGGTGGTCTCCTCTCCTCGTATCCCTCCTGCAGGGACACTGAGGTGGCTTTCTGTCCTGGCATGCTTCATCCCAGAGATCCTCTGGTGGCTTTCTGTCCTTTATCCCTCCTCCAAAGGACCCTCTGGCGGCTTCCCCATCCTGGCCTCCCTCCTCCCAGGGACCCCTCTCTACCACCCACCCTCCTCGATCCCACCTTTTTGGGACGTCCCACACCCAGCTCCGAGCTGGCACGGGGAGAGAAAGAAAAACGGGATTAAAATGCAGATTTTCAGACCCCTAGGAGGCCACAAAGCAGACGGGAAGAGGCCGAACATTCCCAGAGGAACCACCAAAGGAGCATCCTGGCGCGCCCTCACCTGCGCAGCTCCTCGGGGGCGGCGGTGGCGCGGCGCGAGTTCACCCACTGCTGCAGCTGCGTCATGGAGCTCTTGCGCTGGGCCACCTTCTCGGGGTGGGACCTGGGGGCGACGCCGCGGCGCTGGGCCCCGCTCTCGCCGTCACCCGCCGGGGGGAAGGCGGCGCTGCCCGGCCGGCTGGGCGAGGGGTACGGCCACCCGTTGGGCTGCGCCGGCCGCTCGGCGCTCGCCGGCCCCCGCGGCCCCTCGGGGTAGGGACTGCCCGGCTCCGAGGGCGGCTCCTGCCCGCCGAGGCCGTTGGCTTTGGCCAGAGGCTCCTTCTTGCCGTCCGCCCGCTCCGACGGCTTCCGCTCCATCTTCTCCGAGCCGCGGCCGTCGCCCTCGCCGCGGGTCTTGGCGTCGGGCTCGGCCTTGGGGTGCTCGCGGTGGGCGGCGTTGCAGTGCTGGTGGTGGTGGTGGTGGTGGTGGTGGTGGTGTTTGCTGGGGGGGATGTTCTCTGAGTCCGGCTTCTCGTGCCTGGGGGTGCCGACACACCACAGAGGGGTCGCCAAGGCCTGGCGGTGCCCCTGGGGTGGCCGGCAATGCCACCGTCCCTCCCTGAGCATCGCGGGGTCACTGATCCCTCAGCTCCCTTGAGTGTCACTCACACCCCAAAATGTCCCTGGGCTTGGAGGAAGGACAGCACCGCGTCCCCAGGAGGGCCAGGTTGGGTTGAGGGATGGCCAGGAATGCCCTGACCCTCCCTGAACCTTGTGGGGTCACTGCTCCCTCATCTGGAGTGTCCCTCACACCCCAAAATGTCCCCAGGCGTGGAGCAAGGACATCACTGTGTCCCCAGGGGGGCCGGGCAGTGTGGTGGCACTGACCTCTGGGTCAAGGGGTGGCCAGCGATGCCCTGTCCCTCTCTAAACCTCGTGGGGTCACTGCTTTTTTAATTCCCTTCTCTTACACCCCAAAATGTCCCTGGACATGGAGCAAGGACAGCACCGGGTCCCCAGGAGGGCCGGGCAGTGCGGTGGCACTGACCTCTGGGTCAAGGGGTGGCCAGCGATGCCCTGTCCCTCTCTGAACCTTCTGGGGTCACTGCTTCCCCAGTTCCCTTCTCCAGAGTGTCCCTCACACCCTCAAATGTCCCCAGGCATGGAGGGCACCATGTCCCCAGGAGGGCCAGGCAGTGTGGTGGCACTGACCTCTGGCTCGGGGGGTGGCTGGCAATGCCCTGTCCCTCTCAGAACCTTTTGGGGTCACCATTCCCCCATTTCCCTTCACTTACACCCCAAAATGTCCCTGGACATGGAGCAAGGACAGCACCACGTCCCCAGGAGGGCCGGGCAGTGCGGTGGCACTGACCTCTGGCTCGGGGGGATCTGCACGCGGGCGGCCTCGCCCATGGCCTGGATCCAGGACTCCTGCTCCTCCGTGTTCTCGGCGCTGAAGAAGTAGGTGCGGATGCCGGCGTGCTCGGCCTGGGGAGACAGGGGCTGCCCGTTACCCGCCGGCAGCTCCTGCACCCAGCACACCGTCACCTGTGGGGGCACAGAACGGGGAGGGACACAGACAGGGCATGAGAGCTCTGCTGCCGGCCCGGCACCAGATCCCACTGCCAGCCCGGCACCAGATCCCGCTGCCAGCCCGGCACCAGATCCTGCTGCCGGCCTGGCACCAGATCCCCCTGCCAGCCTGGCACCAGATCCCCCTGCCTGCCCGGCACCAGATCCCACTGCCAGCCCGGCACCAGATCCCGCTGCCAGCCCGGCACCAGATCCTGCTGCTGACCCGGCACCAGATCCTGCTGCCGGCCTGGCACCAGATCCCACTGCCAGCCCGGCACCAGATCGTGCTGCCAGCCCGGCACCAGATCCTGCTGCTGACCCGGCACCAGATCCTGCTGCCGGCCTGGCACCAGATCCCACTGCCAGCCTGGCATCCCATCCCACTGCCAGCCCGGCACCAGATCCTGCTGCTGGCCTGGCACCAGATCCCACTGCCAGCCTGGCACCAGATACTGCTGCCAGCCTGGCACCAGATCCTGCTGCTGGCCTGGCACCAGATCCCACTGCCAGCCTGGCACCAGATCCCACTGCCAGCCTGGCACCAGATACTGCTGCTGGCCTGGCACCAGATCCCACTGCTGGCCTGGCACCAGATCCCACTGCCAGCCTGGCACCAGATCCCACTGCCAGCCTGGCACCAGATACTGCTGCTGGCCTGGCACCAGATCCCACTGCTGGCCTGGCACCAGATCCCACTGCCAGCCTGGCACCAGATCCCACTGCCAGCCTGGCATCCCATCCCACTGCCAGCCTGGCACCAGATCCCACTGCCAGCCTGGCATCCGATCCCGCTGCTCCAGGGGGTGCCAGGAGGGCTCCTTCCCCTCCATGGAAAGCTCGGCAGGCCCCTCACGGCGGGGTTTTATCGCCCTTAGAGCCGCTGGATTTTTTATCCCCCTTGGAGTCACTGCCAGGGATTCTTTAGGGATTTTTCGGGAGCCCTCCTCCCCGAGAGGAGCAGCACCCCCATATTGGGGTGGCAAAGTGCCCCAGCAAGAGCGGCAGCAGCGGAGGAGCAGCGTCCATGCGGGGCGAGGGGGAAGGTGGTTTCTTGGCCCAGGAAATATTTTGGGAGGAAAAGGCTCAGTTTTGATCTGGTTGGTGCCCGTTCTCTGCCCAGAACCTTCTGGAAGAAGCCTTTATTTGAGGGCCTTTCTGAAACCTCCACCTTCCCCCTGTGGAAAGGGGTGGGGGAAAGCGAGGAGGAAGAAAAGGGAGGAAGCAGAGTTCTCCTCCTGAAAGAATTTCAAGGGTTCAGTCTATTAAAAAAGAAAAAAAAATGAACTAAAACAAAAAAAAATGAGGTCTGATTAAACCCCTCCCTTGAGTGTCCATCCTCCCCAGAGCATGCAGCCACCGTGCCCAGCTGGGGTCACCTCTCATGCACTTCTGGGAGCTCTGCAGGCAGAGGAAGAGGAGAAACCAAAGGGATCCACCCCTGGGTTAGCGGGAGCGGGGAGCAGAGCGAGCCCGGGGGTCCCCTCAGCCTCTGCATGCACCAGGAACACGAGAAGGTGGAACTCTACCTAGGTGGTGGTGGCTGGGTGCTGGCGTGGTGGTGGCACCAAGAAAAACCCCTCCTGTCCTGGCATCCTCGCCCGCCGAGGGAGGAGGAGGAGGAGGAAACACAGACACGGGGTCAGTGGGAGTGGGCTGGGAACCTCTCTGCCCTTCCCTGGACAAAGCTGTTCTCCCAAACCCAGGAGCTGCAGAGCTCGGGGTGTGGGCAGCAGCTTTGAGAGGTTTTCCCTCATCGGTGTCAGGCAGCAGGGATTTCACAGAATCATGGAATTACTGAGGCTGGAAAATCCCTGTGGGATCATCAAGTCCCAGCTGTGCCCGACCCCCACCCTGAGCTCTCAGTGCCACCTCCAGGTGCCACCTCCAGGGATGGGCACTCCAAACCCCCCTGGCAGCCCCTTCCAACCCTTCCCATGAGGAAATTCCTGCTGCTGTCCAACCTGAGCCTCCCCAGCACAGCCTGAGGCCGTTCCCTCTCCTCCTGTCCCTGTTCCCTGGGATGAGATCCCAAATCCCCCCGGCTGTCCCCTCCTGTCAGGAGTTGTGCAGAGCCAGAAATTCCCCCTGAGCCTCCTTTGCTCCAGGCTGAGCCCCTGCCCAGCTCCCTCAGGATTCTCCAAAACCTTCCCAGCTCCCTCAGGACTCTCCAAACCCTTCCCTGGACACCCCCAGGTCACAGAAGGTGACACCAGTGTGGGCACAGGGCACACCCCATGCCAACCCTCCTCCCTAAACTCCACTCAGCTGAGCCTAAATTCAGGTTTAAGTGGGGACAGCTGCACAAAACCCTCAAATCCCTCCCTTAGACTGGGAAAAACTCGGGAGTGCCATGTAGGGACCCCAGCCCTGGCTCTGGACACGGGGAGGGGACACTGGGACCGACCAGGGAGTGTCAGAGCACCCCGTGACTGCGAGCAGCTGGGCCGGGGAAGGTGCCCGGCGGTGCCAAAGAGCACCAGGGAAGCTCAGACCCTGCCAGGGACGGATGTGGGGCAGCAGCAGCCCCGTCACCTCTCCCTGCTCCGCTCTCCAGCCCCACAGCAGCCGCGGCTGGGCTCCCCCGTTGCCGGTGACAAACGGGGCTGGCACTGGGGACAGCTCCGAGCCCGGCTCCGGGAGCAGCCGCTGGGGACAGCAGCTGTGGGGAGGGGAAATCGAGGCAGGGAGAGGGGTGGGAGCACCCAGCAGAGCCCTGCAGAGGGGGTGGGGACCTCGGGGACACTGCTGTGTCCCCGTTTGCCCAGCAGAGCAGACCTGAAGCCACGGGGGTCACCGCAGCGTGCTCCATGCCCCGTCACCAAGAAAGCCACAAGAGCAGCGGGGACCCTGCCAGCATCACCAGTGCCACCGCAGTGCCACGCCAGTGCCACGCCAGTGCCACGCCAGTGCCACACCAGTGCCACGCCGTCCCCTGCGAGCCCCGGCAGAGGCACTGACCTTGAACGTGTGCTTCCTGCTGATGTTGTCCGAGGGCTGCACGGCGGCCACGCGGAAGCTGAGCAGGGGGATGCTGCCCAGGATGTTCTCCTCCTTCTCGTCTGGGGGCGAGTGGGGCGGGTGAATCCCGGCGTTAAACCCACGGAGGGACCCCCGGCACAGCCCGCCCCGCCATCCCCCGGCTCCGTCCCACCTGTGGGATCGGCTCCCCGCCTGTTGCTGCTCCCGCAGCTGTGCCAGGCTCACAAACAACCTCCTCAATTATTGATGCGAGCCCGGGAGCTGCCAGGGAGGCGGGGAAAACTCGGCATGAGCCCCTGGGCGCGGCGAGCAGCGGCACAAACAGCGGGAAGAGCCCGGGGCTTTGTGCCGGTGGCCCTGGGGGTGGCCACGGGCCCTGGGGGCCGCCGTACCTTTGTAGTAGAAGAGGCACCGATCCACCAGCACGAACCAGCGCTTGTTCCACTGCTTCACCCCCGAGCTGGCCTGCGGGAGAGGGGCGGTGAGGGCGCTGCGGGCGCTGCCGGGGCTCTGCGGGGCCGGGAGGGGTGGCACGGGGTGGGTACCTGCTTGTAGAGCCACCCGCTCTTGGTGACGGCAGCGTTGGGGTTCCTCTTCATGGAGTTGGAGCGCTTCCCGAAGGCGATGCCCTTGCGCGATGAGCGCGGAGCCTGCGCGGAGCGGGAGGAGATGCTCAGCGCCCGGGGCTGGGCTGCCCGATTCCTCGTCCGAGCTGGTGGCAGCCGTGCCACGCCGTCACCCGGGGCACTCACCCGGCCTCCGGGGCGCTCCGGGGGCACCTCGGCCACCATGGCGTGGTTGGGCGGCTCGCTGGGGACGGTGGCCGGCCGCTTGCCGCCCGCCTTGCTGGACATGTCCGAGCTGGGTCTGTGCCGCGGGAGAGGGGGATCAGCGGCCCCGTGCTCCTGCAGCCCGCTGGGGTCGCCCCCCAAGCGTTCCCAGCCCCCCCAGCCCAAGGGGATTGGGAGCCGACCTACCTGGGCAAGTCGAGCCTTGAGGTGTCCTCGGGGAGCTGTCCCGTCACTGGGTGCAGGAAGGTGTTCCGCCTTTCATTGTGGCTGTGGGGACAGCCATGGGGTGGCTGTTAGGAGTTCCTGTGTCCCCCACAGAGTCCCCGTGGCACCCACAGACTCCCCGTGGCACCCATGGACTCGCCATGGCACCCACGGACTCCCCATGTCCCCCACAGAGTCCCCGTGGCACCCACAGAGTCCCTGTGGCACCCACGGACTCCCCGTGGCACCCACAGAGTCCCTGTGGCACCCACGGACTCCCCGTGGCACCCACAGTGTCCCCGTGGCACCCACGGACTCCCCGTGGCACCCACAGAGTCCCCGTGGCACCCACAGAGTCCCCACGTCCCCCACGGACTCCCCATGGCACCCACAGAGTCCCCGTGGCACCCACGGACTCCCCGTGGCACCCACGGACTCCCTGTGGCACCCACAGAGTCCCCGTGGCACCCACGGACTCCCTGTGGCACCCACAGAGTCCCCGTGGCACCCATGGACTCGCCATGGCACCCACGGACTCCCCATGTCCCCCACAGAGTCCCCGTGGCACCCACGGACTCCCCGTGGCACCCACGGACTCCCCGTGGCACCCACAGAGTCCCCGTGGCACCCACAGAGTCCCCACGTCCCCCACGGACTCCCCATGGCACCCACGGACTCCCCGTGGCACCCACGGACTCCCCGTGGCACCCACAGAGTCCCCGTGGCACCCACGGACTCCCCGTGGCACCCACGGACTCCCCGTGGCACCCACAGAGTCCCCGTGGCACCCACAGAGTCCCCACGTCCCCCACGGACTCCCCGTGGCACCCACGGACTCCCCGTGGCACCACGTTTGCTGCTGTGTTGGTTCCATGCCAACACCAGGCTTGGCACCGGGGCTGGCACCCCCTGCCCCGAGCACGCCCCTAATCCCAGATTTAGGACCCTTCACATCATCACAGAATCATTTGGGTTGGAAAACTCTCCAAGATCACCGAGCCCAGCCGTTAACCCAGCAGCACCAAGGCGTGTCCCCAGGTGCCACATCCACTGCATGGGACACCCCCAGGGGTGGTGAGCAGAGCCCGAGCCCCCCGTGGTTGTCCCCTCCTGTCAGGGATGGCCACAAGGTCCCCCCTGAGCCTCCTTTTCTCCAGGCTGAGCCCCTTCCCCAGCTCCCTCAGCCACTCCAGCCCCTTCCCCAGCTCCGTCCCCTTCCCTGGCCACTCAGAGATTTCATTCAAGTGCCCAAATCAGGGCCGTGGTGGCCGAGCCGCCCTCCCCGCTGCTGTCACATCCCAGCTGTCACCACGGCCACACTCGCAAGTCGCTGCAGCAGCAGCAGCCATGGCCCATCCAGGGCTGTGCCTGCAGCGATGTCCCCAATGTCACCTCCTCCCCTGGCTGCTCTCGGAGCCATTTCCAAAGCACCTCGAGGCTTTGAGTGGGGTCACCTGGGCATGGGGGCTGAGTCCCAAACACCAGTCCAGGACCCCTCAGACCCCAAAACCCACCCCAGAACCCCTCAGACCCCCAACACCAGCCCAGGATTCCCAACACAAGGAGTTCTCCTCCCTGGCACTGGAGTGGCAGCAGCAGTGGCACAGGGCTGTCCCTGTGGGCTCAGTTGGCACCTCGCACCAGGTCCCTGTCCCATCCCATGGAGATGGCACTGCCAGGCCCCCCAGACCCCCTCCCACGCCGCTTCCCGGTGTGCCCAGGGGGAAAGGACGAGGTCCAGGGCTCCATCCCAGGAACTTTGCACCAGATCCCATCCCCTCCTTCCCAAACCCGCCGGGCACCGGGACACGGAGCCACCCCCGTGCCAGCAGCCCCAGCATGCCACTAACTCCTCCTGCCAGTCAGCAAAACGGGGGAAGTTTGAGCACGAAAACGCCGCTGCCAAGATCATCTCATCCCATCTCATCCCAGCTCTGGAGCCATTAACTGCTGACACCCCAAAAAGTGCTGCTGCTGCTGAGCTGCTGCCCCTTGCAGCCCCCACCCCCTGCCAGGTCCTGATCCCTCCAGCAGCATCTGAAAAACCCGGGGATGTGCGTGCACCCCACAACTTTTGGGGTTCGCTCTCCAGACCATCGCCCAGTGCCCGGCTGGTCTGGCCGGAGTCACCCCCAGTGCCGGGGCGGTTCTGCCCCAGGGCTGGAGCTGCTCCCGGAGCGTTTCCCCCGCGGCGGTGCCTTCGGAAGGGTTCAAATCCCGGGAATTGGGGCAGGTCCCATCCCCGCAGCGACGCTGCCATGCTGAGAGAGCAGCACCCCGAAAGCGCCAAGCGTGGGAGGTGGGCGCTGCCAGCACCCACCAACCCCTCTGGACCCCACGCCGGGGGTGCCCCCATCCCTTCCCACCACCCCGAACCCCACGCTGGGTGTCCCCCCCCAATCCCTGCAGGTCTCTGCGAGCAGGACACCCCCATTTTGCAGCCCCCCTCGGCTCCTCCTGGCACCCACCGCGCTGCCCGCCCCCACCCCAACCCGCAGCCCCCGGGAGGAGCCGGAAAGCTCCGGGAAGCAGCGCCCGGGGCTGACCCCGCTCCAGAAGTCGCCGGTGCCCATCGCCTCCCAGCACTGCAATGCAGCAGCCACTGCCCGGATCCGCTGCCCGGGCCGGGGGTCCCGCCCCGCCGGCTCCCCGCGGCTCCCCCCGGATCCCCCCAAACCCCCGCGGGCTCCTACCTCACCCTCCGGTCCGCCCGAAACTTCAGCATGGTCCCGGGGGCCCGCCCGGCTCAGCGCCCGCTCCCGGCTCCCGGCATGGCCCCGGTGCCACCCCGGTGCCACCGCGGGGCCCCCGCGACAGCCCCGCGTGGGCGCGGGGACACGGGCGGTGGGCTCGGGCTGTGCCCGTGCTCTGCCAGCCCCGCGCCCCGCGGCATCGGCGGTGCCGGAGCTCGGGGGGCTCCGGGGGGCTCCGGGGGGCTCCGGTGGCTCCGGTGGCTCCGGTGGCGGCGGGGTTGGGCGGTCCCGGTGTGCGGCAGCCGGCGGGGAAGGCGACAGCGGGGACAAACAGCTCCCGCTCGCCTCGTCCCCGCAGAGGAGAGGCGAAGGGCAGCGCGGCACAGCCGCCTCCCCCAGCCCAGGTGCGGAGCCGGGGAGCTGCTGGTGGCAGGGGAAGGGCGACACGGGCAGATCGGGGGGCTCCGAGGGGCTATGGGGGGCTCGGAGGGGCTCAGGGGGGGTTCATGGACACCCCCAGCCCCGCAGGGCAGCGAAGGGCGGGTGTCACAGCGAGGGAAGCAGCCGCGCTGAGCTGAGCTTTGTCGCTGCCCTGGATTCAGGGACTGCGTCCCTTCCCCCTGCTTGTGTCCCCAAAGCATCCCCGGGTGTCCCCAGAGCACCCCCGGGTGTGTCCCCCTCCTCCCCGAGGCTGTTCCTTCCCCAGGGGACACCGGGAGGAAATCGCGGGGACCTGGGTGGGCACAGGCACCAAACGGCGGGGGAGAGACCCCGCAGAGTATCAGCACCCCCAAAACCACCCCGGGGAGCCCTTGGGAACGGGCAAAATCGGGATTTGGGGTGAACCACGCTGCGCCTGGACTTGGGGAAGAGAATGCAAAACCCTCAGGGCAGGGCGGGCAGAAAATCCTCGGGCGGGAGGGAGGAAGGGATGGGGCTGACATCGCCAGGAAAGCTCCAAAGAAGGAAGCGGAGCACGGGGAGGCCGCCGGGCTCCCTCCCGCACGGCCCTGCTCCCGAAAATCCCGGGAGCCCCGCGGGAAGCTGCTCGGCACCGCATCTTCCTCCCAAAAATCCGGATTGAGCCCCTTTGGGGCGAGCTCAGCGCCAGTGACCAGCCCAGGGGTGTCCCCGCTGCCCCTCGGGTGGCACCAGTGGTCCCAGCCCATCCCAGAATGTGCCAACGGTGTGGCACTGACAAAACTGATCCCAAACTAAACTAAACACAAACTAAACTAAATCCAAACTAAACTAAATCCAAACCAAATCCAAACTGGACTAAAGCCAAACTAGACTAAATCCAAACCAAACCTACTAAATCCAAACCAAATCCAGACTCAAACCAAATGCAAATCGAACCAAATCCCAATCGAACCAAATCCAGACCAAACTAAATCCAAACTGAACCAAATCCAAACAGAACAAAATCCAGAGCAAACCAAATCCAAATTGAACCAAATCCAAACTGAACAAATCCAGACCTGAACCCAAATCTAAAGCAAATCTAAACTGAACCAAACACAAACGAAACTGAAACCAAACCAAATCCAAACTGAACAAATCCAGATCTGAACCAAATCCAGACTAAACCAAACCCAAACCTAAATCAAATCTAAACCTGAACCAAACCCAAATCTAAAGAAAATCTAAACCCGACCCAAACCCAAATCTAAAGAAAATCTAAACCCAAACCAAACCCAAATCTAAAGAAAATCTAAACCCAAACAAATCCCAAATCTAAAGAAAATCTAAACCCAAACCAAATCCAAATCTAAAGCTAATCTAAACCAAACCAAACCCAAACCAAACTGAAACCAAACCAAATCCAAGTGAAACAAATCCAAACCAAGCCAAAGCCGAAGCCAAACCCACCAAATGCACCTTTTTAGGGCACGGGGCACACGGGCTGAGGCACATCCCTGGACAAACTGGCACCACAGCGGCCACGGGCAGCACCAGCCTCATGCCAGGCTCTGAGCAGTGGCAAATGTCCCAGTGCCACCTGTCCCCTGTCCCCAGCGGTGACTCAGCTGCTCCTCCATCGCCACCAGCCAAGGATCCGGGGCAAGGTCCTCCAACGGCTGCGGGCGCTGCCAGCCCGCCTGGGTGACAATGCCAGCAGCCACCCACGAAAGCAGCTGGGGGCTTTGAGAGGGGTCACCTGGGCATGGGGGCTGGGAAAACCCTGGACCCCAAACACAGCCCTGGGCCACCCAGACCCCAAACACCATCCCAGGGCCACCCAGACTCTAAAAACCATCCCAGGGCCACCCAGACTCTAAAAACCATCCCAGGGCCACCCAGGCTCCAAACACCATCCCAGGGCCACCCAGACTCTAAAAACCATCCCGGGGCCACCCAGACCCCAAACACCATCCCAGAGCCACCCAGGCCCTAAAAACCATCCCAGGGCCACCCAGGCCCTAAAAACCATCCCGGGGCCACCCAGACCCCAAACACCATCCCAGAGCCACCCAGACCCCAGAAACCATCCCAGGGCCACCCAGACCCTAAAAACCATCCCTGGGCCACCCAGGTCCCAAACACCATCCCAGGGCCACCCAGGCCCTAAAAACCATCCCAGGGCCACCCAGAGCCTAGAAACCATCCCAGGGCCACCCAGAGCCTAAAAACCATCCCAGGGCCACCTAGACCCCAGACACCATTCCAGGGCCACCCAGGCCCTAAAAACCATCCCTGGGCCACCCAGACCCCAAACACCATCCCAGAGCCATCCAGATCCCAAACACCATCCCGGGGCCACCCAGACTCTAAAAACCATCCCTGGGCCACCCAGGCCCCAAACACCATCCCAGAGCCATCCAGATCCCAAACACCATCCCGGGGCCACCCAGACTCTAAAAACCATCCCGGGGCCACCCAGACCCTAAAAACCATTCCAGGGCCACCCAGGCCCCAAACACCATCCCAGAGCCACCCAGACTCTAAAAACCATCCCTGGGCCACCTAGACCCCAGAAACCATCCCAGGGCCACCCAGACCCCAGAAACCATCCCAGGGCCACCCAGACCCTAAAAACCATCCCAGGGCCACCTAGACCCCAGACACCATTCCAGGGCCACCCAGACCCTAAAAACCATTCCAGGGCCACCCAGGCCCCAAACACCATCCTAGAGCCACCCAGACCCTAAAAACCATCCCAGGGCCACCCAGAGCCTAAAAACCATCCCAGGGCCACCGTCCCTGCAGGACACGATGGCCACAGCCCCCCACCCCGTGGTTCCCATGGGAGCGGTGCAGGGAGGGCAGGCGGAGGCTGAGGCCGAGCCGGGTGCCCTGGGAAGCGGCCGGGCTGCGGTGCCAGCCGTGCCAAGCCGGGCAAAGTCCTCGGCAAGGGCGGCCGGCAGCCCCCGCGGGCCGTGCGCGACATTGGCGGTGGCACTCGGGGACACGCTGGGGTCGGGGGCGCGGGGGGGACAGTGGGAGGAGCTGGTGGGGGGATGGAGGGCTAAATATAATTATTCATAAATAATACAGCCAGGATGAGAACAGTCCTCTCTGCTAGCCGGACAATGCCCCTGCCTACGGATGGGTCCAGGGGTCAAGTGGACGGTTCCATCTTACCCTCCAAAAGATGCACGGTTCACCCTGCACCTAAAACATCAAGTGCCTGTGACCCCATTGGCCCGAGCCTTGTTCCAGCCCACCTTGAAGCCCCCTGAAAAGGGGTCTCCGAGGGGCCACACTCTTGGAACCTCTTCCCCTTGGAACTCCCCCTCTCCTGGAGCATCCTCGTGTCTCTCCCCTCTCGCACCCTCTCAAGCCTCGCCCCGTGCTGGGTCTGGCAGCTCGGGGCAGGACCTTCCTCCATCCCCAATAAACCTGATTCCCCAAGAGCAGCCTGCAGAGACCTCATCTCCATCCATCAACACCGTCCCAGCGCCCACAATCGCTACAGAAGGCCGGGAGTGGGGCAAGGCCGGGGATTTCCAGAGAACAAAGCGGCTGCTGGCGGCCAGCGCGGCGGGGAGGGCGAGTCCCCCGCTGCCGCGCCAGCTGGGGTCGGGGAGAAGCACAAAAAGCAGGAAAAAATGCACCGGGAGTTTGTGTTTTTTATCTCCCTGGAAACCCCGGCTCCATCCCAGGCACGGCCCGCGGGGCTGCGGCCAAAAAGCGCCGCTGCCGCTGCTGCAGGGGTTTGGAGAAGGCAGCAGCGCCCTGACCCCATGGGGGACATCTGGGGAGGGTGACAGCGCGGAGCAGGGCAGAGCGGTGACAGTCTGTGCCCTGGCAGCTCTGGTGTCACTCCGTTGTCCCCTCGTGGGGACACAGCTCCAGTTCCTTGTGCGTGGGATCACCAGGATCCCGGAGCCAGCATTCCCAGCAGGAGCCACCATTCCCCCATGGAGCCACCATTACCCCATGGAACCACCACTCCTACCTGAAGCCACCATTTCCAGCAGGAGCCACCATTCCCAAATGGAGCCACAATTCCCAGCAGGAACCACCACTCCTACCTGGAGCCAGTTCCACCCAGTGCCACCATCCCCACATGAAGCCACCATTCCCAGCAGGAAGGAGCCACCATCCCCACATGGAGCCACCATCCCCAAATGGAGCCACCATTCCCAGCAGGAAGAAGCCAACGTTCCCAGCAGGAAGGAGCCATCATTCCCAAATGGAGCCACCATTCCCAGCAGGAAGGAGTCAACGTTCCCAGCAGGAAGGAGCCACCATCCCCACATGGAGCCACCATTCCCAGCAGGAAGGAGCCAACGTTCCCAGCAGGAAGGAGCCACCATCCCCACATGGAGCCACCATTCCCAGCAGGAAGGAGCCACCATCCCCACATGGAGCCACCATTCCCAGCAGGAAGGAGCCACCATCCCCACATGGAGCCACCATTCCCAGCAGGAAGGAGCCAACGTTCCCAGCAGGAAGGAGCCACCATTCCCCACCTGAAGCCACCATTCCCCACCAGTGCCACCATTCCCACTGGGAACCACCATTCCCATCACAACCTCCGAGCCGCCACCCGGGCTCGCCCCTGGAGGGTTGGAACTCTCCCTAAGCTCTTCGGGAAGCCGCTTCCATGGCCGGCGATTCCTGTCCCGAGCAATCCCCGGCACCAAAGGAGCGCGGCCCCAACCCCTCCCGTCCCCTCGCCGGCCAGGTCAGGTCAGGGGATTACGGCAGCGCCGCTGGGAAAATCCTGCTGGGACAAATCCCCAGCACCTGCCCGAGCCACGCTCACACCCAGGTGCTGAGGGTGCTGCTGCTCCTGCCAGCTCTGCTTGTCACCACCCCCGGGCCACCGGCTGCTCGCGGTGCCACTGGCCGCAGACAATGGCCCACGAGTGCACGGCCGGGCTACGTGTGACACGTCCAGGGTCTGTGTGACACGTCTGGGGTCCGTGTGACACGTCTGGGGTCCGTGTGACACATCCAGGCTCCGTGTGACACGTCCAGGGTCCGTGTAACATGTTTGGGGTCCGTGTGACACATCCAGGCTCGGTGTGACATGTCCAGGCTCCGTGTAACACGTCTGGGGTCTGTGTGACACGTCCAGGCTCCGTGTGACACGTCCAGGGTCCGTGTAACACGTCTGGGGTCCGTGTGACATGTCCAGGCTCCGTGTGACACGTCCAGGGTCCGTGTGACACGTCCAGGGTCCGTGTAACACGTCTGGGCTCCGTGTGACACCTCCAGGGTCCGTGTGACACGTCCGGGGCCCGTGTGACACGTCCGGGCTCGGTGTGACACGTCTGGGGTCCGTGTGACACGTCCAGGGTCCATGTGACACGTCCAGGCTCCGTGTGACACCTCCAGGGTCCGTGTGACACGTCTGGGGTCCGTGTGACACGTCCGGGCTCGGTGTGACACGGCTGCACACACACACAAACACACGCGCACACACTCACCGGTGTCACCGCGCGTCCCCTCCTCCCGCTGCGCCGCTCGCCGAGCCGGTGGCTCTCCCGCAGCCGGCCGGGGCGGATGATTTCCCTTCCGAGCCCGCGGAGCCCGTCCTCGCTATCAATCATTAACAGCCGCCGCAGCTGCCGCCAGCTTAACCCGCTCGGCTCCGGCGGAGCCAGCCCTTGCTCCCGCTGGAAGCGCCTTTAGTGGCACCGTGACACCGCAAAGTCACCGCAGGACAAGCGGCCGGGCAGGACAAAAGGTTTCCAAGGGGCTCCGCACCCCCACGGACCCGCAGCCGCTCCTGCAGCGTCCTGGCTGCGGGTCGCCCCTCGCGTGTCCCCCGTCCCCGGGATGGAGCGCCGCGAGCAGCCCCGCGTGTCCCCGCGTGGCCCAAATCGCCCCATCGCGGCGGGAGCCGCGGAATCGCCGCGGTGCCCACGCTCAGGCGGGTCCCGAGGGGCAGGAGCTGCTCCCGCACCCCAAAACCGCACCCCGGGGCTGCTCCCGCACCCCGAAATCGCAGCTCGGAGCTGATCCCGCACCCCAAAATCGAACCCCGGGGCTGCTCCCGCACCCCAAAACAGCACCCCAAAACAGCACCCCAAAACAGCACCCCAAAACCGCGCCCCGGGGCTGCTCCCGCACCCCAAAACCGCACCCCAAAACAGCACCCCAAAACCGCGCCCCGGGGCTGCTCCCGCACCCCAAAACCGCACCCCAAAACAGCACCCCAAAACCGCGCCCCGGGGCTGCTCCCGCATCCCAAAACCGCACCCCGGCGCTGCTCCCGCACCCCAAAACCGCACCCCGGGACTGCTCCTGCATCCCAAAACCGCACCCCGGGGCTGCTCCTGCATCCCAAAACCGCAGCTCGGGGCTGCTCCCGCACCCCAAAACCGCAGCCCGGGGCTGCTCCTGCATCCCAAAACCGCAGCCCGGGGCTGATCCCCGCACCCCAAAACCGCAGCCCGGGGCTGCTCCTGCACCCCAAAACCGCACCCCGGCGCTGCTCCTGCACCCCAAAACCGCACCCCGGCGCTGCTCCTGCACCCCAAAACCGCACCCCGGGGCTGCTCCCGCACCCCAAAACCGCACCCCAAAACAGCACCCCAAAACCGCAGCCCGGGGCTGCTCCTGCACCCCAACACCGCAGCCCGGGGCTCTCGGAGCTCCCTCTCCCTTTCCCCGCGGCTTTCCCAAGGCCCATCCATGGCTGTAACTTTATCCCGCCGCGTTTCCAGCCCAGCTGCGGCTCTTGGCTCCCTCGGCCGTGCCGGGGCCAGCTCGGGGCCAGCTCGGCTCCCGCTCAGCCGCCACCCGGCGCTGTCACAGTGTCCCTGTCCCCCCGCATCCACGCCGCGGTCCCCACGGGACCATCGGGATCATGGAGAGGGGGCTGGAGGAGGAGGAGGAGGAGCACCAGGCTGTCCCTGTCCCTGCGGAGCGGGAGGACAGATGTCCCTGTCGCCTCCTGCGTTACCCAACCTGCCGAGGGGTTGAATGATTAACCTCGAGCTCCCTGCGCTGTCCCCGCACTGCCCCGCACCCCGGTGGCACCTGGGGACCCCGCGCTTCTGCCGCCAGCTCCCCTCAGCTTGTCCCCACCATCACACAGAGGGTCCCCACAATGTCCCTCACCCCTGTCCCTTTGTCCCACGGCTCTGCAGCACCCACAGCACCGCCGCCACCGCTGAGCTCCCGCTTCCCGGCACGGCCACCCCGGGAATTCCGGCCCTGTCCTGTGGGAACGCAGAGCTTCCCTCTGGCTGCCCTGGGACCCTGGCAGGGGTCAGGAACCCCCCTGGACAGAGCCCCCAGAGACACTGGCTGTGATCTCTGCCCATGGAAAAGAGTTTTCAATCTTACAGGATCAATTACCAGCTCTGAGTGTTTGATATAAGTCATAATTAAGTGTGGCACGGGTGCAAAAGTAAAATTTTAGGATTCTAGATGAGGGGTCCAAAGGGGACAAGCTGGAGGAAATTGGGTGTGCCTTGTCCTTTTTCTCCTTCTTCATGCCCTCCATGTCTCACTGTGGTGTTGGCATTTTTCTGTTGGTTCAGGCTGGGGACACACTGTCCAACGTAGGTGACAGATATTGGCACGTTCTTGTAAATGCAGCCCAGGGAGTTTCTGGTATTTAATGTTTGTCACATCCCACTGAGGGCAGAGCCCCACACGCTGCCCTGCAGGACAGAGCTGGGCAGGGCAGCAGAACATGTGAGAGATCAACAGAATAAACAACCTGGAAACCAGCACAGACCAATGATGGCTTCTGCTTTGGCAGGGGGCTGACAGACAGAGACTTTTACAACGTCAGAATCGCCAATACCTCAGATTCTGACACTGTCCAGCCGCAGCTGCAGCGGCGGGGCTGGAATGATCACAAACAGCCTTGGACACAAACATCTGCACGGCACCACCCCCGGGCTGCGGCCAGGCTGTGGAATGGTTTCAATCACGCTCAAATCCCACCAAATGGCCCCAAAACTGCTCGAGGGGAGCGAGGCAGAGCTGCGTCTGATAAAGCCCCGCAGATGCGGGGCTCGGTTTGGCTCCCCCATGCCCGCGACACGCCGTGGAACTGGCACCGATTTGGGAATTCCCATTCCCCGCACCCAGCTGGGGTATAAAGCCACAAACTCCTTGTGAACACCCCAAACTGGGAGCACTTCGGGGGGATAAAATGAAACATCCTCCTGCTCCAGCAGTGATTCCTGATTCTCCACAAATCCAGGAGCTGTTATTCCCGCTCCAGCCCACCGGGATGGGGCGCAGGGTGAGCCCCAGCCTGGGCTCTGTCAGGTTGTACCACTCCCTGTGGAACCTCTTGATGACTTTTGGATAAATTCGCCCCCACGCTCAAAGAAAACAAAAAGGAAAACAAAACCAGAAACAAAGCCAAACGCGGCACCTCAGGGCCACAAGACAGCGGCAGCTTCCACCACCACGGGATCCCATTTCCCGGCGCTGTTTGCAGGCTCTGGATCAGGGCTTTGGGCAGCGCTGGCTGTGCCCCAGCCCGGGAGCTGCAGCTCTGCCAGTTCCCCTCTGATTCATCCCAAACCCGCGCCCCGACCTCCCGCGCTCAAGCCCCGACACATTCGGCACATTCCCGGCATAGCCGAGCCCCACACCTGCCGGAGCGGGAGGCTGGGCAGGTGCCAGCGGCGCCACCCGGCCTCTGCCAGGAGATTGATGGATGCCAGGCGCCGTCCCAAAGCCGGGACGGCAGGGCAGGAGCGGCCCTGCCCCGGTGACACAGCAAACTTGTCACCGTGGGCAGCTCGTCGCCTCGCCGAGCGCCCCGCTTGTTTTGCTGTGCCGTGCGTCCCCGGCGTCGGGCTGGGTGTGAGTGGGGAAATTCTCCTTTTTTTAGATCTGATCCCGCACCTTGCCGGGCCTGGGAACAGCCTGTCACCGGTGGTGACACAACCGTGCCGCTTGTGCAAGGGCTGTGCACCAAAAACCTCCCGAGGACGGGATCCACGCCGGCTCCGGGCTGGCCGCGGTGGCTCTGCGGCCCCAAACCCATCTGTGGCATCCCAAACCCATCTGTGGCACCCCAAACCTGTCTGGAACACCCCAAAACCATCGGTGGCATCCCACCCCAAACCCGTCTGTGGCACTCCAAACCCATCTGTGGCACATCCCCTGACCCCAAACCCCTCTGTGGCACCCCAAACCCCTCTGTGGCACCCCAAACCCCTCTGTGGCACCCCAAACCCATCTGTGGCACCCCAAACCCATCTGTGGCACATCCCCTGACCCCAAACCTGTCTGTGGCACACCCCATGGCCCGGGGAGCAGGTTGGGATCGTGGCTGGGTGCCAGGAAATGTGTGGAGTGGCCAAAAGCATTCTCAAATGGCCTGGGAAGAGCCACCGTGGAGCTCTTCCCTCGCTGTCCTCGGATGTGACAGGCCTGATTTAGTGTCACCTTCAGCCCACACCCTGGAGTGCTGGGGATGGCCGGGAACAGCTTCCCGGTGAATCACAGCTCCTTCATTCCCACCCTTCATTCCCAGCCATCATTCCCATCTCCTTCATTCCCACCCTTCATTCCCAGCCATCATTCCCATCTCCTTCATTCCCACCCTTCATTCCCACAGCAGGACAGGGAAAATCCACCACAGCCATCCCAAATCCCACAGCAGGACAGGGAAAATTCACCATAGCAATCCCAAATCCCACCACAGCCATCCCAAATCCCACAGCAGGGCAGGGAAATCCTGCCACACCCACACCGTGCTGCCAAACATGGGATGGGGCACCTGACACTGGGATTTTTGGAGCAAGGGGCTTTTCCAGGCTCCAGGAAAACACTGGGAATTGTGACAGGGTCCACAGGGGAGGGTCAATGTCAAAGAGCCTTTCCTAAATCCCCCCTTTAAAGAGAACGAAGCAGGACACACAGCAGGGTCTCTCCCAGGTGATTTGAAGCAGCACTTCCAGAAGATTTTTGTTGGAATCTTCCCAGAATCCCAGCCAGCTCCCTCAGGGCTGCTCCCCCAGGCTTTGGACCCAGCCCATGGCACAGGGAGAGACCCCCTGAGCTGGGCTGGGCAGGATCCCCCCAAACTGGTCAAGATCTCTTTCCAACTGGGTAGAATCCCCCCCCCAGCCGGGCAGGATCCCCCAAGCTGGGCAGGATCTCCTTCCAACTGGGCAGGATCCACCTCCCAGCCGGGCAGGATCCCACCAAACCAGTCAGGATCCACTTCCAAGTGGTCAGGATCCCCCCCAGCCAGGCAGGATCCCCCTGAGTTGGGTAGGATCCCCTCGAACGGGGCAGGATCCACTTCCAACCTGTCAGAATCCACCCCCAGCCGGGCAGGATCCCCCCAAGGCAGGCAGGATCCCCTCAAACCGGGCAGGATCCCCCCAAACTGGTCAAGATCTCCTTCCAATTGGGCAGAATCCACCCCCCAGCCAGGCAGAATCTTCCCAAAACAGACAGGATCCCCCCCAGGCAGGCAGGATCCCACCAAAACAGTCAGGATCCATTTCCAACTGGGCAGAAACCCCCCCAAGGTGGGCAAGATCCCCCCGAACCGGGCAGGATCCCCCCGAACCGGGCAGGATCCCCTCAAACCGGCAGGATCCCCTCAAACCGGGCAGGATCCCCCCGAACCGGGCAGGATCCCCCGGAACCGGGCAGGATTCCCTCAAACCGGGCAGGATCCCCCCGAACTGGGCAAGATCCCCTCAAACCGGGCAGGATCCCCCCGAACCGGGCAGGATCCCCCCGAACCGGGCAGGATCCCCCGGAACCGGGCAGGATCCCCTCGAACCGGGCAGGATCCCCTCAAACCGGGCAGGATCCCCCCGAACCGGGCAGGATCCCCCGGAACCGGGCAGGATCCCCCGGAACCGGGCAGGATCCCCTCGAACCGGGCAGGATCCCCCCGAACTGGGCAGGATCCCCTCAAACCGGGCAGGATCCCCCCAAACCGGGCAGGATTCCCCCAATCCCGGCTGGAAGCCGAGCCCTGTGCAGGCACTGTTTGCCCGGCCCCGCTCCCGTCCCTGCCAACCTTATCCCGCTGCCACACCTTCCCGCAGCTCTGGCACGGAATTAACCCCTGGCACAGCATGGAATTAACCCCTGGCACGGCACAGAATTAACGCCTGGCACGGGACAGAATTAACGCCTGGCACGGCGTGGAATTAATGCCTGGCACGGCGCGGAATTAACTCCTGGCACGGGACAGAATTAACGCCTGGCACGGCGTGGAATTCATGCCTGGCACAGCACGGAATTAACGCCTGGCACGGCGCGGCCTGGCCCGTGCCCGCCGTGCCACGCTGGAGGCGTGCGTGTGCCACTGTCCCCGTGTGACATCCGAGCCCGCGCCCCCTCGCCCCCTCCCCAAAGCCCATCTCCGGCTCCCCCTGCGCAGCTCCAGCCCCTCCATCCCCCGGAGCCTCCCTCCATCCCGTTTTTAACCCCTCCAAAGCCGGGCGGCGAGCACGGAGCACCCGCAGCCGCCTCAGTTTACCTGCAGAGAAGCCCCGGAGCCGCGGGGAAGGGACGGGAAAAGCCTCGGTGGCCTCCGGGAGCCGCCAAACCGGAGCTCGGCAGGAACAGCCCGGCTGGTAAGCGGGGGCTGAAATCTGAACCTGCAGCTTGGCTCCTTCCTATATAAACACCGCGCACACCCCCGGCCGCGCTGCCACTCCCGCTGCTCCCGGCCACGACAGCGACAGCGACAGCGACAGCGACAGCGACAGCCACGCTGCCCGAGCCCCTTGTCGCCAGTCCTGCGCTCCCCAGCGCTGCTCCAGCTCCAGGTGGAGCCTCTCGCTGCTTTGCGGCGGTGCCGGAGCCGCTCCGGGCGGTGCGAGCGGGGTTTGGGCTCCGGGGAGGGGACGGGACCCCGCGGTGGGCACCGCGCTCCGGGCAACGGGGGAATAAACCGCGCGGGAGAAGAGAATAACGCGGGTTTAGCCTGGAAAAAAATGCGGGTGGGAGGGGCTGAGTCAGCCGATGGGGCACCAGTGGCCGTGGAAAATGTCCCCACGGGGGTGACAAGGGCACAGCGTGCCCGGTGCCACCCTGGGGGGACCCTCGGCTGGCTGGGGACACGGTGGGTGACGGGCAGGACGTGGCCACGCCGTGCCAGCCTTGTGCCACCGCGGGACTTCCTTGTGTGGGGAGACTTCCCGTCCTTCCTGCAGCGCGACAAAACCCTCCGGAGGACAAAACCCTGCCCTGTTTTTGCCAATTCTTCAGGCTCGGCCCCAAACTGGGACGGTCGCACAGCATGGGCGAGGCTGGGCTGGCAGCTGCTCCAGCCCGTGGGGCGAGCTGGGCCGGGCAGGGTGTCCTGCTCAGGGATTTTGGGATTATCCCGGGAATTATCCAGGCAAAAGGGAATCCCGGGAGCGCCCTGCCAGCGGCGGGTGAAACCTCTCGGTGCCACATCCGTGGGGACATCCCCACCCGTGACAGCTCCGTGCCGGGGAGCTGCGTTTTGGGAAGGGGCAGCTCCTATTCCCTGCGCTCCCAAGGCTGGAATTTGGGGTGCGGGGAGCCCCACGGAGCTCGGAGCCAGCTCCCCGCCCCGGTTGCACAAGCGGCCCCGGGGCGCAGCAGCAATCGCAGCCTGTTTACGAGCAGCAGCCACCTGCTGCTTCCCCAGAGCCCTGCCCCAGCCCGGCAGGAAGAGCTGCAGCTCCGGGAGCCACCCCCGGGTGGCCGGACAGGGCCACCAGCTGTCCCCAGAGCCCCCAGGGACACGCTCAGGGCGTGGGGACACTCCCCAGTACAGGTGGGTGCAGCGCCCTGAGCCTCAGCGTCCCCCAAAGGCGTTTTGGAAAAGCAAATTTGGATGGAGTGGGATGAGGATTTCCTCCCCAGGGCCACCCCGAGGATTTTGGCTCCTGGGGACAACGCCCAGCATGCCCCAGTATGAAAATCTTCCCTCAGCAGCTCCCAAAATCGCCTTCCAGGATCCCCAAAATCCCCACGCTGAGGATTTCGGCTCATGGGGACAGCGCCCACCGTGCCCCAGGTATGAAAATCCCCCCTCAGCAGCTCCCAAAATCACCTTCCAGCATCCCCAAAATCCCCGGGGATGGAGCAGAGAACCTCCAGCACGGTCTGGGGCTCCTGCCAGCACAGAGAGAGATTTGGGGGAGATGAAGGAGAAACTGGGAGCCTCTTCATGGGTGTTTTGAATGCACAACCATCAAATTGGCCCCAAATATGAATTTTTTACTTCAGTTTCCTTCAAGAGAAGAAGGGACAGAGCCAACCCCATCCAGGCCATTCCCAGCCCCAATTCCAGCCCCATCCACACAAGGAAAGGCGCAGCCTCCCCTCGTCCAGGGGCTGCTCTGTGACCCCAACCCCACACCGAGCTTTTGGGGGATTCCCCCATTCCCAAAAGTGGGGTTCAGCCCCTCCAACACCTCCCTGCCGCCCACCCCGCCCCAGCAGCGGGACGCGGAGCATCCCCCACCCGCCCCGCTGCATCAACCCGAGCCTGAACCCAAGGTCCCGCTTATCTGCAGCCCGAGCTTGTCTGCTGATAAGGCCGGGACGAGATAAGGCCGCGGCAGGCTCGGCGCTATCAGCAGCCCTTCCTCCAGCCCAGCCGCCCAAGGCTGAGGGGTCCAGCACCCCCAAACATCCCCCAAACCGCCCCCATCAACCTCTCGCTCGGACGAGCCCTCAAACTTCCATCCCGAGGTCGTTGTTCCCTGACCGGGCAAAGCGTCGGTTCAGGGGAAAGGGGGGGAAAAATGGAATTAAAACCCAAAAGAACACGCAACCAAAATAACAAATAAATCACCGAGCAGAGCAAATAATGTGTCAGGGTTCCTCTGGCGGCGCCGGGGGAGGGGCACGCCCAGCCCGGCCGCGAAAACTGGAATTGCAAATGATCGCTGCTCAGCCGAGCGGAAAGGAGAGCCCAGGAAAACAAGGAGCGAAGGGCACGCGGAGCTCCCCGGGGGCTGGCACGCACCTGAGCCTTCCTCCCCCTCCTCCTCCTCCTCCTCCTCCTCCTCTCCTCCTCCTCCTCCTCCTCGCTGAGGGCACCGCGGCCTGAGCATCCCCCCAGGGCTCCCCGGAAAAGAGCAGGGAAACCCATCCCGAGGATGGCGGAGAGGCTCCGGGGGTCGCCCCAAAAGCTGCGCAAAGTCCCGGGGGTCACCCCAAAGGTTGTGCCAAGCCCCGAGGTTCACCCCAAAAGCTGTGCCAAGTCCCGGGGGTCGCCCCAAAAGCTGCGCCAAGCCCCGAGGTTCACCCCAAAAGCTGTGCCAAGTCCCGGGGGTCGCCCCAAAAGCTGCGCCAAGTCCCGGGGGTCACCCCAAAAGCTGCGCCAAGCCCCGAGGTTCACCCCAAAAGCTGCGCCAAGTCCCGGGGGTCACCCCAAAAGCTGCGCCAAGCCCCGGGGCTCGCCCCGTTCCCAGTGGGGAGCGTTGGCACCCTCGGTGCCACTCCCGGGATCTCCACCCGGGGAACCGCGGAGCCGGCCCGGGGGTTAAATCGGAGAATTAAAAGGAAAAAAACCCAAAACGCCCCCGTCGAGTGGAGCCCCTCCCTGGCATCCGTGCCAGGCTGCCAGCACCCGGCGCTGGGCGTGCGGCGCCGGGCGGGCGGCATGAAGGGACAGGAGTGGGGACACGCTTGGTGGCATTGCGGGGACACGCGGTGGCTTTTCCTCTGGGGCAGGGCACGGTGGGTCAGGGAAAAGGGGACGGTGCCAGCGGGGTGACCCACGGTGGGGTGGCATCAAAGCGCGGTGACCCTGCCACAGCGGGTTGACACTGCCAGCGGGGTGGCACCACCAGAGGGGTGACACTGCCAGTGGGGTGACACCACCGGAGGGGTGACATCACTGGAGTGGTGGCACCACCAGCAGGGTGACACCGCCGGTGGGGTGACCCACGGTGGGATGGCACTGCCAGCGAGGTGACACTGCCACAGTGGGGTGACACAGCCAAGAGGGGTGACCCTGCCACAATGGGGTGACACTGCCAGCGGGGTGGCACCGAAGCAGGGTGACCCTGCCACAGTGGGGTGACACCTTGGAGGGGTGACATTGCCAGAGGGGTGGCACTACCCTACCAGCAGGTGACCCACGGTGGGGTGGCACCGAAGCGGGGTGACCCTGCCATAGCGGGGTGACACCACCAGTGAGGTGACCCTTCCACAGAGGGTTGACACTGCCAGCGGGGTGGCACCACCAGCAGGGTGACACCGCCGGTGGGGTGACCCACGGTGGGATGGCACTGCCAGTGAGGCGACACTGCCACAGCGGGGTGACCGTGCCAGCAGGGTGACACCACCCAAGGGGTGACCCTGCCGGCGAGGTGACCGTGCCAGCGGGGTGACACCGCCCGAGGGGTGGCACCGGCAGCGGGGACAAGCGGGGGCGAGGCAGGGGAAGTCCCCGGAGGACGCGGGCGGTGCCAGCGCCCGGAGCTGGCACGGGCACTGCGGGGACACGCCACCGCCCGCTGTCCCCAGGGCCACCGCGGAGCCACCCCGCTCTGTCCGGATGTCCCCAAAATCTCTCCGGGAGGTGTCCCAGGAGCCAGCGCAGCCCCCGCGACACCCACCCAGCCCCGGGGGCACGGCCCGCGGCGGGGGAAGCGCTCGGAAGCGCGGGGCCGCCGCAGGATCGCTGCCTCATTAGGAGTAATTACCGCTAATTACGCGATGGCAACACCCCAAAGCCGATGGGGAAAATGGGGCTGCGGGACAGGGGCGCACGTCCCGCCCGTGCCACCCCCCAAAAATCCCTCTCTGCAGCGAGGACACGGCGAGGTCACCGCTCCGCTCCCGCCGGGCTGGCTCCGTGCCTCAGTTTCCCCTCGTTAAGGGGGCGCATTCTGCCCCTGAGGGATCCCACAGCCTCAGCGCACCCCAAAATCACCCGCGGGGGCTCTGCCTCGGTGGGCAGCGCCCCAATCCCGCGGATATCCCATGGGAATGGGGTTTGTGCTGTCGCACTGTCCCCGCTGCCACCGGGGCCGGGGCTTGGTGGCACCGGGGCTGGGGTGACCCTGCCCCGCTCTCGGCCATCCCAAAACCCAGCAGGGCACTGAACCTTGGCCCCAGAAATCACATTCCTGCGGGATCCCGCTGATCTGGGGCACGCCGGGCCACCAAGGACACCGGGCAAGGGGACAGCCCACCAGGAGTGCTCACTCCAAACCCCCCTGGACCACCAAAACCCTGCTGGGGGTCCCTCCAAATCCTCCTGGGATCCCAAAAAACCTCCTAGGGGTCTTTCCAAACCTTCTTGGACCTCCAAAACCCTCACAGGGTCCCTCCAAACCCCCCTGGACCTCCAAAACCCTGCTGGAGGTCCCTCCAAATCCTCCTGGACCTCCAAAATCCTCCTGGGGGTTTCTCCAAATCCCTTGGGACCTCCAAAATCCTCCTGGGGGTCCCTCCAAATCCTTCTGGGATCCGTCCAAATCCTCCTAGACTCCCAAAAACATCCTAGGGGGTCTTTCCAAACCTTCTTGGACCTCCAAAACCCTTCTGAGGATCCCTCCAAGACCTCCAAAACCTTCACAGGGTCCCTCCAAACACTCCTGGACCTCCAAAATCCTTCCGAGGTTCCCTCCAAATTCTCCCGGGCATCCAAAACCCTCCTGGAGGTTCCTCCAAGACCTCTAAAACCCTGCTGGGGGTCCCTCCAAACACTTCTGGACATCCAAAACCCTTTTGAGGGTCCCTCCAAGACCTCCAAAACCGTCATGGGGTCCCTCCAAACCTTCCTAGACTTCCAAAACCCTCCCAGGGGTCCCCCTAAATCCTTCTGGAGCTCCAAAACTCTCCTGGGGTCTCTCCAAAACCCTCCTGGGTTCCCTCCAAACCCTCCTGGAGTCTCTCCAAACCCTTTTGGACCTCCAAAACCCTCCTGGGGTATCTCCAAGCCCTCCTGGGGTCTATCCAAACCCTCCTGGGGTCTCTCCAAGCCCTTTTGGACCTCCAAAACCCTCCTGGGGTATCTCCAAGCCCTCCTGGGGTCTATCCAAACCCTCCTGGGGTCTCTCCAAACCCTCCTGGGGTATCTCCAAGCCCTCCTGGGGTCTATCCAAACCCTCCTGGGGTCTCTCCAAACCCTCCTGGGGTCTCTCCAAGCCCTTTTGGACCTCCAAAACCCTCCTGGGGTATCTCCAAGCCCTCCTGGGGTCTCTCCAAACCCTCCTGGGGTCTCTCCAAGCCCTCCCGGTGCCCAGCTGGGGGGCAGTGCCACTGGGATGGAATTTTCCAGCTGGTCCCCCCAGGCTGGGCCGCCGTGCCAGGGCTCTGCCCCACGGGCACAGCCCCTCCTCGCCCCCAGCCGTGCCCCCGGAGCCCCCGGAGCCCCCCGAGCCCCCCGAGCCCCCCGGAGCCCCCCGGGCGTGCGGCAGCTCCGGGCTCGGGGCTCGGCCCCGCGGGACCGGCCGGGCAGGGCGGGGAGGCGGCCGGGGCGGCCGGACCGGTCCCGGCTGTTCCACCGGAGCCCGAGCCGCGGCACGGCCGCCCCGGGGCTCCGGGACAGCCCCGCGGAGCCACCCGAGCCCCTGGGGGCTGCTCGGGGCTGCTCGGCCCCAGCTCAGCGCCCTGGGCTTCCAAAATCCTCCTGGGGGTCTCTCCAAACAGTCCTGGACCTGCAAAACCCCCCTGGGGGTCACTCCAAATGCTCCTGGGTCTCAAAATCCTTCCTGGGGGTCTCTCCAAATGCTCCTGGGTCTCAAAATCCTTCCTGGGGGTCTCTCCAAATGCTCCTGGGTCTCAAAATCCCTCCGGGGGGTCTTTCCAAACCCTCTTGGACCTCAGAATCCTCCTGGGGGTCCCTGCAAATGCTTCTGGGTGTCAAAATCCCTCCTGGAGGTCCCTCCAAATAGTTCTGGGTCTCAGAATCCTCCTGGGGGTCCCTCCAAACCCTCTTGGACCTCCAAAACCTTCCTGGGGGTCCCTCCAAATACTCCTGGGTCTCAAAATCCTTCCTGTGGGTCTTTCCAATCCTTCTTGGACCTCCAAATCCCTCCTGGGGGTCTCTCCAAATCCCTCCTGGGGTCCCTCCAATCCTTCTTGGACCTCCAAATCCCTCCTGGGGGTCTCTCCAATCCCTCCTGGGGTCCCTCCAGAAGCTCCTGGACCTCCAAATCCCTCCTGGGGGTCTCTCCAATCCTTCTTGGACCTCCAAATCCCTCCTGGGGGTCTCTCCAATCCCTCCTCGGGTCCCTCCAGAAGCTCCTGGACCTCCAAATCCCTCCGAGCGCTGCTCCCGCCCCGGCTGCGCACCGAGGGGGATCTCCCAGCCCATCCTGGAGAAATCCGGCAGCCGCATCCCCGGTTTTTTCCACCGGGATGCGGCAGCCCGGCCCCGGTGTCAGCGAGCTGCCGGAGCCGCTGGCCGCGTTACGTAAGGAGAGCTCGGAGCGGGAGAGCGGCGGCAGTGCGGGAGCTGCGTGCGGGGAGCGGCGGCAGTGCGGGATGCTCTCCGCCAGGACGAGCCCCAGCAAACCCGGTTCCAGCCCCACAGGAAAACGGGGACGTGGCCGGGTGGGGAGGGACGGTCCGTGGGGTGCCCCACTCGGGTCCCGCCTCCCCGGCCCGGGAACAAAGGGAGGCTCGGGAAGGCTCCGGAGGGAGCGGGAGCGGGGCTGGGGGTCCCACAGATCCCGGAGGCCGGGGGGACTCGGCGTGGGGGACACGGACACGGAGTGGGGGACACGGACACGGCGTGGGGGGACAGGGACATGGTGTGGGGGGACAGGGACACGGAGTGGGGGGACACGGACACGGACACGGCGTGGGGGGACACGGACACGGCGTGGGGGGACACGGACACGGAGTGGGGGGACAGGGACACGGCGTGGGGGGACAGGGACACGGCGTGGAGGGACACGGACACGGACACGGAGGGGGGTCATGGATCTGATCCAGGATCACAGACACGGTACGGGGGGATCACGGACACGGCACGGGGACACGGACATGGCGTGGGGGGATCATGGCACGGGGGGATCATGGACACGGCACGGGGTCATGGACACGGCATGGGGATTATGGATAAGGGATGGGAATTATGGAAACAGCGTGGGGAGTGGGGGTCACAGACATGGCACGGGAATTGTGGATACAGGATTGGGAGGATTACGGACACGGCCCGTGGATCACGGACACGGCCCAGGATAACGGACACGGCCCGTGGATCACGGACACGGCACGGGGGGAACACGGACACGGCCCAGGATCACGGACACGGCACGGGATCACGGACACGGCCCGGGGGGATCACGGACACGGCCCGGGGGGATCACGGACACGGCCCAGGATCACGGACACGGCCCGGGGGGATCACGGACACGGCACGGGATCACGGACACGGCACGGGATCACGGACACGGCCCGGGATCACGGACACGCGCGGGGGCATCACGGACAGGCCCTTCCCCAGCGCCCCGGCCCATCCCCGGCCCGGGGGCGCTCGGAGCAGGGCGTCTGTCGCCGGGCTGCCGAGCACACACAAAGGCGTCTCATTATCCCCTAATTAGTGCCTTGCCGGCTCCTGCAATTAACACCCGTGCAGGCGGCTGCTGTTGAGGTAAACAGAGGGTTTGAAGAGCCCTGGAGAGCCGGGGGGTCCTGGCGGGGTGGGGGCCACCCACGAGTCCAGAGGGTGCCACTGATCTCCAGTTGCTCCGGGAGAGCTGCGCAGGGAACAGGGACACCTTCCCCGATCCCAGGCGGCTCCAAACCCCATAAACCCGGCCTTGGACACTTCCAGGGATGGGACAGCCACAGCTTCTCTGGGAAATCCATCCCAGGGCCTCCCTACCCTCACAGGGAGGGATTCCTTCCAAAATCCCATCTCTCCCTGCCCTCTGGCAGTGGGAGCCATTCCCTGTGTCCTGTCCCTCCATTCCTTGTCCCAAATCTCTCTCCAGCTCTCCTGAAGCCCCTCCAAGCCCTGGGAGGGGCTCTGAGCTCTCCCTGGAGCCTCATCTCTCCTCCTCTCCCAGCCTGGCTCCAAGCAGAGACGCTCCAGCCCTCGGAGCAGGTCCGTGACCTCTGGGCTCGCTCCTGCAGCTCCACTTTCCCCCAGAACGAGCCCATGAGTCAGGAGCAGCCGGGTTGGACTCGGGGCTGCGGGTCCTGCCCCGGAGGAGGCCGAGCCACCCGTCCTCCTGCACAGCCAGGTGCTCATTCCCTGGAAACATCAAAGGTCTTAAATGGCCTTTCTCCGGCTGACCCAGAAACGCGGATCAAGAGCCGCCTCATCCCTTAATTGAGAACTTGGTGACTTTGAATCTTTATTAAAGAGCTTTAGTGAATTTGCAGATTAAGGGCACAACCGCTGCCACCATCCAGCCTCATTCCCTGCCACCATCCAGCTTCATTCCCTGTCACCATCCAGCCTCGTTCCCTGTCACCATCCATCTTCATTCCCTGTCACCATCCGGCCTAATTCCCTGCCACCATCCAGCTTCATTCCCTGCCACCATCCAGCTTCATTCCCTGCCACCATCCAGCTTCATTCCCTGCCACCATCCAGCTTCATTCCCTGTCACCATCCAGCTTCATTCCCTGTCACCATCCGGCCTCATTCCCTGTCACCATCCAGCCTCATTCCCTGTCACCATCCAGCCTCATTCCCTGCCACCATCCAGCCTCATTCCCTGTCACCATCCGGCCTCATTCCCTGCCACCATCCAGCTTCATTCCCTGCCACCATCCAGCCTCATTCCCTGTCACCATCCGGCCTCATTCCCTGCCACCATCCAGCTTCATTTCCTGTCACCATCCGGCCTCATTCCCTGTCACCATCCAGCCTCATTCCCTGTCACCATCCGGCCTCAATCCCTGCCACCATCCAGCTTCATTCCCTGTCACCATCCAGCCTCATTCCCTGCATGCCGGGGCCACCTCGCCCCACAGCCGCTGCTCTGGAGCCTTTTCCCTTCTCTGGAACCTTTTCCCCAATCTGGAGCCTTTTCCCTTCTCCAGAGCCTTTTCCCTGCTCCAGAACCTTTTCCCTTCTCCAGAGCTTTTTCCCTTTTCCAGAACCTTTTCTCTACTCTGGAGCTTTTTCCCTGCTCCGGAACATTTTCCCTGCTCTGGAACCTTTTCCCTGCTCCAGCCTGGCTCTGGACTTCCACTGGCTCTGGACAGGCCCTGGAAGGGCTCCCTGTTCTGCTGCCACCGGATAAAACCCAGAATCAAACCAAATCCACGCGGAAAAGCAGCGCTGCCCACACAGAACAACCCAACCCCGGAGGATTTTCCAGCTTGGGATGGTGGAAGGAGCAGGCAGGGCTGGAAGGGGGGTCCACACGTGCCCACTCCCTCCCTCTGCCTGCAGCTTTCCATCCGCCCGTGCCCTGAGTGCTGCCAGGAAAAGCGGGGATGTTTTGGATCGTCACCTCCCCGGACTTCCCCGGGTGGGCGTGGAGCTGCGAAGGCTGCGGAGGAAGGAGGCTGGAGAGGAGGCAGCGCGTTCCTCAAGGCGCTGCTGCTGCGGATTAGCGTGTTTTCCAAGGAAAACAGGAGTGGGGGATGCTACTACCAAATCCTGGGAGAGAGAGAGAGAGAGCGGGAGAGAGAGGGAGAGGAGCAGCGCCGGAGCCGGAGCCGCGCGGCCTCTTCCAGCCGAGCTTTGGGAGAAATCCCCAGCGTGGCTGGGGCACAGATGGAGCAGAAATCACCCCCAGCCCTGCCTGCCTGGCTCAGGAGGCCTCAGGGGGATTAAAAACCCCTCACTGCCCATCTGGGGTGGGTTTTGTGCCTGGCAGTGGCGTGAGGGGTGTGGGCACCGCGACACACACACACACACGGACGCACACGCTCACCCGTGTCACGGTGACACACGGCCAGGGCCACGCTGTTGTCCCTTGTCCCTTCAACACGGCGGGGAGCAGCCACTGGCCAGCGGTGCCCTCGTGGCCTTGGTGGCCTCACCAAGGCAGTGCCAGCCGCATCCTTCGCCCTCTTCCCTGGCACCGTGGCCTCATCCAGGCAGTGCCAACCACATCCCTCACCCTCCTGTCCGGCACACAGTGCCAGCCACGTCCCTCACCCTCCTGCCTGGCACCGTGGCCTCACCCGGGCAGTGCCAACCATGTCCCTCACCCTCCTGCCCGTCCCTCCTCTGCCTCATCCTCGCCAGCCCGGCGGCTGCTCCCGCCTGTTTCTATGGGAACTCGGCAGGAAAACGCGGTTTGCGGCGCCAGCCCGCTGCCAGCCGTCCTCACCCTGTCACTGCCTCTGCCAGGGGCACCTCTGGGCGCCCCTCGCCACTGCTCCTGTCCCTGTGGGGTGACTCTGGTGGCCCAGTGCAGCAGGATGGGTGCCAAGGGGTCCCCATGGTGGGCTGGGGGTCCCCTGCAAACATCGATGTCCATAAAGGCAGGGTTCTGTGCTTCCTGAGGGATTTTTAGCTCAGGAATTGTGATTCCTCAGCCACCCCTCTCTGGGAGTCCTGAGCCTGGCTCTGTGTCCCCACGGGGGTGGCTCGGGGTGGGTGACAGGCCCAGCAGGGAAGGAGCTGGCTTGGGAAGCGTGTCCCAGTGAAGGGACCGGGACAAGAGGGACGGGAGCAGGACAGGAGCTTCAGGAGTTCTCCTTTCCCGTGAGGAAATGCCAGCAGCACCCAGGGGATGGATCTGGAGCACCACACGCTGCCACACACCGAGCCCGGCGCTGCAGGGCCGAGCTTCCCGGGATGCGCTCGGCACGGGGGACACAGAGCCGGATTCGCGGTGGGATTCACGGTGGGATTCACGGTGGGATTCATGGAGGGATCATGGTGGGATTCACGGTGGGATTCACGGAGGGATCATGGTGGGATCATGGTGGGATTCACGGTGGGATTCATGGAGGGATCATGGTGGGATTCATGAAGGGATCACAGTGGAATTAATGGAGGGATCACAGTGGGATTCATGGTGGGATTCACGGTGGGATTCATGGAGGGATTCATGGAGGGATCATGGTGGGATTCATGGAGGGATCACAACAGGATTCATGAAGGGATCATGGCAGGATAGTAGGGATCACAATGGGATTCTCAGAGGGATCACAGTGGGATTCATGGAGGGATTCACAGTGGGATTCATGGAGGGATTCATGGAGGGATCACAACAAGATTCATGGAGGGATCATGGTAAGATCACAGTGGGATTCACGGTGGGATTCAGGGAGGGATCACAGTGGGATTCATGGAGGAATCACAATGGGATTCATGGAAGGATCACAACAAGATTCATGGATGGATCATGGCAGGATAGTAGGGATCATAATGGAATTCATGGAGGGATCACAATGGGATTCATGGAGGGATCCATAACAGGATTCATGGAGGGATCACAATGGGATTCGTGGAGGAATCACAACAGGATTCATGGAGGGATCACAGTGGGATTCATGGAGGGATCACAGTGGAATCCACAACAGGATTCACGGAGGGATCACAGTGTGATTCATGGAGGGATCACAGCAAGATTCATGGGGGGATCACAATGGGATTCACGGAGGGATCACAGTGGGATTCACGGAGGGATCACGGTGGGATCCACAGCAGGATTCTCAGCGGGATCCCGGCGGGCTGCAGGCGCTCCCGCAGACGCGCAGGAGTGGGAGAGAGCAGCGGGGTGCTGCCGATCCCCGGCTGCAGAGCCGCACGCAGCGCCGCAGCCAGCCCGGAGGGATGGAGGGATGGATCCTGCAGCAAACGCCAGCCCTCCATCGCCGGCCCTCCCCGCAGCCCGCGGCGGCCGCCGGCCCCCTCCCCGCCGGCGGGGATTAACGGAGCGGCTCCCGCGGCCATCTGGAGCGGGGCCCGGCCCCTGCCCCGAGGGACCGCGTCACCGGGAATGGCAGGGCCAGGCGCGGCACGGAGCCCCCCGAGGTGGCCGAGCCCCCGCACGGAGGTGCCGGAGCGAGCGGAGCCCTCCGGCCCGCGGGCAGCAGCGGGGTCCCCGGCCAGCCCCGGGGGGAGGCCGGAACGGCCCCTTCCGCCGGGGTTTAATAGACTCGTGGCGTATTAACATCCCCATCATGTGATGAATCAGAGGCTGTTTCCCTCCGAGCTGCGAGCGGCGCAACAAAGCTGCGATTGAGGAGGGCTCGGGGCAGCGGCTGCGCCTCTCCGGCACCGCCAGACACCCCCCGGTGCAGCGGGGACTGCCCTTCCTCCCGGCCCGGCAGCAGGAGGAGACGGAGGAGGAGGAGGAGGAGGAGGAGGAGGAGGAGGAGGAGGAGGAGGTGGAGGATGGCTCTCCGCTCGCAGCAGGCAGCGAAACGAGCCGCGGAGCCAAGGGAAGGTCTCGGCTTTCCTGGGAAGCGCCAGACGACATCTCTCAGCCCCATCCATCACATCCCGTCCCCAGCGCAGCGCGGGGGCCAGCGCGGCACTCGGCGCTGGGGGGTCCGGCCCTTCCGAGCCCCCCCTTCACCGGGATGGGGTTTGGGGGTGCTGAGACAGCGAATAGCGGGGCTCCCCAAAAGCCTGAGCGCTGCTCTGCCCCTGCACGGAGTCGGGGCCAAACCCGGGAGGATCCAAACCCAGCGGGTCCCAGCCCGCAGCGTTTGGGGTTCTGGGGACACAAACCAGCTCGCAGCCCATAAACACACGGCGGGGACAGCTCGGGGGGACCCCACTCGTCACCCAAAGCTCGGCACGAGGGGCAGCGGGTGCAGGGGGAGCCCCTGGGGCAGCCGGGGGGTGCTGGCCCCCACAGCGCGCCCCGCTCTGCCCATGGGGCCGGAGCGCAGCCCCCCTTCCCTAAAAGAGCCCCCCCAGCAGCCCGGGGGGATGCGGGGAGGAGGAGGAGGTGGAAGAGCGGAGGAGGAGGAGGAGGAAGGAGGGAGCCGCGCCGGAGGCACTCACCGTGCGGGGCGGGCAGCGGCCGGTCCCCCCGCGCTGCCTACGGGCGCAGCATCTCCCCGGCCATGCCCAGCCCGAGCCGGAGCGGGATCCGCAGCCGGAGCCGGAGCCGCAGCCGGAGCTGGGCATGCTCGGGGCCACCGAGCGGCACGTGACGCCGGGCTGGCACCGAGCGGGGCGGGCGGGCCGCCCCCCGCCGCCCCCCGCCGCCGCGGGAACCGGGGGAACCGCGCCGAGCCGCGCCGAGCCGCGCCGCGGCACCGCCACCCTGCCGGGGGCTGCAGCGCGCCGAGCGGCTGCGGTCCGCGGCTCCTGCATCGCAGAGCCTGGACCCGCATCCCAAAACCTGGGCACTGCCTGGGTCTGCATCACAGAGCCTGGACCCGCATCCCAAAACCTGGACCTGCATCCCAGAGCCTGGACCCGCATCCCAGAACCTGGGCACTGCCTGGACCCAGATCCCAGAACGTGGACCTGCATCCCAGAGCCTGGACCCGCATCCCAGAGCCTGGATCTGCATCCCAAAACCTGGGCACTGCCTGCACCCGCATCCCAAAACCTGAACCTGCATCCCAGAACCTGGACACTGCCTGGATCTGCATCCCAGAGCCTGGACCCGCATCCCAGAATCTGGGCACTGCCTGGACCTGCATCCCAAAACCTGGACCTGCATCCCAGAACCTCGACCCGCATCCCAAAACCTGGGCACTGCCTGGACCCGCATCCCAGAGCCTGGACCTGAATTCCAGAGCCTGGACCTGCATCCCAAAACCTGGACCCGCATCCCAGAACCTGGGCACTGCCTGGATCTGCATCCCAAAACCTGGGCATAGTCTGGACCCGCATCCCAAAACATGGGCACTGCCTGGGTCTGCATCCCAGAGCCTGGACCCGCATCCCAAAACCTGAACCTGCATCCCAGAGCCTGGGCACTGCCTGGATCTGCATCCCAGAGCCTGGGCACTGCCTGGATCCGCATCCCAGAGCCTGGACCCGCATCCCAAAACCTGAACCTGCATCCCAGAACCTGGGCACTGCCTGGACCCGCATCCCAAAACCAGGACCCGCTTCCCAGAGCCTGGACCTGAATTACAGAGCCTGGACCTGCATCCCAAAACCCAGGCACCAGAGCTTGGGCACTGCCTGAACCCATGCCCCAAAACCTGAGCACAGCCTGGCCCACATTCCAGAGCCTGGAGCTGCATCCCAAAACCTGGGCACAACCTGGATCTGCAGCTCAGAGCCTGGGCACAGCCTGGACCCAGATCCCAGAGCCTGGAGCTGCATCCCTAAAACTGGGCACAGCCTGGACCTGCATCATCCCAGAACCCGGGCACAACCTGGACCTGAATTCCAGAACCCGGGCACAGCCTGGATCCACACCCCAAAACCTGGGGACAGCCTGGACTGGCATCCCAGAGCCAGAGGACAGCCTGGGACACCCCAGAACCTGGGGACAGCAGGGACGTGGTGGGGGTCAGAGGGGACCCCGTTTCCTTTCCCAACACCCCAGATCCTGCAGCCCAGCGCTGGGCAGTGCTCCCCAGGCACCCCAGCACTGGGACGGGGGACAGAGACGTCCCCTGGACTGGACAGGACATCCCTGGGACCGCTCATCCCTCGGGATCCTGCACCAGGCGGGGCAGGGGAGCCCCTTCGGTGCCAGCCAGGTGCGGAACCCTCTGGAATGGCTCTGCACCCCAGGATTGCCACCCCCGCGGAGGGGATGGGCAGCAGGACAGCCCCCAACAGCTCAGCTGGTGGCCAGGGTGGCTCAGGCGGGGCTGGCAGGACCCGGAGCTGGCACGGAGGGCCTGGCCCCGCAGATCGCAGCCCTACAGCCACGGCACCGTGCCCCGGTCCCTGGCACTGCCCTCATTCTGCCTGTCACAGCTGCCAGGCCCTGGTGGCACCCTGCAGCCCACAGGGACCTCGCTGGGCCTGGGGACAGCTAGGGTGCTCTGGGAAGGGAAAACCAGCGGCCACCCTTGATCCTACAACCCCCCCCATTAGCCACGGGGCTCTGGGGCTGGCCACGGGGGTGGCTTTCCCTGGATTCCTGCCTCCTGTGTCCCCACAGCGCGGGGGACACCCTCCCTCCCTGCCAGCCCACAGCAGGACCCCAAAATCGCAGCTGTCCCCTCCCCAAGGCCGTGTCCCCAGCCATTCCCCTGCTCTGCAGGCTGAGGAGATCCACAGGGGCTGCTCCACCTCCTGCCCCCCAGAAAGAGCCCAGGAGAAACTGGGGAGCTCTCGGGGGAGCCCCCCAACCTAACCAGGCAGGCTGAGCACCCCAGCTTGGTGTCTGCTTCTTCCCTGCTCCCTTTCTGGCACACCGGGAGCTGCTGGAGCAGCCCCATCCCAAAGCCATGGGCACAGCGGGGCCTCTCCTCCTGCAGGCACAGCTGGGGCAGGATTGGGATGCAAAATCCCATGGGAGCACCAGGACAGGGCACTGGGTGCTGCCACCCACACTCGGGGCTGGGAGGGGCCTGGAGCTTCCCTTCTCCACAGCTGGGCCCGGTGCCACCTCTGGAGGACAACGGTCACCACTCAGTCCCTGGTCCCCAGGTGGGCTGGCAGGACCCTTCCCCAGCCCTGGTCTGGTGGTCACCACCTTCCAAGCCCATTCCCTGCTCCGCTGTGACATTCCCAGGTGCCCAGGGAAGCTGGTGCCTGCCCCAGAGGAGCATGGCACAGGCACACCACAGCTCCAACCCCACCAGGAGGCTCCTGGAGCAGCCCAAATCCTCCTCCTCTGTGACATTCCCAGGTCCTAGGGCACACACAGAAGATGGTTCCTGAGATTCCCAGCTCCAACCCTACTTGGAGGCTCCTGGAGAAGCCCCAGTCCCACTCCCTGCTCCGCTGTGACATTCCCAGGTGTGCAGGGAAGGTGCTCCCTGCCCCTGGGGTCACAGCTCCAGACTGACCAGGAGGTTCCTGGAGCAGCCCCAATTCCATTTCCTGCTCCACTGTGACATTTCCAGGTGCTGTGGTGCTCAGGGAAGGTGGTCCCTGCTCCAGAGGAGGCACAAGAAAATTCCACAGCTCCAAACCCACCAGGAGGCTCCTGGAGAAGCCCCAGTCCCATTCCCACGTCCCGGGGCAGACACAGAAGGTGCTTCCCGAGATCCCAACTCCAACCTCACCAGGAGGCTCCTGGAGAAGCCCCAGTCCCATTCCCACGTCCCGGGGCAGACACAGAAGGTGGTCCATGACTTGGAGAACACAGCTCCAACCCCACCAGGTGGCTCCCAGGGCAGCCCCAATCCCATTCCCAGGTCCTGGGGCACACACAGAAGGTGCTTCCCGAGATCCCAACTCCAACCCCAGCAGGAGGCTCCTGGAGAAGCCCCAATCCCATTCCCAGATCCCAACTCCAACCCCAGCAGGAGGCTCCTAGAGAAGCCCCAATCCCATTCCCAGATCCCAACTCCAACCCCAGCAGGAGGCTCCCAGGGCAGCCCCAATCCCATTCCCAGATCCCAACTCCAACCCCAGCAGGAGGCTCCTGGAGAAGCCCCAATCCCATTCCCAGATCCCAACTCCAACCCCAGCAGGAGGCTCCTGGAGAAGCTCCAATCCCATTCCCAGATCCCAACTCCAACCCCAGCAGGAGGCTCCTGGAGAAGCCCCAATCCCACTCCCAGATCCCAACTTCAACCCCAGCAGGAGGCTCCCGGAGCAGCCCCAGCCCCAATCCCGCTGCCTCGGGGACACGGCGCCTCCGCTGCCCAGACGAGAGCGGCTATTGCCGGCGCTCTGCTCAGCCCGCCGGGGGATCTTTGCTCTCTTTGCCGGGTGTTTATGGCTGGCTGCGCACACAGGGAAAGCTCCGGGAGCCAGATGGGGACGGGCTCAAAGATCCCGTCTGGAACAGCCTCACCCGGCAGGACCCGGAGCCCCACGCGAGGCGAGGCACAGCCTGCAGCTCCCAGCCCGTCTAGACGCCAAAATCGCCTCGCCACGGCCCCAGTCCCGGCACTGGAGGCAAAGGAAGGAGCGAGAGGGAACGGGGAACAACCCAGCGGGATGAACCGGGAGCAGCGCCTCGGGCTGGAGCCGAGCCGAGCCGCGCTCCGGCTGCCGCAGCCCGCCCAGCACAGCCGGCTCCGCGCCCCAGGGACCCCCCGAGCCACCGGGCTGCTTCCCACAGCATCCAGGAGCTCCAGGAATTCCCCGCTGGGCTCCGGGGGATGCTTCCCTGCGGGATGACGCGGGCAAGGGGGTGGCTGGCTCGCCCACTCCACCCTGGAGCTGCCCGGAGCCTCCGAGGAGAGTTTTGCATGTTTGGCATGTTCGGCGCAGGAGCTGCAGGTGCAGGGCCCGGAGCCGGGGCTGCTCCTTCCCGATCCCTGCGGACGCCGCAGCATCCCGGGATGCAAAAGCTCCTTCCCCCGGCCCCTTCTCACTTACTTGATGAAGTAGAGGCCGCCGTGCGTGCTGCTGTCCACCTCCCAGCCTCGGGGCAGCCCTGCGGGGACAGGCCAGCAGCGGGGTCACCCTCCCGGTCCCCTCCCGCTGCCACTCCCCCACCCCGGGGAAGGGCAGGGGGGTGCGGGCAGGGATTTTGAAGGGGTGATGGCGACACTTGGTGCTGCCGTGCTTGGCTCTCACGAGGCTCAAACCGCATTTTTGGAGAAGTTGGAAGCCCCTCCTCATCAGAGACCACAGGAAGGAGGGGAAAATCCACCGGGAATCTCTCCAGCTGGAAAACCCAGGCTGGGGAGAGACAGCATCACCTCGTACAACCCCCCAGCCCTCCCCAGCTGCAGACAGCTCCTGCCGGCTCAGTTTTGGGGGTTCTCCTTTGCACCCCCGGGGGATTTCACTCCACATCTCCCAGTCCTGGCTCACCTGCGCAGGAGAAGTGCCCGCTCTGGATGGCATAGCCCGTGCCAGGGTGCACCCAGCTGGTGGATTTGGTGTCGTCGCTGTGAGGGACAAGGACAGAGGGGCTGTCAGCACCCCCGGGTGGGGCTCACAAGCCCCTTCCCACCTCTGGGGAAGGCTCCTGGCACCACGGGGGGCACTGCTCCAGAGCGAGTGGATTTTAGGGACGAGAACTGCGACAGCCCAAGAAGGGAGAAACGGGAGGACAGGAGAGGCGGCCGTGCCATGGGGCAGCAGGAGGGACACCTGTGTACCCCAAAGCGAGCCCCCCACAATTTGCAGCCCCCCCAGCCCCAGCGGAGCCCCCTCCCCAGCCCAGGGCGGCTCGGGGCAGGGCCGTACTTGATGAAGAAGATCCTCCCGTCCCCGCAGACGCCGTAGGTCCACCTGCCCGGCAGGTCCAGCCAGTCGATGTCATCCCCCGCCATGGGGGTGGCACGGGGGGCTCGGAGCAGCCCCGCGCTGCCGGCCAGGACAACACCCGGCTCACTCGGGAACAAGGCTCAGCTCAGCCCTTCCACCCCGGCTCTGTTTGCTGCGAATAACCCGGGAGGGAGGGAAAAGAAAAGAGAAGAAAAAAAAAAAAAAAAAAATTCCCGACCAAACCCATGGAGTTTAACCCCTTCGGAGCCGCGGCACACTCCCAGCCCTCCCTCCCCGTGACTCTCCAGGGCCGGCCCGTCACTGCTTCCTCCAGTGCCTACTCGCTGTAATTACCATCAATTAACTCGAGGTGAGTAATTAGGGAGTTGTTACTTCCCTCTCCTGTTCATTTGGAACAATGTGGGATTCATTCTGGCCCGTCTGATCTCGCAGCCAAGCCGTATGTAGGGCACCCTGATGATTATCTGCGGCACTTCTGGGGCTGCCCACCGGGTATTTGCTCTCGCAGCCCTCAATTAAATGTCTTTTAAGGCCAAAGGTGGGGTCTGGGAGGCACCTGGGCCGCTGAATGAAGGAGCCAATTTGTCCTCCTGCCTTTGCAAAGCTGCTCGTGGCACCAGCAGGGAGATGCTGGCTCGGGAGAGGCGGAAAAAAAAGGAAAAAAAAAAAATTTCCTGCTTCCCAAAAACTCCTTGGTTCTCAAAGCAGCGATTTTAGGATTATTAAGGTTGGAAGAGACTTCCAAGATGGAGCTGAACGTTTGACCCAGCACCACCACGGCCACCGAAGCGTTTCGGGGTTTTTCCTGCTCAGTCCCCACATCAGAGCTGGGATTTGGGGAAACCAGTTCCCCGAAAGCTTTTCCCGGAATTCTTTGAACCACTGGATGAGAAAAACACGTCTGGTTGGTGCCTCAGGGAGAGCAGCTGATGGCACCCTGGCGCTGCCACCGTCCTGGGCATTGTTTCACCTGGAACAGCTCAATTCCATGGGCAGTTTCACCTGGAAAAGCTCAATTCCATGGGCAGTTTCACCTGGAAAAGCTCAATTCCATGGGCATTGATTCACCTGGAAAAGCTCAATTCCATGGGCAGTTTCACCTGGAAAAGCTCAATTCCTTGGGCAGTTTCACCTGGAAAAGCTCAATTCCTTGGGCAGTTTCACCTGGAAAAGCTCTGTTCCATGGGCATTGTTTCACCTGGAAAAGCTCAATTCCATGGGCAGTTTCACCTGGAAAAGCTCAATTCCATGGGCATTGATTCACCTGGAAAAGCTCAATTCCTTGGGCAGTTTCACCTGGAAAAGCTCAATTCCATGGGCATTGTTTCACCTGGAAAAGCTCAATTCCCTGAGCATTGTTTCACCTGGAAAAGCTCTGTTCCATGGGCATTGATTCACCTGGAACAGCACAATTCCCTGGGCATTTTTTCACCTGGAAAAGCTCCATTCCAGAGGAATTTGGGAATACCAGTGAGGCTTTTTGTTTCCATGGAATCCCAGACTGGTTAGGGTTGGGAGAGACCTTAAAGCTCATCCAGTGCCATTTTCCATGTCCCAGGTTAATCCAGGCCCCATTCTGGGACAATTCCAGGGATGGACATCCAGTATTGTCCACAGGGATCTGTCCCTTTGGGTGACCTGCTCTGTGTTCCCACCACAAATCCCAAACTCCCACCCTCCCCATCCATCCGTGGCTGTGCCCCAAATTTCTCATTTTTTCCCCCAAAGAAGGAGCAAGATGGGGAAGTGGAGGGATCTGGGATTGAGGGGAATAAATCAGGAGCTCAGGCTGGAGCCGGCTCAGGGCTGTGGTGACTCCTGGGGTGCCCAAATCCCATCCCCTCCCAAGACAGGTGGATTGGCTGCTTTTTCCTGGGATAACAAAAGCCTTGGGAACAGATCCATGGCCTTGGAAAGGGATGCTGGTTTGGGGGATGAGCATCCTTTTTCCTTTCCCTTTCCTTTTCCTTTTCCTTTCCTGGATTTCCCTCTCCTCTCCTGGATTTCCCTTTCCTTTCCTCTCCTTTCCTGGATTTTCCTTTCCTTTCCTGGATTTTCCTTTCCTGGATTTTCCTTCCCTTTCCTGGATTTCTGTTCCCTGGATTTTCCTTTCCTTTCTCGGATTTCCCCCTCCTTTCCCGGATTTCCCTTTCCCGGATTTCCCTCTCCTGGATTTTCCTGGCAGCGCCGATGTCCCCAGGGAGAAGCCACCAGCTGCCACCTCCTCCACACCGCGCCAGGCGCCCAAATCCCGCCGGGACCGGGACGGAGCACAGGGAGGGAGCAGCTGGAGAAGGGACAAGGGACGTGCGGCGCGGTGACAGCGCTGTCACCGCGGCGGGGAGGACACCCGGCCCGCGGTGACCCCGCCGAGGGACACGGAGCCCGGCTGGGGACATTTCCTGCCCCAGCGGTGGCTCAGGCCGCAGGAATGTCACAGAACCGGGCGCTGCTCCGCACACGCGGGCGGCTGCCGCTCCCGCCCTGGCTTTTCCCGTCCCGAAGCTCATCCGGAGCATGGGAGGGGGTGGTGGCACCTTGGGGACAACCTCAGAGATTGTGACACCGTGGGACAACCTCAGAGGGGGCAGTGGCACCTTCGGGACAACCTCAGAGGGGATGACACCTTGGGGACAACCTCAGAGATTGTGACACCTTGTGGACAACCTCAGAGGGGGTGGTGGCACCTTGGGGACAACCTCAGAGGGGATGACACCTTGGGGACAACCTCAGAGATTGTGACACCTTGTGGACAACCTCAGAGGTGGTGGCACTTTGGGGACAACCTCAGAGGGGGTGGTGGCACCTTGGGGACAACCTCAGAGGGGGTGGTGGCACTTTGGGGACAACCTCAGAGGCAGTGGCACACTGGCGACAACCACAGAGTCAGTGGCACCTTGTGGACAACCTCAGAGGGGGTGGTGGCACTTTGGGGACAACCTCAGAGGTGGTGGCACCTTGGGAACAACCTCAGTGGGGGCAGTGGCACCTTGGGGACAACCTCAGAGGCAGTGGCACACTGGTGACAACCACAGAGGTGGTGACACCCTGTGGACAACCTCAGAGGAGGTGGTGGCACTTTGGGGACAACCTCAGAGGGGGCAGTGGCACCTTGGGGATAACCTCAGAGGGGGTGGTGGCACTTTGGGGACAACCTCAGAGGGGGTGGTGGCACCTTGGGGACAACCTCAGAGGTGGTGGCACTTTGGGGACAACCTCAGAGGGGGCAGTGGCACCTTGGGGACAACCTCAGTGGGGGCAGTGGCACCTTGTGGACAACCTCAGAGGGGGTGGTGGCACCTTGGGGACAACCTCAGAGGTGGTGGCACTTTGGGGACAACCTCAGCGGGGGCGGTGGCCTCGGCGCTGGCGGCGCGTCCCGAACGGTTCTGGCACCACCTTCTGGACAAAAGATTCCCGGGAAAAAAAAAAATCGGGAATGCGGCTGAGAACGAGGGATGCGGGGCTGCCACTGTCCCCACGCGATGTCCCCTGCCGGACTGGAATCATGGAATGGTTGGGATGGGATTTAAGGATTTAGGGAAAGAAGGGACAACCTCCAGTGTCCCAGGGTGCTCCAAGCCCTGCCCGACCTGGCCTTGGACACTTCCAGGGATGGAGCAGCCACGGATTCTCTGGGAATTCTGTGCCACTCCAGGCGTGCCCCAGTCCAAGGTCCCAGCTCATTCCAGGCTGGGAACACCACGGCCACAATCCCGAACCGTTTGGTTCCCTCCTGGCATTCCCAGCTGGAGCAGAAGCCGGGAATCAGGCGAGGTGCTGAGGAAAAGCCGGAATTGCTCTTTGCACCCGGTTGTAAATTCCTGGCGGTTTGGGGGATGGTGCCGGGGAATGCTCGGCTGCTCCCTGCACCGCTCCCACTGGGAATGCTGGGCCTGGCCACGCAGGGAGCTGCTGCTGGTCACCCTCTGCTCACCCATCCCACGGCGTCCCCCTGGCAGCTCCAGCCAAGCCCCGATTCCCTGGAATCCACCAGCGAACATCCCTGCAGCTCTTGGGAATGTTTTCCACCTGGATCTGCTTTTCCCTCTTTGCCAGCACCTCGTTCCACCCTAAATCCAACCTGAATTACTCCAGGAACAGCCCGGGAAGGATGGGGAAGAGGAGCTGAATCCAAACGTCCTGCCTGGCACAAAGGATCCCCGATTGCCAGTGTTCCAGAGGAAGGGATGTGCCTGGCATGCCGAGGGCACGGCTGGCACGGATTCACGGCTCCTGGGGAGCCCGTTTTGTTGGAGAGGGAAGGGAGGGAGCAGGGATGGGAAGGGAAAAAGGGGGAAGGAAAAAGGGGAAAGGAGGAGGGAAAAGGGAAAAAAAGGAAAAGGGGGAAAAAAAGGGGGGGGGAAGGGAAGGGAAGGGAAGGGAAGGGAAGGGAAGGGAAGGGAAGGGAAGGGAAGGGAAGGGAAGGGAAGGGAAGGGAAGGGAAGGGAAGGGAAGGGAAGGGAAGGGAAGGGAAGGGAAGGGAAGGGAAGGGAAGGGAAGGGAAGGGAAGGGAAGGGAGAAGAAAAAAGGGGAAAGAAGGGAGGGAAAAGGGGAAAAGAAAAGGGAGGGAGGGAGGGAAGGAAGGAGGGAAGGAAGGAAGGAAGGAAGGAAGGAAGGAAGGAAGGAAGGAAGGAAGGAAGGAAGGAAGGAAGGAGCAGTTCCTCCTCCAGGGGCACATTCCCACATCCTGAGGTTTTGCTGGATTTAACAGGAGGCCCAGATGGGACACTGGGAATTCCTCCCTGGCAGGGGCTGGGATGGAATTCCCAGAGAATCCGTGGCTGCCCCATCCCTGGGATAGGGAAAAGGGGTGGGACTGGGGGAGTTTTGATGTTTCTCCCATCCCAAACCATTCCATGATTTTTTTTTTTGGCAGGAAGCAGCAATGGAAGGTGAGCACAGTTCAGGCTAAAATTCCACATGCATCCCAAAAAAAACCCAGGCCAAGAGAGCAGCATCCATCCAAGGGGAAAGCAGCCGGATTTTTATCCTGAGGGCAGCTCCAATCCTTTATTCTTAACTAAAATTCCTTTATCCCCTCCAAAAAAAACCCAAATAAACCTTGGATTAAACCCCACTCGGAGCCAAGGGGGGGCTGCAATTCCAGTCTCTCCCTGGAATGTGACAAAATTCCACCTTCCTTCCTTGTCCCTCTTCCCAGCTCCAGAAAAAACCTGAATTTTGGGATCAAAGCAGCAGCTCAGGGGCTCCAAACAAATGCCTCAATCCTGTGGAGAAGCTGCAGCTCCGGGGCAGGAATTATTCTCCTCCAAATGCAGCCTGGTGGAATAAGGAATTCCCAGTGGAATTCCCAGCTGGATGTGCTGCCAAGACCTGCACCCCCAACTGTGCCACTTCCAGCAAGGAAAAATCCCAATTTTCATTTTAAAGCAGATTTTAGAGGCAGCGAATTCTTCCGAATTTAAAAATCGGATTTAAAAACTCTCCAAAATTCCCAATATCCAGCTTTTTTTTTCAGGAATACTGCAGGAAATTCCCTGGTTTTTTTTCTTTATTCCAGCAGGTTTTTTTTAATCCTGATAATCATGAAAATCAACCCTGGGGTGTTTTAGGGGATGAACAAAGTGAAAACGAAGAGGGGAAAACATGGATTGTGCTCCAAGGTGGGAATTCTGAGTGAAACTTGTTTTTTAAGGAATAAATCTCCAGGAACTGGGAATTTCTTCCTAAAACACCCCCAAAATTCCAGAGATTCCCAGGGAACAACCACAGGTGGAGCAGAATCCTGGGGGCGTCACCTCCAAAGGGAGGTGGCAGCAGGATTTTAATTAAATCCCAAAAATCCTTCATCTCATTCCTTGGGAATCCCTGGAAAAATCCCGTTTATTCCTCCAGGCAATCCTAATTTTGGGATAATTTTCCCAAAATTTCCCAGCTCCTGCCAGGAATTCCAGTTTTTGGATGGAATTCCCTGCTCCAAAACCCACGGAATGACAACCACAGCTTCTCACTGCTGAGAAATTCAATTGAAAATTGGATTTTTAAGCCGTTTTTTCCCCAAATTTTCCCCAGATTTATCTTGCAAATCTCTTTATTACAACGCACAGATTAGTCCTGAATAGTTTCTTATGTACAGAAATAGAATTTTTAGGTAGAAAAAACCCAACAAAGCGGCCACGAATCAAGGAAAATCCATAGAAAGCCAAATCCAAACTCTTCCCGAAATGATACAAAAATAAAAATCTGCAGATCACAGTTTTGATTTAAATCCCTCCAAGTTTTGCTTCCCAAATATTTTTTTTTTAAAGGAATTTTAGAGGGAAAAAGGGAGTTCTGAGGTGTTCAGGGATGGGTTTGGTGGTAATTCCATTCAATTTGCTGCTGGAATAGCTGGAAAAAAGGAGGTTGGAGAAGTGGGAAAAGCTCATCCATGGGAATTTTGATTTAAAAAAATCTCATTTTTCCAAAGTTTCAACCCTTTGGAAGAAGCTGTTCCTTCTTTAAATCCCATTTGTCCAAGCAGCTGTGGATTCCCAGCGCTCCCAAGGTTCTCCTGAGCACCAAAAAAAATCCGAGTTGTCCATAAAGAACTGAAGCAGCACAATCCCAAAATTCCAGGGATTGGGAGATTCCTGGGAAAAACCAGCTGGGAGATCCATGGAAAAATGGATGTAGTGTGTTTTCCTTGGAATGATCATAAATCCACACGTTTTCCTTCTTGCAATTCCATTTTTTGGGTTTTTTTTTTTTTGGTCGGTTTTCCACCCCTGAATTAAAAAGCAAATCCAATGTGAGTAAAATCCTCAAAAATTCCAAGTGGATTTCTCAGGATTTGAGGGGTTGATGCAAATTTTTAGTTATTTTTGGAGGGAAAAAATCCAATTTTTGGGAGGGCAAACAGGTGGAATTTGAATTAAAACAACTCTAATTTAATGAATCCCCTGAATTTTCTAATTGCACCACAAAAAGGGGATTTTTCAACCCAGAGAAGCCACTTCCTGCAATAAAAATAAAAGATAAATCCAAAAATTCTGGTTTTTTTCAAGTCAGGATAAAGCAGGAATAAAGAATTTTCTTCCAAATTAAAAACTGAAGGAATTAAGGATAAATTTAAAGCACTTAAAGGTTTTTCTTCTACAGAATGGAAATTATTCTGGCCAGCTGAACAAATAATTGATTTATTGACCCAGCTCTGTGCAAACACTGGAATTTTTCCATTTTTGTTCCCTGCTTGGAAAATTCCCACACCAACCTCCAGCTCCAAACCCCTTTTTCCCTCAATGATTTTGATTAAATAATGTAATATTTAAAATTAAGAATATAAATAAAGAGTTTTGTCCTCTCACTGAAATGTTTTTGGTGACCCCAGTGCAGACACAAAGAGTTAATACTGATTTTTGGGAAAGAAAACGGGGAATTGTTGCCTTTATATTTCCTTAAATCCAAGATAATTTCCTTAAATCCAAGAAAATTATCAGGACAAGCAGATTGGATATAAAAATTCACTTCAATCCCTCTCCCAAAGCAGAATTACAGCAAAGATTCATTAAATAATTCAGGAATTTTCCTCCCTAAATTCAAGCATCATCCACAGCCTCATTAAGCTTTAATTATTAATTAGGATGAGGAATTTCCTTGTCCTAAGAACCAAGGAATTTGTTGGGACAAGCAGCCAGAACCTTTCGGAATAATTCTGGAAAAGGGAATTATTTAAATCAATCAAACCAAACCTCAAAAAGCTCCAGAAGCACTCAAACATTGGATTATTCCAGAAAAAAAAAAAAAAAGTGGGAAAAAAATCCCTTAAATTAAGGGATTTTTAAAAATGAGGCTTTTGGAGAAGCTGGAAAAAAAGGAGAAACACCAAAAAACCCAAAACAAAACAAAAAAAACCCACAAAAAAAACCCCCCAACAACACAAAAAACAAACAAACAAACAAACAAAACAAAACAAAAAAAAAACCAAAAAAACCCAAAAACAAATTAAAACCCTCACCCGCACATCCCTCAGGGAATTTTAAATCAAAACTGCAATTCCAGGGAATGAACCCTATAAATATTTCCTTCAAAATAGGTTTTGCTTTGTTTTCTTTTTTTGTTTTTCCAAAGTGCAAAAATCCAACGCAACAGTCCCCACACTTCCCAAGGTACGGCAGGAAAAGGCATTTTTTGGGGAATGGATTGAACCCAAAGTGCTAATTAACAGGAATGCAATTAAAACACCTCATTCAGGGAGCTCCAGGGGGTTTTATCTGGATATCAAAAGGAGAATTTGTTGAATATCAAAGTGGGGGGGAAAAAAATAAGGGACAAAAATAAAATCCCATTTTTTTCTCTCCCCATTTCAGCACATGCAGCTGCCACTGGTGGTTGAGATTTCATTAATTTAAGGGTCAGGCAAATTCCAGGAGTTTGAAGGTGCTAGAAGGGGGTCAGTCCTCTGGGAATGGAATTTTTGGAGCCTGTGGAATACCCTCAGTCTGTGCTCCGGGCTCAGGCAGTAGCCAATGGCCTCCTCGGTCTCCTGGATGCGTTTTTGGAACCTGCATCCATCCCGAGCCATCTCCTCCCACGGCCCCTTCCGGTCCTCCTCGCTGCTGATGTAATACTCAGTCACCTCCTCATGGAATGTCACCTGGAAAAAAGAAAGGTTTCCATCAGGAATTCTCATCAAACCACGCTGTGTCAGAACTCAAAACGTCCCTCAGACATTTTTGGAGGTTCCAGGCCCAGGTCAGAAGCATTTGAGACCCTGGCACAGCTGCAAACAGCTGTGATTTTGGGTTTGAGCCATGGAATGAGTTACCAACCTTGCAGGAAGAACAAGAAGTCACAAAAGTTTAGATATTAGAGTAGAAGTAGTCACAAAGTAAAGGGAAGAATTTTTGAGTGCTGTACAGGGGGTTTTGGTTTTGTACATGGGGGTCAGAGGGTTTAAGATGGATTTGGGATCTGGGCCTGCCCTGTCCTCCCTCTTTCTCCTTCCTCACCTCCATGTTCTTGGTGATGTTGGCACTCACAGATTGGTTTAGAGTAGAAAAGCACCATTTAATATAGGTAATAGGCATTGGGGAAAAACTGTAAACATGTAACACGTAATGTACCATATAAAAGATAGAAAATCACCATTTAATATAGGTAATGGGCATTGGGGAAAACTGTAAACATGTAACACGTAATGTACCATATAAAAGATAGAAAAGCACCATTTAATATAGGTAATAGGCATTGGGGAAAAACTGTAACCATGTAACACGTAATGTACCATATAAAAGATAGAAAATCACCATTTAATATAGGTAATAGTCATTGGGGAAAACTGTAAACATGTAACACGTAATGTACATATAAAAGATAGAAAATCACCATTTAATATAGGTAATAGGCATTGGGGAAAAACTGTAACCACGTAACACGTTAGAAGTGTGGAATGTCACAGGGTGGAAAACTTAAGAGTTTAGGGTTTTAGAACATAGAAATAAATATGAAGGAAGATGGAGGTTTTAGGGCTGAGGCAGGTTGTTCTTCTTCACCTTCTTCTTCCTTCTTCTCCATGGCTTTGGGGGATCAGTTATTGAGTTAAAAGTGAAAATAATCCAGGTGTCATTTCTTAATTGAAATTTAGTCTTAACAGACCTCATAACAAGAGATCGTTGGGCATTTTGTGCCAGGTTAATGAAAGACTGCAGAACTCCCTGCTGTGAGGCTGGAACACTGATAAGAAACAATAAACACCCGAGTCCATGAACCACCACCCGAGTGTGGCAGCAGCTCTCTGGCCACAGAGAGCAGGCACAGACTGCCCCAGGCATTTTCCTGGGGAAAGCTGTGAGGGAAATCAGAGAAAACAACCACAAACAATTCCTATCTCCACTTGTTGCACTGCTGTCGTGCACATGTGGAATGTGTCATGGAGATTTGTGATTTCTTAATTGGACACTGGATGGTGTTTGGGTTGATTGACTAATTAGGTCAAAGCTGGATTGCACTGGCTGGAAGGGTTCCCGAGTTTCTTAATTAGTATAATATAATATGAAATGACAAAATAAAGTAATTGATCAGCTTTCTGCAATCATGAAGTCAATGCTAATTATTACCTGTGACAGGCACATTCTTGTCTCTCTCAGGATTTTTTCATAGAGGAGCACAGAGAGAAGGAAGAGAAAACAATTTCTATTTCTTCTCCTTGTTTTCTTATCTGGAATGTGTTTGGAGAATTGTTTACCTGGGGTGATGCTTGGTTGGATTCTGGTGAGAATTGTTTAAGCCTGGTGGCCAATCCAACCCACCTGGGGCTGGGCTCTCAACAGAGGATTTTGAGTTGGGAGTTAGTTAGATTTGGTAGTTAGTGTAGATTCGGTATTTCATTTAAATAGTATATTAATGTATTTTAGTATAGTTATAATAAAGAAATCATTCAGCCTTCTGAACTGGAGCCAGACATCATTTCTGCCCACTGGCTCACCTGCATTTGCAATAATCTCCCAGCTGTGGTGGCAGTGGGTGACCACTTCTGAGTGAGGCTGAATGCTGCCTGGGTTTTTGATGCCACCTATTGTAAATGCAGGCAAACCCAATGGGAAGAAATGCTGATGTCTGACTCAATTCAGAAGGCTGAATGATTTCTTTATTATAACTACACTAAAATATATTAATACACTATATAAAAGGAGGATACTAAGACTACATACTATTTTTTGACTCTAACTCTCAACTTGTGACCCTCTCTCTCTCGAGTCCAGCCCCAGGTGGATTGGATTGGCCATCAGGCTCAAACAATCCTCACTAGAATCTAATCAAGTACTCACTTTAGGTTTTAATTTCTTTATTACAACTATGCTAAAATATATTAATATACTATGTAAAAGGAAGATACTAAGACTACATACTGTTTTTTCTGACTCTTAACTCTCTCATCACTCATGACCCTCTCTCAAGATCAGCCACAGTGGATTGGATTGGCCATCAGGCTCCAACAATCCTCACCAGAATCTAATCAAGTACTCACTCTAGGTAAAAAATTCTCTAAATATATTTTACATAAGAAAAACGAGGAGCAGATACAGAAATTGTTTTCTCTTTCGTTTCTCTCTGTGCACCTCCATGAAAAATCCTGAGAGGGAGAGAAATGTGCTTGCCACAGCCAGCTCTGAGGTGTCAGAACATCTGCTGAGCCCTGCAGGGCACGGACACACGGACACGTCGGGGTGACCATCTCTGACCCACGGACTTCTTGTCATCTTTCTCAAGCCCCTGACCACAGTTTCTCATGATTATTCCTACCATTAAACAGTAATTATATTTAATTACTAACCAATCATCACATCTAACAATTATATCATTTATCATGTACTGGCTACACAGGTGCAATTCTAGCACCTGTTAAATGATGTATACATAAGTTACATATATTGTATATATAAATTATATATAAATATACATATATATATAAATTATATATAAATGAAATACCTTAGGCCTACATGTACCTAGGGTATTTATTTTTTTTTCAGGGCCTACTAAGCTTAATTTTCCTTTTACTCCTAAATCCCTATGATTTAAAAACCTTTTTACTATCAGTATCACTGTCAGGCACACACAGAATCACAGGATGTGATTCCATGCAGGTGCTTTTATTGGGAGCTCTGGGAATCAGGGCTACAGACCCAAATCTGACTCTGACACGGCTCTCGAGCTGAACGTGTTTTATATTCTATCCTTATATAACTTACATATTCATTATTCAGCTTATATTGTTCTATTCTATACATTGACTTTACCCAAACATGAGTTTCTCGTGATCTTTCTTTGACCACAGTTTCTCATGAATATTCTTACCATTAAACAGCAATTATATTTAATTACTAACCAATCATCACATCTAATAATTATATCATTTATCATGTACCGGCTACACAGGTGCAGTTCTAGCAAGTACAAGGTTTACACTTTCCCGGGGCATAATAAGCTTAATTTTCCTTCTAACCCTAAATCCCCATGATTTTAAACCCTTTTACTATCAGATCTCCTGGCAGACAAACTCGGGCTGACCTCCAGCCTTCCCTGGACACCTCCTGCCCTCCTGGAAAATCCATTTCCATGGGTGATACAATAAAATTTCTGGCTCAGGGAAGAAATGAAGATGTCTGGCTCTGTCTGAGTCCAGGACACCCCTCTGGCTGCCCTGGTTGTCTCAAGACTCCGGCAAGAAGTCAAAAAACATCTGTGGTTTCAAAGCTGCCAACTCCGGATGAGGAATAACAAGTCACAAAGGTTTTAGCAGTGTGATATTTAAACTGACACAGGGTGGAAAAGTAGAATTTTGGGGTTTTTTAGAATGTAAGTCAGGGGTACAAGATGGAGGAATCTGGGCGCGTCCTAGCCTTTTTCTCTTTCTTGTCCTCCCATGACTTGCTGTGATCCCTCCTGGAACCGTGGGATCTCTCCTAGACTGTGGGATCCCTGCTGCTGGAAATGTGGGATCCTTCCAGGACTGTAGGATCCCTGCTGCTGGCACTGTGGGATCCCTCCTGGAACTTTGGGACAGCTGCTGGGATTGTGGGATCCTTTCAGGACTGTGGGATCCCTCCTGGGACTATGGGATCCTTCCTGGAACTGTGGGATTGTGGGATCCTTCCAGGACTGTGGGATCCCTCCTGCTGGCACTGTGGGACAGCTGCTGGGATTGTGGGATCCTTCCAGGACTGTGGGATCCCTCCTGGGACTATGGGATCCTTCCTGGAACTGTGGGATTGTGGGATCCTTCCAGGACTGTGGGATCCCTCCTGGGACTATGGGATCCCTCCTGCTGGCACTGTGGGACAGCTGCTGGGATTGTGGGATCCTTCCAGGACTGTGGGATCCTTTCAGGACCGTGGGATCCCTGCTGGCACTGTGGGATCCTTCCTGGAACTGCGGGATCCCTGCTGCTGGCACTGTGGGACAGCTGTTGGGATTGTGGGATCTTTCCTGTAACTGTGGGATCCCTGAGGATCATGTAATAACCCCTCCCAAGAAAAAAAAAAACAAAAACAGAAGGGTTTTGTTGAGTCAAGAGCCCCGTGAGTCACCATGGGGACAGATAAGGAACAGGAACACTCATCCCAACATGACCGGAACAACCGCCCTGGGGTGGGGCTTATGTAAGGAAATTAAAAATATACACACCAAAACTGTCACAATCCCTCTTGGAATGCCAGGGGGTGGAGCTTATGTAAGGAAATTAAAAATATACACACCAAAACTGTCACAATCCCTCTTGGAATTCCAGGGGGTGCAGTTCATGTAAGAAAATTTAAAATACACACACAAAAACTGTCACAATCCCTCCTGGATTCCAGGGGGTGGAGTTTATGTAATGAAATTAAAAATATATACACACTGTCACTTTTAACTCGTTTTAGCAGCTATTTTAAGTAAATAAAGGAATTTATAGGCTCGAGATCTGCACTTGGCAGTGTTTAGACTAAGATTATGGTATGGGTTTAAATCTGAGTTAAACCCAGTTTATTTTAGGCTCCTGCTGGATTATTTGTGCCTTTGCATTCAGCCATAAAAAGGCACAAACTGGAGTGTCAGCACCTCTAAAATCAGGATCGATTCCTCAAAAACTCTGCTACAGGACAAACATTCCTGGAAGCAGGAAAAAAACATGGAAATGCACAAAAAGTGCTGCTCCATCCCTAGGATTTATTAGCACAAATTAGAGAAGGGTGTCTGTGCTGCAGGGAACTTCCAAGCTTCCCAGAAAACAGGAAAATCTGGAATTCCACAAGGGTTCGAGCCAGGAAAATTTGGAATTCCACAAGGGTTTGGGCCAGGAAAATGTGGAATTCCACAAGGGTTTGGGTCAGGAAAATGTGGAATTCCACCAGGGTTTGGGTCAGGAAAATGTGGAATTCCACCAGGGTTTGGGTCAGGAAAATGTGGAATTCCACCAGGGTTTGGGCCAGGAAAATGTGGAATTCCACCAGGGTTTGGGCCAGGAAAATGTGGAATTTCACCAGGGTTTGGTTCATCCCATTCCATGAGGGACACTTCCCACTATCCCAGAGTGGTTAGGATGAAAAGCTGACCCCAAAAATCAGAGGATCCAGGAATTCCCTGATCCCAAAAATCCGTGGGAGCAGGGCCAGCAGGTGCCACGTGCCCTCCCAGCTGAGCTGAGGCCGAAGTGCAGCCAAGCCAAAGCTTTTATGGCTTCAGGAGCAAAACGCTGCAGGATTCCAGCGGGGAACCGCCCTGAGCTGGCTGGATAACCCCAAAATTTCCCGGGAATGTGCCTGGCCTCTGCTTTAGGAGCTGTTACATCAGCCCGTCCCCACCTTGCAGCCTTTTTACATCAGTCGGAGCCACAATTCCCGAGGCTCTGACGTCATTTGGGATATTGCAGCCAGCTCATCCCTTCTTTCACCACAGCTCCGACAGCACCTGAGCCCAAAATTCCTGCTGGAATCGCAGCCCTGCCACTTGGGAGTGCTCCAAATTAATTATTCATTGAAATTAAGGGAGAAAATAAATGTATCTGCTGTAAAAAATACAAAAGAATTGCAAATATTTGCTGTTCGCACGATTTGTTCCACCACTGGATTGCACAGGGATTTGGCATTCAAGTCATTCCTCATCCAAATGTTTGAGGTATCCACCTGGAACATCTGCAGCACCATAAAATTTAGAATAAATTCCTGTTTATCCGCATCCCAGCACAGGCATTATTATTATTATTATTATTATTATTATTATTATTATTATTATTATTATTAATACTATTTCCCAAATTATTTTAAAAAATCAAGTTAATCTGGGCTCAAAAGTCCAGTTTTTGATTACATCCTTTCTATAAATAACTACCTCATAGATAACTACCCCATACTTATAATTAATATAATTTATAATATTTGTTATGTTGTTATGTTGCTATGTTGTGTTGTTATGTTATGTTGTTATGTTATGTTGTGTTAGATATAACATAATTTAATGTTATACTGTTTAATAACATCTATTGGGATGATTTATATGGGAATCTCAGTTTACTTCCAGAACACTCAACAAGTCCATTTGGGTTAGAAAAAAAAAATCCTGAAAATTTTTCGGTTTCAGGTCCTAAATAACTTCCTTTTAAGTGGTGCTTTTCAGGGAAACTCCTCACAGCTCTGGAGTTAAAAAATTTCCACCCCAGCCCTGGAGTTTCTCTGACGTCGAAACCGTAAGAGGAAATAGAACAGAAATTACAACTCAAAACAGAAAGCGAACTCGGGACTCCATAGAGAAAAAAAATTCTCTGCCCCGGTCGTCAGCGCGTCTCAAAATTTCCCATCACGTGCCAAGGATGAGGCGCAGCATTCCAGGGAAATGATCAGCACATATGGAAGCACGATCTGGAACGCTGACCTCACCCCCACTTGGCGCAGTGTGGGGTTTGTTGTTTTGTTTATTCCGGTTTTTTTTTAACAATCCCAAAGCAGAAAAATATTAATAAAATGTATACCTTTTTCCGCTTGGAACTCGCAGTTTTCTCTCTGCTCTGCCCCAATTCAGTGCTCCCGCAGTTGTGTTTTTCCAGCTGTACCCTACACACGGAGAAATGCTCCGAGGTGACAGAAGTCGCCCGCTCTGCCCCTGGGAAAACCGGCGTGCCTTTTTTCTCCGCTGTCTGAAAGGTCGCCGTGAAATTCAGAGGGTTATAGGGATCGTCCGAGCTACAGAACGAGTTCCAAAGTTTCAAGTTTTCCGCCTCATCCACGCTCTCACAGTCCCACTCGTCCTCCTCGCAACTCGGAGAGCCCTCGGAGGACTCTGCCCACGAGTCTTCCTCCTCCTCCTCCTCCTCCTCCTCCTCCATGTCCGACATTCCCTTTCCCGGCTCGCTGGAAGACGTCTGGATGGTGGCTGTGAAGTTCTGAGGGTCGTAGGGATCCAAGCTGTAGAAGGAATTCCACAGATGAAGCCTCTCCCCGTCCTGGCTGCCGGCGTCTGAGTCCGAGGGCAGCTCTTCGCTGTCAAACCCGTCATCATCATCATCATCCTCATCATCCCAATCTTCCTCATCCTCACTCTCCTCCCCACTGGATACTCCGCCGATGATATAATCGATTAATTTATTCCCACAGGCAGGTCTGGTGGAAATTGTGAAGTTTCGCTCCGCTGAGTCCTCACATTCCTCTGCAGCCAAGCCTTCCTCCGCCGCACGGCGCTGCCCCACGGGGACACCTGCGGGCTGTCTCGCCGCATCCTCGGGGCGCTGCAAACCCTCGCTACCCGCGACCTCCCGGCAGACACCCCCATGCTGCTGCTGCTGCTCCTCCTCCAGGCTGTGGTAGCCGTGGTCGGGCTCGGGCACGGGCAGCTGCCAGCGCTGGAGGAACGCCAGGCGCTTGCTGCGCAGGAACTCCGCCTCAGGCAAGCCCTCGGCTCGCAGGGGCTGCGGCAGGTGGCTCCTGCCCTGCTCCAAGCCCAGCACGTACCAGTCCATGCGAAGGGCGCCCGGGCTGCTCCGCATTAACCGCGCTCCCCACATCCCCGCCGGGTGCTCCGCGCCGCCCTCCAGCCGCTTCTCCGGGGCTTCCTCCGAGGCGTCCTTGGGCGGCGGCGGCGGCGGCGGCTTGGCGGGGCAGAGCGCGGAGCTGAGCGCGGGGCCGGGCAGCAGCCGCTGCAGGAGGGCGGGCAGCGGCGGCAGCAGCTGCGACACGGCCCGCAGCCACGAGAAGGGCGGGCTGGCCTGGGATGAGCCCGCCGCGCCGGGCGCCGCCAGCTTCGGCCAGGCCGCGGCCAGCCCCAGGCGCGCCCATCCCAAACCGGGGCGCTCGCCAGCGCGGTGCTCCATGAGGGCGTTCAGCGCTGCCAGCGGTGCGGAGGGGTGTGTGGAGCGGCGCTCCGTGGCGGGGCGGTGAGGCTGAGGGCTCGGCGGGCGGCGGGCAGCTCCGGCGAGGGTTGCGACTCCATCCTGAGGCAGCTTCAGCACAAAATGGCGGCGCCGCCGCCGCCTCAGCGCTTCCCGCCCCCAGAGGGAGGGGCGGGGCCTCCGTCGCCCCGCCCACTTGGCGTCTCAGCCTCCCATTGGGCGGTGCCGGCGGGGCCACGCCCACCACGTGTGGCCACGCCCCGCGGGGATTGCATCAGCCGGCGCGCGGCGCGCGGCAGCGCCCCCTGGCGGCGCGGGGGGAGCGGGGGGCGCCCACCCGGGCTTGGTCCCGGGACACTTCGGGGACACTTTGGGGACACTCTGGGAACCCCTTGGGGACACTCTGGGGACCCTTTGGGAACCCCTTGGGGACACTCTGGGGACACTTTGTCAGCCCCAGGGACAGCGCAGGGTGAGGAGCGCACTGGGACAGAAGCTGGCGGGTTTTGAGTGTTGAAGGAGGCGTACCCCAGACTCCCAGGGCTCCGCGTTCTAGAGGGTGCGGTGGCCAGATGTGTGCCCAGATGTGCGGGCAGATGTGCCACCCCCTGCCTTTCACCCCTTTTTCAATCCCATTCCCGTGTTCCAAGGTCCCGACACCGGAGGGTCCCAACTCGCCCAGCCTCGAGAAGCCAGCCCGCCCCCCACGCCCCAACTTGCCACCAGAGCCAATATTTAAAACTTTTAATATAAAGGTTAAAGTTAATTATTCTCGATCCTGAGAAACATTTCGTCCGTTTACGGAGCTGTCGCTGTAAACAAAGCACCACAGGCACCAAGCCCGCACCCGGGGGCAGGCAAGAAGGACACAGATGTCCCCAGGACACGGGGACAGCAAGGGTGGCCGGCAGCCACACGGAATGGACAACTCGCCACGCCGCTCTCCTTTGGGAGCGAAACCCCGGGGTGGGAATTGCCCAGTTCCTTGGTGCCCCGGTGCTCACGCTACTCGTTATTAAAAAAAATTTAAAATAAGGATATCCCAAAGGAAGAAATCACCCCCGAACCGCCCCGCGCCCCGCCCTCCCCGCGTTGCTCCCTTGACACAAGGTAAACTTTAAAAAAGAAGCCACCAGGGCAGCGCCCTTTTGGGGACACACCCGGGGGTCCCCGCGGGGGCTCAGAGGGTGCCGTGGCCGCGGGAGCCCAGGGCGAACCAGCCCATCTTCTCCTGGGCCAGGTCCAGGTCGCGGAGGCGAATTCCCACCTCCCCCAGCAGGATATTCTCCCAAAATCCTTCCTCGCTCAGCACGCTCAGCCGCAGCTCCCGCTGCTCCAGGTCCCCCCGGGGGATCCCGTCGTACACCAGCTGTGGGACACAAAGGGGACTATTGTTAATGTAGGTGAACCCAATGGGAAGAAATGATGATGTTTGACTTAATTTAGAAAGCTGAATTATTTCTTTATTATAACTATGTTAAAATAGATTAATATGTTATATAAAAGCAGGATACTAAAACTATATACTACTTTCTCTAACATAATTTGTGACCCTCTCTCAAGAGTTTAGACACAGGTGGATTGGATTGGCCATCAGGCTCAAACAATCCTCACTAGAATCTAATCAAGTACTCACTCTAGGTTTTAATTTCTTTAATATAACTATGCTAAAATATATTAATATACTATATAAAAGAGGGATACTAAGACTACATATTATTTTTTCTGACTCTAACACAGCTGGTGACCCTCTCTCAAGAGTCCAGCCCCCGGTGGGTTGGATTGGCCATCAGGCTCAAACAATCTTCACTAGAATTTAATTAAGCAATCACCCCAGGTAAACAATTCTCCAAACACATTCTACATAGGATAAACAAGGAGCAGAAATAGAAATTGCTTTCTCTTTCATTTCTCTCTGTGCACCTCTATGAAAAATCCTGAGAGGGAGAGAAATGTGCTCGCCACAGGGGACAAACCCTCAGCCACGGCCACCCCGTGGGGACGCCCCAAATCCATCCCGGTGCCTCCTACCATCTCGTTGTAGGTGGGGTTGCAGGTTTTTCGGGCCACTTTGGTTTTTCTCTTGGTGGTTTTTTGGGGGTCGGGCAGCAGGTAGGTTTTGACGTAGGGGTCGGGGTCGTTGCCGTCCTGCAGGGGTGGCTGCGGGGCAGAGTGAGGACGCGCCGTGAGCGCAGGGAGGGGACAGCTCCCCAACCCCGCTGCCGTGGGCGCCGCGGTCCTACCAGCCCTCGGATGTGCATCACCATGATGAAGAGCTTGTTGTTCTTGTAGGAGATGGAGAGCTTCACCTCCCCGCCGACCTTGCCCAGGGATCGAGCCCACGTGGCGTCTGGAGAGGGGCACAGGAGGGATGGGACACCCCTGATGTCACCCCCCAAAATCACCCCCCAAAATCACCCCGGATTCACCCCTTCCCCACCTGCCGGCTTTGGGGTCGGGTTGTTTCCAGCTGCCTTTTCATCCCGGGGCAGGGGGTGGAAGAAGGTGTAGATGAGGTCACACTGCAGGGTCAGGAGGTGACATTAGCGGTGACAGCAGTGACAACATCACGCGCTGATGCTCTACGAGCTGCGCTGTCCCCAAGCCTTCCCCACCTTGCTGGTGGCCCTGGCGCTGTCCCCACCTCCCTGCAGCCCCCACCCCGTGTCCCCACCTCTGCCACCTCGGGGGCGGCGTGGATCAGGTGCCAGATGTAGCCGTTGAGCTCCTCCTTGCGCCGCTCGGCCACCGCCTCGCCCCGCGAGCGCCCGATGACGAACCTGCTGGGGAAGCTGCGGGGACGGACACTCAGGAGGGTCCTGGGGGGGTTTTGGGGAGTCCCTGGAGGTCCTGAGGGATTTCAGGGGTACCTGGGCAGCAGCGAGGAGGGGAAGAGGAGGCGCAGTTTGTTGTGCAGCTCCTGGAACTCCTCGAAGGTGCGCTGCACGAAGGTGACCTCGCCCGGGTTGTCCCTCTGCACCTTCACCACGTAGGTCTGCAGAGAGGTGGGGACGTGAGGTGGGACGGGGAGCTGGGGCGCCCCAAGCCCAGCCTGGGCCCGTCCCCAGCTGTCCCCACTCACGTAGCCCTTGCTGGGGTTGAAGACCCTCTCGTGGCGGCAGAGGAAGACGTCGCGGATCCGGCCGGACGTTTTGAGAGTGTGCGTGCGGGGCGCGAAGGACAGCGTGGGCCGAGCGTCCGAGCCCGTGAACTTCATCTGCGCCAGGTTGTGGATGAAGAAGTTGAGCTTGGTGGCCACGCTGCCCAGGCTGGACTCGATCAACCTGCAAACAAGGCCACCGTGTCATCAGTGCCACCATCCCAGGGACCCTCCAGCCGCTGCTGCGTCACCCACCCGCGTCCCCTACCTGGTGAAGTAGGTGGTGGCGTCGGCATCGGAGTCCTGCGGCCTCAGCGCGTCGTAGACGTACTTGAGGTCCTCCAGGTCGGAGAGCTCGGGGATGCCACAGGAGAGCATCTGGCAGGGATGAGGACAGCGGCGAGGACAGTGGTGAGGACAGGGGACAAAGGGACCCTTGGTGCCACGCTGAGGGGAATTTTGTGGCCCCTCGGCTCTCACCAGCCCCAGCAGGTTGAGGAAGAGGTGGGTGTGCTTGCGGATCAGGTTGTAGGCCTGGCAGCACAGGTCCACGAAGTCGTGGAAGCGGCTGGAGGGCTTGTCCCCGCCGTTGATGACGTACGCCATGTCCGAGGTGAAGACGAACGGCGCCCGGTCCCTGCGTGGGGGACGGGAGGGACAAAGTGAGCAGGGATGGAGGACGGGATGAGGAGGGGGAGAGGTCACCCACTGCCAGGACATGGAGAGGGACAGGTCACTCATAACCAGGATGAAGAGGGCAAGAAGTCACTGCCAACCAGGATAAGGAGAGGGAAAGGTCACCGACTGCCATCACATGGAGAGGGCAAGGTCACTCCCCACCAGGACAAGAATGGGAGGTCACTGTGGCCACCACTGGGATGACAGGGAGAGGTCACCCACCACCAGGACAAGGAGAAGGAGATGTCACCCACTGCCAGGACATGGAGGGGGCGAGGTCACCCACTGCCAGGACAAGGAGAGAAGGAGGTCACCTCCCACCAGGACAAGGAGAAGGGGAGGTCACTGTGGCCACCACTGGGATAACAGGGATCACCCACCACCAGGACATGAAGAAAGAGAGGTCTCCCACCACCAGGACAAGGAGAAGGAGAGGTCACCCACCACCAGGACACGAAGAAAGAGAGGTCTCCCACCACCAGGACAAGGACAGGGAGCTTCCCCCTTGGCAGGGATGAGGGCAGGAGGTCCCAGGGGCCTCTCTCACCTCTTGATGTTGCCGAACATCTGGGCGTGGCCCAGGAACCTGCCGAAATCGATGTGGAACATGTGGCCCGTGGTCTTGAGCATGATGTTGTCGTTGTGCCTGTCGCAGATGCCCAGCACGTAGGTGGCCACGCAGCAGCCGGCGCAGGAGTAGATGAAGTTTTCCACGGCCTGCGAGGAAGGAGGGAAGGACAAGGAGGAGGGATGGATACGATGGGAAGCAAGGGGCTGGTCCCTGGAATGGGGGACACGAGGAGCAGGGATTCTTCCTCACCTTCTCGTACTCGTCCTCCTCGGGGTTGTGTTTCTGCAGCCAGTCCGCCAGCGGCCGGTCCTTGAAGGAGCCGGTCACGCCGTGCTCCACCTGGATTTTCCGCAGGGTCTCGGCGTTGGGGATCATCTCCACCATGCCTGGCAGGTGGGACAGCAGGGTGAGACCCTTCCAACCCCAAGAACCACGACCCCGAGCCCCTTTGTCACCAACCCAACCGCTCCCCGCCCGTCACGGCTGTGTGACAAGGATGGGAGCCCAGGATGTCCTGGGCCATCCCCAGCCCCACCCGGAGCCCAGCGACCCCTGGGGACACCCAAACTCTGTCTGACCTCGCCCGCGGCCGGTGGAGAAGCAGCGGAAGATGACCATGCGCATGTCCAGCCCCTCCTGCACCCAGATCTTGTTCATGATGCGGATCATCTGCAGCGTCAGCATGTCCTGCCGCAGGTCATCGCCACACTGCCGGGCAAGAGCCACCAGAGCCATCAGGGCCAGAGGAGAACCATCAGAGCCAGGGGAGAACCATCAGGGCCAGGGGAGAACCATCAGAGCCAGGGGAGAACCATCAGGGCCAGGGGAGAACCATCAGAGCCAGGGGAGAACCATCAGGGCCAGGGGAGAACCATCAGGGCCAGGGGAGAACCATCAGAACCAGAGGAGAACCATCAGGGCCAGGGGAGAACCATCAGGGTCAGGGGAGAACCATCAGAGCCAGGGGAGAACCATCAGGGCCAGGGGAGAACCATCAGGGCCAGGGGAGAACCATCAGGGTCAGGGGAGAACCATCAGGGCCAGAGGAGAATCATCAGAGCCAAGGGAGAACCATCAGGGCCAGGAGAGAACCATCAGGGCCAGGGGAGAACCAGCAGAGCCAGAGGAGGAGTCACCAGAGCCATCAGAGCCATCAGAGCCAGGGGAGGAGCCACCAGAGCCAGGGGAGAATCATCAGGGCCAGGGGAGGAGCCAACAGGGTCACCAAAGCCACCATCAGAGCCACCAGAGCCACCAGAGCCAGGGGAGAACCATCAGGGTCAGGGGAAGAGCCACCAGAGCCACCAGAGCCAGGGGAGAATCATCAAGGCCAGGGGAGGAGCCATCAGGGCCACCAAAGCCACCATCAGAGCCACCAGAGCCAGGGAGGAACCACCAGAGCCAGAGGAGAACCATCAGAGCCACCAGAGCCATTAGAGCCACCAAAGCCACCATCAGAGGCACCAGAGCCACCAGAGCCAGGGAGGAGCCAGCAGAGCCCTCCGAGCCCAGAGCAGGGGGATTCTCATGGGGCTGTGCCAGGGTTTGGCATTTCCGAAGGCGCCGGGCTCACCTTGAAGATGACGCGGATGTTCTCCCCGAGCGGATCCACGTTCTGGAAGGAGAGCTTCAGCGGGACGGCGTTGGAGTTGAAGTAGGAGCAGTCCTGCCGTGGGAAGGAGGAGGGCCGGGTGGTCAGGGCGAGCGGGGGGCGGGCAGAGGAGCCCCCCGAGCCCCCCGAGCCCCCGGGCCGGCACTCACCCGCGGCACGATGCCCTTGACCAGCAGGCTGGGGCTGAGCGGCAGCCGGCACGAGCCGTGCGCCTTGAAGAACTGCGCCACGTCCTCCAGCCCCTCGCGCAGGATGGCCTGCGGGGCGGGAGCGGGTGGGATCCGCGGGAATGGGATCCACGGGAATGGGGTGGGATCCATGGGAATGCGGTGGGATCCACGGGAATGAGGTGGGATCCGCAGGAATGGGGTGGGATTGATGGGAATGGGGTGGGATCCACGGGAACGGGGTGGGATCCATGGGAATGGGGTGGGATCCACGGGAACGGGGTGGGATCCATGGGAATGGGGTGGGATCCACAGGAACGCGGTGGGATCCACGGGAATGGGGTGGGATTGATGGGAATGGGGTGGGATCAATGAGAATGGGGTGGAATCCACGGGAATGGGGTGGGATCGATGAGAATGGGGTGGGATCCACGGGAACGGGGTGGGATCCACGGGAACGCGGTGGGATCCACAGGAATGGGGTGGGATCCACGCCAATGGGGTGGGATTGATGGGAATAGGGTGGGATCCACAGGAATGGGGTGGGATCCATGGGAATGGGATCCACGGGAATGGGGTAGGATCCACGGGAATGGGTTGGGATCCGCGGGAATGGGGTGGGATCCACGGGAACGGGGTGGGATCCATGGGAATAGGATGGGATCCATGGGAATGGGTTGGGATCCACGGGAATGGGGTAGAATCCACAGGAATGGGGTGGGATCCATGGGAATAGGATAGGATCCATGGGAAAGGGATGGGATAGGATCCACGGGAATGGGGTAGGATGGGCAAGGGACAAGGTGGGAATGGCATGGGATGGGATGGGATGGGATGGGATGGGATGGGATGGGATGGGATGGGATGGGCAAGGAACATGGTGACCATGGGATAGAAATGGGACAGAGAGGGGTGGGCATGGCAAGGGGTTAACATGGGATGGAGCATGCACGGAATATAGCGGGCAAACCCCTGTGTGGACATGGGATAGGGCAGGAACGTGACAGGACGAGGTGGGCACGGGAGAGGAGGGGCGAGTGTGGCACAGGGGGCTGGCACCCCCTGCACCCCTCCCGGCACCCCGGCACCCACCTGGCGGGCGGATGGGGCGGCGTCCCGGACCTGCTGTGCCAGCCTGGCCAGTGTGCTGACCAGCAGGCACTGCCGGTCGAACTCCTCGCGCAGCCCCTTCCCGCAGCAGCACAGCAGCGCTGCCAGCAGGTACTGGTACCGGATGCTGAACTGCGAGTCCTTGAGGCCATCCTTCAGCAGCCTGCTGGGGACACCCGCGGTCAGGCCAGCCTCAGGGTGGCCCTCGGCTTGGGGACATGGAGGGTCAGGCCAGCCTCAGGGTCTCCTCTGGTTTGGGGACATGGAGGGTCAGGCCAGCCTCAGGGTCTTGCCCGGTTTGGGGACATGTGGGGTCAGGGTAGGCTGAGGGTCACCCTTGGCTTGGGGACACCCGGGGTCGGGCCAGCCTCAGGGTGGCCCTCAGCTTGGGGACATGAAGGGTCAGGTTGGCCTCAGGGTCCCCTCTGATTTGGGGGCATGGAGGGTCAAGCTGCCCTCAGGGTCCTTTCTGGTCTGGGGACATCTGGGGTCAGGCCAGGCTCAGGGTCCCCTCTGCCTTGGGGACATGGAGGGTCAGGCCAGGCTCAGGGTCTCGCCTGGTTTGGGGACACACAGGGTCAGGGCAGGCTCAGAGTCCTGCTCAGCTTGGGGACATGTGGGATCAGGCCAGGTTCAGGGTGTCCCCTGTCTTGGGGGACATGCAGGGTCGAGCTGGCCTCAGGGTCGCCTCTGGTCTAGGGACATAGAGGGTCAGGCCAGGCTCAGGGTTTCACCCAGTTTGGGGACACATGGGGTCAGGCAGGCTCGGGAACCCCACCAGATTTGGGACATGCAGGGTCGAGCTGGCCTCAGGGTCCCCTCTGGCTTGAGGACATGCAGGGTCAGGCCAGGTTTGGGACTCCACCAGACTGGGGACATGCAGGGTCAGGCCAGGTTTGGGACTCCACCAGACTGGGGACATGCAGGGTCAGGCCAGGCTCAGAGTCCTGCCCAGCTTGGGACACGTTGGGGTCAGGCCAGCCCCAGGGTGCCCCCGCCGCTCCCAGAGCCCCCCAGAAGAACCCACCAGAAGAAGTAGTGGGTGATCTTCAGGTCACAAATGGCCCTCTTCATGAGGAAGCGCACCAGGGGGCTGTCCAGGTAGCACTCGTACTTGAGGGCCTGCACAGGGGACAACATCACAGGGCTGTGGTGGCACCGGCGGGCACCCCGTGGCACATCCCGGTGCCACCACACACCTGGACCAGCTGGGGCAGGTAATCCAGCAGCTCCGTGTCCGAGATGGAGTCGATCCACTGCACGGCCGTCCTCCTCACCTCCTGGTCAGGGAACCTGCAGCCAGGACACGTTCCGTGGGCTGTGGGAATGCAGAGCTTCCCCCTGGCTGCCCTGGGACCCTGGCAGAGGTCAGGAACCCCCCTGGACAGAGCCCCCAGAGACACTGGCTGTGATCTCTGCCCATGGAAAAGAGTTTCCAATCTTACAGGATCAATTACCAGCTCTGAGGGTTTGATATAAGGAATAATTAAGTGTGGCACGGGTGCAAAAGTGAAATTTTAGGATTCTAGATGAGGGGTCCAAAGGGGACAAGATGGAGGAAATTGGGTGTGCCTTGTCCTTTTTCTCCTTCTTCATGCCCTCCAAGTCTCACTGTGGTGTTGGCATTTTTCTGTTGGTTCAGGCTGGGGACACACTGTCCAACGTAGGTGACAGATATTGGCACGTTCTTGTAAATCCAGCCCAGGGAGTTTCTGGTATTGAATGTTTGTCACATCCCACTGAGGGCAGAGCCCCACACGCTGCCCTGCAGGACAGAGCTGGGCAGGGCAGCAGAACATGTGAGAGATAAACAGAATAAACAACCTGGAAACCAGCACAGACCAATGATGGCTTCTGCTTTGGCAGGGGGCTGACAGACAGAGACTTTTACAATCTCAGAATCATCAATACCACGGATTCCGACAGTGGGGTGACAACGCCACAGGGCACAGGGGTGTCCCCGCTGCCCGCGGGTGGCTTACGTGGCGTGCAGCAGCCCCAGGGCGTCCTGGTGGCTCATGGAGCTCCACTGGCTGAGCAGGGCGTAGATGTCGGGCAGGCAGCCCCAGTCCCAGCTGGGGGCACTGGCCAGCAGCATGGGCAGGGCGCCGGGGGACGCGTGGCAGTGGCAGCGCTTCTCCCACAGCCGCTGCCGGTCCGCGTCCGTCAGCCTGCGGGGACAGCGCGGGGACAGCGTCAGCGAGGGCAGGGCAGGGCTGGGAGGGCCAGGAGGTGGCATCCCTGTGACCCCAAAACGTGTGGGATGTTGGGGAGGTGGCATCTCTGTGACCCCAAAATGTGTGGGAAGTTGGGGAGGTGGCATCTCTGTGACCCCAGAACATGTGGGAGGTTGAGGAGGTGGCATCTCTGTGACCCCAAAATATGTGGGAGGTTGGGCAGGTGACATCCCTGTGACCCCACTGTGCATGGATAGAATGGGGCTGGCAGTACTGGGAGGTGACATTCCTGTGACCCCAAAATATGTGGGAGGTTGAGGAGGTGGCATCCCTGTGACCCCAGAACACATGGGAGTCAGAGAGGTGACATCCCTGTGACCCCAGAACACATGGGAGGTTGGTTGGAGTGGTGACATCCCTGTGACCCAAAAACATGAGGGAGCTCAGGCAGGTGTCACCCCTGTGACCTCAAAACATGTGGGAGCTCAGGGAGGTGGAATCTCTGTGATCCCAAAACACGTGGGAGGTTGGAGAGGTGACATCCCTGTGCCCCACTGTGCATGGAGAGAATGGGGCTGGCAGAATTGAGAGGTGGCATCCCTGTGACCCCAAAACATGTGGATGGGATGGGGCTGGAAGGTCAGGGAGGTGGCACCCCTGTGACCCCAAAATATGTGGGAGGGTGAGGAGGTGACATCCTTGTGACCCCAAAACACGTGGGAGGTTTGAGAGGTGACATCCCTGTACCCCACTGTGCATGGAGAGAACGGGGCTGGCAGTACTGGGAGGTGGCACCCCTGTGACCCCAAAACATGTTTGAGGGTGAGGAGGTGACATCCCTGTGACCCCAAAACATGTGGGAGGTTTAGGAAGTGGCACCCCTGTGACCCCAAAACATGTGTGAGGGTGAGGAGGTGACATCCCTGTGACCCCAAAACATGTGGGAGGTTTAGGAAGTGGCACCCCTGTGACCCCAAAACATGTGTGAGGGTGAGGAGGTGACATCCCTGTGACCCCAAAACATGTGGGAGGTTTAGGAAGTGGTACCCCTGTGACCCCAAAACATGTGTGAGGGTGAGGAGGTGACATCCCTGTGACCCCAAAACACGTGGATGGGATGGGGCTGGAAGGTCAGGGAGGTGCCATCCCTGTGCCCCACTGTGCATGGAGAGAATGGGGCTGGCAGGATGGGGAGGTGGCACCAGCCCCGTGCCCTCACCCCACAAGGACAGATCGGGGCTGGCAGGATGGGGTGTGCGTCCCCTCTGCCCCCAGCATTTATTGGAACCCCAAAACCTCCCCGCACGGAGGGGCTGATGGCCAGCGGGACCCTGCTGAGGGACAGCCAGGACAGTCCCCGTGCCCAGGGGACACGGAGCTGTCCCTGCCTGTCCTCCTGCCAGGGACCCCGAGCCACCCCCACGCTCTGTGCAGCTGCTGACACCCGATCCCCCCTGGCCGTGCCAGCCTGGCCTGGCACCGCTCAGCTGTCCCCGAGGAGGGGACAACAGGGAGGGCAGGGCACAGGAGAACCACCCAGCTCCAAAATCCAGCTCATCCCAGCCCCGGAGCGAGGCACACCCCCTGTGCCACCCTCCGTGCGTGTCCCCCCAGCAGGGCGATGCCAGCCCCGGCTTTATTTACCAATAAAGTGATTTTTTCTGCATGGCCTCCCGCAGCTGGCGCTGCTCCTCCTCCCCCAGGCTGCCGAACTCGTAGCGGGGGCTGCCCTCGGCCGCGGGCGGGCTGGTGAACTTCACCTCGAAGGCCGAGCTGGGGAAGTCGATCTGGGGCAGAGGCAGAGGGTGAGGGGACCCCCAGCTGGAGTTTTGGGGGGATCTGTGCCCCTGGAATGCCCGGCCGTACCTGCAGGATGACGCTGTCGGGCTGGTTGAAGTTCGGGGCGCTCGACCTGGCCCTGGAGTTGTCCTGAGTGGCCGGCCACAAGCCCAGCAGCTTCCGCCCGCAGGTCAGGACCCTGCGGGGACACAGGGTGGCACTGGGTGGGGGGCACGAGGGTGGCACCGCTGCTGGGCCGAGCTGAGGCACCGGGGATCCCACGGCACTGGGGACGCCGAGGTTCTGGGGACCCCATGGCTCTGGGGACCCTCCCGTGCCCCCCAGGGATGCCAGCCCAGCCCCTCTCCGTGCCCAGGGTGCTGGGGACCCCATGGCCCTGGGGACACTGAGGTGCTGGGGACCCCACAGCACCAGAGTCCCCAAGGTTCTGAGGACCCCATGGCCCTGGGGACACTGAGGTGATGGGGACATTGAGGTGCTGGGGACTCCACAGCACCAGGGTCCCCAAGGTTCTGAGGACCCCATGGCTCTGAGGACCCGCCTGTGCACCCCAAGGTGCTGGGGACCCCACAGCACCGGGGTTCCCAAAGTTCTGGAGACCCCATGGCCCTGGGGACACTGAGGTGCTTGGGACTCCACAGTACCAGGGACCCCGAGGTTTTGGGACCCCATGGCTCAGGGGACCCTCCTGTGCCCCCAGGGATGCCAGCCCAGCCCCTCTCCATGCCCAGGGTGCTGGGGACCCCATGGCACTGGGAACCCCCAAGGTTCTGGGGACCCTCCTGTGCCCCCAGGGATGCCAGCCCAGCCCCTCTCCATGCCCAGGGTGCTGGGGACCCCATGGCACTGGGAACCCCCAAGGTTCTGGGGACCCTCCTGTGCCCCCAGGGATGCCAGCCCAGCCCCTCCCTGTATCCAGGGTTCAGGGGACCCCAAGGTTCTGGGGACCTTCCTGTGCCCCCCAGGGATGTCAGCCCAGCCCCTCTCCGTGCCCAGGGTGCTGGGGACCCCACGCACTGCCTGAAGTTGAAGAGGGGGGTGGTGACCCAGCCCAGCGCCTCGGGGACCCGCCGCTGCTTGCTGGCGTCGGAGGAGCCGCCCGGGGGTGGCACGGGCACGGCGAACAGGGTGACACTGAGCAGGGTCTCCCGGGGCAGCCGGTTCACCTGCACCGGGAAGCAAATCCTGCAGGAGAGAGGCCAGGGGTCAGCCCGGGGTGCCAGGGATGGGCTCGGGGTGCTGGGGATGGGTTTGGGGTGCTGGGGATGGGTTTGGGGTGCCAGAGATGGGTTTGGGGTGCCAGAGATGGGTTCGGGGTGCTGGGGATGGGTTTGGGGTGCCAGGGATGGGTTTGGGGTGCTGGGGATGGGTTCAGAGTGCTGGGGATGGGTTTGGGAAGCCAGGGATGGACTCAGGGTACTGGAGATGGGCTCAAGGTGCCAGAGATGGGTTCAGGGTGCTGGGGATGGGTTCAGGGTGCCAGAGATGGGCTCAGGGTGCCAGGGATGGGCTCAGGGTGCTGGGTATGGGTTCAGGGTGCCAGGGCCCAGCTCAGGGCGCTGGAGATCGGTTCAGGGTGCCAGGGACCAGCTCAGAGTGCTGGAGATGGGTTCAGGGTGCCAGGGCCCTGCTCAGGGTGCTGGAGATGGGCTCTAGGTGCCAGAGATGGGCTCAGGGTGCCAGGGCCCAGCTCAGGGTGCCAGGGCCCTGCTCAGGGTGCCGGGAATGGGTTCAGGGTGCCAGGGATGGGCTCAGGGTGCTGGAGATGGGCTCAAGGTAACAGGGACCATCCCAGGGATGGTCTCAGGGTGCCAGGGATGGGCTCAGGGTGCTGGGGATGGGTTCAGGGTGCCAGGGCCCAGCTCAGGTGCTGGGGATGGGTTCAGGGTGCCAGAGATGGGCTCAGGGTGCCAGGGCCCTGCTCAGGGTGCCGGGAATGGGTTCAGGGTGCCGGGGATGGGTTCAGGGTGCTGGGGATGGGTTCAGGGTGCCAGGGCCCTGCTCAGGGTGCCAGGGCCCAGCTCAGGGTGCCGGGAATGGGTTCAGGGTGCCGGGGATGGGTTTGGGAAGCCAGGGATGGACTCAGGGTACTGGAGATGGGCTCAAGGTGCCAGAGATGGGTTCAGGGTGCTGGGGATGGGCTCAGGGTGCTGGGGATGGGTTCAGGGTGCCGGGGATGGGCTCAGGGTGCCAGGGCCCTGCTCAGGGTGCTGGGGATGGGTTCAGGGTGCCAGGGCCCTGCTTAGGGTGCTGGGGATGGGTTCAGGGTGCCAGGGCCCAGCTCAGGGTGCCAGGGCTCTGCTCAAGGTACTGGGGATGGGTTCAGGGTGCCAGGGCCCAGCTCAGGGATGGGTTCAGGGTGCCAGGGCCCAGCTCAGGGTGCCGGGAATGGGTTCAGGGTGCCGGGGATGGGCTCAGGGTGCCAGGGCCCAGCTCAGGTGCTGGGGATGGGTTCAGGGTGCCAGGGCCCTGCTCAGGGTGCTGGGGATGGGTTCAGGGTGCCAGGGCCCTGCTCAGGGTGCCAGGGATGGGTTCAGGGTGCCAGGGCCCTGCTCAGGGTGCTGGGGATGGGCTCAGGGTGCCAGGGCCCTGCTCAGGGTGCTGGGGATGGGTTCAGGGTGCCAGGGCCCAGCTCAGGGACGGGCTCAGGGTGCCAGGGATGAGTTCGGGGTGCCAAGGACAGGCTCTCCCAGTCCCCTCCCTGCGATGCCCGAGGAGAGCCTGGCCCTACAGCCCCGGGGTGTCCTTGGGAGCCCCGGGGAGCCCCGGGAAGCGGCAGCCCCCCCGCAGGTTTGGGGGCAGCCGGCCGGGGCTGCGGGAACCCGGCCGCGCTCTCGGTGCCGCGAAGGTGACCGCGGGCACGGGGCCCTCGCAGGGAGCCCCGCCGGGCACTGACCTTGCCCCACAACCCGTGGGGGACCCCCGGGGCTGGGATTCCTCTCTGCCGCTCGCAGGGAGCTCGGGGTGGCAGCTACATCCCGCGGGAAGGACGGGGAAGATCCCCGGGACCGCTGCGCTCGCCGCCGTCCCCTGTCCTTGGGGGCACCGGCGCCTTCTAAAATTATCCCGTCCCATCCCCACCTCCCGGGCCGCTGGGGATGCCGAGCGTGGCGAGGCCTCCCCGCCTGCTCCCGGAGCTATTTTGGGAGCAGATCCCCTTTCCCGGGGGTTGCTATTTCCGGGCAATGACACAAAAACTTCCAACACCCCCCCAAAAAAAAAAAAAAAAAAAATAACAGCACAGAGGGGAGGAGCAGGGGAGGGGAGGATGATGGTGAGGGTGATGAAGGCAGCGTGGGTGGGACCCCCGTGGCCACCCCACCCACGGCCTTACTGCTGGTCCCAAATGATGAGGTGGAAGAGGTATTTGTAGACGTGGGCCTTCCTGGTGAGCAGGGGGCTGCACAGCTCCTTCCCGCCGTGGCTGAGGGAGCACGAGAGGTAGAAATCTTCATAACTGCGGGAAAAACTCAGAGTGAGCAGCGTGGGGACCACCTGAGTCCCTGAATCCTGTCCTGAGTGTAGGAAAAGTTGGGATGGGGCTTTACCAGGGTCACCAGAACCCCATAATCCTTCCCCAGAATGGGAAAGGGGTGGGGGGCTTTACCAGGGTCACCAGAACTCCTAAATCCTGCCCTGAGGATGGAAAAGAGAGGGGGGAGTTTACCCAGGCCACCAGAGCCCCTAAATCCTTCCCCAAGGATGGGAAAACCTGGATCACCAAAACCCCTAAACCCTTCCCTGAGGATGGGAAAATCTGGATCACTAGAACCCCTAAATCCTTTCCAAAGGATGAGAAAACCTGGATCACCAAAACCCCTAAATTCTTCCCAGAGGATAGGAAAGGGGTGAAGCTTTACTAGGATCCCCAGCACCCCTAAATCCTTCCCCAGGATGGGAAAATCTGGATCACCGATCCCCTAAATCTTTCCCCAAGGCTGGGAAACGGGATGGGGACTTTACCAGGGTCACCAGAACCCCTAAATCTTTCTCCAAGGTTGGGAAAATCTGGATGCCCAGAACCCTAAACCCTTCCCCAAGGATGGGAAAGGGGTGGGGGGATTTACCCAGATCACCAGAGCCCCTAAATCCTTCCCTGAGGATGGGAAAATCTGGATCCCCAGGACCCCACAATCCTTCTCCAAGAATGGGAAAACCTGCATCACCAGAACTCCTAAACTCTTCCCCAAGGATGAGAAAACCTGGATCCCCAGAACCCCTAAACCCTTCCCAGTATGGGAAAGGGGTTGGAGGTTCTACCTGGACACCCAGAACCCCATAATCCTTCCCTGAGGATTGGAAAATCTGGATCACCAGCACCTCTAAATCTTTCCCCAATGATGGGAACATCTGGATCCCTAGAACCCCTAAATACTTCTCGGAGGATGGGAAAACCTGGATGACCAAAACCTCTAAATCCTTTCAGAAGGATGGGAAAACCTGGATCCCAGCACCCCTAAACCCTTCCCAGAGGATGGGAAAACCTGGGTCACCAGAACCCCTAAACCCTTCCCAGAGGATGGGAAAACCTGGATCACCAGAACCCCTAAACCCTTCCTGGAGGATGGGAAAACCTGGGTCACCAAAACCCCTAAACCCTTCCCAGAGGATGGGAAAACCTGGATCACCAGAACCCCTAAACCCTTCCCAGAGGATGGGAAAACCTGGATCCCAGCACCCCTAAACCCCTCCCAGAGGATGGGAAAACCTGGGTCACCAAAACCCCTAAACCCTTCCCAGAGGATGGGAAAACCTGGATCCCCAGAGCCCCTAAATCCTTCCCCAAGGATGGGAAAACCTGGGTCACCAAAACCCCTAAACCCTTCCTGGAGGATGGGAAAACCTGGATCCCCAGCACCCCTAAACCCTTCCTGGAGGATGGGAAAACCTGGATCCCCAGCACCCCTAAACACTTCTCAGAGGATGGGAAAACCTGGATCCCCAGAGCCCCTAAATCCTTCCCCAAGGATGGGAAAACCTGGATCCCCAGCACCCCTAAACCCTTCCCAGAGGATGGGAAAACCTGGATCCCCAGCACCCCTAAACCCTTCCCAGAGGATGGGAAAACCTGGATCCCCAGCACCCCTAAACCCTTCCTGGAGGATGGGAAAACCTGGATCCCCAGAGCCCCTAAACCCTTCCCAGAGGATGGGAAACGGGGCCAGAACGGGGCCAGATCGGGGACATTCCCCACCCCCCGATGTCCCCAGCACCATATGGCACGGCGCATTCCGGCACACGGGGGGGCCGTGCCATGTGGCAGGTGCCGAGCGACAATCCGGGCAGGGCTGGGGGGCGCGGGGGTCAGGGGCTGGCGGCATTTCCCAGGCTCGCCGCTTTGTTCGGAGCCACTCACCAAGGGGAATTCATTAAGGACCAGGACAAAGCGAGGGGTCCCCGGCGGGGCGGCTCTGCCGGCGCCGCTGTCGCCTCCCCCCGGTCCCCTCCCGGTCCCCTCCCGGTCCCCCCGCGCCGGGCACGGGCACGGAGGAGAGGCACAAAGGGGACACGGAGCTGGCGCGGGCGCGGGGCCATCTGTCACCTCCCCCGGGTGGCCTCGAGCTGCGGTGGCATCCCGGCACGCCTGGCAGTGCCAGCGATGCTGGGAACAAGCTGGGATTTTGGGGTGTCCCAGTGCCAGCGATGCTGGGAACAGGCTGGGATTTTGGGGTGTCCCAGTGCCAGCGATGCCGGGAACAGGCTGGGATTTTGGGGTGTGTCAGTGCCAGCGATGCCGGGAACAGGCTGGGATTTCGGGGTGTGTCAGTGCCAGCGATGCCAGGAACAGGCTGGGATTTTGGGGTGTTCCAGTGCCAGCGATGCCAGGAACAGGCTGGGATTTTGGGGTGTCCCAGTGCCAGCACTCCCAGGAACAGGCTGGGATTTCGGGGTGTGTCAGTGCCAGCGATGCCAGGAACAGGCTGGGATTTTGGGGTGTCCCAGTGCCAGTGATGCCAGGAACAGGCTGGGATTTTGGGGTGTCCCAGTGCCAGCGATGCCGGGAACAGGCTGGGATTTTGGGGTGTCCCAGTGCCAGCGATGCTGGGAACAGGCTGGGATTTTGGGGTGTCCACGGGCTGGGATTTTAGGGTGTTCCAGTGCCAGCACTCCCAGGAACAGGCTGGGATTTTGGGATGTGTCAGTGCCAGTGATACCAGGAATGTGCTGGGATTTTGTGCAGGATCCTGCTCCAGCAGAAGCACAGCTGGCACTGCAGGAGGGCTGAGCCCCCCTGGGATGGGGCTGAGACACTCCCTGACCCACAGGGGACAGGGCTGCTCTCACTCTGGCAGGGGTTTGTTTGTACTATTGCATTTGTATTTTTAATTTTCCCAATAAAGAACTGTTATTTCTATTTCTATTTCTATTTCTATTTCTATTTCTATTTCTATTTCTATTTCTATTTCTATTTCTATTTCTATTTCTATTATTTCTATTCCTATTCCTATTCCTATTCCTATTCCTATTCCTATTCCTTTTGTTCTGACTCTGGCAGTAGTTTGTTTTTTGGGTTTGACTGACTCTGGCAGTGTTTTTTTTTTGTACTATTGCATTTGTATTTTTAATTTTCCCAGTAAAGAACTGTTATTCCTATCCCCATACCTTTACCTAAGAACCCCTTAACTTCAAAATCATAACAATTCGGAAGGAGGGAATTTACATTTCCCATTTCAGGGGAGGCTCCTGCCTTCCTCAGCCCATACCTGGCTGCTCAAACCAGGTGAGCGCCTTACCTGGCGGCCCAGGTGATGGGGATGCGGTGGGTGGCGTAGACGGTGAAGGCCAGCGGGCAGGTGAGCAGCCGCGCCTCCTGCGCCGCGCCCAGCTCGCGGCTCCCGGGCGCGGCCGTCTGGAAATCGGCGTTGAAGGTGCTGCAGTACAGCTCCACCAGGTTGAGGATGGCGGCCGTGAGGCTCTCCACGATCCGCTCTGCGGGAGACACGGGCGGGGATCTGTCAGTCCCTCTGGGATCTGTCAGTCCCTCTGGGATCTGTCAGTCCCTCGGGGATCCCTCAGTCCCTCCAGGATCTTTCAGTCCCTCCGGGATCTGTCAGTCCCTCAGGGATCCGTCAGTCCCTCCGGGATCCCTCAGTCCCTCAGGGATCCGTCAGTCCCTCCGGGATCTGTCAGTCCCTCCGGGATCTGTCAGTCCCTCCGGGATCCCTCAGTCCCTCTGGGATCTGTCAGTCCCTCCAGGATCCCTCAGTCCCTCAGGGATCCGTCAGTCCCTCCGGGATCTGTCAGTCCCTCCGGGATCTGTCAGTCCCTCTGGGATCTGTCAGTCCCTCAGGGATCCGTCAGTCCCTCCGGGATCTGTCAGTCCCTCTGGGATCCATCAGTCCCTCAGGGAAACATGGACAAGGATCCATCAATCCCTCAGGGATCCGTCAGTCCCTCCGGGATCCATCAGTCTCTCAGGAAAACATGGAAAAGGATCCATTGGTCCCTCAGGGAAACATGGACAAGGATCCATCGGTCCCTCAGGAAAACATGGACAAGGATCCATTGGTCCCTCAGGGAAATATGGACAAGGATCCATCAATCCCTCAGGGATCCGTCAGTCCCTCAGGAAAACATGGACAAGGAGCCATCAGTCCCTCAGGGAAATGTGGAGAGGGATCCATCAGTCCCTCAGGGATCCATCAGTCCCTTGGGGAAACGTGGACAAGGATCTGTCAGTCCCTCAGGGAAATATGGAAAAGGATCTGTCAGTCCCTCAGGGATCTGTCAGTCCCTCAGGGAAACATGGAGAGGGATCCATCAATCCCTCTGAAAGCCATCAATCCCTCAGGGATTCCTCAGGGAAATATGGATGGGGATCCATCAGTCCCTCAGAGAGCCATCAGTCTCTCAGGGAAATGGGCAGGGATCCGTCAATCCCTCAGGAATCCATGAATCCCTCAGGAATCCTTCAATCAATCCCTCAGGAAAACAGGGGCAGGGATCTGTCAATCCCTCAGGAATCCATGAATCCCTCAGGAATCCTTCAATCAATCCCTCAGGAAAACAGGGGCAGGGATCTGTCAATCCCTCAGGGATTCATTGAACCCTCACAGATCCATCAATCCCTTAGGAATCCATGAATCCCTCAGGGAAACAGGAGAAGGGATCCATCCATCCCTTAGGAATTCATCAGTCCCTCAGAGATCCATCAATCCCTCAGGAGTCCACGAATCCCTCCGGGAAACATGGAGAGGAATCCATCAATCCCTTAGGAATCCGTTAATCCCTCAGGGATCGATCAATTTTCCTCAGGGAAACATGGACAGGGATCCATCCATCCCCTCCTGGATCCATCAATCCCTCAGGGATCCATCAATCCCTCAAGGATCCATCAATCCCTCATGGATCCATCAGTCCCTCAAGGATCCATCAATCACTTAGGAATTCATCAATCCCTCATGGATCCATCCCTCAAATCTGGATTTGGGACCCCCACGCTGCTTCCCCCCCACTCAGGGGTTAATTAATTACAGGGGAATTCCAAACTTCCCACTTGGAGTAAGGGGAATTCCAAATTTTCCGTTTGGAGCTCACAAGGAGCAACAACAATCCCCCAAATCCTCCTTTTATTTGTTCTTTTTTTCCCTTTTTTAACCAGACCGGTTTCCAACCCATTTTTTGGCCTCAAGAACTGAAGGGGGAGGAGGAGTTTGAAGATGAAAAGCACCACGAACTTGAGCCCAGAAAGGGGAGCAGGAGAAGAGAAATACCTCGATTTTCCCTCTTGGCCAGAACATTTGGATCCTGTGGAGGGAAAGGAAAAACAACAACAACAACAAGAAGAAAAAAAAACCCACAAAAAATTGAGAAAGCACCGAAAAAAAAATGAGAAACCACCAAAAAAAGAGAGAAACCACCAGAAAAAAAGATAAGCTGCCAAAAAAAAAAAAAAGGAAAAAAAAAAGAGAAACCACAAAAGAAAAAAAAGAAACCACAAGAAACCCCTGAGCACTGCCAAGGTGGATTTTATGTAACCACCCCAGGCTGCCAGACCCAGGCTGCTCCTGGCTATTCAGGGATTTTCCACATGGTGGAAAGGAGGGAAAAGAGCCAGAAGTAACAATTTTTGTTCCCCTCCACTGCTGGCTGAGCTCTTCCTGTGCTGGATTGCAGGATAAGTGTGAGTTCTATCCCCATCCCTCAGGGCTGGGGCAGTTCTCTGCTCATGGGGCATTTTCTTTATCTCTGCCACAACCAATCCTCCCTCCAGGAGATCTCTGCTGTTCATGAGCCATTCATTATTAATATCTTCTGTTTGTGAGCCATTAATTATTAATTATCTCCTGTTCATGGTCACTGAGTGTCCCTGCAAGGCTGAGAAAATTCCATCATCCCATGGAGAGATGCTCTGCCCAGGGGAGGAGCCAAGAATTCCTACCTGGATACAATCTGGGATTTTGGGATACCAGAACAGCCTTTGCCCACGGCATTCCCAGAGGAGCAGCTTCCTTCCCCCTGCATTCCCAGAGGAGCAGCTTCCTTCCCCCTGCATTCCCAGAGGAGCAGCTTTCTCCCCCTGCATTCCCAGAGGAGCCCAGGCCCATCTCCCCCAGCCCTGGAGCTCCAAGGAAAACTCCCCCTTGTGCAGATCCTGCTCCAGCAGAAGCACAGCTGGCACTGCAGGAGGGCTGAGCCACCCTGGGATGGGGCTGAGCCACTCCCTGACCCACAGGGGACAGGGCTGCTCTCACTCTGGCAGGGGTTTGTTTGTACTATTGCATTTGTATTTTTAATTTTCCCAATAAAGAACTGTTATTCTTATTCCTTTTGTTCTGACTCTGGCAGTGGTTTTGTTTTTTGGGTTTTTTTTGGTACTATTGCATTTGTATTTTTAATACAAATACAATAGTAGAAATAAAAATAAAATAGAAATAAAAATAAAAAAGAACTCTTATTCCTTTATCTTTTGTTCTTACTCTAGCAGTGGTTTGTTTTGGGATTTTCTTGGTATATTGCATTTATATTTTTAATTTTATCAATTAAGAACTGTTATTCCTATCTTTTGTTCTGACTCTGGCAGTGGTTTATTTTATGGGTTTAACTGACTCTGGCAGTCGTTCGTTTTTTGTTGGTACTATTGCATTTGTATTTTAATTTTACAAATAAAGAATTGTTATTCCTATTCCTTTTGTTCTGACTCTGTTCTGACTCTGGCAATGGTTTGTTTTTTGGTTTTTTTGGGGTTTTTTTTGTACTATCATATTGATATATTTAATTTTCCCAATAAAGAACTATTATTCCTATTCCTATATATTTTATTCTGATTCCGGCAGTGGTTTGTTTTTTGGTGTTTTTTGTACTATCGTACCGATACGTTTAATTTTCCCTATTTCTATATATTTTATTCTGACTCTGGCAGTGGTTTGTTTTTTGGTGTTTTTTGGGTTTTTTTTGTACTATCGTATTGATATGTTTAATTTTCCCTATTTCTATATATTTTATTCTGATTCCGGCAGTGGTTTGTTTTTCGTTTGTATTATTGCATTTGTATTTTAATTTTCCCAATAAAAAACTGTTATTCCTATTCCTATTCCTTTGGTTCTGGCTCTGTTCTGACTCTGGCAGTGGTTTGTTTTTTGGTGTTTTTTGTACTATCGTACTGATACGTTTAATTTTCCCTATTTCTATATATTTTATTCTGACTCTGGCAGTGGTTTGTTTTTTGGTGTTTTTTGGGGTTTTTTTGTACTATCGTATTGATATGTTTAATTTTCCCTATTTCTATATATTTTATTCTGATTCTGGCAGTGGTTTGTTTGGGTTTTTTTTTTGTACTATTGCATTTCTATTTTCATTTTCCCAATAAAGAACTGTAATTCCTACTCCCACACCTTTACCTAAGAACCCCTTAACTTCAAAATCCCAACATTTGACATTTCCCATTTCGGGGGCTCCTCCTGCCTGCCCCAGGCTCCTGGCCCGGCCTCACCTTCTGCACCTTGGGCTGCATGCGGGACGGGCAGGGCGGCATCAGGCCCAGGGCGGCGGTGACCTCGGGCGGCTCCACGGCCGCCAGCGCGCTGCAGATGGCCAGCACGGCCTGGATCACCCGCTCGGCCGTCCGCGGCAGCTCCCCCTGAGGATCACAGCGGGCGTTTGTCTCTCCAGACGGGTTTTGTAAACCCTCCGAGACAAAATATCACACCCTCGAGCCGGGTTTTATAAACAAAATATCGCATCCTTGAGCCAGGCTTTATAAACAAAATATCACACCCTTGAGCCAGGTTTTATAAACCCTCCGAGACAAAATATCACACCCTTGAACCGGGTTTTATAAACAAAATATCACACCCTTGAGCCAGGTTTTATAAACAAAATATCAGACCCTTGAGCCAGGTTTTATAAACAAAATATCCCACCCTTGAGCCAGGCTTTATAAACAAAATATCACACCCTTGAGCCAGGTTTTATAAACCCTCCGAGACAAAATATCACACCCTTGAGCCAGGCTTTATAAACAAAATATCACACCCTTGAGCCAGGTTTTATAAACCCTCCGAGACAAAATATCACACCCTTGAGCCAGGCTTTATAAACAAAATATCACACCCTTGAGCCGGGTTTTATAAACCCTCCGAGACAAAATATCACACCCTTGAGCCAGGCTTTATAAACAAAATATCCCACCCTTGAGCCAGGTTTTATAAACAAAATATCACACCCTTGAGCCGGGTTTTATAAACCCTCCGAGACAAAATATCACACCCTTGAGCCAGGCTTTATAAACAAAATATCCCACCCTTGAGCCAGGTTTTATAAACAAAATATCACACCCTTGAGCCGGGTTTTATAAACAAAATATCCCACCCTTGAGCCAGGCTTTATAAACAAAATATCACACCCTTGAGCCAGGCTTTATAAACCGTCACAGACAAAATATCAGACCCTTGAGCCAGGTTTTATAAACCCTCCGAGACAAAGCATTGCATCCTTGAGCCAGGTTTTATAAACAAAATATCGCACCTTTGAGCCAGGTTTTATAAACAAAATATCGCACCTTTGAGCCAGGTTTTATAAACAAAATATCACACCCTTGAGCCAGGCTTTATAAACCCTCTGAGAAAAACATCGCACTGTTGCAGCATTTCTGAGAGAGAGAGGGCATGATTTATGTTTGGAATGAGATTTGAGCTACTCCAGTCTAGGCCTCTGCTGTTAATGATCCATTAATTATTAGTTATCTTCTGTTCATGGCCAGTGAGTGTCCCTGCAAGGCTGAGAAAATTCCATCATCCATGGGGAGATGCTCTGCCCTGGGGAGGAGCCAAGAATTCCTACCTGGATACAATCTGGGATTTTGGGACACCAGAACAGCCTTTGCCCACGGCATTCCCAGAGGATCAAAACCCCCCAAATCCCCCCAAATCCCCCAAAAGCAGCGCCGGCCTCACCTCAGCCGCCAGGAACGCGTCCACCTCGTTGTGGAAGGTGTCGAAGAGGAGAGTCAGGGCCTGCCTGGGGGACAGGGGACAGCGCTCAGCCCTGGCTGGGGGACACGTGGGGACACATGGGAGATGTGGGAACATGTGGGGAGACATGGGGACAGTGCCATCGTGTCCTGCCCTGGATGGGGATTGGGGACAGTGTCACTGTGTGTCCCCCATCTGGCAGGAACTGGGGACAGTGCCACCATGTCTCCTTGTGTGGGAATTTGGGACAGTGCCACCGTGTCCTGCTCAGTGTGGGGACAGGGGACAGTGCCACCGTGTCCCCTTGTGTGGGAATTTGGGACAGTGCCACCGTGTCCTGCTCAGTGTGGGGACAGGGGACAGTGCCACCGTGTCCCCGGCCCTACCTGCTGATGGTCTGTTTGATGGGTCGCTCCTGCAGGTGGATGTGGTGGTTGAGGGTGGACGGGCTCTGCTCATCGCTGGCCTGGGGACACAGAGAGGCTGAGCGGGGCCACAGGGAGGTGACACCAAGCCCTCGGTGTGACACCGACCCCTCAATGTCCCAGGGAGGTGACACCAAATCCTCAGTGTCCCAGGGAGGTGACACCGAGCCCTCGGTGTGACACCGACCCCTCAATGTCCCAGGGAGGTGACACCCTCAGTGTCCCAGGGAGGTGACACCCACCCCTCAGTGTCCCAGGGAGGTGACACCAACCCCTTGCTGTCCCAGGGAGGTGACACCAAGCCCGTGGTCTCCCAGGGAGGTGACACTGACCCCAGAGTGTCCCAAGGAGGTGACACCAACTCCTCAGCCTCCCAGGGAGGTGACACTGACCCCTCAGCATACCAGGGAGGTGACACCAAACCTTCAGTGTCCCAGGAAGGTGACACTGAAGCATCAGCGTCCCAGGGAGGCAACAACAATCCCTTACAGTCCCAGGGAGGTGACACTGACCCCTTGCTGTCCAAGGGAGGTGACATCAACCCCTCAGCGTCCTAGGGAGGTGACACCAACCCCACAGTGTCCCAGAGAGGTGACACCAACCCCTTGCTGTCCCAGGGAGGTGACACCCACCGTGCGGGCCAGGTCACTGCGCACGCTGCTCCTCCTGAGCAGCTGCAGCCGGATGTCGATGTCGAATTTCCTGCAGTGCTGGATGTGCTCGTGGCTGCCCAGCTCGTGTTTGCTGCGGGGACAGGGCCACAGGCTCACCCCACACCCCGAAATCCGGCTTGGGTGCCCCAAAATCCTTCCTGGGTGCCCCAAAATCCCTCCTGGAGTGCCCCAAAATTCCTCCTGGGTGCCCCAAAATCCCTCCTGGAGTGCCCCAAAATCCCTCCTGGAGTGCCTCAAAATCCCTCCTGAGTGCCCCAAAATTCCTCCTGGGTGCCCCAAAATCCCTCCTGGAGTGCCCCAAAATCCCTCCTGAGTGCCCCAAAATCCCTCCTGGGTGCCCCAAAATCCCTCCTGGAGTGCCTCAAAATCCCTCCTGGGTGCCCCAAAATCCCTCCTGGAGTGCCTCAAAATCCCTCCCGGGTGCCCCAAAATCCCTCCTGGGTGCCTCAAAGTCCCTCCTGGAGTGCCCCAAAATCCCTCCTGGAGTGCCCCAAAATCCCTCCTGGGTGCCCCAAATCCTGCCTGGCTGCCCCAAAATCCCTCCTGGAGTGCCCCAAAATCCCATCTGGGGTGCCCCAAATCCTGCCTGGCTGCCCTAAAATCCCATCTGGGGTGCCCCAAATCCCACCTGGCTGCCCCAAATCCTGCCTGTCTGCCCCAAAATTCCATCTGGGGTGCCCCAAAATCCCCTGGCCAGGCGGCCTTGGCTGGGGTTCCCAGTGAGGCCAGGCTTCCTGCAGGGCTGGGTGAACTCGTGCCTGCCAAACGTGCAGGGAGAGCTCCACACGTTCACCCCACACCCCTAAATCCCACTTGGAGTGCCCCAAAATCCCACCTGGGTGCCCCAAAATCCCACCTGAAACCCCCCAGCCAGGCACCCTTGGGATGGGCTCCGAGCAAGGCTGAATTTCCTGCAGGGCTGGGTGAACTCGTGCCTGCTAAACATGCAGGGAGAGCTCTGCAGGCTCACCCCACACCCCAAAATCTCACTTGGAGCGCCCCAAAATCCCACTGGGAGTGCCCCAAAAACCTGCCTGGATGCCCCAAAATCCCACTTGGAGTGCCCCATCCCAGCCAGGCGACCTTGGCTGGGGCTCAGGGTGGCCGCCCTGCCCGCACAGGACATTTCTGGCAGCAGGAAATGCAGAGAATGAGGAATTGTTCTCCCTCCTTCCCTTCCAGAGCCCGGCCCGGCCTGCCAGGACCTGCCCAGGGATCCGTGGGAAGCAGAGCACGGATCTGAGAGTGGGGCTGGGGTGGAATTCTGGAGCTGGGAATGATGGGGAATTCTGGAGCTGGGAATGATGGGGAATTCTGGAGCTGGGAATGATGGGGAATTCTGGAGCTGGGAATGACGGGGGGAATTCTGGAGCTGGGAATGACAGGGGGAATTCTGGAGCTGGGAATGACGGGGGGAATTCTGGAGCTGGGAATGATGGGGAATTCTGGAGCTGGGAATGACGGGGGGAATTCTGGAGCTGGGAATGACGGGGGGAATTCTGGAGCTGGGAATGACGGGGAATTCTGGAGCTGGGAATGACGGGGGGAATTCTGGAGCTGGGAATGACAGGGGGAAATCTGGAGCTGGGAATGACAGGGAATTCTGGAGCTGGGAATGATGGGGAATTCTGGAGCTGGGAATGACGGGGAGAACCCTGGAGAAGAAAATACAGGGGGAATTCTGAAGCAGGGAATGACACAGAGAATTCTGGAGCTGGGAATGACAGGGGAATTCTGGAGCTGGGAATGACACAGAGAATTCTGAAGCTGGGAATGGCAGGGGGAATTCTGGAGCTGGGAATGACGCCCTGACTCCCCCATCCAGACCCCCCGGAGCAGGACCCCTCCAGCCCTGACCCTGATCCCCCTTTGGGTGGCCCTGAGCCCCCCAAATCCATCTCCCTCCTCCTGGGATTTATCCATGGCTGGGATTTATCCAGGGCTGGGATTTTTCCAGGCTCTGCTCCCTGACATGACTTTTATGGAATTCTCCTCCAAAAAAGCATTTTTGGCAGCTCCCAGCTTCCCAGCTGGTTCTCCAAGGATTTGGGGGTCAGCCTGACCAGGAGTGACATTCCCAAGACATTCCCAACATGCTGCTTTTGGCAGGAGCAACTCCAGGGGCAGGAAAAGGAGCAGAGCAGCTCCTGCTGTGCTCCCCGGGATCAACCCTGGGCGTTCATCACCCTGGAGCTCCTGCCATGGATTTTCCCTGATTTTTCCCTGATTTTCCTGTGTTTTCCCTGGGGTTTTTCCTGTTTTTCCCATTTTATTCCATTTCCCCCCTGGTTTTTCCCTCATTTTAACCTGTTTTTTATCTCTTTTTTCCCTGTTTTATCCCTGATTTTTCGTGGTTTTCCCCTGTTTTTTCTCTGATTTTCTCCTGTTTTTTTTTCCCCTGCTTTTCCCCCATGTTCCCCTATTTTTCATCAATTTCCCCCCATTTTTTTCCCTGTTTTTTCCTTGTTTTTTCCCGTTTTTTCCCCATTTCCCCTCACTTCCCCTGTGTTTTTTCCCCTTGCTTTTTGCCTGTTTTCACTCCTCTTTTCCCTGTTTTTTCCATTTTGCCTGTTTTTCCCATTTTTTCCCCTGATTTTCCATTTTTTTCTGTATTTTTCCCTGTTTTTTTTCCCATTTTTCCCTGGCTTTCCCCATTTTTCTCCCATTTTCCCCCATTCCCATCTGTTTTTTCCTGTTTTTTTCCCATTTTTCCCCCAGGGCCACTCACTTCTGCAGGAATTCCTCCAGGCCGCAGATCTTGAGCAGGAAATCCTCGACGTCCACGGCGTGGAGCTCGTCGTGGGTGTAGCACAGGGCCTGGTAGATGAGCAGGTCCACGGTGGAGGAGCCTGGGGGGACGGGAAGGGTCCCTGAATCCTCGGGAATGCTGGGGATGGTGGGATTGGTGGGAATGGTGGGAATACAGGAATGGGGGATTGGTGCGATTCATGGGAATGTGGGAATGGAGGGAATGGAGGGAAGGTGGGGATGGAGGGAATGGTGGGAATGGTGGGGATGGTGGGAATATGGGATTTGGGAAACGGTGGGAATGGTGGGATTGGTAGGGATGGTGGGATTGGTGGGAATGCGGGGATGTTGGGAAGGTGGGGATGGTGGGAATATGGGATTTGGGGAATGGTGGGAATGGTGGGATAGGTAGGGATGGTGGGAATGTGGGAATGGAGGGAATGGTGGGGATGGTGGGGATGGTGGGAATATGGGATTTGGGAAACGGTGGGAATGGTGGGATTGGTAGGGATGGTGGGATTGGTGGGAATGTGGGGATGGAGGAATGGGGGAATGTGGGGATTGGTGGGGATGGGGGAATGAGGGAATGTGGGGATGGTGGGAATGTGGGATTGGTGGGAATGGAGGGAATGCAGGAATGGGGGAATATGGTAATGATGGGAATGGTGAGGATGGGGGAATGTTGGGAATGGTGGAATGGTGGGCATAGTGGGAATGGTGGGGATGGTGGGACTGGGGGAATGTGGGGATTGGTGGGGATTGGTGGGGATGAGGGAATGGTGGGATTGGTAGGGATGGTAGAATGTGGGAATGGAGGGGATGGTGGGAATGTGGGAATGGTGGACATGGTGGGATGGTGGAATTGGTGGGAATGTGGGAATGGGGGAATGGTGGAATGGTGGGGATGGTGGAGATGGTGGGACTGGGGGAATGGTGGATTGGTGAATTGGTCGGATTGGTCAGATTGGTGGGGAAGGCGGGAATGGGGGAATATGGGAATGTGGGAATGGTGGGGATGGTGGGAATGTGGGAATAGGGGAATGAAGGGATGGTGGGATTGGTGGGATTGGTGAGAATGGGGGATTGTTGGGATTGGGGGAATGGTGGGAATGTGGGAATAGGGGAATGGAGGGAATGGTGGGGATGGTGGGAATGTGGGAATAGGGGAATGAAAGGATGGTGGGATTGGTGAGAATGGGGGATTGTTGGGATCATTGGGATTGGGGGAATGGTGGGAATGAGGGGATGGTGGGCATGGTGGGATTGGTGGGATTGGGGGAATGGGGGAATAGGGCAGTGAGGGGACTGTGGGACTGGGGGAATGGTGATATGTGGGGATAGTGGGATTGGTGGGATCGGTGGGAGCATGGGAACGGCAGGAGCAGCGGGAATGCCGGAATGGCCGCTCCGGCGGCCCGGGCGCACTCACAGTCGCAGGTGAAGGTCAGCGGCTCCCTCAGGCCGTCGCACAGCACCGTCACCTTCAGCCCGGCGCCGTGGCCCGGCTGCCCCGGGCTCGCGCTCACCGCGCTCCACACCAGGCCCGAGCCGGAGCGGTCCCCGGAGCCGGAGCTGGAGCGCAGCCTGGGGGGCAGGGGTGGCTCAGGGCTCCCGAGGGGGTCCCACGCCCCAAAAATCACCTGGGTGGCCTCCAGTCCCCTTTTGGTACCGCAAGGGTTCGGCACACGCAGAACAGCCCCTTTGGCGGCCCTGAAGCCCCTTGGAGTGGCCCTGAAGCCCTCTGGGTGGCCCTGAACTCTTCTTGGTGGCCCTGAATCCCCTTTTGGTGGCCCTGAACCCCTCTGGGTGGCTCTGAACTCCTCTTGGTGGCCCTGAATCCCCTTTTGGTGGCCCTGAATCCCCCTTGGTGGCCCGGAACCCCTTTGGGTGGCCCTGAACTCCTCTTGGTGGCCCTGAACCCCATCACGGTGACCCTGAATCCCCTCACGGTGGTCCTGAATCCCCTTTTGGTGACCCTGAAGCCCCTCTGGGTGGCCCTGAAGCTCCTCTGGGTGGCCCTGCATCCCCTCATGGTGGCCCTGAAGCCTCTCAGGGTGGCCATGCAGCTTCTCAGAGTGGCCCTGAGCCCCCCTTGGTGGCCCTGAATCCCCTTGGAGTGGCCCTGAACACCTCTTGGTGGCCCTGAATCCCTCTTGGTGGCCCTGAAGCTCCTCTGGGTGGCCCTGCATCCCCTCATGGTGGCCCTGAAGCCTCTCAGGGTGGCCATGCAGCTTCTCAGAGTGGCCCTGAGTCCCCCTTGGTGGCCCTGAATCCCCTTGGAGTGGCCCTGAACACCTCTTGGTGGCCCTGAATCCCTCTTGGTGGCCCTGAAGCACCTCTGGGTGGCCCTGTAGCCCCATTTGGGTTGTTTTGGGGACATTTTGGATACTCACACATCCAGCATGTGACAGAAGGCGGCCACCTCCTCGTCCCGCTCCTCGGACACCTCGAAGAGCTCGTAGCCGTTGGCCAAGGAGTGGGGCCGGGGAGTCACCTGTGGGGCAGGGCACGAGCCCATCACCTGGGGGCCACCCGTGCCGGGTCTGGCTCACAGACCCTTCAGTTTTGGGGTTTTGGACAGGTCTGGCTCAGTTTTGGTGTTTTGGGTAGGTCTGACTCACAGGACCTTTCAGTTTTGGGGTTTTGGACACGTCTGACTCGCAGACCCTTCAGTTTTGGGGTTTTGGACCAGTCTGGCTCAGTTTTTGGCAGGTCTGACTCAGTTTTTGGGGCTCGGGGCAGGGCTGTCTCATGGGACATCTTGCCCCCACATCCCACACAACATTCCAAGGAGCCACAAGGACGGGACAAGAAGAACCCACCCGGAAGAACACCCATCCCCGGGACATCCCAGCTCTGAATTCCCATCTCCATCCCACCCCAACTCCAATTCCCATTCTGGCAATTCCCTCACCGGCTCCACAGAGATCCTGCGGTTCCTGTTGGCCGCCAGGTTCTTCCTGCCGCCCGCGCGGGCCCCGTAGGTGCGCGGGGGCACCTGGGGGGGCATGGTCTTGCTCCGTGCCACCGGCTTCCCGCTGGATTCCTTCTCCAGGATGTTCTTGCCTTCCTTCCAGCCCCGGGAGCCCGGCAGCGCCTCGGATTCGTAGGTGGACTTGAGGTTGAGGCAGGTGATGGCATCCACGCCGTAGGGATCCTCCTGGGAGATGCGGCGCCCCAAAAGCTTGTCCTGAGCCACCGAGAACATGTTGACGTCCCTGGGCTGGCCCTTGGGGGACAGCGGGGACGCCTTCCCCGAGAGCTGGCCGCCCTCGGGACAGCCCCACAGCGGGTGCCGCGGCGGCAGCGGGGGCGGCGAGAGCTTTTTGGGGGAACCGCCGCCGTCGCGGGGCTCGGAGCCGTTGAGGGGCTCCCCGAGGAATTCCCGCTGGGAGCCCTCGAAGATGAGCAGGTAATCCCCGCCCAGGGAGCCCTTCCAGGGCTGCGGCTCCGGCGGGGCCGGGCCGGGCGCGGGCGGCGCTCGGGGACCCTCGGGGACGTTGGGGACGGCGTAGCCGAGCGCGGGGTCGGAGCCGGAGAGCCCCCGCGCCGCTTTGATGCCGTTCCTGTCCACGGGGTCATCCCAGGAGATGAGGGAACGCTCCTGGAGCCGCTCCTTCCTGGCCCGGCTCTCCTCCTTGTCCTGGCGGAGCCGGGATAAGGCGTCGTACTCCATCTGCAGCGCCTCGGCCAGCGCCAGCTCCTTGCGGCTCAGCCCCACCGACTCCAGCGCCGGCCACTGCTCGGCGCGGCCGCGGCGGCCCGACATCCTGCCGGGACGGGAGCGGCGTCAGGAGAACGGCATCCTGCTGCTCCGGCCGCCTGGAAACGGGAACGGAGAGGGGTCAACGGATGGCGGCTGGGGACGGCGGAATGGGGAGAGGTGAGATGGGTGCCCGTGGATGTCGGGAATGGGGAGAGGTGAGGGATTGATGGATGGGAATGGGGAAAGGTGAGATGGGTGCCCATGGATGTCGGGAATGGGGAAAGGTGAGATGGGTGCCCATGGATGTCGGGAATGGGGAAAGGTGAGATGGGTGCCCATGGATGTCGGGAATAAAGAAAGGTGAGGATTGATGGATGGGTGTCCATGGATGTTGGGAATGGGGAAAGGTGAGATGGGTGCCCATGGATGTCGGGAATAGGGAAAGGTGCGATGGGTGCCCATGGATGCTGGGAATGGGGAAAGGTGAGATGGGTGCCCATGGATGTCAGGAATGGGGAAAGGTGAGATGGGTGCCCATGGATGTCGGGAATGGGGAAAGGTGCGATGGGTGCCCATGGATGCTGGGAATAAAGAAAGGTGAGAATTGATGGATGGGTGCCCACGGATGCTGGGAATGGGGAAAGGTGAGATGGGTGCCCATGGATGCTGGGAATGGGGAAAGGTGAGATGGGTGCCCATGGATGCTGGGAATAAAGAAAGGTGAGAATTGATGGATGGGTGCCCACGGATGCTGGGAATGGGGAAAGGTGAGATGGGTGCCCATGGATGCTGGGATCCCTTCCAACCCAACCCATTCCAGGATTCCCTGGGCTGCTTTGGATGGGATATTGGCAATAAATCCTTCCCTGGGAGGGAATTCCCAGAGAATCCGTGGCTGCTCCATCCCTGGGAGTGTCCCAGGATGGGTTGGACAGTGAATAAAGTGAATAAAATGGGTAAAATTGGTAAAAATGCACCCTGGGATCACGGGAAGTGTCCCTGCCTAGGGCAGGGCTGGGAATGGGATGATCCTTGAGACCTTCCAACCCAAAACATTCCAGTATTCCATAAAAAAATCCCAATTTCAGGACTCCTGACTCATTCCCAGCCTGCAAATTCCCACAGAATCCGTGGCTGCCCCATCCCTGGCAGTGTCCCAGGCCGGGTTTGTCGGGGTTTGGAGCGCCCTGGGACGATGGATGGAATATCCCAAGGTCCTTTCCCACCCATCTGGAATCTCCTGGATAAGGAAGGCCGGGCTGGCTCAGCCCTTCCTGTGTGCCTGGAAAAAGGGAAACGAGCGGGGGCCCAGCAGGGCCAGGGGGTAAAAATAAAAATTTGGCTGCAGCTGCTGCTGCTTCCACTTCCCCAGGACACCAGGCAGGGAAGGGGCTCAGCTGGAATCCCAAAGTTTCCCAAATTTTTTCCCCCTCAAAGGACAAAATCAGCCCCAGATTTGGGGAGGGCAGCGGGACCAGCACCTGCAGCTGGGGCTGAGCCACCCCAAAGGCCACGAGGCTGCCCCAACACTGATTTTATTCAAATTTCAACGATTTGAGGAAAAAAAAATCAGCCCCCGGCAGCAAATCCAGGGATTTTTAAGGCAAAATGGGAAGGAAGAGATGGGAAAGGAAGGGATGAGGGTGCTGAGGGGGCAGCTCCCATCTCTTATTTCAGGAGAGGGAGCTGGGAATGGCCTGGAAAAGCCAGGAAATTTCTGGATCTCACGGATATTTCCCCAGCACCCACCCAGGCACTGCTCAGCGCTAAAAATCAGCAGCAGGGACCCCCAGGTTCTGGGGTTCTGGGCAGGTTTGGCTCATGGGATCTTGAGTTTTTGGGGTTTTGGATGGGTTTGGCTCATGGGACCTCCAATTTTTGGGATTTTGGATGGGTTTGGCTCATTGGACCTCCAGTTTTTGGGGTTTTAGGCAGGTTTGGTTCATGGGACCTCCCATTTTTGGGGTTTAGGTGGGTTTGACTCACGGGATCTTGAGTTTTTGGGGTTTTGGATGGGTTTGGCTCATGGGACCTCCAATTTTTGGGATTTTGGATGGGTTTGGCTCATTGGACCTCCAGTTTTTGGGGTTTTAGGCAGGTTTGGTTCATGGGACCTCCCATTTTTGGGGTTTAGGTGGGTTTGACTCACGGGATCTTGAGTTTTTGGGGTTTTGGATGGGTTTGGCTTATGGAGTCTCAAGTTTTGGGGTTTTTGGCAGATTTCGCTCATAGGACCTCCCATTTTTGGGGTTTTGGGTGGGTTTGGTTCATGGCACCTCTGGTTTTTGATCTTTTGAATGGGTTTGGCTCATGGGATATCAAGATTTTGGGGTTTTGGATGGGTTTGGCTAAAGGGGTCTTGAGTTTTTGGGGGTTTAGGTGGGTTTGGCTCATGGGACCTCCCATTTTTGGGGTTCAGGTGAGGTCTGGCTCCCATACCACCCCCCAGGCCCTCCTCAGCCCACTCAGGGCTCTGCTGATGCCCCAATTTAGGGGAAAACGAGGCCACTCTCCCTTCCCAGTAACGACAAATATTTTACTGGCACCCCTGGCCACCACCACGCCCATTTTGGGGAAAGCAGGAAAATCCTAAATCCCAAATCACCAGATCCAGGAGAGGCCTGGGACCCCCCCAGCCCCACAGGTGGCCCCCACACCCCACCCCAGTGACCAGAGGCCAGCTCAGGGTGTCCCCAGGCTGCTCCTGGGGGGTTTTTGTTCCTCTCCAAGGAACTCCACAATTCCCACAGGATTTGTCCCTTTCCAGGTCCCCCAGCACCAGCTCGTCCAGGGATTTTGGTGCTTTCCAGCTGGAAAAAGTGGCTCCAGGGGGGTGCTGAGAGGTTGGGAATGTTCCCACCCCTGGCATTTTGGGCCCTGCTGCTGCCAGCTGTGGCTTTTTCCTGGAAAAGCAGAAATCCCGAAAGCTGGAAGGCGAACAGAGGAAAATCTGCTTTTAACCCAAAAGCAACAAACTCCCGGCTGAATTTCGCAGCTGCCGAAGCCACAGCTCCGCGCTGCTCTCCAAAACAAACATCTGCATCCCGTGTGGGGCTGGAATTGCCGCGGGAATGGGGCGGGAATGGGGCGGGAATGGGGTTTGACCCCCGCAGGGCTTGGGGACACCGTGAGCAGGTGGCTCAGCCCCTTCCCTTCCCAGGAGGAGCAAAAAAAAAAAAAATAATCCCATGGAAAAGCCTCAAAATCACCCTCCGAGTGCTGGTCCAGGAGCAGGAAGTGATGCTCGGTCAGAGCCTCCTGCTCCAGGGATTTAATGGGAATTTAATGGGAATTTTAATGGGAATTTAATGGGAATTTAATGGGGATTTTTATGGGAATGTTAGTGGTGCCATCATTTAAGGGGGCTTTGGAGCCACCCTGGAAACTGGGAAGGATCCCATGGGATCCCATGGCAGATCCCTGGCTCCAGGGATGGGATCCCAGGGGCTCCTGGAGCACCCCCAAACCTCCCTTCCCCCCCTTAGGACCCCACGGGTGGGACAGGGGGGTGACAGCCACCCCCTTTTAAAGACCGGTGTCCCCACGGTGTCCCCAGAGCCACCTGCTGTCCCTGTCCCCGTGTCACACCCACGCCCAACATTCGGAATCTCCCACCCCCCCCTCGGGGCCGGGGTTTTGGGGGGCCCGGGGGACTCTGTCTGTCCCCGGTGCCACCACCCGTGTCCTGTGCAAATCTCGACTTCCTCCTGCCACCCTCCCGGGGGACAGGAGGGGCTGGAGCCCTAAAAACAGCACAGAAATACCACAGAAACAGCCCAAAACCGCCCCCCAAACACCTCACAAACACCACAAAAACTCCCCCAGAATACCACAAAAATACTCAAAAAAATGCTCTAAAAATGCTCCAAACCCACCCCAAAAATGCCACCAAAACACCTCAAAAACACCCCAAAACCAGGCCCAAAATGCTGCAAAAACACACCAAAAATGCTCTAAAAATGCTCCAAATGAATCCTGGTGCATCCTGCTCAATCCTGGTGAATCCCAGTCAATCCCAGTTTATTCCAGTGCATCCTGGTGCACCCCCAGTGAATCCCAGTGGATCCTGGTGCATCCCAGTGAGCCTCGTTTTATCCCGGTTCATCCCAGTTCATCTCAGTGCATTCCAGTGCATCCCAGTCAATCCCAGTGCATCCCATTGCAACCCAGTCAGTCCCACTGCATCCCAGGGAATCCTGAAGCATCCTAGTCAATCCCAGTGCATCCCGGTGAATCCCAGTCAATCCCAGTGCATCCCAGTGCATCCCAGTGCATCCCAGTGCATCTCAGTCAATCCCAGTGCATCCCAGTGCATCCCAGTGCATCCCAGTCAATCCCAGTCAATCCCAGTCAATCCCAGTGCATCCCAGTGCATCCCAGTGCATCCCAGTGCATCCCAGTCAATCCCAGTCAATCCCAGTGCATCCCAGTGCATCCCAGTCAATCCCAGTGCATCCCAGCCCCGCTCCCACACGGAGCACCTGCTCCCGCTGCAGCAGGCCGGGAATTCCCGGCTGCAGGGTTGGAAGGGCCGATCCTCCAGATCCTCCGGATCCTCCGGATCCTCCGGCTCCTCTCCCAGCCTCCCTGAGGGATTCAGGAGCTCCGAGCTGGGGCAGTGCCTGGTTATCCCGGGAAATCTGGGATAGGCAGGCTCCTCTCCCCACAGCTCCCTGTGATCCCATCCCCGCAGCTCTGGGAAGGGAGGATTGATTTTCTGGGAATACCAGGCTCCAGGAACATTCTCACATCCCCCAGCTCCCTGTTATCCCATTCCTGCCACTCTGGGAAGGGAGGATCGATTTTCCTGGAAAATCTGGGCTCCAGGAACATCACCTCATCCCCCAGCTCCCTGTTATCCCTTCCCTGGGATGGGAATTCTGAATTCTGTTGTCTCTTCCCTGCAGCTCTGGGAAGGAAGGATCAATTTTCTGGGAATACCGAGCTCCAGGAACATTCCCTCATCCCCCAGCTCCCTGTTATCCCTTTCCTGCCGCTCTGGGAAGGGAGGATCGATTTTCTGGGAATACCGAGCCGGGCCCAGCTCCCGGGAACAATCCCAGCCGTGCTCGGCCTCGCACACACGGGCAGGGAATCCCCGCAGCTCCCGAACCTCTGGAATGCGATATCCACGAGCACTGCCGCGGGTTTGGGATCCAGGATCCCACCCGCATCCCCGCAAGAGCCTCCTGCCCTAAAACCGCGGGATTGAGCCGACCCTGCTCGGCCTCGCACCACGGCTGGGCTGTCCCTGTCATTGTCCCTGTCCTGTCCTGTCCCTGTCCCTGTCCCTGTCCCTGTCCCTGTCCCTGTCCCCGTCCCTGTCCCCAACCACTCATCCAAAGGGTGGCATCCCTGCCCAGGGCAGGGGGGTGGGGACCAGAGGGTCCAAAACCAAAAACCGAAACCTAAAACCATTCCAGGATTCTCTGATCCCCATCCCTTCCCTATTTCCATCCCCCTGTCCCCATCCCTGTCCCCCCAACCCTGCCCCACCGGAGGGGACAGGACCCCAACCCCCCACCCTGTCCCCTTCTCCCAACTTCGCCGTTCCTCGGGCACCATTTCATCGTCCCGCTCATCCAAACCCCCCAAATTCCCGGGGGGACATTCCGAGACCCCCTCCCGACCCCTCCGCGTGCCCGGGGCAGGCGCAGCCCCGCGTTCCCCCCGCTCCCTTTTGGGGTTCCCGGCGCTCTGGAGCAGCACCAGGATGAGCCGCAGCTTTTGGGAAGCTCCGCCAAGGCGAGCGGCACCCGCATCTCCCCAGGGTGGGGGAATTACAGACACCAAAAAACCTACATTTCGATAGAAAATATCATTTTTTAGCGGACGAACCGAGCAGAGCCCCCCGCTCCCTCCGCTCCCCGGCGCGGCCCTACCTGCTCCGAGCGGCGGCGGCGGCGGGGCCGGGGGATGCGGGAGGAGCCGGAGGGATGCGGGAGGAGCCGGGAGGATGCGGGAGGAGCCGGAGGGATGCGGGAGGAGCCGGAGGGAGGCGGGAGCTCCGCGGCGGAGGCGGCGGACAATGACGGGTGCGGCGCGGGGCGGTGCGGGGACATCTCCCGGCCGCGCTCCGCATTGCACAGAGCCCCGGCTGGCGTCCCCCGGGGTCCCCCGGTGTCCCCCTGAACGTCCCCAGGGTGTTCCTCATAACACAGAGCCCCGGCTGGCGTCCCCCGGGGTCCCCCGTGAATGTTCCCGGGATGTTCCGTATTGCACAGAGCCCCGGCTGGTGTCCCCCAGTGTCCCTCGTGAAGGTTCCCGGGATGCTCTGCATTGCACAGAGCCCCGGCTGGTGTCCCCCAGTGTCCCCCGGAATGTCCCCAGAGTGTTCCTCATTGTATAGAGCCCCGGCTGGTGTCCCCCAGTGTCCCCCGGAATGTCCCCAGAGTGTTCCTCATTGTATAGAGCCCCGGCTGGTGTCCCCCGGTGTCCCCCGGAATGTCCCCAGAGTGTTCCTCATTGTATAGAGCCTCGGCTGGTGTCCCCCAGTGTCCCCCGGAATGTCCCCAGAGTGTTCCTCATTGTATAGAGCCCCGGCTGGTGTCCCCCGGTGTCCCCCGGAATGTCCCCAGAGTGTTCCTCATTGTATAGAGCCCCGGCTGGTGTCCCCCGGTGTCCCCGTGAATGTCCCCGGGATGTTCTTCATTACACAGAGCCCCCGCTGGTGTCCCCCCATGTCCCCCCGTGTCCCCAGCACGCTCCGGCTGCCCCACGGAACCCCCTGGATGCCGCCCGGAGTTAGGGGGTGCGGGAGGGAAGGTGCGGACAGTGGGGTGCAGATGGGTGTGCAGACAGTGGGGTGCAGATGGGTGTGCAGATGGGGGTGCAGGCAGTGGGGTGCAGATGGGTGTGCAGATGGGGGTGCAGATGGGTGTGCAGACAGTGGGGTGCAGGCAGTGGGGTGCAGGCAGTGGGGTGCAGATGGGTGTGCAGACAGTGGGGTGCAGATGTGGGTGCAGACAGTAGGGTGCAGATGGGGGTGCAGGCAGTGGGGTGCAGGCAGTGGGGTGCATATGGGGGTGCAGATGGGTGTGCAGACAGTGGGGTGCAGACAGTGGGGTGCAGACAGTGGGGTGCAGACAGTGGGGTTCAGGCAGTGGGGTGCAGATGGGTGTGCAGATGGGGGTGCAGGCAGTGGGGTGCAGATGGGTGTGCAGATGGGGGTGCAGGCAGTGGGGTGCAGACAGTAGGGTGCAGATGGGGGTGCAGGCAGTGGGGTGCAGATGGGGGTGCAGATGTGGGTGCAGATGGGGGTGCAGACAGTGGGGTGCAGACAGTAGGGTGCAGATGGGGGTGCAGGCAGTGGGGTGCAGATGGGGGTGCAGATGTGGGTGCAGATGGGGGTGCAGACAGTGGGGTGCAGACAGTAGGGTGCAGATGTGGGTGCAGGCAGTGGGGTGCAGATGGGTGTGCAGACAGTGGGGTGCAGACAGTGGGGTGCAGACAGTGGGGTGCAGACAGAAACCCCATCGGCCACACAACTCCTGCGCAGGGGGATACCCCAGCAGTGCCACAGTTCGCAGCAGAGCCCGGATAGCTCAGTCGGTAGAGCATCAGACTTTTAATCTGAGGGTCCAGGGTTCAAGTCCCTGTTCGGGCGTTACTAATTTTCCTTATTTTGTCCCCTCTCCATTATATTTTTTTTCCCAAAAACCCCTTTTTTACACCCGTGCCACGGTCGGCGTTGCCTTCGGGACGATCCCGGCTGCATCTGCGAGGAATCCTGTCAGGAAATTAAAAAAAAAAAAAAAAAAAAAGAATAGATAGAAAAAGAGTTTTCGCCCGAACAGGGACTTGAACCCTGGACCCTCAGATTAAAAGTCTGATGCTCTACCGACTGAGCTATCCGGGCTCTGCACGCACAGCCCGCGCTCAGCTTTTATCAGCGCACGGCGGGACGGCCGCTCCTGCTTTTTCATTGGAAAAATCCAAATTTTCCGGGAATCCGCCCTCGACCGCGAGCTTCCCTCCGCTCGGAGCAACCACAGAATCGGAACAAAATTCCCAATTATTTCTCAAAAGATCCTGATTATTTCTGTCCGCCCACGGCAGCGGAGTTTGGTGCCGGCAGTTCCCCAGTGCTGGGATTAATTTGGGATTTTCCAAAGGCGTGGAAAATATTCCCATTTTGGAAGGGGAATAATTCAGTTCACCCGCGCGACCGGGCAGGTAACCCAGGAAAATGTGTTTATTTTTGAAATAAATACAGCTGGATATTCTAATATCCAGGTGGATATGGCGATATCCAGAATATTCGGATATCCTGGAGATTTTGATATTTTGATATTTGGATTTTCCAGGGGATGTTAAAATATCCAGGGGAATTTCCCAGGGTGTTAAAATGACAATAACGCAGCTCGAGGGAATATTTCGCCAGCTCATAGACACACGTGGAAATTTGGATTTTTTGATTTATTCCATCCTTCAGGCTCGATAATCCCGAGCGAGATAATCTATTCATTTTCCAGGCAATTATTATAATTTAAATTAATATTTATGCCTAATTCTTATAGATTTTTATTTATTCATTTTATACCGCATATTAGAAAATAAAATATATTCGCTGCGTGGTTACTGTTTGGTATTATTTGATGCATTTATTATTATCAGTTTGGAAATAGTTTGAAAGTTTTGTTTCGTTTTAATTTTTAATGGTGTTTTTTGACTTTTGTTTTGAAATATTTGTAAATTAAGGGTTTATTTCACGTTCATTTTTGATTGCATTTTTGAATTTTAGATTTTTATGTAATGCGTTTATTTGATTTGACAACATTTTAAAATTAAAATTTACAAGTGCATAAAATAAAAAAGTTTATAGGAATTTTATGGTTATTTACATTTAGATTGATATATTAATTTACATTATATATATGTATTTAATTTAACTTATTTATTTGATTTTACGAATTTTAAGTTAAATTTACAAATAAATAAAAGAAAGAAGTTTATAGGAATTTTATTTATATTTATACTTATATATTTACATTTATACTTACATTTTATATATTTATATTTATAGTTATAGTTATAGTTATAGTTATAGTTATATTCTTACACTTTTAAATATTTCTATTATTCATATTTATATTATTTCTATGTATATTTCTATTTCTAATTTATTTATCTTTTTATTTATATTCATATTTTTATTTCTGTTTCTATTTTTCATATTTATGTATATGTATATGTATATGTATATGTATATGTATATGTATATGCATATGCATATGCATATGCATATGTGTATTCTTACACTTTTAAATATTTCTATTTCTATTTCTATTTCTATTTCTATTTCTATTTCTATTTCTATTATTCATGTTTATATTATTTCTATGTATATTTCTATGTACATTTCTATGTATATTTATATTTCTATGTGTATTTATATTTATATTTCTATGTATATTTCCATGTATATTATTTCCATCTATATTTCCATGTATATTTCCAGGTATATTTATATTTATATTTCCATGCATATTTATATGTATATTTCTATGTATATGTATATTTCTGTGTATATTTCTATGTATATGTATATTTCTGTGTATATTTCTATGTATATTTCTGTGTATATTTCTATGTGTATTTCTATGTATATTTCTATTTCTATTTCTATTTCTATTTCTATGTATATTTCTATTTCTATTTCTATTTCTATTTCTATTTCTATTTCTATTTCTATGTATATTTCTATTTCTATTTCTATTTCTATTTCTATTTCTATTTCTATTTCTATTTCTATTTCTATTTCTATTTCTATTATTTCTATTTCAATTTCTATTTCTATTTCTATTTTTAGTTTTATTTTTAGTTTTTGATATTTTAATTTTAATTTTAATTTTAATTTTTATTTTAATTTTAATTTTAATTTTAATTTTAATTTTAATTTTAATTTTAATTTTAATTTTAATTTTAATTTTAATTTTTATTTTTATTTTATTTCATTTTCATTTTCATCTTTTCATTAATTCTCCTCCTCGTTCATTGCCATTCCCCGCGCGGGCCGCGCTCTCACCCCTGGGTCCTCCCGGCCGCCAGGGGGCGCTGCCGCCCCGCGGCCCCGCGGCCGCGCTCGCTGCCCTCCATGGCGCCGCCGCCATCTTGGGCGCCGCGGGAAGCCGCGGCCGGCCGCGCCAAGATGGCGGCGCGGGGCCCGCGGGGCGGCGGCGGCGCCTGGGCCGGCCCGGCCCGGGCCCTGGAGCGGCTGTAGGGTGAGCGGGGCTGAGGCGGCGCCGGCGGGGGGCTGGCCCGGCGGGAGCCCGGGAATTTACATCCCTTCCCGGGGAACTTTGGGATCGCCGGGATCCTTTCGGGTTGGTTTCGTTGTGCCCCCGGGAAAAAAGGATGGAGGGGGGATGTCCCCAAGGGCCTGGAGTGACAGGAGGAGGGAATGGCTCCGGCCTGACAGCGCGGTGTGCGGAATAAATTGATTTTTTTGGGGAATAAATCCTTCCCTGCCATGGAATTCCCAGAGAATCCCTGGCTGATCCATCCCTGGGAAGGAATGGCTCCGGCCTGACAGCGCGATGTGCGGAATAAATTGATTTTTTTGGGGAATAAATCCTTCCCTGCGATGGAATTCCCAGAGAATCCCTGGCTGATCCATCCCTGGGAGGGAATGGCTCCGGCCTGACAGCGCGGTGTGCGGAATAAATTGATTTTTTTGGGGAATAAATCCTTCCCTGCGATGGAATTCCCAGAGAATCCCTGGCTGATCCATCCCTGGGAGGGAATGGCTCCGGCCTGACAGCGCGGTGTGCGGAATAAATTGATTTTTTTGGGGAATAAATCCTTCCCTGCGATGGAATTCCCAGAGAATCCCTGGCTGATCCATCCCTGGGAGGGAATGGCTCCGGCCTGACAGCGCGGTGTGCGGAATAAATTGATTTTTTTGGGGAATAAATCCTTCCCTGCGATGGAATTCCCAGAGAATCCCTGGCTGATCCATCCCTGGAAGCGGGTTGGAAAAAACTGGGATCGTGGAAAAGCATCGCTGCCCACGGACTGGGAGGAATTTTGAGGTTTTTCCCATCTCAAACCTTTCTATAATTCCATTATTCCAGAAATTTGAGGCTTTTTTCCATCCCAGACCTTTCTATAATTCCATTATACCAGGCTTTCCAGAATTTCCAGGGTTTTTTTCCCATCCCAAACCTCTCTGTAATTCCATTATTCCAGGATTTCCAGGTTTTTTTTCTCATCCCAAACCTTTCTATAATTCCATTATTCCAGGATTTCCGGAATTTTCAGGTTCTTTCCCTCCCAAACCTCTCTGTAATTCCATTATTCCAGGATTTCCAGGGTTTTTTTCCATCCCAAACCTCTCTGTAATTCCATTATTCCAGAATTTCCAGAATTTTGAGGCTTTTTTCCATCCCAAACCTTTCTGTAATTCCATTATTGCAGGATATCCAGAAATTTCAGGTTTTTCCCATCCCAAACCTCTCTGTAATTCAATTTTTCCAGGATTTCCAGGTTTTTTTTCCATCCCAAACCTCTCTGTAATTCCATTATTCCAGAATTTCCAGAATTTTGAGGCTTTTTTCCATTCCAAACCTCTCTGTAATTCCATTATTCCAGAATTTTGAGGTCTTTTTCCCCATCCCAAGCCCCTCTATAATTCAATAATTCCAGGATTTCCAGAATTTTGAGGCTTTTCCCCATCCCAAACCGCTCTGTAATTCCATTATTCCAGGATTTTCCGGGTTTTTATTGGAAAACCCCATTTTTTCCCCCTTTTAAAATAGAAATAACCACAAATCAGGACTTTTAAATGGGTGGAAATATTTTCTTATCCCAAATTCCTGCCGGGATTTCGGGAGATTTGCAGAGCAATTCGCTTTTTTTTTGTCATTTTAATTGATCACTTTTGGTTTTCCTCCCGCTTTCACAACATTTCGCAACCAAAGGAACAGTTGCACAACATTTTTATTTTATTTTTTTTTAATTTGTTATCTTTTATTTACTCGAGGTTTGGGTGGTATTTTTTGGGCAAAATGCCTAAAATTTTGAATTTTTAAAATTCCATTTCAGTTAAAATTTCAATTTCAATGAAAATTCAATTTTGAATTTTTAAAGTGTATTTTTAATTAAAATGGGCTAAATTTGAGGTGTGAAACCCCCTCAGGGATTGACGAGGATAAATTTAATTAATCAATCAATCACTTCATGATTGCATCAGTGCTTTTTTTAATTAAAATTACCTAAAATCACGACTTTATTTTAAGTATTTTACTTCATTTGAAAGCTGGAAAAATCCCTGGCCCAATCCCTGCTATGTTTCTACTTTAAACAGAATTTAAAAACTAATTCTTTTCCCTTCAATTTAGACTCTAAAACTCTAAAACAATTTAGACTTTAAAAACTTTTAAAAACAATTTAGACTTTTAAATATTTAATAAGTTTGAATCAATCCTGTCCAGCTCATTTTGGGAGATTTAAAATTATTTTATGTTCAATATTTTGATTTTTTTCCCCTCATATATGTATTAAAATTCAGCAGAAATATCATCAGGGAAGGGATTAAAGCTGCTGTAATTTTAATTATTCCATGTCATTTTCAATGCTCTTCATAAATTTAAATCTAAGCTTGAATAAATTTTAATTTGACTTTGCAGCCACTTGGGATTTTTAGTTTGAAAAAAGCTGCGGGTTTTTTTGGGGGGGTTTTGGTGCCTCAGAAAGGAATTTTTAGTCATAAAAAAGGCGATTTTTAGTCCTAAAAAGGCGATTTTTAGTCATAAAAAATTCGATTTTTAGTCATAAAGGAGGCAAATTATTTTTCCCCCGCCTGGGGTGAAATTTTGGAGTGGAAAATTTGCTCAGCTCATGACTCGGGTGTGATTCACGATTTTCAGCACCAAAAAAATGCCCGGAAATCCATTTTTGGATGGGGTTGGGAGGTGAACTTTGCGATTGGAATTATTCCAAATTTCTGAGCTGGCCGAGCACGAAATTCCATTTTTAAATTTTTTTTTTTAAGGAATTTCCGCCACGTGGGAGCTTTTCAGTGGGGCTAAATCCTTAAATTTTCTTCTGTTTTCTCCTGGAAATATTTTAAAACCTCGCGCACAAAACCTTAATTAACGCCAAAAATTAATTTCTGATGAAATAACAATATTAATGAGAAGCGAACTGCCTAAAAAAAATTTAAAAATTCTCTGCAAAACCCGAGTTTTTAGAGATAAAATCAGCGCTGAAAAGGTTAAAATTCCTCTCCCTCAGCCCTGGGGCAGAAGAATTTCTTGGCGGGGAAAGGGGAAGGAGAAAAAATCCGAATTTTTTCACCTTTTTCGAGCTGATTTTCAGCCCAGCCGTTATCGGCCACTTTCGGTCCCTCCCTCGGGCGAGGTTTGAAAAAAGCGAATTTAAAAAGAAACTAAAAAAAACCTCCCGGAGCATCCTCGGAACTATCCCACGGCAAAATCCCGGGATAAAAATCCCAGGATATTCCAGGAAAAGTCAGGGGCGGTAAGTCCAGCTCATTTTCGGGGTGTTTGTGGTCAATATTTTCATTTTTCCCCTCATAAATGTATTAAAATTCAGCAAAATATGAACTAGGAAGGGATTAAAGCTGTTATAATTTGAATTATTCCAGGTCACTGTCAAGGCTCCTCCTAAATTTAAATATTTAATAAGTTTGAGTGTACCCAGTTCATTTTCAGGGTGTTTGTGGTGAATGTTTTCATTTTTTTCCCTCATAAATATATTAAAATTCAGTAAAATATGAACTGGGAAGGGATTAAACCTTGAATAATTTTAATAATTGAATAATTGAATTTTTCAAATTGAATAATTTGAATTATTCCAGGTCATAAATTTAAATGTTTGATAAATTTGAGTGTGCGCAGCTCATTTTCAGGGTGTTTGTGGTCAATATTTTGATTTTTTTTTCCCTCATAAATGTATTAAAATTCAGTAAAATATGAACTAGGAAGGGATTAAACCTTGAATAATTTGAATTAGTGTACTCAGCTCATTTTTAGGGTGTTTGTGGTCAATATTTTGATTTTTTTTCCCTCATAAATGTATTAAAATTCAGTAAAATATGAACTAGGAAGGGATTAAACCTTGAATAATTTGAATTCCAAGTCATTGTCAATGCTCCTCCTAAATTTAAATATTTAATAAGTTTGAGTGTACCCAGTTCATTTTCAGGGTGTTTGTGGTCAATATTTTCATTTTTTCCATCAGAAAACGGTTAAAAATTAGGGAAATATTAACTGGGGAAGAGATTAAAGCTGGTCTAATTTAAATTATTATTTAGAAATTTGAATTTTTGATGTGCTCGAATCAACCCTTCCCTAATTTTTACCCCTTTTTTCCCCTTTCCCCCCCTTTTTACCCCCTTTTCCCCCTTGTTTCATTTTTTTCTTTTTCCCTTTTTTCTTCTTTTTCCCCCTCCTTTTTTATTTTTTCCTTTTTTTCCTCTTTTTTTAATTTTCCCTTTTTCTTTCCCCTTTTTTTCCTTTTTTTCTTTTTCTGCCTTTTCTTCTCCCTTTCTTCCCCCTTTTCCTTTTTTTCTTTTTTCCCATTTTTTCTTTTTTCCCATTTTTTCACTTTTTTCCTCCTTTTTTCCCTTTCCCCCATTTTTCATTTTTTCCTTTTCCTCCCCCTTTTTTTCCTTTCTTTCCCTCTTTTCCTTCTTTTTTTCTTTCCCCTTTTTCTTCCCCCTTTTTTAAACATTTTTTCTTCTGTTTTCCCCTTTTTTTTCCCCCTTTTTTAACATTTTTTCTACTTTTTCCACCTTTTTTCCCCTTTTTTTCTTTTTCTTTTCCCCCTTTTCCCACCCCTTTTTATTTTCTTTTTTTTCCATTTTTAAAATTTGTTTTCATTTTTTAAAATTTTTTTCTTTAATTTTTTTTCATTTTTTATTTTATTTTTTCTTTTTTTCATTTTTTTCTTTTCTTTTTTTTCTTTTTTTTTCATTTTTTTTTCTTTTTTTTAATTTTCCTTTTTGTTTTTCATTTTTCTCCTTTTCCCCCAGTCCCCCAGAGCAGGAGGGGCCGGACCAGGATCAAAAAATGTGATTTTGGGCGGATTTTAACCCAAAAATGCCTTTGCAGGTCGGCGCTGGAGCAGCTCCTCACTGCCAGGATGAGCAAATTCCCGAATTCCAGCCAAGCCCCCGGCGCTGGGAATTCCTGCGGGATCGCCCCGGGCCGAGCCAGCCACGTAATTAACACCTCATTAGCAGCTAATTAACCCCACTCCCCTCCTTTGGCCTGGTATTTCCCCATTACCAATAAATAAATCGTGGGGAAATATTGGCAAACAGCGGGAAAAATACTGATAAACATTGGGAAATATTGATAGTATTGATAAATAGTAGGGAAAAATATTGATGAATAGTGAGGAAATATTGATAAACATTGGAAAATATTGATAGTGTTGAGAAATAGTAGGGAAAAATATTGATGAATAGTGAGGAAATATTGATAAACATTGGGAAATATTGATAGTGTTGATAAATAGTAGGGAAAAATATTGATGAATAGTGAGGAAATATTGATAAACATTGGGAAATATTGATAGTATTGATAAATAGTAGGGAAAAACATTGATGAATAGTGAGGAAATATTGATAAACATTGGGAAATATTGATAGTGTTGATAAATAGTAGGGAAAAATATTGATGAATAGTGAGGAAATATTGATAAACATTGGGAAATATTGATAGTATTGATAAATAGTAGGGAAAAATATTGATGAATAGTGAGGAAATATTGATAAACATTGGGAAATATTGATAGTGTTGATAAATAGTAGGGAAAAATATTGATGAATAGTGAGGAAATATTGATAAACATTGGGAAATATTGATAGTATTGATAAATAGTAGGGAAAAATATTGATGAATAGTGAGGAAATATTGATAAACATTGGGAAATATTGATAGTGTTGATAAATAGTAGGGAAATATTGGTAATATTGACAAATAGTGGGAAAATGTTGGTAGTGTTGATAAACAGTGGGAAATATTGATAGTATTGATAAATAGTGGGAAAAATATTGATGAATAGTGAGGAAATATTGATAAACATTGGGAAATATTGATAGTATTGATAAACAGTGGGAAATATTGATAGTATTGATAAATAGTAGGGAAATATTGGCAATATTGACAAATAGTGGGAAAATGTTGGTAGTGTTGGTAAACAGTGGGAAAAAGTATTGATGAATAGTGAGGAAATATTGATAAACATTGAGAAAATATTGATAGTATTGATAAACAGTGGGAAATATTGATAGTATTGATAAATAGTAGGGAAATATTGGTAATATTGACAAATAGTGGGAAAATGTTGATAGTGTTGGTAAATAGTGGGGAAGTATTGAGAAATAGTGGGGAAATGTTGATAAATGGGAAAATATTGATTAATAGTGGGGTAATGTTGGTAGTATTGATGAATAGGGGGGGAAATATAGTATTGGGAAATAGTGGGGAAGTATTGATAAGTAGTGGGGAAATATTGATTAATAGTGGGGAAATATTGGTAGTATTGATAAGTAGTGGGAAAATGTTGGTAAATAGTGGGAAAATATTGATAGTATTGGCAAATAGTGGGAAAATATTGGCAAATAGTGGGGAAATATTGGTAAATAATGAGGAAATGTCGGTAAATAGTGGGGAAATGTTGAGAAATGATAGGAAAATATTGATAAATAGTGGAGAAATATTGATAGTATTGATAAATAATGGGGGAATACTGATAAACAGTGGGGTTTTTTTGGTGTGGGGTTTTTTTTGGTGTGGATTCTTTTGGTGTGGGGTGTTTTTGGGACAATCCCAGGTTGGACTGGCAGAATTCCAGGCAATCCCTGCTGTGTTTTCCAGGTGGTTCCCAAGCTGCCCCTGCTGAGGATCCTGAGGGCTGCGGGGGCCCAGGGCGACTCCTTCACGCTCAAAGAGGTGATTTGGGATTTGGGATTTGGGATTCCTCCTTAATTCCCCGGGGAATGTTCCCATCTCACCTGCAGGGGCACCTTGGGGTCATTTTGGGTCAATCCCAAATCCCAGGAATCCATCCCAGAACGTGCTGTCCCCACAGGTGATCCCACATCCCAGGAAATCCCAAATCCCAGGAATCCATGCCAGAACGTGCTGTCCCCACAGGTGATCCCAAATGCCAGGGAATGAATCCCAAATGCCAGGAATCCCCAGGGAATGGATCCCAAATCCCCAGGGAATGGATCCCAAATCCAGGGAATGAATCCCAAATCCCCGCCGCACTGTCCCGCAGGTGATCCCAGGGAATGATCCCCACATTCCTGGAAACCCCAAATCCCCAGGAATGAATCCCAAATCCCCGGGAGTGAATCCCAAATCCCAGAATGACCCCCATCCCGCTGTCCCACAGGTGATCCCAAATTCCCGGGAATGACCCCCAAATCCCAGAATGACCCCAAATTCCCCCCGCAGGTGACCCCAAACCCCGGGAGTGATCCCAAACCCCAGGAGTGACCCCAAATCCCGGGAATGACCCCCAATCCCGGGAATGACCCCCCATTCCCGCTGTCCCGCAGGTGATCCCAGACCCCAGGAGTGACCCCAAATCCCGGGAATGGCCCCAAATCCCGGGAGTGACCCCCCATTCCCGCTGTCCCACAGGTGATCCCAGACCCCAGAAGTGACCCCAAATCCCCGGGAATGGCCCCAAACCCCGGGAATGACCCCAAATCCCAGGAATGACCCCCATTCCCGCTGTCCCGCAGGTGATCCCAAATCCCGGGAATGACCCCCAAATCCCGGGAATTACCCCAAATCCCGGGAGTGACCCCCTTCCCGCTGTCCCGCAGGTGATCCCAGACCCCAGGAGTGACCCCAAATCCCAGGAGTGACCCCAAACCCCGGGAATGACCCCCAAACCCCGGGAATGACCCCAAATCCCGGGAATGACCCCCATTCCCGCTGTCCCGCAGGTGATCCCAGACCCCGGGAATGACCCCAAATCCCGGGAGTGACCCCAAACCCCGGGAATGACCCCAAATCCCAGGAATGACCCCCAAATCCCGGGAATGACCCCCAAATCCCAGGAATGGCCCCAAATCCCGGGAGTGACCCCCAAACCCCGGGAATGACCCCCAAATCCCGGGAATGGCCCCAAATTCAGGGAATGACCCCATTCCCGCTGTCCCGCAGGTGATCCCAGACCCCAGGGCTGACCCCCAAATCCCGGCAATGATCCCAAATCCCGGGAATGACCCCAAATCCCGGGAGTGACCCCCTTCCCGCTGTCCCGCAGGTGATCCCAGACCCCGGGAATGGCCCCCAAACCCCGGGAATGACCCCCCAATCCCGGGAGTGACCCCATTCCCGCTGTCCCGCAGGTGATCCCAGACCCCAGGAGTGATCCCAAATCCCGGGAATGACCCCCAGACCCCGGGAATGACCCCAAATCCCGGGAATGACCCCCATTCCCGCTGTCCCGCAGGTGATCCCAAATCCCGGGAATGATCCCAAATCCCGGGAATTACCCCAAATCCCGGGAGTGACCCCCTTCCCGCTGTCCCGCAGGTGATCCCAAATCCCGGGAATTACCCCAAATCCCGGGAGTGACCCCAAATCCCGGGAGTGACCCCCTTCCCGCTGTCCCGCAGGTGATCCCAAATCCCGGCAATGATCCCAAATCCCGGGAATGGCCCCAAATCCCGGGAGTGACCCCCTTCCCGCTGTCCCGCAGGTGATCCCAAATCCCCGGGAATGACCCCCCAATCCCGGGAGTGACCCCATTCCCGCTGTCCCGCAGGTGATCCCAGACCCCGGGAATGGCCCCAAATCCCGGCAATGATCCCAAATCCCAGGAATGGCCCCAAATCCCGGGAGTGACCCCCTTCCCGCTGTCCCGCAGGTGATCCCAAATCCCGGCAATGATCCCAAATCCCAGGAATGACCCCAAATCCCGGGAGTGACCCCCTTCCCGCTGTCCCGCAGGTGATCCCAGACCCCAGGGCTGACCCCCAAATCCCGGCAATGATCCCAAACCCCGGGAATGGCCCCAAATCCCGGGAGTGACCCCCTTCCCGCTGTCCCGCAGGTGATCCCAAATCCCGGCAATGATCCCAAATCCCAGGAATGACCCCAAATCCCGGGAGTGACCCCCTTCCCGCTGTCCCGCAGGTGATCCCAAATCCCGGCAATGATCCCAAATCCCGGGAATGACCCAAATCCCAGGAATGACCCCCTTCCCGCTGTCCCGCAGGTGATCCCAAATCCCGGCAATGATCCCAAATCCCGGGAGTGACCCCCTTCCCGCTGTCCCGCAGGTGATCCCAGACCCCAGGGCTGACCCCCAAATCCCGGGAATGGCCCCAAATCCCGGGAGTGACCCCCTTCCCGCTGTCCCGCAGGTGATCCCAAATCCCGGCAATGATCCCAAATCCCGGCAATGGCCCCAAATCCCGGGAGTGACCCCCTTCCCGCTGTCCCGCAGGTGATCCCAAATCCCGGCAATGATCCCAAATCCCGGCAATGATCCCAAATCCCGGGAGTGACCCCCTTCCCGCTGTCCCGCAGGTGATCCCAGACCCCAGGGCTGACCCCCAAATCCCGGGAATTACCCCAAATCCCGGGAGTGACCCCCTTCCCGCTGTCCCGCAGGTGATCCCAAATCCCGGCAATGATCCCAAATCCCGGGAATGACCCCAAATCCCGGGAGTGACCCCATTCCCGCTGTCCCGCAGGTGATCCCAAATCCCGGGAATGACCCCCAAATCCCGGGAATGACCCCAAATCCCGGGAGTGACCCCTCATTCCCGCTGTCCCGCAGGTGATGCACTTCCTGGGCCAGTACATCCTGGGCCGGCGGCTCTACGACCCGCGGCAGCAGCACCTGGTGCAGTGCGCCGGGGACCCGCTGGGGGCGCTGCTGGGCCTGCGCGGCTTCTCCCTGCGGGAGCCCAGGTGGGCGCGGCGGGACCTGGAACCGCATTGATTAACCTGATACACTGATAAACCTGAGACAAAAACCACAGTTTGACTGGTGAACGTGAGACAAAAATCATACATTGACTGCTGAACGTGAGACAAACCACACATTGACTGGTGAACGTGAGACAAACCACACATTGACTGCTGAACGTGAGACAAATCACAGTTTAACTGGTAAACGTGAGACAAAAATCACACAGTGACTGGTAAACGTGAGACAAATCACACATTGACTGGTGAATGTGAGACAAACCACACATTGACTGGTGAACGTGAGACAAAAATCACACAGTGACTGGTAAACGTGAGACAAATCACACATTGACTGGTGAACGTGAGACAAAAACCACACATTGACTGGTGAACGTGAGACAAATCATAGTTTAACTGGTGAACGTGAGACAAAAATCACACAGTGACTGGTAAACGTGAGACAAACCACACATTGACTGGTAAATGTGAGACAAATCACAGTTTAACTGGTAAACGTGAGACAAAAACCACACATTGACTGGTAAACGTGAGACAAATCACACATTGACTGGTAAACGTGAGACAAATCATAGTTTGACTGGTAAACGTGAGACAAAAACCACACATTGACTGGTGAACGTGAGACAAATCACAGTTTAACTGGTGAACGTGAGACAAAAACCACACATTGACTGGTAAACGTGAGACAAATCACACATTGACTGGTAAACGTGAGACAAATCATAGTTTGACTGGTAAACGTGAGACAAAAACCACACATTGACTGGTGAACGTGAGACAAATCACAGTTTAACTGGTAAATGTGAGACAAAAACCACACATTGACTGGTGAACGTGAGACAAATCACAGTTTAACTGGTAAACGTGAGACAAAAATCACACATTGACTGGTGAACGTGAGACAAACCACACATCGACTGGTGAACGTGAGACAAATCATAGTTTGACTGGTAAACGTGAGACAAAAACCACACATTGACTGGTAAACGTGAGACAAACCACACATTGACTGGTAAATGTGAGACAAACCACACATTGACTGGTAAATGTGAGACAAACCACACATTGACTGGTAAATGTGAGACAAACCACACATTGACTGGTGAACGTGAGACAAATCACAGTTTAACTGGTAAACGTGAGACAAATCACACATTGACTGGTAAATGTGAGACAAATCATAGTTTAACTGGTAAACGTGAGACAAACCACGCATTGACTGGTGAACGTGAGACAAATCACAGTTTAACTGGTAAACCTGTAACAAAAATCACACATTGACTGGTGAACGTGAGACAAAAATCACACATTGACTGATAAACCTGAAACAAAAATCACAGTTTAACTGGTAAACGTGAGACAAAAATCACAGTTTAACTGGTAAACGTGAAACAAATCACACATTGACTGGTAAACCTGAAACAAATCATAGTTTAACTGGTAAACGTGAAACAAATCACAGTTTAACTAGTAAACATGAAAACAAAAATCACAGTTCAACTGGTAAACGTGAGACAAAAATCACAGTTTAACTGGTAAACCTGAAACAAAAATCACAGTTTAACTGGTAAACGTGAAACAAAAATCACAGTTTAACTGGTAAACATGAGACAAAAATCACAGTTTAACTGGTAAACATGAGACAAAAATCACACATTGACTGGCAAACCTGAAACAAATCACAGTTTAAGTGATAAACCTGAGACAAAAATCACAGTTTAACTGGTAAACATGAGACAAAAATCACATATTGACTGTAAACCTGAAACAAATCACAATTTAAGTGATAAACCTGAAACAAAAATCATACATTGACTGGTAAACCTGAAACAAATCACACATTGACTGGTAAACCTGAAACAAAAATCACAGTTCAACTGGTAAACGTGAGACAAAAATCACAGTTTAACTGGTAAACCTGAAACAAACCACAAATTAACTGGTAAACCTGAAACAAACCACACATTAACTGGTAAACGTGAAGCAAATCACAGTTTAACTGGTAAACTTGAAACAAATCACACATTAACTGATAAACGTGAGACAAAAATCACAGTTTAACTGATAAACATGAAATAAATTACAATTTAAGTGACAAACCTGAAAAAAAAAAATCACAATTTAACTGATAAACCTGAAACAGCCACAGTTTAACTGATAAACCTGAAAAAAAAAAATGACAATTTTATCTGGAAAACCTGAAACAGTCACAGTTTTAGCTGATAAACCTGAAAAAAATCCCATTTTAAGTCAGAAAATTCTGGAAAAAAAAAAAATCCCATTTTTATCTAGAAAAATCTGAAAAAAAAAACCTCCCATTTCTTAGCTGATAAATGTGAAAAAAAATCTTACTTTTGTATGATACATCTGAAAAAACTTTGTTGGGGTTTTGTAATGAAAATCCCACTGATTTTTGGGTTTTTTTAATGAAAACCCCACTGATTTTTGGGATTTTTTTATGAAAACCCCACTGATTTTTGGGATTTTTTAATAAAAACCTCACTGATTTTTTGGGGGGTTTCTTTAGTGTAAAACCCCGCTGATTTTTGTTTTTTTTTTAATGAAAACCCCGCTGATTTTTGGGTTCTCCAGCAGAAACCCCTCTGTGCTTTCTGGGATCTGTAGGAAATTCCATTCCTTTTGAGTTTTTCTCATTAAATCCATCAAAGGCTTTGGGATTTTGGGGATTTTGGGGGTTTTTGGGTTTCTCTGTGGCACTAAAAGGGATTTTTTGCCCTCCCCAGCCCCGTGTACGAGATGCTGAAGAGGAACCTGACCCCTGCTGCCCTCCCAGGTAGGTTGGTCCCATTCCATAAATGTTGTTCTGAACCTGGTAAGTACCAAAAAATAAAAATCAAAAAATAAAAAAAAATCCAGGAAAATGCCAAATCCTGGCGCTGTAAGAAGAAAAAAACTTCTCTCAAAAACTTTCTTTTGGAGTTTGTGTCTTTTCTGTGTGCCAGGAGCTGTTTGAGTGATGCTAAAAATCCCAAATTTGGGGCAAAGCCAAACCTTGAAATCCCATCCTTGACTTGAATCGATTTTTTCTTCATTTTTGGATTTTTTTTTTTTCAGTTTCAGAGCTGTGATTTTTTTTTTCCTCTCACCTCGTTTTGTGTTTTGATCTTCTCAAAAAATGCTAAAAAATTCTGCAAGGTTTGAACCTTGAACCTTCAGCTTCCACATCTGTGGGGTTTTGTGCCACATTTCCTGTTTTTTTTAACACATAAAATGGATTTAATCCCCAGCTGGGGACTTTTGTGCCACATTTCCCATTTTTTTAAACACATAAAATGGATTTAATCCATACCTGGGGACTTTGGTGCCACATTTCCTATTTTTTAAAACAGGTTAAAATGGATTTCATCCCCAGCTGTGGATTTGGTGCCACATTTCCCATTTTTTAATAGATAAAAATGGATTTAATCCCCAGCTGTGGATTTTATGCCACATTTCCTATTTTTTAAACAGATAAAATGGATTTAATCCATACCTGGGGACTTCGGTGCCACATTTCATATTTTTTAAAACAGATTTAAATGGATTTAATCCCCAACTGTGATTTTGTGCCACATTTCTTATTTTTCAAAGCAGATCTAAATGCATTTAATTCACACCTGGGGACTTCGGTGCCACATTTCCCATTTTTAAACTGATTAAAATTAATTTCATCCACAGCTGTGGGTTTTGTGCCACATTTCCAGTTTTTTAAAACACATAAAATGGATTTAATCCCCAGCTGGGGATTTTGTGCCACATTTCCCATTTTTAAAACAGATTAAAATGGATTTAATCCACACCTGGGGACTTTGGTGCTACATTTCCCATTTTTAAAACACAAAAATGGATTTAAACCTTTAGGAGGGCTCAGACACGTGTGGAAAAATTCAAAATTAAAATAAAAAAAAATCCACTTAAAATCACAAATTAAACAAAAATTAAAACCGTGGCCGTTTTCCACCATGGATTTTTTTACAGAAAATCCATTTTTTAAATTTGGATTTATTTTCTAGAAGCCTCTTTTGAATCCCTTTGGGCTCTTTGGCTGCAGGAGGATGCTGTGAGTGCCTGGCTCTGTGTGAGTGGGACCCAGACCAGCCCAGCTTGGCAGAACAGAGCTGGCCGTGCACAGCCAGGGAGGCTCAGGCTCTTTTCCCTCATTCCCCACCCCTTTTCCTTAATTTCCACCTCTTTTCCTTACATTTCTCCCCCTCTTCCTTCCTTTCCCACCCCTTTTCCTTAATTTCCACCTCTTTTCCTTACATTTCTCCCCCTCTTCCTTCCTTTCCCACCCCTTTTCCTTAATTTCCACCTCTTTTCCTTACATTTCTCCCCCTTTTCCTTCCTTTCCCACCCCTTTTCCTTAATTTCCACCTCTTTTCCTTACATTTCTCCCCCTCTTCCTTCCTTTCCCACCCCTTTTCCTTAATTTCCACCTCTTTTCCTTACATTTCTCCCCCTCTTCCTTCCTTTCCCACCCCTTTTCCTTAATTTCCACCTCTTTTCCTTACATTTCTCCCCCTCTTCCTTCCTTTCCCACCCCTTTTCCTTAATTTCCACCTCTTTTCCTTACATTTCTCCCCCTTTTCCTTCCTTTCCCACCCCTTTTCCTTAATTTCCACCTCTTTTCCTTACATTTCTCCCCCTTTTCCTTCCTTTTCCCACACCTTTTCCATCCCTTTCCCCCCTCATTTTCCTTCTTTTTTCTACCCACTTTCCTCTCCTGGCTCTTTTCCTTCCTTTCCCACTCCTTTTCCTTGATTTCCACCTCTTTTCCTTAAATTTCTTCCCCTTTTCCACACCTTTTCCATCCTTTTTCCCTCATTTTCCTTCTTTTTTCTACCCACTTTCCTCTCCTGGCTCTTTTCCTTCCTTTCCCACCCCTTTTCCTTAATTTCCACCTCTTTTCCTTACATTTCTCCCCCTTTTCCTTCTTTTTCCCACACATTTTCCATCCTTTTTCCCCCATTTTCCTTTTTTCCACCCACTTTCCTCTCCTGGCTCTTCTCCTTCCTTTCCCACCCCTTTTCCTTAATTTCCACCTTTTTTCCTTACATTTCTCCCCCTTTTCCTTCCTTTTCCCACACCTTTTCCATCCCTTCCCCCCCTCATTTTCCTTCTTCTTTCTACCCACTTTCCTCTCCTGGCTTTTTTCATTCCTTTCCCACCCCTTTTCCTTAATTTCCACCTCTTTTCCTTAAATTTCTCCCCCTTTTCCTTCCTTTTCCCACTTTTCCCAAATAGTTTCCATTCTTTTCCCCCCATTTTCCTTCTTTTTTCCACCCACTTTCCTCTCTTGGCATTTTCATTCCTTTCCCACCCCTTAATTTCCACCTCTTTTCCTTAAATTTCTTCCCCTTTCCCACACCTTTTCCATTCTTTTCCCCCCATTTTCCTTCTTTTTTCCACCCACCTTCTTTCCTCTCCTGGCTCTTTTCCTTCCTTTCTCCCCATTTTCTATAATTTCCCACCTCTTTTCCTTCCTTATCTCACCTCTTTCCTTTCCCCACCTCTTTTCCATCCTTTCCCACCCATTTTCATTCATTTTCCCCCCATTTTTCTTCATTTCCTCCCCATTTTCCTTCTTTTTTCCTCCCATTATCCTTCCTTTCCTGGCCCTTCTTTTCTAATTTTCCCCTTTCTTATTTTTTAATTTCTCCTTTTCCAATTTTCCCCATTTCCCCCCTTTTTTTCTTTTGTAATTTCCTGCTTTTCTAATTCTATTCCCCTTTTACTTTCTGATTTTTCCCTGTTCTTCTTTTCTGACTTTCCCCTTTTTTCTTTTCTAATTTTCCCATTTTTTTTCTTTTCCAATTTCCCCCTTTTCTCTTTCCTAGTTTTTCCCATTTTTTAATTTTCCCCCATTCCCTTGCCAACTTTTCCCAAGTCTGCATTTGGGATTCCCTCACTTCAGGTTTTTCTGCAATTCCCCTGCTCCAGTAGGAAACCTTCCAGCACCTGGAGTATTTTCACTCCCTGAAAATCAAATTTTGGCAGGATTTCTCCCTGCAGAGCCCTGGCTCCTGTTTTCCATCAGGGATGAAAACCCAGCAGCTGGAATGTAACAAAAACAGAAAAGAAAAGCAGGAATTTCTGAATTTTGCTAGAATTTTGCTCCATTTAAAGGCCATTTTTAGGTGGAATTTCTTTGCCATGTTCAGCTATTCCCTGTCTGGGTGTTTTCTTGTTAATTTAACTCATCCTTTTAATTGGGAGCAGCTGCCTCCAGCCCTGTGCATGGAATTTTCCTTTATTTTCATGCCCAAACCCTTTAGGAAAAAAACAGGAAATTGTCAGGAATTTAAAAAAAAATCCCTGTTCACCTTCCAGGTGGGATTCCCTGTGGAATCCTGGTGTTTGAGGAATGGCTTTGCAGTCATTCCCTGCAAACCAAGCAGGGAACTGAACAAAAATGGGATTTTTTTTTGGGGTGGATCAGTCATATTTTAACATTTCCCCCCATAGGTTTTCTTGTTGGGTCACTCATGGAGATTTCAGAAGTTTTGGGAGCAATTTTCCTGTTTTTCCATTTTTTATTCTCTCGTTTTGAGGAACCTCAGGTGGAAAAACAGCTCCTTGTAAAATAGTCCAGCTGAAATAGGATTGGAATTTGTATTTTTATATATATCCAGGAATTTCCCTGGATGTACAGAAGATCCTTGGAAAATCAGACAAAGCCAAGGTGGTTTTTAGGGAAGCTCAGGAAAAATTCCAAATCCAGGAGTACCAGACCCAGAGACACCCAGAACGAGCAGGAATTCCCCTGGCACAGCGCTGGAGCTTGGGATGGCTGCAGGAAAAAAAATCAAATTTCCCTTTGGGAAAAATATTCCGGATTTTGCTATAGGAAAAATAATAAATTTTCCCTTTGGAAGAAATATTCCGGATTTTGCTATAGGAAAAATAATAAATTTTCCCTTTGGAAGAAATATTCTGGATTTTGCTATAGGAAAAAGAATTAACTTTTCCCTTTGGGAAGAATCCTGAATTTAGATATAGCAAAAAGAATAACTTTTCCCTTTAGGAAGAATGTTCTAATTTGGCTGTAGCAAAAAGAATAATTTTTCCCTTTAGGAATAATTCTGAATTTGGGTGTAGGAAGAAGAATAGGTTTTTCCTTTGGGAAAAACATTGTGAATTTGGCTGTAGGAGGAAGAATCATTTTTCCTTTGGGAAGAGTTCCAAATTTGGCTGTAGGGAACAGAATTGGTTTTTCCTTTGAGAAGAATATTCTGAATTTGACTGTAGCAAAAAGAATAACTTTTGCCTTTGGGAAGAATTCTGAATTTGGCTATAGCAAGAACAGTCACTTTTCCCTTTGGGAAGAATATTCTGAATTTTGCTATAGGAAAAATAATTTATTTTCCCTTTGAGGAGAATATTTTGAATTTGGCTATAGGAAGGAGAATCATTTTTCCGCTGGGGAAGAATTCCGAATTTGGCTATAGGGAAAATAATAGGTTTTTTATTTTGGGGAGAATATTGTGAATTTAGCTGTAGGAGGAAGAATCATTTTTCCCTTGGGGAAGAGTTCCAAATTTGGCTATAGAAAGAAGAATCATTTTTCCCTTTGGGAAGAATTCTGAATTTGGCTGTAGGAAGGAGAATAATTTTTCCCTTGGGGAAGAATTCCAAATTTGGCTGTAGGGAAAAGAGTCGGTTTTTCCTTTGGGAAGAACATTGTGAATTTGGCTGTAGGAAGGAGAATCATTTTTCCCTTTGGGAAGAATTCCAAATTTGGCTATAGGAAGAAGAATCATTTTTCCCTTGGGAAGAATTCTGAATTTAGCTGTAGGAGGAAGAATCATTTTTCCCTTGGGGAAGAATTCCAAATTTGGCTATAGGAAGAAGAATCATTTTTCCCTTGGGGAAGAATTCCAAATTTGGCTATAGGAGGAAGAATCATTTTTCCCTTTGGGAAGAATTCTGAATTTAGCTGTAGGAGGAAGAATCATTTTTCCCTTGGGGAAGAATTCCAAATTTGGCTATAGGAAGGAGAATCATTTTCCCCTGGGGAAGAATTCTGAATTCAGCTGTAGGAAGGAGAATCATTTTTCCCTTGGGGAAGAACACCAACTTTCCACAGGCTTTAGCTGAAGGACTCCCTCAGCTCTGCCAAGCCTGGCTGGTCGTTTGCTTGCCCCGGCGCCCCGTGTGCTGCGAGAATGGGGATTTTGGGGGAAGGCTTTTCCTTGTGTTTTACCTGCCATCTGCAGATGCTGCACAGACTCTCCCAAAGGAGCAGAGCGTCGCTAAGCCCAGCCCAGACCAGCTGCAGGTAAACCCCACTGCCCAGTGGGTTCTTTTCTTGTACAGAGCCGCCCCTTCTCTGTACCTCTGCATGGTGGACTGCCAGAACTTTTTGTCCTTCTCGTTGTGCTGCTCCTCACCTTTTTTTTTTTTTTTTTTTTTTTTTTTTTTTGCCTGAGGGAAAAATTCCCCCCAAAAATGAAAAAGTTCTCGGAGTCCACAGAGCAGGGACAGAGCCACCCTTCTCTGTTCTCCTCGTGACAGAGTGCCAGTCTCTGAGCGCGTTCTTCTGGGGTGCAGCACTTCCAGGCCTCAGCTTCTCCAGCAGTGCTTTCCTGCTTTTTCCTCCACCTCTTTTATCCCACCTTTTCTCCCACTAGGAATTACCAAATAAAATCATTCACTGTGCTTTAGTTAGGATTTGTTTCCAGCAGCTTTTTTCAGGCAGAGGTGATAACCTAGGAAAAATCTTGGCGCCTCCGATGTTTTTTCCAGGTGTGGTTTGGGGTGAAGGCTGGGAGGTGTCAGAGTCACAAAATCAACTTTCACTGCATGGAAAAAAACGCCAACTTTGGGATTTTTGCCAAGCTGAAGATTTTTCCTTGGTGCTGATTCCAGAGGCTTTTAAGAGAAATAGTTTGTAGTTTTTATTCTGAATTATTTCCTCTTCCTACCTGCTTGGTCTCGTGCTGCAGCTGGTGCCTGGGGATGGAAGTGCTGCATCCCCTTGTCCCTGCAAGCTCTGCTGGGCTAATTCCTGGATTTTCCTTCCTGCAGCTCAGCCAGGAGGAAGGATCTGACTCCGGCATCCTGGAGGGTGACAGCAAAAGCTCAGCTCCAGCTACCTCAGAGCCCAAATGTGACAGTTGTGAAGGTGAGGGACAAATTTCTGAATTATCGCAACGTTGGCAAACGTGTGTGGGACACAGAGCAGCAAAATGCTGGAGGATGGACTGAGAAAAAACTGGTTTGGAATAGAAATATTAAAAATCTTGATGCTCAAGATTGAGTCTCTGGGGTCCTGAAGGATGACAGCAAAAGCTCAGCTCCAGCTACCTCAGAGCCCAAATGTGACATTTGTGAAGGTGAGGGACAAATTTCTGCATTATCACAACGCTGGCAAACGTGTGTGGGACACAGAGCAGCAAAATGCTGGAGGAAGGAGCTGGAAGACTCAAAAAAGCCCTGGTTTGGAATAGAATAATTAAAAATCTTGGTGCTCAAGACTGAGAAATGGCAAAGTTCACCACAGGTATTTTATTTTCTGGCGTAAATGCTCTGAGTGCAGTGGCAGGTTAAGCCCCAAAATCTCATCTCTCACTGAGTAATGCCATGAGAAAAAAAATCTTCCAGACCTTGCTGGAGGGTGTTTTCAATGCTGGAATTATCTTTGATCCATCCCTCTTCCCAAGGGAGGTTCCTGAGCTCACAGAACACAGCCTGGGCTGGCTGCAGTCATTCCCTGCAAACCAAGCAGGGAACTGAACAAAAATGGGGATTTTTGGGTGGATCTGTCATATTTTGACATTTCCCCCGTGGCATTTTTTTTTGCTGGGTCACATGTGGAGATTTCAGAAGTTTTGGGAGCAATTTTCCTGGTTTTCCACTTTTTATTCTCTCTTATCAATGAAAAAAGCAGCTCCTTGTTTCCAGCTCAAATGGGGGAGCTGGAAATTCCCTGGATTTACCAACCAGCCTTGGAAACACTTGGAAAAATCCCTGGATTTACCAGCCAGCCTTGGAAACCCTTAGAAAATTCCCTGGATTTACCAGCCAGCCTTGCAGAGTCTCAGTTTGGGATCCCAGGCTGGAGCATGGGGGGGATGGATCCCACTTCTTGGGAATTCAGGAGCTGCAAACTGAATTCCAGCCAGTCCTTTCTGCATTTTAAATCACTCAGGGCTGGCTGGGGAAGTGTTTGTGTTTCTGTGGTGAAATTTTAAATTAAACTCGGCCTGTCCCAGTGCAGGGGCAGTGGGAACACTGGGATATTCCCTGATTTGTGCAGGGATTTTTACCAGATTAGGGATATCCAAACCCCACAAGTTAAAAAATCAGATTTTAACCCGATTTTTTTCTCTGCTCATGTCTCTCACCCAATGACTTGGACTGTGCTTGGCTCTTCCAGATAATGATTTGATAGAAAACCTCTCCAAAAGCAAAAAACCCAAGCTGGACCTGGTTTTTGAGGAATGGGATGTGGCCGGGCTGCCGTGGTGGTTTTTAGGGAATCTCAGAAGCAATTACAAATCCAGGAGTAACGGATCCACGGATATTCAGACTAACCAGGTGTGTAAAAGGGGCTTTGTGTCCTCTTTCTCTCCTCTCTTGGCTTCCAAGGAAATAAAATATTCTGTTTTTTTTCTCTCTTTCCCCTTCCCACTCCAGGATTTTCAGCCTTTTTCCCACTCTGGACCTTTCCCATTGGGTGGTTGTGAATTTTAAGGTTTTTAAATCGACCAAATTCTTTCCTTAAGGCCCTCAGAGGTGCCTGGATTTCAGGAGTTGCCCTTTTTTTTTATTGAGGCGGACATTGTAGGGTGGTGGGGGAGCTGGAAGGAGGTGGGAGTTGGAAAAAGGGGAGATGGTGAGGTAAAAACTGGGAAAAGGTTGTGAAAAGCAGAATTTGTGAGGTAAAGATTGAGAAAAGGGGCATTTGTGAGGTAAAAATTGGGGAAATAGCGGGAAAAGGGGAATTTGTGAGGTAAAGATTGAGAAAAGCTTGGGAAAGGGGGAGCTTTTGAGGTAGAAATTGGGAAAAGGGGAATTTTTTGAGGCAAAAATTGGAAGAATGTTGGAAAGAGGAGAATTTGCGAGGTAAAGATTGGGAAAAGGTTGAGAAAAGGGGAATTTGTGAGGTAAAAATAGGGAAAAGGGGAATTAGTGAGGTAAAAATTGGGAAAAGGTTGGGAAAAGGGGATTTCATGAGGTAAAAACTGGGAAGAAGGGAATTTGTGAGGTAAAAATTGGGGAAAGGTTGAGAAAAGGGAATTTGTGAGGTAAAAATTGGGAAAAGGTTGGGAAAAGGAGAACTTGTGAGGTAAAAATTGGGAAAAGGTTTGGAATTCGTGAGGTAAAAATTGGGAAAAGGTTGGGAATTTGTGAGGTAAAAATCGGGAAAACTTTGGGAAAAGGAGAACTTGTGAGGTAAAAATTGGGGAAAGAGGAGCCTGTGAGGGGGAAATTGGGAAAAGGGAATCTGTGAGGTGAAGATTTTTAAAATGGAAACCTGTAAGGTGGAAATTGGGGAAAAAGGGGGATTGTAAGGGAGAAATTGAGAAAAGATAAGCCTGTGAGGGGGAAACTGGAGAAAGGGGAACTTGCAAGGTGGAAATTGGGAAAAACTGAGTTGGTGAGGGGGGAATTGGAGAAAGATTGGGAAAAGGGGAGCCTGTGAGGTAAAAACTGGGGAAAGGGGGAACTTGTGAGGTGGGAATTGGCAAAAAGGGAATCTGTGAGGGGAAAATTTTAAGAATGGAAACCTGTGAGGTGGGAAAAGGGGGGCCTGTGGGGCAGAAATTTTCAAAAGGGGTGTCTGAGGGCAGTGAGGTGCCCAGGGCTTTGGAGGGTTGGAGAGGAGAATGAGACAACAACAAATTATTTTTCCTGGGTTTTTTTGTTTTTTTTTTTTCCCTCAGGACATTGACACTGCCATAGTTTCAGACACCACGGATGACCTGTGGTTCCTCAACGAGTGTCCCCTGGACCAGGGCGCTGCTGGGCTCAAGGTGGAAGTGCTGGACTGTGAGGAGGTCACAGAAGGTGACACCAAGGTACCTCTGGCACAGTTTTCTCTGTTTTAATTCATCCCAGGGTGCTCTGCTGCCCTTAAAAAGGCTGGATCTGTTCCCATCCAGAGCCTAAATCCTGTTCAGAAGAGGCTGTCACCATTCCTCATGTGTTTGATGGTTTTCCTGCTTGGGTTTTGGTTTAAATTCAATTTTTCAAGGCATAAAATCAATTGAAAATGGATTAAACTTCTCGCAGCAACTTAAGTGGGTTTCTGACCAATACCTGCAAGAGTTATAAATCAAAAATCATGGAGTTAAGCTTGGAAAAGGATTTTAAAAACCGAGTCCAGCTAAAGACTCAAAGAAGAAAGTCTGATCATGGTGAACAAGCAAAAGTTACCAACATTCTGCTAAAGAATCACTGCAAAAATGGTTTTTAATTCACTTTTAGAAGTGATCTAATGAGCAGGGTGATGCTGTAATCCTTTAATTGGAGTGGCCATCGCCAGGCAAACAATAAATAGGGAATATTTCAACATTCTCACCCTCTGACAATGCTTTCCTGGAATTCCAGGTACCTGAGGATGTGTGCTTGGATGAGCTGGAGGATTCCCAGTGCCTGAGTGATGACACGGACACAGAGGCTGCTTCTGAGGTGGGAATTCTTTGGGATTACCTGGGGCTGGAAGGGCTCATCCCACATCTGTTGCTGCTTTTGGGGTGGGAAAAGCTGATTTTCTTGTGGGATTCCAAAAAGAAAAGTGGCTGGGTGAAGTTACGTTGACACCCAGGCATGGTTTAATAAGGTTTTAATAAGATTTTAATTCCGTGTTGTCCTCTGGATGGAAGTCTGGAGGATTGTCCTTGGAAGGGACCTGGGAATCTCAAGTAGAACTTTATAATCAGTCAAAAACTACGAATTTTGATCGTTTTGAGCAGAATTTTAGTGGTTTTTAGCAGAATTTTCCAGCCTGGAATAAATGGGGATATCCCTGGCTTTGGACAGCTGAGTCCTGGCTCTGCACTTGTGCAGCTCTTGCCCTTTTCTGTGAGAAAATTAATAAATCCATTAATTATGCAGATTCAACAGCTGGTAAGTGATGGGTGAGCCTGGAAAAGCAAATTCCAGGAGCTCTCCCCTTGAATTTTGAGCAAAAGATTGAAAATTCTCTTGAAATTAAATAAAAATAAACTGCCCCAACTTGGATACTTCCAGAGGGCTGGGAGAAAGGAAGGAGAGGAATTCATGAGGGACAGATCCGGGATGAATCAATCCCAAGCCACAAAATGTTGGTTTTTCCAGCTTATAAATCACTCATAAATAATTTTTTTTTAAATGAGGCTTCCTTGCTGCTTTACCTACACAGCTAAAACAAGGAATACCCAAAAATAAATTGATTTTTTTTGGTTTTTTTGGCTGGATTTTTTTTTGCCTTAAATCCCTCAGGACTGCTGGCAATGCTCCAAGTGCAGGAAATTCAACTCTCCGGGAAAAAGGTACTGCTTCCGCTGCTGGGCCCTGCGCAAGGACTGGTACCGGGACTGCCCCAAACTGCCCCATTCCCTGTCCCTTTCCAACATCAATTCCATGGAAAACCAGGAGCAGGATGAAGGGATGGACGTCCCAGACTGCAGGAGGACGATCTCAGCCCCGGCTGGCCAACCCAAACCCCTTTTCCTGGCAGAAAACAAACCCTGCGCCGATCCCGGCGGCTCCATCGAGTCCTTGGATTTGGCGCGGGACGGGAAAAATCGGGATTTTGCCAAGCTGAAGGAAGAGGAGGAGGTGGAATCTTTGGAGAGCATCAAAACCCTGCTGAATCCCTGCTTCCTGTGCCAGCACAGGCCTCGGGATGGGAATATTGTCCACGGAAGGACTGCTCACCTGGTGGCCTGCTTCAGGTGTGCCAGGATGCTGAAGAAGAAGAGATCGCCATGTCCCGTGTGCAGGAAGGAGATCAAGATGGTCATCAGGATCTTCATGGGGTAGGGAGGCTTCCTGTCCCGAAAGTAATCCTAAAATCTGGATTTTTGCACTCAAACCCCCATTGTGGTGTATGCAGGAAGGAGATCAAGGTGGTCATCAGGATCTTGAAAGAATAACCCCAAAATCTGGATTTTTGCACACAAATCCCAACTGCAGTGTGTGCAGGAAGGAGATCAAGATGGTCATCAGGATCTTCATGGGGTAGAGATTCTTCCTGTCCCTAAAGTAATCCTAAAATCTGGATTTTTGCACTCAAACCCCATTGCAGTGTGTGCAGGAAGGAGATCAAGGTGGTCATCAGGATCTTGAAAGAATAACCCCAAAATCTGGATTTTTGCACTCAAACCCCCATTGCAGTGTGTGCAGGAAGGAGATCAAGATGGTCATCAGGATCTTGAAAGAATAACCCCAAAATCTGGATTTTTGCACACAAATCCCAACTGCAGTGTGTGCAGGAAGGAGATCAAGATGGTCATCAGGATCTTCATGGGGTAGGGATTCTTCCTGTCTCTAAAGTAATCCTAAAATCTGGATTTTTGCACTCAAACCCCATTGCAGTGTGTGCAGGAAGGAGATCAAGATGGTCATCAGGATCTTGAAAGAATAACCCCAAAATCTGGATTTTTGCACACAAATCCCAACTGCAGTGTGTGCAGGAAGGAGATCAAGATGGTCATCAGGATCTTCATGGGGTAGGGATTCTTCCTGTCCCGAAAGTAATCCCAAAATCTGGATTTTTGCACACAAATCCCAGTTTCAGTGTTTGCAGGAAGGAGATCAAGATGGTCATGAGGATCTTCATGGGGTATCAGGATCTTCTGACCCTAAAATAATTCCAGAAAGAGGATTTTTGCACTCAAATCCCAATTTCAGTGTGTGCAGGAAGGAGATCAGGATGGCCATCGGGATCTTCATGGACCTTCTACTAAAATAACCCCAAAAATAGAAAATTTTTTTTTTTTTTTTTGCACAAAACCTCGAATTCCAGAGTTTGGTCTGCAGGATCAAGATGGTCATCAGGATCTTTATGGGATAGCAGGACCTTCTGCCCCTAAAATAACCCCAAAATGAAGATTTTTGCACTCAAACCCCAATTCCAGAGCTCAGCCAGTGAAACCAAAGAAAACAAAGATTTAATCCCAGCAAGAATCATCCACAGGATCCACTTTTCCATGGAAATCACCTCGAGATCAAAACCCCAACTTGGAAATTTTCCCGATTTCCCATCTTCAGCCGGATTTTATCCTTTGCATAAAATTTCTTGGATTCTTTCTCCTGACCAAGAACAGCAGATTTTGGAAAAATCGAAAACTTTGGAATGTGTTTTTTTTTTTTTCCATAAATCCCGACTTGTGCAATTCCTTTGGAGCTGAGAAATAAAAACAGAATATTTATGGTGGGAGGGAAGGGGATTGGTTTTGGAGAGAAGAAAATGAACTTTATTCCTATTTTTTTAATTGTTTAAGGTTGGCAGGGTGAGGAATTCCTTGCTCCCAGATGGGAAATAAATCCAAGTTTTTAATCCAGGTCACAAATGCGATGGAAAAATAATAATAATGTTATATTTTTCTTTCTTTTTTGGCTCTTTAATTTCTATTTCTTCTCAGTTTTGTGTATTTAAATCTATTCTGTACCACCTCTGACCAGCAGGATTCAATTCCAGCAGCTTTGGGATATTTTGGGATGTTCACCTGCTCTCACCTATCATTTAGGCTAAAACAATCCTCTTTTTTTAATGAAAAGTGGCTTTAAAAACAAAACACATTGTTTTTTGGGGGTAAAATCATTCCTTTAAAGCTCCATTTGCACCTTTTTCAGGCATAGTTTTTCCCTTTTCTAGCAGATTTTTTTCTCCATTTCCAAGCAATTTTTTTTCTCCGTTTCCAAGCAATTATTTCCCATTTGCAGGCAAATTTTTCCTTCTTTTCAGGCAGATTTTTCCCCTTTCCAAATATATTTTTCCTCTTTCCCAACAGATTTTTTTCCCCCTTTTTAGTAATTTTTTTCCCCTTTCCAGACAGGTTTTTCCCCTTCCAACATCTGCAAAATCCCTTGGGAATGGCAGCAGTAAATCCTCTGGATTTGACCCTTTGTTCTGCAGCCCCCCACCCCATCCCTGTGACAATTCCGGGCGGATTTCTTCTCCCTTTTCTGGCTGTTTTTTGGGATCAGGGCTCCTGGAGAAGGCGGAGCTCACTAGAGGGCTCCCACACCCAGCTCCTGCCGCTCTCCCTCCTTCCAGGATCCACATTCCCGGCTGGAAAAGGCGCTCAGGGACACCATCCCATGGCTGGGGGTTATTTTTCCTGATTTCCCAAACCCACAAATCCATATTTTCCCCTGTCCCAAATCCCAGTGATTCCCCTTGGACCCCTCCAGGTGCATCTCAACATTCCCAGTTTTTTTTTTTTCCTACTTCCTCCCCTCTTTTCTTCCTGTTTTTCTTTTTTTTTTTTTTTTTTCCCATTTTACCCTTTATCCACAAAAATTTTGGGATCTTGTGTGATCACGGATCCATCCAGCCCCACAGGGAAGTGTCACCGTCACCATTTGCCATTCTTCTATCCCAAATCCTCCCTTCCTGCTTTCCCCCAGGTGACAGCAGTGACAGAGCAGGGCGTGACACTTGGTTTGATGATCCCAATGCTCCCAAAAACCCCCAGAAATAACCCCAAACCCCAAAGGAAAAAAAAACTTTTTGTTTTAGCGTTTTTTTAGGTTTTTCTTGTATTTCCAGAGCAGGGACTGTCCAGCGAGGGAGGTGACACTGGGATTGCTTTGTTTGATGATCCCAAGGCTCCAAAAAACCCCAAGAAAGAAACCCCAGACCCCACACAGTTCCCAAAGGAAGAAATCTCTTGTTTTTAGGGGTTTTTAGGTTGTTTTTTTTTGTATTTCCAAAGCAAGGTCTGTCCAGCAAGGGAAGTGAAACCTCTGGGGTGTCCCTGGTGCCAGGGGGACACAGGTTTGGGGTTCCTTTTATGGCTCTTCACCCACTCGGGGCATCGTCCCCACAGTGTTCTCCATCCCTTCCCATCTTCCCAGCGGGGTTTTGTTTGGGATCCACGGCCAAATCCATCCCCTCCACACAGATCCAGGACCACCAGAGGCTCCTCTCCCATGGATCCTGAGGCTCCTCAAGGTCACATCCACAAAATCCCATTTTTTTTTCCCCACCGTCTGTCTTTTTTTTTGTTAAAAAAACCCTTTCCTCCCTCCCCACCCACCCCAAAATCCCGCTCATTCCCCCCAAAATCCTCCCTCAGCACTCCAGGGGCGCCGCCTGCACCTGCACGGCCAGGAGGTGTCCCCGGGGCTGCAGGGGATAAACCACGCGCACGGCCCCGGCCCCACGGAGCGATTCCCGCCGGGATCCGGCGCGCGCCGCCGCCCCCAGGAGCAGCAGGCCCAGCAGCAGCGCCGTCGCCAGCGTCCCCCGTCCCCACGGCATCCCCTGCCTGGCCTCTTTAGTCCTGGCGGTCACACAGGCCACCCTGACCGGCGGTGCCACCAAGGCGACGTGCAGACACGCCCGGTACTCGGTGTCGGGGCGCAGCCGGGTGATGTTGAAGCTGTGGGTGCCCGCCGGGATCCGCGCCGCGCCCAGCCGCGAGCCCAGCGTCGAGCTGGCCCACGTGAGGTTGGAGGAGACGGCGTTGAGGCGCGGCCGCCACGCCAGCAGCACGTGGTGGGGCTGGACGTCCACCACCAGCAGCTCCAGCTCGGCCCGGCCCAGCGGGAAGGAGCGGTTGACCAGCACGCGGACGCCGCGGGTGTCGGCGCCCAGCACGTTGTGAGCCACGCACGTGTAGAGCCCGGCCTCGCCCGCCGCGATCCCGCGGATCTCCAGCGTCCCTTCGGAGTGCACCTTGAACTTCCCGTCATCCCCGAACGGCAGCAGCTTGGCGCCGGTTGGCGTCACCCAGTAGACCTCCGGCTCCGGCTCCGCCAGCGCCCGGCAGTGCAGGGCCACGTTGTCGCCCACCTCGGCGTCCAGGCGCGCCGGGATGCTGCGGGCGGAGATGAGCGGCAGGCAGCGCTCCGTCATCTCGCGGAAAGGGACGTCGCGGATGTGCCGGCGCTGGAGGTCGGGGGGCTCGGCGCAGAGCGTGGACTGGGGCTCGATGAAGCGCACGCGGGGCCGCGTGCCGTTGACCCAGCGGATGACGCAGTCGCAGCGCAGCGGGTTGCCGTGGATGCTGATCTCCTGCAGGTTGGGCAGCGACTCCACCGTCTGCCGGTGCAAGGCACTTAGGGCGTTGTTGTTGAGCATCAGCGTCTCCAGCTGCGGAAGGTGCTGGAAGGCCTTGGGGTGGATGAAGGACAGCTTGGGGTTGTTGGTGACGTCCAGCTTGGTCAGCTCGGGGAGGTTGATGAGGGCGAACTGATCGATGGACACCAGCTCGTCCATGTTGTTGAGGCCCAGCTCCTTGAGGTGCAGCATGTTGGTGAAGTCGCTCTGCTTGACCCTCTGCAGCGGGTTCTTGTTCAGATCCAGGAATTTCAGGCCGGGCACTTGCTGCAGAGCCCTCTTGGGGACATCCGCCAGCTTGTTGTCGTAGAAGGAGAGGCTCTCCAGGCTCCTCAGCCCTTCGAGGGCGTAATCCGAGATCTCCCGCAGCTGCATCCCGGCCAGCACCAAACTCCGCAGGTTGCCCAGGGGCCGGAAATTCATGTCCAGGATGGCGTCCACCTTGTTCCCCCCGACCATGAGGATCTCCAGGCTGGGCAGCATCTGGAACCAGCGGCTGTCCAGCGTCCTCAGCAGGTTGGAGTTGAGGTGGAGCCGCAGGAGGCTGCCCAGGCCGGCGAAGGCGCGGGGGGCGATGCTGCGGAGCCGGTTGTGGTTCAGGTAGAGCTCCTGAAGGTTCCCCAAGCCCGGGAAGCTGCTGTCGGGCAGCTCGGAGAGCTGGTTCTCCTCCAGGTGCAGGCTGAGCAGCTGGGGCATGTTCCTGAGCCCGAAATCCCAGACGTCGGAGAAGCTGTTCTGCGACAGATCCAGCTCCGACAGGTTCCGCAGGTAGCCCAGCTCGCCCTGCTCCAGCCTGGCGATGTTGTTGCTCTGCAGCAGCAGGGTCTGGGTGCCCTCGGGCAGCTCCGGGGGCACCGAGGTGATGAAGAGGTCGTTGCAGTCCACCGTGGCCGCCTCGCGGTAGGCGGAGCGGGGCGTGTACCAGGGCCGGATCTGGCACACGCAGCGCGGGGGACACGCCACGCGCCACGGCACCGTGGGCATGGCGCTGGCGGCCACCACGCACAGCAGGAGGCAGCTGGGCTGGAGGCCTCTCATTTTGAGCTGGAGAAGGTCACGGGGAGCATCCAGAGCTGGCCAGCGGGTGACAGCGGTGACGGCGAGGTGGGGACGGCGCCCGTGGGGGGAGATGCTCCATGCGAGCCCCTGGAAGCGTCGGGCCCTGCCTGGCGCCCCCGAAATGGGAGCTGAAAGCGCTGGGGGCACCTCAGTCAGAGCTGGGCCTCTTCTTCCTCTCCAAAGGAGTCGTTCCCGTGCTCGGCTGCATCTTCCAGGCTCCTCCTCGAGGTCATTCCTGGAAAAACAGCGGAGTTGGGTTAGGGGAGGGTTTGGGCTCATGGGGAACCAGGGGCAGGGACAAGGGACAGGTTGGGGAGGTAAAAACCTGAGGATGGCACCCCCAGGACCCTGCCCGGGGTCTGCAGTGCCCTCAAACTGCCCAGCAAATCCATGAATTCTGGTTTATATCCATGGCATTCACTGTGCCCTCCCATCTGAGAGAACCTGGGTGGAATTATCCCATGGAATCGGCCCAGGACCCTCCAAACAAGTCTGTGAATTCCACTTTATATCCATGGTATTCTCTGTGCTCTCCCATCCTACAGGATCTGGGTGGAATTATCCCGTGGAATCTGCCCAGGACACCCAACACGCTCCAAAAAAATTCCATAAATTCCACTTTACATCCCTGATTGAACTGTGTCCTCCCATCCCATGGGATCTGAGTGGAATTATCTCATGGAATCCACCCAGGACCCACCAAACAAATCTTTAAATTCCACTTTATATCCATGGTATTCTCTGTGCTCTCCTATCCCACAGGATCTGGGTGGAATTATCCCATGGAATCTGCCCAGGACCCCCAGCATCTCCTGAATCTGTGGCTGAGCAGAGCCAGAGCTGTGGGAGTTTGGAATAACTTTCCATGGGAATAATTTTCCATGGGAATAATCTTCCTGCAGGCTCTGCTCCCTGCTCCTCATCCTCCCCAGCTCCAAATTCCCCCATCCAGGTGCTCCAGCCCCATTGGCAGCCCTCCGATGGGAGATTCCTTAGGGAAAAACATCCCCCAAACACCGGGAATTCTCAAGGTGGGGCTGGGATGGGTTTGAACCCTCTGGCATCTCCTGCCCCTCTCCCAATCCATGATTTCCTCCAACTCCCCGCCCCGCGCTGACCTCAATCCAACATTTTTTTCCCTTAAAAGCCTCTCACCCAGCAGGGAAAAAAACCCAAAAAACTATTAAAAGAGTGGGGAAAGCAAAGTTTCAGTTTTATGCCCACCGTGCTCTCCTTGGAAAGGGCTCCGGAGCCGAGTTTATTCCACATCGACTCCTCCCGGATCGATCCCGCTCTTTTCTCTCCTTCCCTGCTGCTTTTAAAGCAGCTCCTGCAGAAGCAGCATGAAAGGAAAGGATGGATCCATCGATTCCCGCTTCCCTCCGATGGATCCACACCTTTTAAGTGCTCCGGTGTTTTCGGGTCTATAAAAGCCTCCAGTTGTTCCAATATCTCGGGAATCTTCTCTCCTTAAAAAACAAATATCACGGAGGAATTTGGGGGTTTTATTTCTTTTCTTCGAGGTGTGAAGGAAAGGCTGGAAAAGGTGTCTGGTTTTCCAGGGAAAAACGCCTCCAGCTCTGCTGCTTTTGTCCATAATCGGATTTTATCCCATTTTTCCCAGCACAGATGGCTGGGAGAAATCTTGGACATGGGAAAATCCAGGGGATGGTGTGAGTCATGAGATGGGAACTTGTGGGAAAATGGTGGATTTGGGAAAACTTGGGGCTGAAACTCATGGAAAGGAAACTGGGAGAACAGGAAGAACTTTGTCAGTGAGTGATCCCACCTGAGGGGGAAAAATCCCAGGAAAGGATGGGGCTGATCCCGCTCTGCCTGGGGAGCAGCTCCCGGAATTCCTGCAGGGGTGGTGGCACCTCCAGCCTGGTGGGGACAGGGTGGCCCTGCCCGCTGTGGCTGCTGGTCCCGTGTGCGACATTCCCGAGGGATGGCGGCTCCCGGGGCTTTGCTGGGGGAGATCCTGGAGTGAGCTGAGCTTGGGGGGCTGCTCTCCAGCTTTTCCAGCTTCTCCATCTTCTCTGGATTCCTAGGATTCCTCAGCTTCTCCATCTTGGGATTCCCCCGCTTCTCCATCTTCTCTGGATTCCTGGGATTCCTCAGCTTCTCTATCTTGGGATTCCCCAGCTTCTCCATCTTCTCTGGATTCCTGGGATTCCTCAGCTTCTCCATCTTGGGATTCCCCAGCTTCTCCATCTTCTCTGGATTCCTGGGATTCCTCAGCTTCTCTATTCCCCAGCTTCTCCATCTTTGGATTCCTGGGATTCCTCAGCTTCTCTATCTTGGGATTCCCCAGCTTCTTCATCTTCTCTGGATTCTCCATCTTCCCCAGCTTCTCTGGCTTCTCCATTTTCCCCATTTTCTCCCGCTCCTCCAGTTTTTCCATTTTCCCTGGCTTCTCCAGTTTTTCCATCTCCTCCATCTCCTCCATCTTTTCCATCTTCCCCAGCTTCTCCAGCTCCTCCAGCTCCACCACACACCGGGCACAGTGGGACCTTCCCGTCCCTGTCACCCCCCCGGCATGGGCAGATGGGAAGTGGCCCTTGGATGCTGTGGGAAAACCCTTTCCTCATCCATTCCCGTTTTTCCATCTCCACCCAGCCCCTGGGGGAAGTTGGAATGCTGGGAGCGGACAGGAGGGAATTATTGTGGGATTGTGGAATCCTGGAATGATTTGGGGTTGGAAGGGACCTTAAATCCCAACCAGAGCCATGGACAAGGAATTCCCACTATCCCAGAGTGCTCCAGCCCAGCCTGGGACACTCCCAGGTATGGGGCAGCCACGGATTCTGTGGGAATTTGCAAGCTGGGAATGAGTCAGGAATCCTGAAATTGGGATTTTTTTATGGAATCCTGGAATGGTTTGAGATGGAAGATCTTGAAGATGATCCCATTCCCGCCCCTGCCATGGGCAGGGACGCTTCCCATGATCCCAGGGTGCTCCAGCCTGGCCTGGGACACTCCCACAGGGATGGAGCAGCCACGGATCCTGTGGGAATTCCATTCCAGCTCTTCCCAGGGAGGGATTTCATCCCCAAATCCCACTGAAACGAGGAAACCGGGACTCGCCAGCTTCTCCCAACTCCGAGCAAGCCCCGGCGTGGGAACGGCACCAATCTCCCGGCTGGAACGTCGGCAGGGAAAACGAACGGAGAAAGGAGGGGAAGGAGGAGAAATCAAAAGGGACAAAGGAGAAATACAAGGAAGAATGAGGAATACAAGGAAAAAGGAGAAATACAAGGAAAAATTAGGAATACAAGGAAAAATTAGGAATACAAGGAAAACTGAGAAATACAAGGAGAAAGGAGAACTACAGGGACAAAGGAGGAATACAGGGGGAAAAGGACAAATACAGGGAAAAGAGAAATATAGGGGAAAAGGAGAAATACAAGGAAAAAGAAGAAATACAAGGAAAAGGGAGAAATATAGGGGAAAAGGACAAGTAGAGGGGAAAAGGAGAAATACAAGTTAAAATGAGAAAATAAAGGGAGAAAAGAGAAATGAAGAAACAAAAATAAAAAGGGATAAAGGAGAAATACGAGGGGAAAGGAGAAATAAGTAAAGGGACAAAGGAGAAATAAAGAAAGGGATAAAGGAGAAATAAGTAAAGGGACAAAGGAGAAATAAGTAAAGGGATAAAGGAGAAATAAATAAAGGGATAAAGGAGAAATAAATAAAGGGACAAAGGGCCCGGAATGTTGCCGGCACCGTGGCAACCGCCCCCCGTCGCCCCTCATCTGTATGCCCGGGCTGAGCCCCGCGGCCGCCGCGCTCCATGGAAACCCCGAGCTCCCGGAACCCCGGCCTGGAGATGGGAGATGGGATTGAGGAGCTGCCACAGGGAAAACTTCCCGTCCTGGGGGTGTTTTCAGCAATTCCGGGGTTTTGGTGATCGGCCCCTGTGGGGCTGGGTGTTGGCGAGGCGAGGGATTGGGAGGGTTTTTGAGGAATATGAGGGTTTTCCTGGAATATGAGCGTTTTCCTGGGATGTGAGGCTGTTCTTGGGATGGGAGAGTTTTCCTGGAATATGAGTTTTTCTGGAATATGTGGGTTTTCCTGGAATATGAGAGTTTTCCTGGGATGGGAGGCTGTTCTTGGAATGGGAGGGTTTTCTTGGGATGGGAGGGTTTTCCTGGAATATGAGAGTTTTCCTAGATAAGGGTTTTCCTGGGATACAAGGCTGTTCCTGGCATGGGAGGGTTTTCCTGGCATGTGAAAATTTTCCCGGGATGGAAAGGTTTTCCTGGAATATGAGGGTTTTCCTGGGATATTGAGGGTTTTCCTGGGGTATGAGGTTGTTCCTGGAATATGAGAGTTTTCCTGAAATATTAGAGTTTTCCTGGGATACCAGGCTGTTCCTGGGATACCAGGCTATTCCTGGGATGGGAAGGTTCACCCTGTGTCCCTCACAGCAGCCTCCAGCTGCCATTTTGGGATTTTATTCCCTAAAAAAAATCATTTCCACGGGCCGGGGAACACCTGGCCAAGTCCCTGCCGAGATCCGTGCTGGGATTTTTGCTTGGGAAAAGCGGCTTTGGAAGCGTTTCCTTGGAGCTTTTCCCAAGGCTGGACAGGGTTTGGAGCCACCAGGATGGGCAGAATCCGCTCCAAACCCACCAGCACCACCACACTGCTCCACCACCTTTTCCAGTGATTTCTCCCCCAACTTAATCCTTGCTTTGTGCACAAGGATGGGATTTTAAATTTCTTTTTCCCCATCCTCCTGCATCTCCGCGGGCAGGGAGGGCGATAACGCGATTCCTGTTATTCCTGCTTTTTATCTCCTGCCAGGAGATAAAAACACGGCCGGGAGCAGCGAGGAAGAGCTCGGATCTGGCTCTCGGCGCTTCTCGGCCTCTCTCCGGCTGGATTTTAATGAGGGAGGCTGGGAAATCAGCCTGGTGTGCTCATCCGGGCGCTTCCAGCCTCTGGAATTGCTTTGCCTTGGGAATTGTCTCGGCTCTGGAATTGTTGTTTTGCCTCTGGAATTGTTGTCTCGGCTATGGAATTGTTGTCTCGGGTCTGGAATTGTTGTTTTGACTCTGGAATTGTTTTGCCTCTGAAATTGTCTTGGCTCTGGAATTGTTGTTTTGCCTCTGGAATTGTTGTTTTGCCTCTGGAATTGTTGTCTCGGCTATGGAATTGTTGTCTCGGGTCTGGAACTGTTGTTTTGCCTCTGGAATTGTTTTGCCTCTGGAATTGTTGTCTCGGCTATGGAATTGTTTTGCCTCTGGAGTTGTTTTGTCTCTGGAATTGTTGTCTCGGCTCTGGAATTGTTTTGCCTCTGGAGTTGTTGTCCTGGCTCTGGAATTGTTGCTTTGCTTGTGGTTTTTCCCCCTCCAAACGCTCCCATGGGTTCCTGTGGCTTCCCCCATCCGGGCTCAGCCTCCATCCTGGAAAAAGGAGCAACATTTGGCCCTCTTGGCTGCAAACGGCACATTCCAGAGGGGTTTGGATCCCGCAGGCATTCCCTAGAGATCGCGCATCCCATCCCGCGGGACGCCGAGGGAGCTTTGGGGACGCTCAGGTCCCTGGGCTGGGTCCCTTCTCTCAAATTCAGCTTTTGGAGCTCGGCCTTTCCGAACGTTCATTCCTGTCGGGATAAATCCCTGGGGATTTCCTGGGGTGGCTTCCAGCTCGTCCTGGGACATCCTGGACCACGGCCAGGATCAGGAGGGGATCTGGGAGTGAAATCCAGGAATGAAATCCATGAAATCCAGGTCCCTCCCTGCCTGCAGGAGCTGCCTCGGGGTGGCACAAAAGCCCCGGGGGCGACAGCTTTGTCCCCTGCGTGTGGCACTGTGGGAAGCCTCAAATCCATGATTTTCAGACAAGAAACCTCAAATCCATGATTTTCAGCCGGGAAAGCCTTGAATCCACGATTTTCAGACAAAAAAACCCCCTCAAATCCATTCTTTTCATCCGAGAAAGTCACAAATCCACAATTTTCAGCAAGGAAAGCCTCAAATCCATGATTTTCAGACAAGAAGCCTCAAATTTGTGATTTTCAGCTTGGGAAAGCCTCAAATCCATGATTTTCAGACAAGAAACCTCAAATCCATGATTTTCAGCCGGGAAAGCCTTGAATCCATGATTTTCAGTTGAGAAAGGCTCAAATCCATGATTTTCAGTTAGGAAAGGCTCAAATCCATTATTTTCAGCAAGGAAACCTCAAATCCATGATTTTCAGCTGGGAAAGCCTTGAATCCATGATTTTCAGCCGGGAAAGCCTCAAATCCATGATTTTCAGCCGGGAAAGCTTCAAATCCATGATTTTCAGCCAGGAAGCCCTGGAGCCATCTCATTTTATCCCCGAGCCTCGGTCCATGGGGTTAACCTGGAGCATTTGGAATTGTCCACATTGCACTGGGAAAAAGGTGGCTGCGCTCTGCCCCTGGAGAAATCCGGGACTAGGAGGATGGAATTTCAGCTGGATTGTCTTTCCCTCTGGAAAATCCAGGTTTTTTTATCCCCCTGAGCAGCGCTGAGCTGCAGCTCTCTGCATTTTTGGGAGCAGCTCCAGCTCCTGGCAGCGGCTCCGGGCTGCAGCAGGAGCTGAACTCTGGCTGTGCCTGCAGATCCCTGTTCCCAAATCCCACATTTCCAACAGAAAATAAGAACGTTCCAGGCAGAAAGGGGATGGGGGAGGAGGAAAAAAAACCTGATTTTGGGGTATTTATCTCCCTGCCACCTTTTTTTTTTTTTTATGATTTGCAGAGCCTGCGCTCGTTTTTCCTCCCACACAGGGCCTGTTCCATGGAATTTCCCAATCCAGCCCCTTCCCATCCGGGCAGGAGGTCGCAGGTGCATTTCCAGAATATCCCGAATATTCCCCTCCTGCCCCACGCCCTTCCTGGCTGTTCCTGCCTCGTTTTTTCCTGAGGATCTCCTTCCTGAGGGATAATTTAGAGCCCTTCAGCCTCTCGAAGCTGGCGCTGAGGGTTCCAGGGAAAGCTTCCAAATGGAATTTGCTTCCAGATTTTGGGAAATTCTGTGATCAGCGCTGCTCCGGTCCCTGCACTGGGAGCTGTGCGGAGCTGGGAGCCCCCAGCATTCCCACAGAGAGATCCAGGATTCCCTGAGCATCCCAGAGAAATCCAGGATTCCCCAAACATCCTAGAGAGGTTTGGGGTTCCTTGAGAATCCCAGAACCAGAATTCCGTGAACATCCCAGAGGAATCCAGGATTCCCTGAGCACCTCAGAGAGGTTTGGGATTCCCTGAGGACCCCAGGAAAAGTTCCGGATTCCCTGAGCATCCAGAGAGATCCATGATTCTCCAAACATCTTAGAGAAGTTTGGGATTCCCTGAGAATCCAGAGAGGTTTGGATGCCCTGAGAATCCCTGGAAAAAAAACCAGGATTCCCTGAGCATCCAGAGAAATCCAGGATTTCTTGAGCATCCCAGAGAGGTTTGGGATTCCTGGAACATCCCAGAGAGATCCAGGATTCCCCAAACATCCTAGAGAGGTTTGGGATGTCCTAAACATCCCAGGAAAAATTCAGGATTCCCTGAGCATCCAGAGAGATCCAGGATTCCTGAGAATCCCAGGAAAAGTTCAGGATTCCCTGAGTATCCCAGAGAGGTTTGGTGACAGCGGGCGAGCAGCCGGGGTGACACGCTGTGACATGCACGGACACATAAACTTAAACTTTAAATTAAATTTAAATTAAAATTTTCTTGGCTCTGGGATCCGGAACCCACCGGGAATTCCCGGCGAAATTCCCGGGGAAAGGGCTGGGAATGCCAGAGGGGCTGAGGGAGCAGGAGGGCGATGGAATCACTCAGCCTTCATTAGCGAGATGACAAATGAGAATTGCAATTAGTGAGCGGTTAATTGTTCTGGTGGCTCTGCAGACTGGGGGAGCTAATTGTGCTCGCTGCCAGGTGGGAATGGATCGGGAATGGATTGGGAATGGATCGGGAATGGATCGGGAATGGATCGGGAATGGATTGGGAATGGATCGGGAATGGATCGGGAATGGATTGGGAATGGATCGGGAATGGATTGGGAATGGATCGGGAATGGATCCAGAATGGATTGGGAATGGATCGGGAATGGATCCAGAATGGATTGGGAATGGATCGTGAATGGATCCAGAATGGATTGGGAATGGATCCAGAATGGATTGGGAATGGATCGGGATTTGATCAGGAATGGATCAGGAATGGATTGGGAATGGATCACAAATGGATCAGACAATGGATTGGACATGGATCGGGAATGGACTGGAAATGGATTGGGAATGGATCAGGAATGGATCCGGAATGGATTTGGAATGGATCAGGAATGGATCCGGAATGGATTTGGAATGGATCGGGAATGGATCAGGAATGGATCAGGAACAGACTGAAAATTGATCGGGAATGGATCAGGAATGGATCAGACAATGGATTGGACATGGATCGGGAATGGATTGGAAATTGATTGGGAATGGATCAGGAATGGATCTGGAATGGATTGGGAATGGATCGGGAATTGATCAGGAATGGATCGGGAATGAATCAGACGTGGATTGGGAATGGATCAGGAGTGGATAGGACATGGATTGGGAATGGATCAGGCATGGATCTGGAATGGATCGAGAATGGATCTGGAATGGATTGGGAATTGATCAGGAATGGATCAGAAATTGATCGGGAATGGATCAGGAATGGATCAGACAATGGCTTGGGAATTGATTGGACAAGGATCGGGAATGGATTGGGAATGATCGGGAATGGATTCATCATGGATCAGGCATGCAATGGGAATGGATCCCAAAATGGATTGGGAATGGATTGGGAATGGATCAGGCATGGATCAGGAATGGACATGGATCAGGAATGGATAGGGAATAGATCAGGAATGGATCAAGAATGGATCAGGCATCCATTGGGAATGGATTGGGAATGGATCAGACCATGGATTGGACAAGGATTGGGAACATATTGGGAATGGATTGGGAATGGATCCCACCTGCCAGGAAACACCAGGATCCCCATCCCATCCCAGGGATCCCATCCCAGGGATCCCATCCCAGGGATCCCATCCCGTTCCCTAAAGGAGCTGTGGGATTTTGTTGGGATCAGGCTGGATTTTCCCATCTGGTGGGTGCGGGGGAAAGGCTCGGGATCCACATCCCACTGGAAGATCCCTCTCTGGGAGCCCAGGGAAGGGCTCAGCCCCCCAGAATTCCATAAAAACAGCACTGCTCCATGCAGGGCACAGCTGCCGTGTCATTCCCAGTGACCTTCCCGGCGGATTGGGAATGATCGATAATTAATTCCTCATTAACGCCGCCTCATTTGCAGAGCAACTCCCCCGAAACCTCCCCCCCTTCCCCTTCCCTCTCCAAGGGCAGCGGGATGGGGACAGGACACTCCCGGGAATGTCAAAGGATTTGAGTTCCCAAATCCAGGTGGTTTTCCATGAATTGTGGGATCTGGAGGACACAGAGGCCGGGGAGCGCATCCTGAGCAATCCGCTCCCAGTGAGGCACTGGAAACACTGCAGAAGGCGGCTCCCGGAATTCCAGGATCCTGGACTGGGGATAAACCTCCCAGCCCCCAGATCCAGAGGCTGGGAATGGCCGGGAGCGCAGCCCCTCGGGGGATTTTGGGAAGAAATATTCCTGCAGCTCGGCATTGGTGTGGGATTCCCTCCGCAGGGATAAATCCAAGCTCCTTCCACTTCCCCCAGGCAGGGAGGGCCGGGAGCGGAAATCCAGGTAATTAAAAGTGGAAAAAAAACCCCGGGAATGATTCCCTGGGTGGGATTAAAACCAAACCCATGGAGGTTTCTCCAGAGGTTCCTGTGGTTGGGAAAAATATTCCTGTGGTTGGGAAGAATGTTCTTGTGGTTGGGAAAAATATTCCTGTGGTTGGGAAGAATGTTCTTGTGGTTGGGAAAAATATTTTTGTGGTCGGGAAAAATATTCCTGTGGTTCAGCGCTGTTGTTGCAGGTGGGAATGCTGCACAGGGAAGAGGCTGGAGAGGGCTGGAAAACTGGGAATCTCACTGGAGAACTGGGAATTCTGCTGGAGTACTGGGAATTTTACTGGAGAACCAGGAATATCACTGGAGAACTGGGAATTTTACTGGAGAACTAGGAATCTCACTGGAGAAGCGGGAATCTCACTGGAGAACTGGGAATTCTGCTGTAGAACCAGGAATCTCACTAGACAACTGGGAATTCTGCTGGAGAACCGGGAATTTTGCTGGAGAACCAGGAATCTCACTGGAGAACTAGGAATTCTGCTGGAGAACTGGGAATCTCACTGGAGAATCAAGAATCTCACTAGAGAACTGGGGATCTCCCTGGAGAACTGGGAGTCTCACTGGAGAACCAGGAATTCTGCTGGAGAACTGGGAATCTCACTGGAGAATCAGGAATCTCCCTGGAGAATTGGGAATTTTGCTGGGGAACCGGGAATTTCGCTCAGGCACGGACGCTCCACCGGGCCCTTCCCATTTCCAGCTTTTTTGTCTCTCCATCCATGGATGAAACTGCTCCTCCCAGAGGAAGGGGAGGCAGGGATGGGGCAGCAATTCCAGGGAATTGCAGCGTCGGGAATGGCGCTGGGATGGGGTCACAAGGAGCAGGGAGACTCCCAGGGCTGATCCCACGGAATTCCACCTCAGGATGGCCCCTGTGGGATCAGAGCCATTCCCAATCCCAGGGAAGCCTATCCCTGTTTTTCTCCTGGAGCATTCCGGCCTCCTTGGATGCCAGAAAGGCCTGGAATGACCAAAACCCTTGGAATCACATCCCAGCCTTGTCTGCAGGATCTGGGATTCTCCTGGGGGTGCCGATCCCACTCTGAGGATCCCTGGATCCCACAGCCGCTGCTCCAGGACCGGGATGCCTCCGGAATTCCACAAGAACTCTGGAATTCCACAAGGACACGAGGTGCCGATGACAGGGGACAGCCCGAGGTGGCCCAGCTCCTAATTCCCGACAAATCCCGAGTCTGGAATTGCTGAAAGGGCGGAAAGGAGAGAAGCTCCAGCAGAAAACAAAACAAAAAAAACCAACGGGAAAAGATCAAATCCAGGTTTTTCAAGTGGATCCAGCCCCTCTAAGGAAGGGGAACAACCTCGAGCATCCCAAAAAAAACCAAAAACGTGGATCGGCGCGGATGCCAAGGAATTATTAGGAATCCTAAGGAAAACGTACGGTTGCCATGGCAACTGCCAGGCACGGGCTGCCTCACCCCCTCCCCGGGCACGAGCGGATCCGTGGGATGAAGGCAAATCCCTCTGGAAGCGCCGGGAAAGGCTCGGGGAGTTGTGGAGGGGAAGGAGCAGCGCTGTTTTTTATGGAATTTTGGGGGCTGAGCGTCTCGCGGGGCTCCCAGAGAGGGATTTTCCAGCAGGATGTGGATCCTGCGCGTCCCCCAGCTGCACCCACCGGGTGGAAAAACCCTCCCTGATTCCCTGATTCCCGGTAAATTCCATTTCCGGCTTATCTGGAATAAAATCATCGCACTGAGCGCTGGGAGAGGGGGGGAAAGGGAATTAATCCATGGAGGAAAAGCTGGGATGAGGCAGGGTGAGCTCAAACACTGCTGGGTTTGGAGCTGGAGCTGGAATGGCCCTGGAGCAGCAAGGAAAAGCTTTGGAGATCCAAGGAACATCCCAGCTGCTCATCCCCCTCATTCCCATGGAAAAATCCCTCCGTTTCCAGGGATTCTGCACCAGGAAACGGGAAAACCTGGGAAAGGCTGCAGGAAAAGCTGATCCCTGTCCCCATAGATCTTAGGGGCTCCTGATGGAACCAAATCCCTTTTCCAAATCCATTTCCCAAACCCACTTCCCAAATCTATCTCCCAAATCCATTTCCCAACACGAGTGTGGGCACAGCAGGAGAAATTCCTGCTCTCCCATCTTTTCAGCACCTTGGGAATTCAAGGAAATCTGGGAAAATCCATGGTCAAGCCAGGGAGGACAACCCTGCCCAAGGAAGCAGCACTTCCCAAGAGGATTTTTCTGGGAAAAAGGAAGTCAAGGAATTATTAAAGAGCCATAAAAACAGCTGGAAAATGCCCCTGAAATCCTTTTTTTTTTTTTTTTTTTTTTTTCACAAGAATTCCATGGAAAGGGAATTCCAGCGTGGGTGGAAATTCAGGGACCTGGAATTCTGAAGGACTGATGCTGATCCTGCCCCTGGGTGCTTCCAGAGGGATGAATCCTGCCAAACTCCGGGAATTCAGGAATGCCGGAGCTTCCCAGAGCCAGGATTGGGACAACCAATCCCGGGAGCTCGTGGGAGTTGGGAAAAGTGACTCAGAGATGGGACCGAGCTCAGAATTTTCCATGGGAATCCGAACATTCCTGGGAAAAGAGCGGCTTGGTGACGATTTGCAGATCGGGATCAAAGCCGACGCCCTATTTATTTTTTTGGTTTTGTTTTTGGCTTTTTTGCTTGTTTGGTTTGGTTTGGGGTTTTTTTTTTTATTTTTATTTTAATTTCAAGGCAAGGGAGAGGCTTTGATGAAGCGTCAAACACCGCTTGGAGCAGCCAAAATATTCCTTGAGATGTAAGGATCATCCTGGAAGAGGCGACAGCCACACCATGGAAAAGCTTTGGAAAAGCTTCTCCTGGCACAGACCAAATCAACGCATTTTTTATGGATCATAAATAGGAAAAATCCCTTTCTTTTTCCCTTTTCCAGGTAGAATTTGTACTTCTAATGCTTTTTTACCTCTCCTCTTTATTCCCAAAAGTCCTGCTGGGAATCAGGGAAGAAAAGCTGCTCTTTTTCCTTCCTAAAAAATATCTGGATCAGGCTGATCCTTTGGGAAAAGATGGTTAAGATGCAAATCCCATTTTCCTGCTGATTCCAAATTCTTCATTTAAAATTCCTTAGTAAAGCCTCTCCCCCAAAAATCCAATTTTTTTTCCCATCCTGGATTCTCCTCATTTTGACCACCAGGAAGGACAAAGCACCAACCCTCAAATTCCACCCGGGATTGATTATTTTTGTAGGGATCATTCTAAAGTCCATTAAAAATGGGATTTTAGCAGAGACTGGGAGACTCCAGAGCCTGGAGAGGGTCAGGAAGATCCAGGATCATTCCTGGAGGGAACACCCGGCCTTAATTCCGAGCAGAGCTGGTGAATAATTTATGCGGAATGATTTATCCCAAATAATTTATCCCGAATAATTTATGGATCCAGTCTGGGTGAGACGAGTCCCAGACTTCAGTCCCAATTAAGGCCTTTGTGAATTGTCTGGGAACAGATCCCAATTTTTCCCATATTTATTTATTATCCGGGATCGCGCTCCAAACAGAGCCGCCGCACAATTCCTGCTTTTCCCGAGTGTTTGCAAACAGCTCCCACTGCCAGGATTCGGAGAGGGGCCGGGGTTTTCCAGCTCCTATCCCACCTTGGAATCTTTGGGAATTTGCATGGAAATGATCCCCAAGATCTCCTGGCTGGATGGAGAGGGGATAGCAAAGGCTCCCGAGGCAATTTTCCCAAAAAAATTTTTGGGAGCAGCGATCCCAATCCCAAAATCCCACCACAAAATCCCAGAGCGGGGCTTTATCCGCAGGGAACGCCCCCAAATTTCAGGAGTTTTAAAGTCATCCCGTTTTCCTGCTCATCCCAGTGCCCTGGTGGGAAGCAGCAGCTGGGATTGGGATTCTCCTTCCCAAACTGAGGTGGGAATTATTCCCTTGGGAATAATCCCATAAAACCAAAGTCACGGGGGAGAGAGAAATCCCAGCCACCATTCCAGGGGCTGGAAATTTGGGATTGGGAACAGACAGCGGGAACAGCTCCTTCTTCCTGGAAAAGGGATTTGGGAGCAGAAGAGGGGGTGGTGATGAATTTTTGTGTCCCGGACTGGCACTTTGGGACATCGGGAATGTCATCCCATGGAATGTCCCAGGGAAGGAAAGAGGTATAATTGACCAGGGTGATCCAGGAGAAAAATCTGGGAATAAAGGGGCAGAGCCGCATGTTTGGGATTCACCTGCGGGATTCATTCCCGGCCTCCCCCACGCCAGCTCTGGACATTCCCAGAATCTCCCCAATCCCTGTCCTGGGCAGGAAATCCAGGATCATGTCCCTAAACGGCAGGGAAGTGTTTTTCCAGCTGAAAGCAGGAGCAGGGATCATCCCTGGGCTTCAGGAGCAGGAGCTGTGGCTGGGCAGGGCTGCTGCACCTCTGGAGTGGGAATTCCATGGGAATGGGAACAGCTCCTCTGAACCCTCGAGGGGGCAATTCCAGCTCAGCGCTCGCGGGGTTTTGGGGAAAGTGAATTCCTGCAGCTCCGAGGCTGGAAGGGGTTGGGATGGGGTTGGATCGGGGTCCTGCAGAATTCCCGGCCCTTTTCCCTGTGCCAGAGGGATCCCACAGGCTCTGGGCATGGCTCTGCTCCCGGTTTTCCTTTGTGGATGAGAAGAGAGATCCCATCCAAAGGGAAGGGTTGGGAATGAGAAGAGAGATCCCAGCCAAAGGGAAGGGTTGGGAATGGGAAGAGAGATCTCATCCAAAGGGAAGGGTTGGGAATGGGAAGAGAGATCTCATCCAAAGGAAGGGTTGGGAATGGGAAGAGAGATCCCATCCAAAGGAAAGGGCTGGGAATGGGAAGAGAGATCCCAGCCAAAGGAAGGGTTGGGAATGGCCAAGGAGCAGAGGTCGAGCCCGGCCCTCAGCTCCCGATCCTGCTCTGCCCCTTCCAGCGCTGCCAGCAGGTGCCAAAGCCGCTCCCAGTGCCCGCAGAGGGAACACGGAGAGCCGGGAATGCCAGGAAAAGCCTCAGCAGGGCGGGATCAGCATCCTGTGGCACAGGGAGCCAGGGCTGGAGCCGGGAGGTGCTGCCCCCCCCGAGGGACATTCCCAGGACAATTCCCAGCACAGGGAATGTTGTCCTGAGGCACCTCCCGTCGCCGCAGGCTCCGGCTGGGGGAGGCAGGGATGAGCCATTCCCATCCCAGCTTTTCCAGGGGCTCTTCCCGCACCCAGCCTGCGGGATCGGGGCTCCGGGAAACGCGGGGCTGGGTCCTGGCCCGGCTCCGAGGAGGGGACACAGGAGGGGACAGAGGTGACACCCTTGGCACATCCAGGCTGGAGGAAGCGGATCCCGATGGCAGCGCCCACCTGCAGCTCCAGGCGCAGCATCCCCGGGAACGCCGCTCCCAGGGCTTCTCCCGCTCCTCCGGCTGCCTCCGATCCCTTTTTCCAGGCTCGGGGAGAAGCCGGAGCCGGGCTGAGCCGCGGGAGAGGCGAGGGCAGCGCTGGCTCAGCCACGCACGGAGCGCGGGGTCGCTGCCGGCCCCGAGCCCATTCCCGGAGCGGCTCCCGGGATCGCCCCGCGGCTCCCGGGATCGCCCCTCGGCTCTCCGGGATCGCCCCGCGGCTCCCGGGATCGCCCCTCGGCTCTCCGGGATCGCCCCGCGGCTCTCCGGGATCGCCCCGCGGCTCCCGGGATCGCCCCTCGGCTCCCCGGGATCGCCCCGGGGCTCTCCGGGATCGCCCCTCGGCTCTCCGGGATCGCCCCGCGGCTCTCCGGGATCGCCCCGCGGCTCCCGGGATCGCCCCGCGGCTCTCCGGGATCGCCCCTCGGCTCTCCGGGATCGCCCCGCGGCTCTCCGGGATCGCCCCGCGGCTCTCCGGGATCGCCCCGCGGCTCTCCGGGATCGCCCCGCGGCTCCCGGGATCGCCCCGCGGCTCTCCGGGCCCGCAGGGCTCAGCCCCGGGCAGGGCTGGGCGCTGGCACAGCGACCCGGGCACTGCGGGCGGGTGCAGCCGCGGCGGGGAGGGGCAGGGCTGGGCTGCGAGGGGAGGTAAACACGGCACCGGCACGGAAAAGCAGGAAAATGTCAATAAAACGACACCAAAATGACACCGCGGCTGTTCCCGACGTGTCCTTTGCCATCACCTTTGCTGTCCCCTCCTCCTCGGCTGGCTGTCTCCTCCCCGGGTGGCCGAGGAGCTGAAGGAGGGCTGGGCAGGAGCCCCAAGGACCGCGTTGTTTCTCTGTTTCACACCCAACGTCCCTCCCGTCACATTTTCCGCGTCGCTCGGGCACCGAGGGGTTAATGGCCGGGAAGCGCCGCTCCCGCCCGGATCGCATCCTGCCAGCATCCCTGGATTCCAGCCCCGCCGGCGGCTCCGTGACCAGCGCATCCCCCCCGGGCCCGCCGCCCTCACCCCTCATTCCCAGCCGTGCCGGGCTGAGGATCCGCTGGATCCCGGAGGAGTTTCCAGGAGCGGGATTGCAGCTCCCCGCTCTACCCGGGAAGCATCCCTGCTGCCCCCCGGCCCTCCATCCCCTCCCGGAGCGCCTCTCTCCGTCCATTCCCTGGTTTTTCCCCCCACCCCGTTTATTTCCAAGCCATTTCTCCTCAAATCCATCATCGAGCACGGAAAGCAAAGCTCAGGAATGGGAAAAAAAACAACCCCGAGCGAGCTGCCGAGGCGCTGCAGGGCGCAGGAGCCCCCCAAAGTCACCCCCGGCCCAAAACCCAAACCACGGCGGTGGCCCCCAACTCACCCTCCGAGTCTGTCCCCGTCCCCCGGCGCCGCTGTCACCGCCTGCCACCCCCCGCCACAGCTGCCCGCACATCTGGCTCGGCCGGCAGACAAAAGGCCGGGCGGCTTCGGAGCTGTCACCGCTGGCGGGGTCTGTCCTTGTCGCTTAGGACGGGGACAGGGCCAGCAGGACCCTCCGGCCACGCTGACCCTCAGGGCTGGAGGCGGCGGGCAGAGCCCTTCACCCTTCGCTCGCCCGGCGCCTTCGCAGCCGCACAGTCCCCGCTCCTCCTCCTCCTCCTCCTCCCTCTCCTCCCTTCTCCCCTCCCTCCCCAATCCTCCTCCTCCTCACTCCAGCCTTGTCGCCACGACGTGCCACCCACCCGAGGCAGCTCCTGCCTTAACCCCTGCGGCTCTGGCAGCCCCCGCGGCCTCTCCCGGGGGATGTTCCCGAGGGATGAAGGCGCTCCCGGGAATGCTGAGCCGGCCCTGGGGATCCGCAGCGCTCCCGCTGCGCCACCGCCGTCCCCTGCCCGCAGCCGGGGGTCGCCCAGCCCCGGGGGCTGCGGGGGTGGGTGGGAGGGGGAAGGGGACGCTCGGTGGATTTGGGATTTGTGTCCCGAATCTCCTTCTGCCCATCGGGATTTCTTGGAATTCCCGAAGATCCGGCCGCGTGTGGCCCGTGTCCCTCCCCGAGGGACAGCGCGGCCACCCCGCGGGGGTTCCCGGCTCGGTCCCCAAGCAGGACGCGCTGCCAGTGGTTCGTATTCCCCAAAAAGGGATATTCAGGGACTCCTAACCTTGAGGAAAAAACGGAGGGGAATTCTGCCTTTTGCTCTGGAGAGAGCCGGGTCACAGCTGTGTCACCCAGAGGGGGGATGGAGACCCCCAGCCATGGTGACACCCAGCGTGACATGGGGACAACGGCAGCGGTGGGGCCGGGCCAAGGGCAGGATTTAGGCTGAGGGCAGCACAGCACCCCCAGCTTTTTATTTTGCATCCCAGAAAAGCTTTTCCCATCCCCGGGGAGTGACAGAGGGCCCTGGGGAGGGGGGCGGTGACAGCGGCCATCGAGTCCCCATTTCACGCTCGGCGTGGTGAGCGCAGCCTGGGGGGCTTGGCTCCTTCCCAGAGCCAGCGCCCGGGGCTGGGGCCGGAGAGGAGCTGGAGCGGGGCCGGAGCGGGGCTGGAGAGGAGCTGGAACTCGGGGATGGAGAGGGGCTGGAGCGGGGCTGGAACGGGGCCGGAGAGGAGCTGGAGCGGGGCCGGAGCGGGGCTGGAGAGGAGCTGGAACTCGGGGATGGAGAGGGGCTGGAGCGGGGCTGGAACGGGGCCGGAGAGGAGCTGGAGCGGGGCCGGAGCGGGGCTGGAGAGGAGCTGGAGCGGGGCTGGATCGGGGCTGGAACTCGGGGCTGGAGCGGGGCTGGATCAGGGCTGGAACTCGGGGCTGGAGCGGGGCTGGAGCGGGGCTGGAGCGGGGCTGGAACTCGAGGCTGGAACTCGGGGCTGGAGCGGGGCTGGAACTCGGGGCTGGAACTCGGGGCTGGAGAGGGGCTGGAGCGGGGCTGGAACTCGGGGATGGAGCGGGGCTGGAACTCGGGGCTGGAGCGGGGCCGGAGAGGAGCTGGAGCGGGGCTGAATCAGGGCTGGAGAGGAGCTGGGGCCAGAGAGGGGCCGGAGCCTGGGGCTGGATCAGGATTGGAACTCAGGGCTGGAGCGGGGCTGGGGCTGGATCAGGGCTGGAACTCGGGGTTGGAGCGGGGCTGGATCGAGGCCGGAGCGGGACTGGATCAGGTTTGGAGCTCGGGGTTGGAGCGGGGCCGGAGCGGGGCTGGATCAAGGCTGGAACTCGAGGTTGGAGTGGGGCTGGGGGATGGATCAGGGCTGGAACTCGGGGTTGGAGCGGGGCTGGGGCTGGATCAGGTTTGGAACTCGGGGCTGGAGCGGGGCTGGAGCGGGGCTGGGGCCAGAGCGGGGCCGGATCAGGGTTGGAATTCGGGGTTAGAACGGGGCTGGAGCTCGGGGCTGGAGTGGGGCTGGAGTGGGACTGGATCAGGTTTGGAACTCGGGGCTGGAGAGGGACTGGGGGCTGGATCGAGGCCGGAGCGGGGCTGGAGCAGGTTTGGATCTCGGGGTTGGAGCGGGGCTGGGGCTGGATCAGGTTTGGAGCTCGGGGCTGGAGTGGGGCTGGGGGATGGATCAGGGCTGGAACTCGAGGTTGGAGTGGGGCCGGAGCGGGGCTGGATCAGGGCTGGAACTCGAGGTTGGAGTGGGGCTGGGGGATGGATCAGGGCTGGAACTCGAGGTTGGAGTGGGGCTGGGGCTGGATCAGGGCTGGAACTCGAGGTTGGAGTGGGGCTGGGGCTGGATCAGGGCTGGAACTCGAGGTTGCAGTGGGGCTGGGGCTGGATCAGGTTTGGAGCTCGGGGTTGGAGCTCGGGGCTGGAGCGGGGCCGCGCACACGCCGAGGAGAGCTCGCAGAGAGCTCGGAGTGACCTGATTTAATTGGCAGCGCTTCAATGGCATCGAGTGCCTGCCCGGCCCCGCTCAGCAGAGCCCTTCCGCAGGCACCGAACGGGAGCCGGGCTCGGCTTCGGCGGCGCCGCCGCCTTTGCAGCGTCCCCGCGGTCAGGGGGGCTCAGCTGCTCCGGCCCCTCCAGGACCCTCCAGCAGCAAAAGGAAAAATCGGAGGATTCAGCCAGCACTGGGTCATGCGAGGAAATAACCCGTTTATTTTCCCCAAATCCCGTTAGCATCCTGTGGAAAACACTGAGGAGCTCCCGGTGGGATGGGAAAGCCCTTCCAGGTGAATTTGGTGGGCTGGAAAAGCCATTCCAGGTGGATTTTAGAGCTGGAAAAGCCCTTCCAGGTGGATTTGGTGGGTTGGAAAAGCCCTTCCAGGTGGATTTTAGGGCTGGAAAAGCCATTCCAGGTGGATTTTAGAGCTGGAAAAGCCCTTCCAGGTGAATTTGGTGGGCTAGAAAAGCTATTCCAGGTGGATTTGGTGGGCTAGAAAAGCCCTTCCAGGTGGATTTTAGAGCTGGAAAAGCCCTTCCAGGTGGATTTTAGGGCTGGAAAAGCCCTTCCAGATGGATTTCGTGCCCATGCCCGCTGCCAGGGCTGGGGGCACCTGGAGCACGGCTTGGTTTGAAATCCACTGTGTTGCGGGGCTGGCAGGGAAATGCCCCTTGAAATTTCCCAAATCTCTGTGGAAGGTTCCTGGTGGTCTGGAAAAACCCTTCCAGGTGCATTTCAGAGCTGGAAAAGCCCTTCCAGGTGGATTTGGTGGGCTGGAAAAGGCATTCCAGGTGGATTTGGCGGGCTGGAAAAATCCTTGCGTGTGGGTTTTAGTGCTGGAAAAGCCCTTCCAGGTGGATTTGGTGGGCTGGAAAAGCCATTTCAGGTGGATTTTGGGGCTGGAAAAGTCCTTCCAGGTGGATTTGGTGGGCTGGAAAAGCCCTTCCAGGTGGATTTTGGGGCTGGAAAAATCCTTCCAGGTAGATTTCAGTGCTGGAAAAATCCTTCCAGGTGGATTTGGTGGGCTGGAAAAGCCCTTCCAGGTGGATTTTGGGGCTGGAAAAATCCTTCCAGGTAGATTTCAGTGCTGGAAAAATCCTTCCAGGTGGATTTGGTGGGCTGGAAAAGCCCTTCCAGGTGGATTTGGTGGGCTGGAAAAGCCCTTCCAGGTGGATTTTGGGGCTGGAAAAATCCTTCCAGGTGGATTTTAGGGCTGGAAAAGCCCTTCCAGGTGGATTTTGGGGCTGGAAAAATCCTTCCAGGTAGATTTCAGTGCTGGAAAAATCCTTCCAGGTGGATTTGGTGGGCTGGAAAAGCCCTTCCAGGTGGATTTTGGGGCTGGAAAAATCCTTCCAGGTAGATTTCAGTGCTGGAAAAATCCTTCCAGGTGGATTTGGTGGGCTGGAAAAGCCCTTCCAGGTGGATTTGGTGGGCTGGAAAAGCCCTTCCAGGTGGATTTTGGGGCTGGAAAAGCCCTTCCAGGCGGATTTGGTGGGCTGGAAAAGCCCTTCCAGGCGGATTTGGTGGGCTGGGAAAGCCCTTCCAGGTGGATTTTGGGGCTGAAAAAATCCTTCCAGGTGGATTTTACGGCTGGAAAAGCCCTTCCAGGCGGATTTTGTGTCCGTGCCCGGTGCTCCAGACATTCCCGGGGGTGGAGAAGCATTTCCCGGGTGTCCCGGAGCCCTGTCCCTGCCCCATCCGGCCTGGCCCGGCTCCTGCCGCGCTGCTGCAGAGGCTGAGTAATTCCTGAGGCTCCCGAGATGCTCCTCAGGCAGCCGAGCACGTCCCGATCCAGGTTTTCATTGCGTGGGATCGCAGCCGAGATGGCTCTGATTTATCCTCCCTGCTGCGCCAGCACTTCCCCCCGGCCGGCTCCGGGATCCTCCTGGAGAATATTCCCTGGGAAAGGGTTAAAAATGTTCATTGGAATGGAAAAAATAAAAAATATAAAATCTTGGCGTCTTGAGTGGGTTTTTCCCCTCTCACACTTGTGGGGTTGCGAGATTCCCGGTTTTTTTTTTTCCCTTAGGACACGAGGTGAGCTCCTCGGGGAGCCGCCCTGAGGAATTTTCCTGGAATCAGGGGATTTAGAGGGTTAAGCCAGGCTCAGCCAAGCTCAGCCCTACCAGACCTGGATGATCAAAGGGCTCCAGCGCCTTTTATTTTCTTCTGGATCAGGAAAACCTCAGGGATGGAGGAACCCTGCAGGCATCCCAAATCCCATTTTTAACTCTGCTCCCCCATCCCAAATTTAAGCAAATTCCCATAAATCTGGGGCGAGCCAAGGTCACTCCTGTGGCAGGGATGGGAATGGGATCCCCTTTCCCAAGCTGGAGGTGAATTCCCAAATCCCGAGCCTTGGATTCAGGGCTGTCCCACTCCCTTCGCACATCCCAAGAATCCCCCACTTTTTCACCCCTTCCCAAATCCCATTTTTAATCCTAAATCACAGCAGCCTCCCCAAATTCCCACCTCCTCCTTGTTCCCATGAAGAGATCCCGGAATCCTCTGGAAAACCCTTCCCATTCTCCAGGGGTGGGGAATGCTCCTCTGTTTCCTTTATTCCCTGCATTTTGGGGCTGCTTTATGGCCGCCATAAAAGCTGCCCATAAATCAGGGCCGATCCCATAAAAACCGGGAATAACCGGAATTAGGGCCGGAATGGGACCGGCTCCTTCTGCCAGCGCTGGGAATGTGCCGGGATTCATCCTTTCCTCATTCCCAGACATCTTCACATCCACCCTGGGAAGCAATTCCAGGGGTGAACACACCTGCTGGGGCTCCTCGTTTATGTTTTTTTTTATGGAGAATATGGGATTTTTTTTTTATGGATAACATAGGATTTCTTTATGGATAACATGGGGTTTTTTATGGATGACATGGGGATTTTTGTAATGGATAATATGGGATTTTTTATGGATAACATGGGGAGTTTTTTATGGATAATGAGGGTTTTTTATGGATAATGTTGGAATTTTTATGGATAACATGTTTTTTTTATGGATAACATGGCGATTTTTTTATGGGTAACATGGGAGTTTTTTATGGATAACATGGGGATTTTTATGGATAACATGGGATTTTTTAAATGGATAATGGGTTTTTTATGGATAACATGGTTTTTTTTACGGAGAACATGGGATTTTTTAATGGTTAGCATGGGATTTTTTTAATGGATGACATGGAGGGTTTTTATGGAGAATGTGGGGATTTTTAATGGATAATGTGGAGTGTCACTGTCACAGGGAGGCCATGGGATGTCACCATCATGGGGGTGTCACCGTCACAGGGGACACTGGGGTGCCACTGCCACCATCACGGGGGTGTCACTGTCACCATCATGGGGGTGTCACTGTCACCATCACGGGGGTGTCACCATCACAGGGGACAGTGGGGTGTCACTGTCACCATCACGGGGGTGTCACTGTCACCATCATGGAGGTGTCACTGTCACCATCACGGGGGTGTCACTGTCACCATCACGGAGGTGTCACTGTCACCATCACGGGGGTGTCACCATCACAGGGGACAGTGGGGTGTCACTGTCACCATCACGGGGGTGTCACTGTCACCATCACGGGGGTGTCACCATCACAGGGGACAGTGGGGTGTCACTGTCACCATCACGGGGGTGTCACTGTCACCATCACGGGGGTGTCACCATCACAGGGGACAGTGGGGTGTCACTGTCACCATCACGGGGGTGTCACTGTCACCATCACGGGGGTGTCACCACCACAGGGGACAGTGGGATGTCACTGTCACCATCACGGGGGTGCCGCCGTCCCAGGGATCCCGTCACCCCAGCTCTGCTCGGGGACATTTTTCCCACTGGGGACACTCCGGGCGGGCGGCAGAGCCCGCGCTGGCGGTGCCACCCTTCCCACGGCGACAGGAGCCACCTCGTCCCTCCCTCCGAGCTGTGGGGACACACCTGAGTGTCACACACCGGGCTGGGGGCGTGCAGTGGGCTTTGGGAAGGAATTCCTCCCGGGGAGGGGCTGGGGTGGAATTCCCAGAGCGTCCGGGGCTGCTCCATCCCTGGGAGTGCCCAGGGGCAGGCTGGAAAAACCTGGGATGGTGGAGATGTCCCTGCCCATGGAATGGAATCACTGGAAATCCTAAATCTGGAATTTTAGGTGCCTTCCATCCCAAGTCATTCCATGGATCCATTCACACCCTCGGAGCTTCCTTCCTTCTCCTTTTCCCAGCTCTTCCCGCCCATCCCGGAGCTCCAGGCTCCGCTGGCTCCTCACAAACCCTCGCTGGAGGCTGGACAGGGATAAATCCCAAGGAAAACAGGCCAAAACTGTGTTTATAAAACCCCAAATTTGTTTATTTCTCCTCACTCACATTCCCTGGCTCTGCTCTTCCCATCCTGGCACTGCTCCAGCTCACCAGGGAATGGCTCATTACTGGGATTTCCAAAAAATTGTAATAAAAATCAGCTTTTTTGGTGTTTTTGTTTTTTTTTCTGCACAGTAAAGGGACCAATTATTGGGAGTAGCTCTGGGTTTCCTCAGGGCTGGAACCAGGTTTGTTTTGGGAATGGCTGCTGGAAGAGTTGGAGCAGGAGGGAGAAATGGGAATGGTGCGGAGGAAGCTGAGAATTCCTCTGGATATCCCAGTGAGGGTGGGGAGTTAAATCCAGGTGATCCTGGGATTAGAAATCCAGGTGATGTTGGGGATGGAAATCCAGGTGATGCTGGGAATGGAAACCCAGGTGATCCTGGGATTAGAAATCCAGGTGATTGTGGGAATGGAAATCCAGGTAATGTTGGGGATGGAAATCCAGGTAATGTTGGGGATGGAAATCCAGGTGATCCTGGGAATGGAAACCCAGGTGATGCTGGGGATGGAAATCCAGGTGATCCTGGGAATGGAAATACAGGTGATTCTGGGAATGGAAATCCAGGTGATCCTGGGAATGGAAACCCAGGTGATCCAGGTGATGTAAATCCAGGTGATCCAGCTCCTGCTCATGCTCCTCCAGCACCCAGGCACATCCTTGGATTCCTCGGATGGTTCCCTCTGAGCTGCTCCCCAGGATCAGAGCTCAGCCCTGGATGGTTCCGAGCTCAATTCCCACAAACCCAGCGGATTTTCCAGGACTCCGATCCTGGTCCCTGCGTGTTGGGATCAGCCTGAACTGGAAAAAGGGGACAAAACCCTGGGATCTGCTTTTTGGGAGGAACAGAAATGTTTTTCCGTGGCTTTGGCGCATCCTGGAGGGGCTGGTGAGGCTCAGACTGGGCAGGACGAGGTTTTGCTCCCAGTTCCTGGCAGTGGAGCCCTGGAAGGACGGTGGGAGATCGGGAATGCTCCCGGCTGGAAAAGGAGGAGGAGGAAGAGGAGGAGAACCCTGCGGGGTTGCCATGGCGATTGAGCATCTCCAAATCCTCGGATTATTTATCCCCGCGTTTGTTTAGGCTGAGGGAAAGCCTTGAGGGTGGAAAGAGGGTTGGGATATGAGGAAGAGGAGCGTGGGAATCCAGGAATTCTGATCCTAGAGGAGAAATCCTAAAATTCCAGCTCTGGGGCTCAGCCCAACCTTTGGAGCAGCAAAAAACGGGGATTTTGGGATGGTTCATGGGGCATTTGCCCTCTCAGGGATCCTGTGATCCCAAATCTGCCCCGGATTTCCATGGTGGGATCTGGCCCATGGAATCCAGGCTTTATTGGGATTCATTTGGGTGTGTGGATGGATTTGGATCAGGCTGTGTGTGGAGCTAGCTGGGAAGGTTTTCCAAAGCCATTTCCCAAATTCCAGAGGAGCTTGATGGAGTGATCCTCTGATTTCTGGGATTAAACATCACCTCCCTCAGTCCCTTCCTGGAGCACTGGAGCATCCCAGGCGCTTCCAGCTGTATCCAGCTGCAAATCCCCCCGGGAAGAACCACCCTGAGTCCCCTCCTTGGGGCTCAGCCCCCTGTGCCAGGCTGGTGACATTCCAAACCGTTCCAATTCTTCCAGGAATTCAGGATGCTCCTTCCAGATGTGCTCCTGCACATCTGCTGCCCCTCCCAAGGAAAACTGGGACACTTGAGTGTGTCTGGAGCTGGAATTTTGGGATAAAACAGGAGAAGTGGCACCGAGAGTGCCGGGAACATCCCGGTGTTTGCCATGTCCCCCCTTCCCACTCCCTCCTTTCCATGGGATCTGGAATTGCTCCTAAAGCTCATCTCTGATTCCTTTTGATGCCTCCAGTGTCCCCGTTACGTAAATCCCAGCGTGGGAATGCCGTGGATTTTATGGATGCGGAGTTTGCACAGCTGAGGGGACACCTTGGATTGTTACATCAAAGGACGAGGAAAAATAACTCCGGGAAATCGGGAGCCCTGTGGGAAAATCGATTCCGTTTGATTTGGCCAACAGAGGTCAGCGGGAAGGGGGGAGGAGGCTGGAATTGGGGGAAGAAATCCCGTTATTCTGGGAATGTATTTGGAGGGGAAAGGGAAGGAAAAAAGGAAAAGGAAGGGAAGGGAAGGGAAGGGAAGGGAAGGGAAGGGAAGGGAAGGGAAGGGAAGGGAAGGGAAGGGAAGGGAAGGGAAGCAAATCCCTTTCCCAAGCCTTGGACAATGGATTCTCCTGCTTTGACCTCCTCTCCAAGGGGCTTTGCTGCCCTTCCTTTATTTCTTGGAGCAGGTTTTGTTTTCCCTGGGCATTCCTGGGCTCCAGATGGGGCCAGGCTCGGCTATTCCAGGCCCTCAGCTCCTGCTGCCCACGGCCCCTCTGGAGCTTCTCCGCAGCTCTGACTGGGAATTCTTCAGAGAAACGCAACACGAAGGAATAAACGGAGCTGATGAACCCCATTCTCTTCCCAAGGGATTTCTGGGAAGGCCAAGGAGCATCCTCAGGGAATGAGGGTCCCACCGGAGCTGTCACCCACGGGTGGGAGCAGGAATGAGGGATTTTCCTGGCTGTAGATGCTGAAGGAAGGAAGAAAAACTTCCCAAAATCATGGAATGGTTTGCACAGGAGGTCATTGAGCCCCTAAGCAGAATTTTAGCTCCTGCTAAACCTTATCCCAGCACCAGCAGGGTGATATTCCATGGAAAACAGCACAGCCAACACTGCCACAGCTCCAAAAATCCATGAAAAAAACCAGAATTTGGTGGAAAAATACCCTGGGAGAAGAAAACAGCCTTTCTTGAGAGGGGGAGGAGAAAGATGGGAATGTTTTCCAAGAACCCCAAGGACAATGACAAACGAGGTGAACTCGGAGGCTGCGGAGAAAATCTTGGCAGCGGGTGGAAAACGCGCTGCCAGATTCCGGGGAATTTTAACTGGCATTTAATTAGCGGCACTCAGGTGGTCACAGGAGCGGTGGCAGTGCCGCAGTTCCTGGCATTTGTTAATTAAAGCTGCTCCTGACAGGGATTAACGACTTTTTAATGAATCTGTTGTCTTAATGTCTTACTAAGTTTTGACTTTCCTCCTCCCCCCCGCCGCCAGTTTTCCCGGGAATAGCAGCATCCAAAGGGATGGGAGGTGTGAGGGGCAGGGGTGGTACAGCTCCTGCCAGACTCCCAAAAATTTGGGAATGTGTGGGTTGAGGTGGGGGAACAGGGAGAGGAGGGGGCGTGGCCACAGAGGCAGATTTTTGGGAGGTGCTGCTGCTGGAGGAAAATGGGAATCAGGGATGGGTGTGGGAGAGCCCAGCCCTGCTGATGGAAAAAAAAAAAAATGGGAATCAGGGTTCAAGGTTGGAGATCCCAGCTCTGGTCCTGGAGAACATTTGGAATCAGGGATGGGTGTGGGAGATCCCAGCCCTGCTGCTGGAGCTCCATTTGAAAGTCTCCAGGAGGACCTGGAAAGTGGATATGAAAACAGGGAGCAGGGAGTGAGGAGAAGAAGGAATTCTAGCAGGCTGGAGGAAATGGAGGAAAATGGATCCATAGATTCCTCCCCAGCGGAGCACTGGGTGGGATTCTGCCCTGCCCATCCCATCCCATGGATCCCATTCCATGGATCCCATCCCCTCCCATGGATCCTATGGATCCCATCCCATGGATCCCATCCCCTCCCATGGATCCCATGATTCCCATCCCATGGATCCCATCCCACAGATCCCATCAGATCCCATCCCCTCCCATGGATCCTATCCCATGGATCCTATCCCATGGATCCCATCCCCTCCCATGGATCCCATTGGATCCCATCCCATCCCATGGATCCCCTCCCATGGATCCCATGGATCCTATCCCATGGATCCTATCCCATGGATCCCATGGATCCCATCCCATGCATCCTATCCCATGGATCCCATGGATCCCATCCCATGGATCCCATCCCCTCCCATGGATCCCATGGATCCCACCCCATGAATCCCACCCCATGGATCCCACCCCATGGATCCCATCCCATGGATCCCATCCCATCCCGAGGTGCTTTTGCATCAGAACCGGCCATGGAACAGGCTTTTCCCAAAAAGCCGCGTGCAGCATCCAGTAGGATCCTCCTTCCAGCCATTCTGCCGCATTCCCAGATTCCCAGGAATTCCTGCTGGGAGCCCACGGACTGCGGGGCTGGCGCTGCTCCACCAGACCCCGGTGTTGACATTCCTGGGAAGAGCGGGAGGCAGAATCCGTCGCGGGGAGAGCACGAATCCCCCAAAATAGATCCCATTGCTCCGTCTAAATTTAACGTTCCATGTTCTCCTCGGAACGGGCTCGGCTCCGGCAATTAACTAACGACAGGGATGATTAAGGATCGCTCCCGCGCTTTGCATGTCGAGCCTCTCTCCCACTCCTTCCCTGAATAATAATTCCGTGCTTTTGCAACACCAGCAGAACATTCCCAGGAATGCCGGAGGTGAAAGGGAAATGTGGGAAATGAGCCGTTAAAAGGATCAGGGATAAATCCCCTGTTTGCTTATCCCAAATCCAGGATGGGGTCGGGATCCTGCCTGGGATCGTCCTGAGGGCCCAGGGGAGAAGGGACAGCTCCGGAATGGGATGGAAGCATGGGAATGGTGCTGCTGGAACTGGGATGCATCCAGGCTCCTTTCCTGGCTGGAATGGCGTTATCCCAGGGTGGGTTGGGCGGGAAGGATCCCAAAAACTCATCCTATTCCTGCCCCAACACCTCCCACTATCCCAGATTGCTCCAAGCCCATCCAACCTGGCCTTGGACATTCCAGGGATCCAGGTGCAGCCACAGCTCCTCAGGGAATTCCATCCCAACCCCTCCCCACCCTCAGAGCTGGGAATTCTCTCCCATTATCCCGTCTATCCCTTTCCTCTGGCAGTGGGAAGCCATTCCTGTGTCCTGGCACTCCAGCTCCTGGTGAAGATTTCCTTTCCAGATTCCAGGAATTATCCTGGCAGGCGACCACAGGAGGAGCATCCTGGATCCATCTCACGCCACTTCCCATGGGATCTTCCTGGCAAGGACAGGTATTCCCAACTCTGCAGCAGATCCATGGCCTCTGGAGACTCATTCCTGCTGATCCATGTCCTGTCCGTGCCTAACCAGATGCTAATTTATTAATTAAATGCTGTGCTTAACGACAGGGTGAAGATTAATGAGGGCCAATCCCGCAGGGCATTCCTTGGGAAGAGACAGCTCCATGCATCCAACACCACCCTGGGGTTTTTGGGAAGCTCAAAATTCTCATGGAATGTCCTTGGAGATGCTCCAGGCCAGTCTCAAACCATTCAGGATGGAATTGTTCCCATGGAATTGTCCCAAGGCTGGCGCTGCTGGAAGCAGCTCCGGGCGGGAGCATCGGGAGCACCGGCTCGGATTTGCTGGGGCAAGGCTGGAATGGAGAGAATTCCTCCCAGAAAATAATTCCGTGGACAAATTTCACCTGGAAGACTTCCTTGTGAGCAGCTTTGGATTTTCCTGATAAAAATAAATTATGGAATGACTCCTGCGGCAGCTGCTCAGGAAGAGATTTTCGGGATGAACTCCGAGCTCTGGCTCCGTTTTCCTTCCTGGCTCTGGGATTGCTGGGAATGGGCAGCTCTGGATGCACTTTCTGGAAAGCTCTCTCCAAAAGTTCCTTTGGATCTGGCTGTTGGCTCCAGCACGGGAGCCAAGAAATCCATCAGCAAAATATTAATGGAAAAAAACGGAGTCGGAGGAGCTCAAGAAGAAATTTGGCTCCTCTGTCGGGATTGGTGACTGAAAACTAGGAAATGTTGGGAATTCAGGCACTGAGAGCTGGGAAGTGCTGGGAATCCAGATATTGGGAAATGCTGGGAATTCAGACACTGAGAGCTGGGAAATGCTGGGAATTCAAATATTGGGAAATGCTGGGAATTCAGACACTGAGAGCTGGGAAATGCTGGGAATTCAAATATTGGGAAATGCTGGGAATTCAGACACTGAGAGCTGGGAAGTGCTGGGATTTCAGACACTGAGAGCTGGGAAATGCTGGGAATTCAAATATTGGGAAATGTTGGGAATTCAGACACTGAGAACTGGGAAGTGCTGGGAATTCAAATATTGGGAAATGTTGGGAATTCAGACACTGAGAACTGGGAAGTGCTGGGAATTCAGGCACTGAGAAGTGGGAAATGTTGGGAATTCAGGTATTAGGAAATTTTGGGAACTCAGACATTGAGAAATGCTGGGAGCCAGAAATTCCACCTGAGTTTCCTTTTTTTCCAGGCTGAGCCCCTTTCCCAGCTCCCTCAGGATTCTCCAGCCCCTTCCCCAGATCCATTCCCTTCCCTGGAGACGCTCCAGCCCCAGAATATCCTCCCTGAACTAAGGGAATAATGGATAATTCCCTTTCCTCAGGATCTGCTCCGTGGATCAATCAGAATTAAATAATTTGGGGCTGCAACAAGATTTTTAAGGCTCCTCCAAACCCAAACCTCATTGTAATTCCATGGATAATGAATTATTCCCTGGATAATGAAGTTTAGGCGGCTGCCGTGGTGCAGGAATTCCTGGGAATCATTCTGGGAGGAGAAATCCAAGGATTGCAGCAGCTCCCTCCTCACTTCGTCTAAAATTAACTCGGCTCTCGAGCTGCACTTAAGCAAAACCAGTTGCCATGGCCACGCCGGGGGCTCCTGGATGCAGAAAACCAGGAATTCCGGGATAATGAAGGGCTCTGGAATATCCTCGGGAAGTTCATCCACCTGTTAAACCCTCAGTGCCCAGGAACTGGGAATGGAAATTTCCCCTCCCTTCCCGTGGCTGCGATTTGGGAGAGCTGGAGGAAAAATGTGGAATGAAAAAAGACGGAAGGTGGGAGGCCGGGAGGGATCCAAGGGGATTTTTGGGAATGTGCAAATGCTGAGGTTTGCTGGAAGGCACCGGGAGAGGGACGCTGATATTTATAGCACCTGATTAATCCTTGATTTGCTGCTGCTCAAATTCCGGTTGGGAATCAAATCTGCGCTCCAGGCCTGCTGGGGGCTCCAGAAAAAGCAGGAAAAGAGCCCTGATCCTATGGAAATGCAGGAAAAGAATCCCAATCCTACAGGAAAGGCAGAAGAGAGCCCTGATCCTACAGGAGAGGCATTTCCAGGATGAAATTATTGATTTATTAACTTAATTTCTCTCCCTATTAAGTCCCAACCAACTTCCCCCAAAAATGGGAAATTTTTACCAATTTAGGGTCTGGACCAATGGGAAAATCCCACTTTTCCTGATGGGAATGGAACACGTCATGAGGCTTTTTTATCCGAAACAAAGGCACAGGGATGGTTTTGTTTGGATCCGTGTCCATATGGATCATGCCAAACCCTTACGGACATCACAGACCAACTCCTCGCGTGCCGTAAATCCCAAAATCCCAGTTTTCCCATTCCCTGCCGCATTCCCACCGCTTTACATCCACGCTCCCATCGTGACACTGAGCCATCAAATCCGGAAAAATTTGGCTGGGACACGTGGGACAACCTCCAGGTCCCCAATTATTCCTCCAGCGAGGCGGGAGAGGTGGCTGATCCGCAATTTTCCGTTGCCCTTTGGAATATTCCCGGAAATTAACGGCCCTGGGTTAATTGCCAGGGTAAGGAGGCATCGGGAGGGATGGAAAGAAGGATTTTTATGCCTTTGGAAAGGGCTGCGAGGTCGGGAATCCGTCGCGTGTGCCGTGAGCGGAATCGCAGGCGAGGGCAGCGTTTGTCATTCCAACGGTTTTGTCGGAGCGGCTCTGGCACAGGGATGGGGAAAAAACAGGGATAGGGGAAAAAACAAGGGAAAAACACCCAGGGAAAACAGGGAAAAATCAGGGAAAATGGGGGAAAAACCCAGGGAAAACAGAGAAAAAAAAAGGAGGAAAACAGGGAGAAGAAAGAGGGAAAACAGGGGGGAAAAGCCAGGGAAAACGGGAAGAAAAACAAGGATAAGGGAAAAAAGAGGGAAACGGGGAAAAAAACAGGGACAGGGGAAAAAAACCAGGGAAAACAGGGGGGAAAAGAGAGGGAAAACAGGAAAAGAAAAGAGGGAAAATGGGAAAAAACAATAGGGCAAACAGGGGGAAAAAAGAGGGAAAACAGGGAAAATAGCCAGGAAAAACAGGGAAAAAACAAGAACAAGGAAAAAAACAGGAAAAACAGGAAAAAACCAAAATGGGGACAGGGAAAGAAACAACAGGGGGGAAAAAGGAGGAAAAGAGGAAAAATACCAACCCCAGAATTCCCAAGTCCCAGCTGGGATCTGTCCTGTGCTCCACAGGATTGGGGATGGAGTGAGTGAATGTTTGGAATGTTTGGAGCAGAGGGAATGACTCTGTGCAGGTGTCGGTGCTGGAATTTTGGGATTTCCAGATGTTTTAGGAAAACTCAGCTGTCCCTTCTTCTGCAGCCGTGGATTTGCTGGATGGGACGGGAGATGGGAATGATCCCCGTGGGAAAAGGAGGGGGAGCTCAGCTCCAGGCTGCTGCAGGGCCCTGGGACTTCATCGCATCCCATCCCATGGATCCCATCCAATCCCATGGATCCCATCCCGTGGATCCCATCCCATGGATCACATCCTGTGGATCCCACCCCATGGATCACATCCCATGGATCCCATCCAATCCCATGGATCCCATCCCGTGGATCCCACCCCATGGATCCCATCCTGTGGATCCCACCCCATGGATCACATCCCATGGATCCCATCCCATCCCATGGATCACATCCCATGGATCCCATCCCGTGGATCCCACCCCATGGATCCCATCCAATCCCATGGATCCCACCCCATGGATCCCACCCCATGGATCCCATCCCATGGATCCCATCCCATGGATCCCATCCCATGGATCCCATCTCATGGATCCCATCCCATCCCATCCATTCCTTTCAATCCCATGGATCCCATCTCATGGATCCCACTCCATCCCATGGATCCCATCCCATAGATCCCATGCTATGAAACCCATCCTATGGATCCCAATAAATCACATGATCCCATCCCATGGATCCCATTCAATCTCATGGATCCTGCCCCATGGATCCCATCCTATGGATCCCATCCTATGGATCCCATCCCATGCTATGGATTCCATCCCACCCCATCCCACGGATCCCATCCCATCCCATCCCATGGATCCCATCCCATCCCAATTTGGATTTGGATCCTATAACCTCCAGCTTTTGGTACCTGGAGGAGGAGGAGGAGGAGGGAGGGAGAGGAAGGATTTCTCTGTCACTCTTCTCTGGCAGCTTCAATTCCCTGGAATCCTGAGCTCCTGCTGGGAATCGGGACTATTGGGAATATCGGGAATATCAGGAATATCGGTAATATCAGAGATATTGGGAATATCGGGAATATCATGGATATTGGGAATATTTGGAATATCAGGAATATTGGGAATATCAGGAATCCTTCCCAGAGCTGTTGGTACCCAGATCCCAGCTGAGCAGAACCAGGGAACAATCCCGGTTCTATTTTTATCCCGACCTTTTCTCTCCGTGCTTTTTGTATTCCCATTTATTTCCCCCTTCCCAATCCCTCCCCCCTCTGCTCCATCTCTCCCTTTTCCTCTCTTTCATTTCCCTTCCCTTTGGAGTATCCCGCTAATTAGTGCTGCTAATTAGTGCTGCTAATGAGTTCGTGTTTGTGCATCCAGCAAACGAACGTGTCGGGCTCCGAGGGTTAAAGTGGGATGGCAGCGTGGAAATCCTTGGGAATGGGGGTGGGAAAGAGTGGGAATGCAAGGGAAGGAGTGGGAATGGGGAGAATGGGTGGGAATTGGGGTGGGAATTGTGTGGGAAGGAGTGGGAATTGGGGGGAATGGGGCGGAATTGGGGTGGGAACTGGGATGGGAACTGGGATGGGAATTGGGATAGGAATTGGGGTGGGAACTGGGATGGGAATGAGTGGGAATTGGGGTGGGAATGGGTGGGAATTGGGGTGGGAATGGGTGGGAAGGAGGGGGAATGGGGCGGAATTGGAGTGGGAATGGGGGGAATGGGTGGGAATTGGAGTGGGAATTGGGGTGCAAGGAGTGGGAATTGGGATGGGAATTGGGGTGAGAAGGGATGGGAACTGGAGTGGGAATGGGTGGGAATTGGAGTGGGAATTGGGATGGGAATGAGTGGGAATTGGGGTGGAATTGGAGTGGAAGGTGTGGGAATGGACAGGAAGGAATGGGAATGTGTGGGAATTGGGGTGGGAATGGGTGGGAAATGGAAACGCTGGATAGATCCTCTGGGAATGACCCAGGCAGCCTTGGAGCCCTGACCCTTTCTAAATCCCATTCCTTAAAATATTCCAACATTTAGAAGCAACATCCCAAAAATCCCAGCTCCAAATGGGAGAAGCTCCATAAAAGGCAGATTTGAGGGAGAAGTGTCCGAGCTGTCCCCAAACACTCCAGGGGACTCCAAAGCCACTTCCAGGGAATTATTCTAACAAATTCCTTTAATTTCTTCATCCATCTCTTTTTTAAGGAGATGGAACAACTCCGTCCTGATCCGGAGGTTCCCAGAGTAATTCCAGTGGGAATTATTCCTGCCGCTGAGTTTGGGCTTCGTTTGTTGAAGAGAGGGAGGGGAAAAAAATAAAGATCAAAAGGAATTTTTTTGCAGGAAAAGTGGCAAAAAAGGCTGGGAATTGTGGGAGGGGAAAGCTATTTTGGGATTCAGAGGAATCAGCTTGAAAATTGCCGGAGTTTGGGATGGATCCGTAGGGATTTGGGATGTGGGAATGAGGAGGCTGCAGCTCCGGAGCTGCTCCTGGGGCTCTCCTCTGCTTCCCACCCTGGAAAAATATTCCTTGGAGACCCTCGGAGAATTCATGGAACTCTTTGTTCACCCCTCACCCCTTCCCACGAGATTCCCACATCAAAGCATCCAAGGATTCCTTGGAGCTCTGCTGGCTGTCGGGTTGTTCCCATCCAAACAAAAATCTGGGCAGATATTCTCCCTTTCCCTGGAAAATCCGGGATTTCCGCCCCTCTGGAAGGGCAGGAATGACCCCACGGCAGGGAGAACTGGAGCTCAGCCCCTCAGAATCCCAGGAGCCAAAATTCCTGGAATTCCCATCCCTGGAGGTGTCCAGGGAATTCCTGGAAGTGGCACTCCGGGCTCTGGGTGACAAGGATTGGGCTCGGTGGCCTTGGAAGGCTTTTCCAGCCTCAGAAATCCTGGGATGTCTTTCCTTTCGTTCCTGTTCTGTTGCCTTTCTGATTTTCCTGGAAAACTTGGAGCAATTCCTTTTTCCAGGATGTTTTTCCACACGTGGGATCTGACCTGAGGCCTCCTGCAGCGCCTCAAGGTTGGGAAATTCCCGATTTTGGAACAAATCCCTGATCCTGGGCACAAACAGAGAAGGAAAAGTGAAATATTCCCTAAAAAATGAGGTTAAATGAGGTGTTGTCCGGATGTGCCAATGGGATGGGAATATTTGGGACAAAAAAATGAGCTTGGGCATGGAAAAGACCTTGGAATTCCCTTCCTCTGTCCCTTTTCCATGGAAAGGACCTTGGAATTCCCTTCCTTGTGTCCTTTTTTCATGGAAGGACCTTGGAATTCCCTTCCTTGTGTCCTTTTTTCATGGAAGGACCTTGGAATTCCCTTCTTCTTGTCCCTTTTCCATGCAAAGGATTTTGGAATTCCCTTCCTTGTGTTCCTTTTCCAGGGAAAGGACCTTGGATTCTCCTCCTCCCTGTGCTGTTCCCTGTGAGGGCTGAATCCCAAAAAACCCCCATGGATATTTATTCCCTGCAGCTCCCCTGGGAATTCTGGGAGAGCATTCCAGGGATTTGGGGGGGACAATCCCATGGAAAGTGGCATTTAACCCCCTCAGAGCCACAACCCTTAGTGTTTTCCATGGGGATTTTTTCCATGTTTTTTTACTCCCTGCCTTTCCCCCCTCATCCACCCTTCCCTGGCAGGCGCCGGGATGAATTCCCATGATAAATTCCTGTGATAAATTCCCACTGTTTTGTTGTTTGAGGGATCGGGACAGGCCGGGCGCTTCGGGGAGATTAATTTTTGATTTATGG